>NC_138582.1:124416970-125061521 GCF_964289735.1 Phaethon aethereus | reverse complement strand
GAGGATACTGCTTTGAATCAGTGACAATGTGAACGATCCTATGGACAGGCATTGAAGGGAGAAAAGGAAACTACCCATTAATAATTGGAGTTGTCAGAAGTGTTTTGTTGATATGCAAATGTACCATTTACCTACTTCCAAGTCCTTTTTAGTCTAGCTTGAGGGGACAGGGCATATATAAACTCTTCGGGTATTGGATAAGCAAAAAAGTATTCACACTGTACTTTGTTATGAATATGCATCCGCAGTGTGAAACTGCGTAAGGACAGCATGTGTTAGTCTTCCTGGAAGGCGACATTTGGTGTGTGTACAAAATGTGAAAATATTAAGAACAAGCCTGAGGGGAAGGCAGATATTTAGAGAATTGAGAAACTCAGAGTAGGATGTTACGTCGTGAAGCACTTGAAATGCATGTATAAAATACATTCATTACCATTGCGTTTCCTCTTTAAATCAGATTTGTTTCTAGCACAAGATTGGGGAAAATTCTGGACAGAACCTACATGTAGTTCAGACCGCCAGCAAATCTGTTCTAGACCATCTCATTGAAACAACAGCTGAACTATGAAATGATTGAATTGTGAAGTGATTAAACAAAGAAAAATGAGTATGAGAAGGTTACTCACGCTAATATGAGGGCTTCTTTAAATATGTGAGCAAAATAGCAAGCACATTAAGTGGAGCAACTATGGAAACATGTCCGTGAAGGATGTTTCTTTAACCTGAATGTCTGTAGCAGTCAACATACGAGCACTGCCTGTTCTTTCTCTCATTCTCACGTGGTGCATCATAAACGCAGCATTTCTGCTGCATTTCAAGTCTCATACGCTTCTGTGTAAAAGCAGCAAGACTTGGCATTTGGGAAATGCAAGAGGTTTTGTGTTCAAAGAAAGATGGTTAGGGTCAAAGAGCATGTCAGTCTTCAATTAGTATGCAGCATCCTTTTCAGTTTGCATGGGGAATATTTTAGCTTCTTATTGCCTAGTTTGTAGTTAATTCATTACATGCTATGCTGTAAAAATTGCAAGAAATGTGTATTTGCAGAGCCAAAAGTAACCATTTTTTATTATTCATACAGAGGAATGGGTGTTGTATGTTCAAAAGATTATAAAGTACTAAAATGTATTATGAGGTAATTTAGAAAGTAGACATCAGTGGAGTTCCCTTAACCTTCGCTTCCGGAAATTAAACTGAAGTGTCTGACACGTATTTTTGTGAACTCGATATAATATTCTGCTATATTCTGATTTTTGAAATCATGGGGCATACTCTACCTTTCTATAGACAGACATATATACATCATTGCGTATGTAACAGACTTGGTATCGCTGTGTTATGGCAGCAATATTATTTTGCTGCTCTGTGTTTACTTTATTAAATAAGAGACTGAAGGCTCCAGTATTCAGAGGGAATTTTGATAAAAACCAAATTACTTTATGCACGTGGAAAACATTATACCATTACATAAATAGCTGTATGCCTAAACAGAATAATGTTTTCCTGTATGTACTCTCAGCATTGGTTGTCTCTGATGTGCAGTTATATGAATTACAAGTAACATGGCATGTGGTGATGGGTAGCTCCTATGGAAGAAAGAACGCTGTTTAGAGTAGGTCTGTTGGTGAGATAATGTCTTTTTGCTTCTGAGAAGCAGGCTGTCAGGAGGTTTCAATGGTGCTTTTAGGCTCTGCATACCAAAGCATGCTATTTACGATGCCAGCTCATATAAAACGGATTAGAGAAGCCAGGGGGAAAATATCTGGCAAAAGAACTACATTCAGACAGATACTTTTTAAAGCTCTATTGTATTATTTTAAAATTTTAGTAAAATAAATGAAAACTGAATGGAAAAGCAGGACTAGAAACAAATAGAATATTTTATAGTTAAGATACTACAGTACTCTTTTTTTTTTTTCTTTTCTATTGACAGTGGTAAAACTTCAGAAATCATTTCAGAGCGTTATGCTCCTCTGTAGTTTGCTAGGTTATTCACCCAGTAATAGCTGTAATGTGCACTGCTTATGGCTATATATCCTGTGAAATGGATTGAAGAGCAAAATATTTGCTTTCCGAAGAAATATTTGGAGAATCTAAAGTTTAGAGGGTTTTGGGGTTTTTTCCTTCTCATTTACAGGCTTTTCTGCTTTTTTTTTTTTAGATTGCTTTAGTTCTTGAGTCTTTGTTAGAGCTGCATAGCTAATCTATGAATTTTTTGCCTGATTCCTTTCTTTTCTTAGGAAAAATCTATCTCTCTTTGTCTGCTTCCTCACATGGTGATAATATAATTCATATTCCAGCATATTCTTTTTTTTCTACTGCATCAATTTTTGTTTCACCTGGAAGATCTAGGTGGAATTTGTGTGGAGAAACAAGCAGTATGTGGTAGGTCATTTCTGCAGTGGCTTTGCCTTGAGCCCAGCCATAGCTGTACTTTCTACCTTGTTACCTCGGAGCAGGGCTGTCCAAGACTATACTGCAACAGTGCACATCTCCACTGAAGAGTCTGCTGCAGTTCTGCGTCCTCTCCTTGGTCCCTCAGAGCAGATGAGGAAACACTCAAAAGATGTCCTGTTTGGGCAGAAATTCTTACCTTGTCAGACACTGAAGGTTTGGTATTGGCTTTTTCTGAAAGAAGAGGACAAGCCAGAAAGGAACATCTCCCAGATAAAACTCCAGAATGAATCATTTGGGCAGTTGAGCAGAAAAGATGGAGAGGTGCAGACAGTAATTATCTGCATTTGGGGTGGGGGGGGAACAACACCCCAAAACCCCAGGGAAAAGCAACAAAGACATTCAGATCACAAAGCATGGATTTTTCCTTTCAAAGATGAAAACCAAGTGCTTTCTTTAGAGATTTTTACATCAGGACAGAGGCCAATTTGATTCCCAGGTAAATGGAGATATAATAATAAATATAATAATAAAACCATTTCTAAAACAGGTAGGCAAAACATGTGGTGGTATTTTGAGCGATCTTGCTCTAATGATGTCCAAATCGGTTGATCAGACTTTTCAGGGATGTGACCAATCAGTGACATGTTAGGAGAATTTTAAATTTCAATGCAAAGAAAATATTTTAAAGGTTTAGCAGACATGTGCATACATGCTGATTCCATAGCTTTTGATAGGAAAGAAATGAGAAAAAGTTGCAGGATTTTAGAAGTCTTCATAACTATTTTGGTAATTCTCACGTAGGAGATGGTACGTCTGCCAGAAAGGCTCACCAATCCCGGGTTTTTAAGATTCAGGTCAGACCTGAACCGTGTTTTGTCTTATATATTGCAGTGTTTATATAGTTGTAGCACTTAGAAGGCTTATGCACAATAGGACTTCTGTTGCCTTAGCTCTCTATAAAAATGCACAAGTGTTAAGTTCTTGCCCCAGATGTCTTTTTGGACGTGTGTGCTACATATACAGGTCACCGTCTGCTTGGCCATGCAGGTTCCAAAAGCTTTGTGCAATTCTGCCTGTGAACTGCTTTTGGTTACCTAGGAAGAAAAAAGAAGAGTTGAAAAATCTTGGGCAGCAACACAGCCTTAGATGTTTAAGGACAATTTTACCTCCTATTGGAAGAGCAGGGCTGCCTGAAAGAAAATGGGGATGCTGGATATTTGTTGAAGAGCAGTTCTGTGGTGGTGCCCACTTTGCTTGAATGGTTTGAAATAAATTGAAAAACTAAGGAGGTCTAATTCCCTGAAAGGATGTTGTTTCTTATCAGCATCTTATTAAGCTGATGGATTTTTTCAAAAGGTAAGAGTACTCGTGTATGTGTGTGTGTATATATATGTGTGTGTGTGTATATATATGTGTGCACACACCCTGGAGTAGGAAATTTGCTAAATAGATACTTTTTTTGTGACTCTTGGTCCTTCCTGTTTCTGACTTGAGATGCTATCAAATTAATCAGTCTCTCTCTTGAAAAAGGCTTGGTCATCTTGGGGAGATGAAAAGGTCTGTTCTTACCATGTTTTAGCTAACATTTGGTAACTAGTGGTGAGGTAAAATCTTAATGAAATGAAAGACAGATGGCTTTGGGTTGATGGAAGTACTGTTGAGCAAACCCAGAATTTAGGTGATCTGCCAAGTTGAGAAACTCTGAGTGACTAAATTAGACTCACATGTGGTAAGCAGACACCTTTCTTCTGCAGATGGGACACACCCAGAGTTTCCCTTGTTTCTAAGTTGGTGATGTTGAAATTATCAGACCAAACTATTAATTAGTTCATCCAGTTACTTCTTCTCTGGGAGTGATCAGTCCTGTTGTTTCCATGAGAAGTGTATGGAAGTGTAGTGAACACAGTTAAAACTTTGGAATAACTATTAATGGGAGCAGTTGCTTCCTTTCTGTATCAATTAGTATTAAGCTTATTTCATGAATCGGAAGAATTTTCATATCTGCTTCACAAACAACATTATTTTTAATGCCCCTGTGGAGGTTCCAGTTTGTTGCATAAGCATCTAATACAAGAGCATTTATATGGATCTTAGCAATTCTGAATTGTATTTTCTTTTCTGTTGTTTTCACAGCTCAGCAGAAGTCAAGAAAAGAGGTTCACTCATTCACTAACATAGAAAAAAGACTTATTTTCTTCTCTTTAGTCGAACCCCTGCAGACTCCATAAGAGAGAAAATTTTGTTAAGGTGTTATTTATATATTTTTCCCAATATTATTTGTGATTATTCCCAGGTCACAGAAAGACCAAAGAAATTCAAGAAGCAAGTTCAGCTTCAATGGGATACACTTCTGTGGTCAAAAGTTGATAAGATTGCAAAATTCAAATATAATTACTTGAAGGTTATTTATATATGAGATTAATACTTGGTAATATAGAGTAACATATATAATACATATATATTTTAAAGTAATGCTTAATGCTAATTAGTCTTTGGGGTATACAGTCTGCTGAAGAACTCCTTTGTTGAGCTGAAGTGTGAAGTCCCCATAACATTATGGTAGCAGTATTGGCCAATTTCCAGATTTCGCACAGGTTACAGTATTAGGAGGAGAATTCACAAGGTGACAAAAACTAAAAAAACCAACGCATGGAAACCGAAACCTAACAACCTCCTGTTGATGTTGTTGATAAGGCACCTTTAAATACAAGCATTTTACTGACACTGCTTGTTCCCTAACAAACTAACGTTGTTAAGGTCTTTATTTGTTCTTCTGTGTGTATGCATTTTCTTTTTTTTTTTTTTTTTTTTTTTAATATACATGTAGATGTAGTATACAGGTACAGAGAGAATGAGAATCTGTGTGCGGGTGCTATTGAGTTCCTTTTGTAGATGCACTCCTACAGTGGCTTATTGTAAACCACAGCCTACAATTCCGTTTCTTTTTACTGGGCATACTCTTTTCCTTTGATGTATTTCCTTATGCCACTAACAATTACCGTTATTTCCTATTAATATGGAAAAGGATGTGCTCTCTTTTTTGTATGAGAGAGGTATTTACTTTAGATTATTGAAGAACTCTTTTGCTATGGTTATGAATTATTATTGTTTTAGCAAAAGATGTAACTGGCTGCCGTAGCTTTTGCAGTTCTTTTGTTCCCATAATGGTATACAGAATTTTCACTCTTTGCTTTCTGATTGTTTCCAGTGCCAAGAAGGAAATATGAGCATGTGAGCACTGATGTATTATCAAGCTCAAAGTGCAGAAAATGGATTTCTGCAGCTTGTTAATATTTTGTAATTATTTGTCCTGTCCCAGCTTGCGTGTTTGATTTGCCCTGAAGGATCTGTGGAAATGTGTGTTCACCTTCCATCTTATACCATCACATAAATTTACAGTGAATTAACTAGGTGACTCACTGGATAATATTAACTCACTTTACTGATGCAAAATCATGTGATGTCTTAAACATTTATTTAGAGTCCTCTGACAGCACTTACTGGCATGTTTTTTAAAATCTGCTTTGTTTGACAGATGTAACAACCTGTTTTATAAAGGTCTTACTATAAAATGTATTAGACAACGTATATTTTGTGGCAAATGGTAACGTTGTACAGTGTTTCTATAGCAATAGGACAGTTTTGATGTGCTACAGCTAAGATGTTGAAGAGTCATGATTTTAGATATTTGTGGTTGCATGCTAGATAACATATTTACTGTTGTGCTAGATTAAAATTGAGAAATAGGAATGTGATGGTACTAGTAACACAGAGTACCCAGTAAAAGCACTTTGTATAGGAAACATTTCAAAGCAAAGCCTTGAGGTCTGAGAGAATTAAATTAGTGTGGCAATTTAACATGAATCACAATAGTTAGTCCCTCAGTGCATGCTGAAGCTGGCACCATTAGCTCTAATTTCCATTGAAGCAAAAGAAGGAGGTCAGTCTAGAAGAGAGGCTGAACTGAAGCAGTAGATATCTGTTCAACATGTCTATTTCTAGGCTTCGGTTTGTTGCCAGGCTTTATCCAGCCCCTCAGAGCAGAGCAGCAAGGGGGGCTGTGGGAGCGGTACCCTGTTCTTCCTTGCCTTCCCACCGCTCCTGAAAAGCGGAGCAGGGTGATGGGAGTGGGAGGAGGAGTGCAGCTCTTCCCACCCGGGAGCTGCCAGCCTCCAGGGCCAGTCCTCTCGGCAGTTTTTCTGCCAGCAAGTTTGGCCCTTACCGACCAGGGAATTTAGATGCAGCGGGGAGCAATTTCTGTGTTGGAAGAAACTGGAAGACAGATTTAAGGGAGAGGGTGCAACCAGGGACAGCAGAACACAGGATGGGGGAATCGGCAAGGAATAAATAAGGAAAGGGAATAAAACACTCTAATAAAGAAAGCAAAAATACTTGATAGAAATGAAAAAGCAGAAAAAATAGAGAGGAGTGTTACCAAAGCCTATGCAAATTGACTTTGTGCATGGAAAGGCCACATAGACACAAGGTTCATGTTGAAAAAGTAAAAGAATAATTTCAGTATGCTTGCCCTTTTTTGCAGTTACTCAAGTTTGGTTTAGAAGGTAACAGTTTTAATACGAAGTTCTAAACCTGAAAGTGACAATTTTATTAAAATCAATTCTTACAAATTTATATGAATTTTATACAAGTAGTCTGCTTATTGTTTTGCAGAAAAATTAAGTTACCGGAGAGAATCTGGGTTTGTAGGATTGGCAAGGCTTGAAAATAATAAAATTAAGTAGTCAGAAATCATTCCTACATTTTTCCCAGTCTAAACCTCGTACTAAAATGTTTTTCTGTAACAGCTCAGTTATGTAGTGTAGGATGTTCCAAGGCACTAAAGGAGATCTCGGAAACAGAGTACACACTAATATTCAGCGTATCTACAGACATTGTTTGTCTTCATGTTACAAAGCTGCTTAAAGATTCAAATCTCTTCAGCCTGAAAATAGTAGCTATTATATAGTTTTAATTTTCCATAGCTTGCTCTTTACTGCAAAATAATTTCATAAAGCTTTGCAAAGAAATTGGTGATAGTACTAGAAGCAGAAAACAATAAAATCTTGTTAGGGTCTCTGATAGCAATACAGATTTCTCTGAAAAGGGGGCTGTGGAGGAAGAGCACCCAGGGCACGGCAGTACTGATGAGTACAGCATCTCATTGATGTAACTCAGGGGAGTACTTTGTTTTTCTAGTGAAAAAGCAGGCAGATGGACAGGAGCTTTACCAGTCAAGCACTACGTGTCTTCACTTCTGAACAAATGCCGTAAACAACCTGTAGCAGAGAGGTTTTCTTCCCACTAATCTGTTGGAAAAAAAGGAAAAGCATTTTGTTCACACGTAACCTACGAAGCGCATAAAGGGAAAGTCTGGCTTCGCTGAAGTAAATGAGAACTTTGCCATTGCCTTCAAGGAAACCAGACCTTTACCCTTGGGTAGGTTGTTTAAAATTACTACAGGCATAGCAGAGTAATTCATAAATATTGTTATACCTATAATTTAGGACTATGTCAACTGTTATAACTTTACTCATTTTGAAGTGATGCAGAATTATAAACTACCAAACCAACCTTTTACTCATTTTCAAAATACCTGTGCAAGCTAATTCAAAGTTTATTCTGACTCTTCTGCTTATTAGACAATCTTTTCTAGTTCTCAGAGTAATGTGTCATATCCAGTTGTGCATCTTAAATGAAAATGGCAAGTTTAATAAGCTATGTGTGTCCATTGTATATGTATGTATATCTGCGTGAGCGTTGTGAGATCAAGGGTTTCTCTAGCCCTGGCCTCAAAGTGGCAATAAGCAGATGCCTAGGATAGAGTGGAGGGCAGGGCTAACATTTATTTCCCCATAATATTTTCCCATCTTCTGTGCTCAGCCCAAGAACCTCCTGAGACAGATCAAACCATAAATCTACCATACCTAATATGAGTAATTGACTTTATCTGAATAGGTATATGCCTTTATCTGGTCAGATAGATAGCAACTTAAATATATTTTTAAAAGCACATGAATACCTGCAACTGATCAATACTTATGCTTAGCCAGTGTTTAATTAGTGGAAAACAAGTTACCTCTTTTTCCATATCTGTCTAGTCTTCCCAAGGAGCTGGGTGCTTGGCAGAAGGGGAATTTGCCTTATCACAGGTGTCTTTGGTGCAAGAAGGAATTCCGTCAGTTGTGCCATTGCCATTCTGAAAGTGTCTGCAAAGGGAGCCTTGATACACCTCAAAATTGGTAGAACTGATTTCTTCAGAATATTTATAAAATGACTGCAACTAGCAATTGGTTACCAGCTCTATGTTGATTATTTTTAACTGGGCTGTGAATAGGCAATAGCAGGTAATAGCAGAGCTCCCCCTCCCCAGAAGCAGAAGCAAGCTTGTCTTTGAAAAGAAACACAAGAATGAAAATGTTACTGGAAGTGATACTGTAAGGACAAGTACTTGGGGCAGGAGAACCTCTACTGGGGAGGAAAACAAATAGGGTGACCTGGCAGGTCCCTTCCGTTGCTGGTCTTGGATTAAACTCTTGGGTAGAATTGAGGGTAGTTCTTCACCAAATAATTTAAACATTGAACAGGTTTTCCTACTTTTCTGCAGTGAAATGTTATTTTGTGAATAACTGTGGTAACAATAACTTTAGGATTTAACTCCCTTTCCATGCTGCTACAGCAGATGAACTGAGAGGCAAATTCCTTCCTAAAAAAAACCTCCTTGAAGAGAGTGGTTGCTTTTGCTGTGTATCTGCCCAGCACGTAGCGTGGAAACCTAATTTCTAAGCATGTAGCTTATACTTCAAGTGTATTTTAATATTTTCTACTTCCATTGTTTGGTGGTTTGATTTCTCTGGTGTCCTCTGATGTATTTGTTAGGATGAAGTTTCTTGCCTGCTACAAGACATACAGGAATTTTGTACTTGGGGCATTTTGGCTGGTGTGTGGTAGCAGGACAGAGCACAGCCATACATCTTCCGTGCTAACCTGCTTTTTGTAGCAGATTTATGTCACAGATTTTTATCACAGAAATTTCAAAAAATAGTTCCTGAAGTTGGGTTCTTTGTTTCTTATCTGGAGTCCAATCTAGATTACTTAATTTCCTGCATAGAGAAGTAACCTTTTTTGTTGTTGTTATTACTAATTTTTGGAAACGGATTAGGGCTCTGTTCAGATTCACAAATTAAAAAATTCCGAAAGAAATGTGGGCCCAGGTTATTATTCAGGCAAGCTGGGCTTGGGCTGGGACTAGACATGCCTTTGTGTCCGCTGGGAGAGCCGGGGGCGGACAGGGTGCTAGTGCGTTGGGTGCCTAGGTATTGATCTTTGCGTGCCTGGGTTCCAGTCATGGCCAAATCTGCATCCAGAAAGTCCTGGAATTACGGAATATTTTTTTGTTGTCTTCTGAGCATTGGGCGTAATTCATTTTGAGAGACCATCTCTGCTTTTTGCACAGTCTATTCCCTGCTGTTGCATGGGTTACAAGGAGATGAGTTTGGAGCAGGCTGCCCAGGGAGGTGGTGGAGTCACCATCGCTGTAGGTGTTCAAAAAACATGTGGACGTGGCACTTCGGGACATGGTTTAGTGGGCATTGTGGTGTTGGGTTGATAGTTGGACTTGATGATCTTAAAGGTCTTTTCCAACCTCAGTGATTCTGCGATTCTGTGTTCATGCTCTTGATGTTTCCTCTCTTCCTTTTGTGGCATTAAATAGTTTAAACTGGTCTTTTGCCTTTTGTACAATAGAATTTCTTAAAGGATGTTGGCAAAAACTGTGTGGGTTTTGGCATGTGCAATAGTGGAATAAATGTGTGGCCTCCTCAGGGCTAAGCCTCTACTACTGTGTGGGTTTGTGCAGTCGAGGGAGGCTTGTGTCTATAACCCAACAGGTCCCTTCCAGTCTTAAGTTGGAAAAAGTGGAAGCACAGAGCTCACGTAGCTTTGCTTGTCTTGAAAGCGTTAGTCTAAAACTCGTATTCTCTCAGGAGCTCTAATGAGCTGTGTATTTCTGACATCACCTGAGCACTTAATCCTTCGAGCAGAAGTGTGAGGAGAAAGGACTGTCGGCTCCCTCTCTGCAGGGCCGCCAACCTCCTTCAACTCCTTCGAAACGCCTGGTGCTGGCGTTCAGACGCTGGTTTCGCTGTTTCTCAGGCAGGGTGTGTGCAAAGCTCATGAGCTTAAGGAGTAAATGAGCGTATACCGAGCAACCTGTTCTTAGCCAAACTGTTACCGCTGTTACGGTTGGATTAAGGCTAACACAGCTATGCCTGCAGTTACGCTTCAGTGTCGGGCATATCCATATCCATAAATTAGGGGGTTGTGTCCAGAGGCACACACTCTGGAAGTGCTCTTCCAAAGGGTAAGTGTGTGCTCAGGGGCATCCTCCTTAGGGTATAAGCTTCTTAAACTTCAGAGAGGAGGAGTGGTTTGTTTTACCCATTTTCTCTTGATTGCAAGTAGTAACTGCAGACTGGTAATGAACACTATCCAAAACTCCTGAGAAAATAAATTTTATCATAGCTCACACTGAAACACTTAAAACATCGTTGACGTGCTGTTCACCCAGGGACAAACTGCGCCCTTAAACTGTAGGGAAGTGTCTTTGACTCAGGTCACAAACTTAAAGAAATGTATGGCTGACAGGCAGAGATCTGGTAGGACTGTGCGGTCCGCCCCTCCGCTCCGAGGTGCGATCAAGGTCATGTCACTTTGGCTATTTTTGCATCATTGCTTTCATAGCTAGTCAATAGTTTCTGACTCCAAAATCTATTGACTGGTTGCGTACTGGGTGGGAGGTAATTGCATAAGCTAAAGTGGGAGCATTTGCTAGGCTGGCCTGGCATCCCGTGAGTGCGGTTAGAGCACACGCTCTTCGTTAGGCATTCAGACATACTGTTTAACGTTGTGTATTTAGCTTTCGCTTTGCGACTACACCGTCAGATACGGTGGAAGAAGTGAATTTTAGAAAGTATGAACTAAAACAAGATGAAAATAACTGAAATGTTCTGAGGGTCAGAATACATAAGCTATACTTTTGAAGAAAGTACTATGATACTATCTAATGTGGCTTCTACATTGCACAATTTTGTACTATCTACTGAACTAAAATAAGGTTTGGGAAAGGGTGACTGCTACAGCAAGAATATTGTAATGAGTATTAATTAATACTTTGCAATTTAAATTGGAGACAATATGAAGTAGATCAGAAAAAAATCTTGGAAAAAATCTGCTACAAATGGGGTTGGCTTTGTCTGCTCTGGCTCACAGCGCTATTAATCATGCACAATACTCCAAGGCACGTATTATGTGATTCTGCAGATTTTCCTGACTCTGCACTTACTAATTTTGCAAACTTACTGTTTCATTAACACTAGGTTTTTTTACTTGGTATTCTGTCATTTTGGCATGCAAGAAAGGAAAGAGAATTATTTTTTTTTGCTCTTTGCTGTTACCTGCTATTTGTTGTAGCAGATTCCCACTCCAGATCTGTAGAGTCCAGGCAAACTTCTCTGTCACAATTTTTGTAGCAACAACAATAAAAATGGCTCAGCCTGGAAGGGACCTCAGAAGGTCTCTAGTCCAACCCCCTGCTGAAAGCAGGGTTAATGCCAAATTCAGACCAGGTTGCCTGGGGCTTTTTCCAGTCGCGTCTTGAAAACCTTGAAGGACAGAGACTGCAAAAGCTCCCTGAGCCCCTGCTGCAGTGCTTAATAATTCATGTAGTGATTTTTTTTTTTTTTCTGATTTCTTTGTGTCATGGTGGTGTTGGGTTGATGGTTGGACTTGATAATCTTAAAGGTCTTTTCCAACCTTAATGATTCTGTGATTCTGTGACCACTTTGTTTCTTGTTCTCTTCCTGTGCACCTCAGCAAAGAGCCTGACTCCATCTTCTTGCTAACCTTCTTGTAGATACTGCAAGTGTCTAAGCCTTTTTTCACAGGCCATGTGCATCAACTCTCTGCCCATCTTGTGTCCCATGGCTAGACTTAGTGAAGTTGATCAGTATCCTTCTTATACTGGAGGGCCCAATACTAGACAAAATATTCCAGATGCAGCCTAGAGGTAAGGAGAGAAATAGTAATTGCAGTGCTTGGTAACTTTTCAGTCCTCAAAAGGTTAAATTATCTATCATTGCTTACAGAATCCTTCTCATGAGACCTACATAATTCAACTTTGTTTCTGTGCTATCTTCAATTTTAAATTCTTCTCACTTTCTCATAAAAAAAAACCCCAACAAAAAACTGCATTTTGGCTGTTCAATGCTTATGTATAGCTTTTCTTTATAGAGAGCTGTTTTCACTGGTTTGCAGCATCACAGGTCCATTGGCCTTGGGTCTGCTAAACAAGGAAAATTGCAAAATTGTTCCTACAAATCCTGAAGAACAAGCCTTCTATCATATTACTTAAGTAGGGGGGAACTGTACGCTGGAAATCACCAGCTTTCAAGAAGACTTAAGGGTTGTACTGGCTAAGTTACTGAAAATCAGTGTTCAGTGTTATATTGTGGCTGTGTGGCTTTATAAACAGGAGTATACTAGGTATAGAAGGTGTTTATTGCTACTGTAAACAAGCATCAGTTATTTCCAGCAATGGCAACTAAGGGGTTGCTGAAAAACTGGTCAGAGTCAGAAATGAGGCTTGCAAGTTACCCCAGACCTGAACTCCTTCAGCTCCATTCCCTGCAGAGAGTGTTAAATGCCACATGCGGAAACCTTGAGGGAAGGTTTGTGGTTCTAGAACTGAAGTTACCACAACTTTCCACCACTATAATCAGCGAGAGCAAATTTCCATTAAATAAGTTCCTACACTTTTACACAGAATAAAATATTAGATGTAGAAGAGGCTTTCCGAGTTCTAAAGGAGGTGTTAATTTGCCTCTTCTCTAACTGACTGGTACTTACACATTAAGTCGATACAGTTCTTGCAGTTGTCAGCAAACAGCTCAAGGCACTACCTTGGCTGTGACTGTACAGCATTAGGAAAGAATAATTTTAATACATATCCATCATGTTTTCGTATTATAATTGATTTGAGAAAGTGAGAAAGATACCAGTAAACTGCTAATGAGCCGTTCTACACGGTGAATACAGGAAAAACAGAAGATGGAGCTGCTGATTAGAAACATCTGCCTTTATATCTTTTTATATTAACTATATGGCTAGTTACATGCCTGCTCTTCATATGTACGAGCATGTGTGTGCGTTGAGTATGTATATGGAAAAGCACCAAATGGGTGAGCCATTAACTCCTGGTTTCATCGATTTTCACTTTTAAATGCTTTTTATTTTTTAAAATGGTTTTCCTCAGGTTGTGGTTGAATTGTTGGCCTTAACGCAGACAGCAGTAAAATTAAGAGTAGTTAGAGGCTGGCTTCCAGGACCAAGTATAACTGGAAAATAAGAGTGTTCTAAGCATTTGACACAGAGCTCAGCAAGTGCAAGAAATGAACATTAAACAGGCAACCAGCAATGAGGAAAGCGAAGGCTGTTAGCCACCTGATAAAATGTTGGCAGTCCTGTAGAAACCGTACAGGAAAGTTGAGGGTGTTTGATCAGATGATGAGCGTGTGTGAAAAGAGCACTGGTAACAGCAGAAATGCTGGGTTCCCTCCGGCATCCTGCCGTGCAGAAAGAAGGTCGCAGACGGATTGGCAAGGTCAATCTTCTCGGCCGCCGGGGCATGCGATGCTCGTGCTCAAAGCAGCCCTAACTGTGCAGAGTGAGATGCAAAGCATTTCATCGTCCGTGGGCTCTG
The DNA here is from genome assembly GCF_964289735.1 of Phaethon aethereus. Lineage (NCBI taxonomy): Eukaryota > Metazoa > Chordata > Aves > Phaethontiformes > Phaethontidae > Phaethon > Phaethon aethereus. The sequence goes on along the minus strand of NC_138582.1, from coordinate 125,047,372 downwards.
TGCACGGGGTTTGGCAATGAAGGTGGGCCGCGGTTCTCCTCACGCCGTGCAGAAGCGACCTGGATTTCCAGTGAGGCTGCAGTTGAGCAAAGCCCAAGCGCTGCTGGTGGTAAAACCCTTGGCAACTCAACTGGTTTTGCTTTAATTGAGGTCTGTGGTGTTACTGTGTATTTCTCTTAGTTTGTGTTTGTAGCTATTTCTTTTACTTGCATATATTAATTAGTATTGTTCAGAGCACTAAATCGCAAGATCCAACTTCCGTAGACCCCCTAACTGGAGAGTTACCAGTTGTTGATAACTACAGTCAATACCTTGGGTACTAAAATTTGTGTTTCTGGCTGTGAACACACAAAGGAAGCAGCCTGATTTCTAGGCTTGGTATGCAAGTCTATTTGTGGTGTGAAAGTATCTGTTATGTTTTATTGAAGTGCTTTCAGAAAATTTAATGTTGAGACATAGTGAAATCTAATTAATTGGTAAAGCCTATTCGTAAACCACATTGAAGAATTTTTGCTAATTCTGCTGAAAGTACTGTCTAATTATATTATGCGTGCTTCACAAAGAAGTTTAAACTTAATAAAATGGAAATAGCGAATTTATTGAATTACAGCAGATAAATATTTAAAGCGATTCCTAACAGTGGAATTTCAGAACAAACTGCACTCTAGCCCCACTACAATCAACGAATATTAGTTTAGACATACGCTTTGATTGGTCTGTACTGCATCCATAGGCTACTGGTGCTACGCGTGCTGCGGAACGCAGACCATGGCGTGGCTGGCTGGGGAGTGGGACTGCGCCGTCCGTTGCACCAGCCACCTCTTTTGCAAAACGGAAGCATAAACCCTTCACTAGTAACTCTCAGCTGATAATAAATGAGTGGTTTCTTGAGGCAACTCATCTCTGAACTATGCCTCTGGTTACTTTACAGAGGCTTTTAACACCCCACAGCTGAGCGGTGTTTTTTCTTTGTCATTATGTATCTGGCAGGTTGGAAAAGTAGATTGTGAAGATTTTAATACCTCTTTTTCTATGTTTTTAAAATACTGCTTAAAACTTAGAAAAAAATGTCATTTTGACGGAAGGGTACTTAACTCAGCCCCAGAGGTTTGTCAGTGAGCCTGTTGGGGCCGTCAGGAGAAAGATGATCTTAAAATGTACCCTGTTGGTTCCCTTTCTCAGTATCAGAAAAGAAATACACTCCCTTTCCCATATGTTGTCCTAGAGAAATATTTTCCCAGTAAAAAGGAACATTTCCTTTCACAGTAGAAGAAAACTTAAAAATTCTTCAGCCTGAACTTGGCAAAGAATTTCACTAACGGTGCCACCACATGTTGCTTGCCGAAGTGATAGCTCTCAGGGGAGCCTGGGGCTGCCAGGTACTGCAAAATATGTTTTGGTGTTAGAAATGATAAAGAAGAAATGAAATACGCAGCTCTTGGGGTTCTAGCATTGCTTACGGTTCTTTTCCTGAAATAGGCGAGTGACAGCATTTGGACTGGGTTTGCCCAGGCTGTGTGCGCCATGGCAGCATGTGAGGTTATTTTAAGAGGGTTTTCTACTCACTGGCCCACTGAAGAAGGTGGGAAATTCGTTTGTTCATCACATATTTTAAATATACTAGCATAAGATTGCCAGCGTAAGAGAATACTAGCATAAGGTTAGCTCAGTTAAAATTAGGCATTTATTCAAAAATAAATGACAGTAGTCCCACTTGTACAGAATTTTTGGAGAGATTATCATCTATCATCATTAATAGTCACGTGCTTGGTTTTCTTCCAGACTTTGGCAAGCTCTGCATAAACCAGAGAATAAAAATGCCTTTCCAATTTTCTAGATTCCTCATCAATCCCCGTATAATTACAACAACACTCAGAATTTAAGAAAATCATTCTCAAATAAGAGAATTAGGTTTGAATTTGATGAATCGTGAACTGAATCAAGTTGTTGTCTTCTGTATCTTTTTAATGTTTTTACAATAGGGGTAGAAGTCACTTTAATTAAGATGCTGGAGTTTTATACAGACATTTATTTATTTAAATAAGTGAATCAGGATGAAGAGGAGGAATCTGTATTCCAGCATTTAGCTATGGCATTTTTTTCTGCACTGTTGCTATGGCCAAGCAGATAAATATTTGCATCACAAACTCATTTTACTTCCCTTACAGGTGGCACGGAAATACAGATAAAAATGGTAAAGAAGAGTTATTATAGGTGGGTTTTATCACGCAGAATAATGTTTTGAAATGGGTTCAGGCACAGACTAGCAGCAAAGGAAAGTTAGAAGCTGCTGTGTTGAAGCAGTCTGACATCTTTATGTTATGGCATGGAAGTTGAATGAAAGCGTCCACTGTATTGCAGTTTCCTCTTTTCCAGTGTTTTTTGATAGCATTATTAGATATTTGTCTTTCTAATAGCTCATATGTACTGGGCCATTTGTATAAAATCAAGTACAAGCATAAAAGAACGAACTTTAACTCAGAAGCATGTGTCCATCCACCACTGGGTGGATGATATGGAAACTACACAGCTGCTTTAGGAGTTGGAAGCTGCATAAATTATTTCTTCAGATGATGGCTCACATTTTTTCATGCCCAGCCTTTTTCTTTCCTTGTCTGCCACATTGCCTCGATGGAGGCAGCCCTGCTGGCCACCAGCCTATGGCCTCCTGAATCCCAGCAGTGCTGTGCATCTCCTTGCCTTTGCTCCTCACCCTGTCCTTTGGGCTGGTCTCCATCTAGTCCCCTTCCTTTGGCTGTTGTTTTCTCAGTCTTCTTCTTCGGGGACTTAAATCACTGTAATTATTTCTTAGTATATCAGGGTGGTTTCCAGCCTTCCAGATGTTTCAAGACCCTTAGCTGATAACCCCAGGCAACATGAGAGACGCCTTTGGCACAGCTTAAACTCTGCTCTTACTGCCTCTGTAAATTCTGTATTATGAAACATCCTCTTGAACAAGAAGCTTCCAGGAGTGGCTCTGGTTTCACTTACTCAGCAGGTATTTTCGACGCCTGGAATTGTTATTCTGGTTTCACACTGAGGTCTCTTTGGTGACGTCTTAAGATAATGAAAACAAAAACGGTTAACAACAGGATTGGAAATAACACATATCAACATAGCAGTCTGCTACCTCTTATATCACAGGATGTTTTCGTTCAGTTCAACAGCAAAAAATTGGGCAATGCAAAAATACTGAATAACAGTTACAGCGTAACATTCGTGCTGTGGGAAGCTGGGGGCAGCGTTGTGTCAGTCGGTCACTGACCTTTTAAGATCCCTTAAAAATGTAAATATTTAAGGTTAAATGACTTCTATGATTTTTCTAAAAATACCTCCCCCTTCTACAGTATTGGAAGTCTTCACAGTGAACTAAAATTTTACATCTGTAAAGAATGTACCTTTAAAAACGTGCACACCAATAGGCCAGTAGGTAGATCACCTCACTGACTAAAGCAAATTGCATTTGTGTCTTCAGACCGAATATCTGCTGTAACAAGGAATAATTAACAACTTTTTTTTTTAACTCCCTTTGTGTCTGAGATTCTGATATTACAGTCTTTCATTGTGGTGAGCATTTCACGTATCAGAAGTTATCTCAAGGAACTACCCTGTATTTTAATAACTAACTAACTAACTAAATCTGTGATTGAGATACGCATTCGTAATTCCCGACTTGTATCGATGTCTTCCTAAATGTAAGAGCAGATTTCCAGCAAAGCCCATCAGCGGTACCTGCCTGTGCCTACTGCCATTGTCCTAGGCAAGAGCCCATGCTGCCCGAGAAGCGATGACGTGGCTGCCAGTCACCCTGCACGCAGGGGTGGTGACCAGAGAAAGGGCTCGGGGATGTCCAGGAGCAGCGGTGGCGATGCCAGCTCACTCGGTGCCCTGTCATGAGCACGGTTACTGCCTAGGAGTGGCAGAAGACAGTTCTAACACAAGAGTAATTTCCCCCGGCTTTTCATTTTGCTGTTCTCACAGCAGGTCCCTCTGGTCATGAGTCTGAGGGAGAAGGGTTTTTTCTGTATGTGTTGGGCCCAGTAATAAGGCATTATTCATCATGAACAGAATTAATTAATATACAAGTTGCATCATCGTTTGCCAAGTCCTTTGGTGGGATAACCAATCATAGAACAGTTTGGGTTGGAAGGGACCTTTAAAGGTCACCTCGTCCAACCCCCCTGCAATGAGCAGGGACATCTTCAACCAGATCAGGTTGCTCAGAGCCCCGTCCAACCTGACCTTGAATGGTTCCAGGGATGGGGCATCTACCACCTCTCTGGGCAACCTGTGCCAGTGGTTCACCACCCTCATTGTGAAAAATTTCTTCCTTCTATCTAGTTGAAATCTGCCCTCTTTTAATTTAAAACCATTTCCCCTTGTCCTATGGCTACAGGCCCTGCTAAAAAGTCTGTCCCCATCTTTCTTATAAGCCCCCTTTAAGTACTGGAAGGCCGCAGTAAAGTTTCTCTGGAAAAAGCAATACCTCTGTTAAAACTGTGTCATTTGCAAAAGTCAGGCATAACAGATGTGTGGTTTTGTTTTTAACTACCAAAGCTGGAGTTGTTGTTTTTCTGTTGCGTAGTTCTATTATTCAGTTGGATTCAGAAGCGTCCTGCTTTCAGATTCTGCTGTTTTGTGTCATTTGTCGTGCTGCCACCCCACTTAGCGACCCTCCTCTTTGTTTCCCTTCTCTCACAGCAAATGAAGCTTGCGGCTGAGTCGCTGAAGGAGTAGACGTGAAGGAACGAGGGTGGCTCAAGCAGTCACATGTGAATGCGGGCACTTCTCCAGCAGTTGATGATGATGTGTAGCTCTCCGCGTGCGCTCTACCAGCTATTCAGTAGGTGGCACCTGCTTATGGGATAGTTGGTAAATATCCTTCGCCTGACACTGTAAAAAAAGATATTTTCTCACGCTCTCTTTGTTTCTTATATGCAACCATTTGTGAAGTTAACACCAAGTAAAGCACCCCAGCTTATGCTCGGTCTGGTTGAAACCTGCCAGACTCACCGTGCTTCAAGTGGTTGAAAACACATCCTGTGAGTAAGCATCCAGAAACTAACTGGAGTTTTCAACTGCTACTTTGTAAAAGGAAAAAAAAAAAGGTAGACTAGTATTTAATGTGCAGTGTACTGTCCCTTTGGGGTTATTGCCCCTTTTGTTCCTTTATTACAATAGCTAATCAATCCTGTATTATTTCAAAGACTTGCTTATTAGCTACCTTTTGCACATAGCAAATGAATTCAGATATTTTATACATTGCATAATGAAATACATGATAGTTCCCTATATGATCTGAGTAGTTGAACATAGATATTATAAAGTATGCATTATATACTCCTGTGTGCTCATTATCTAAATGAAGCCCCAGCTAAAATCTTTTCAAAAGCTGGGTAAGAAGCATTCAGTAGGAAACAGATTGCTGATCAGTAATTTATGAAGTTTATTTATTTTTTAATTTACATTATATTTTGGTATCACTTCCCTGGATCTTGAACTGCAGTATTGTATGAATGGATCTTCTGATTAAATGAACTGATAGTAACAGGTCAATTAAACTTCATACTGGCTCACTGCATACATGAGTACTGGTATATCATCTGATTTTTTTTCTTGGATTTCACAAAAAGGTAGTTTTCCTAATGTTTCATTGTTTTCTGACAGTAGTAGGACCAAAATCTACAGCATTTGCTCCTGTGACCTTGAGACAGTTTATTTTCTCCTGCTGTGACCTCCTTCATCTTTGCTAGATGTAACTTACCTATATGTGACACTTGCTGGAATTCTGTTTGGAAAAATCTGCTGTTACAATAATGAAGGTATTTGCTTGCTCTGCACACTTTGGATTTCTGCCACAGGGCCCCCACAGCAGAGTAGTAGGAGTGAGCCAAAATAATGTATTCTGTCTGGAATTTCAAATTAGCATTCCTCAAACTCCGCAAGTGTGGCCCAGTAAGAAACAATTCTGTTCCCTTGGGAAGAGGAGCAAAACCGTGCTACAGCTGCTGTCTCCGATCTTGCTTCTCCCACTCTGCGTCCCCCACGCTGCTGCTATTTCAGGGGTATCTCACGGGCGGCTGCTGTTTTGCAGCCTGTTCCTGAAGCTGTGGCAGGGTTGTGGCTGCACCAGCCCTGCCCTGAGCAACCAGCAGGGATCTTCCTGTAGCACCATAGAGATCCTAAAACCAAAACTTTTATTTGAGGAGGGGACGAGCATGTTCTCCGTAAAAGCTCCCCAGCTTTGCGGTTTCTTGCCCATGTTGATCTGAAGTAGCTCATGTTTGTTCATGTTTTACTCCTGCTGCCTAGTCAGTAGCTTTGAGTGAACGGTTCAGGACCGTTTAAGAAAGACCGTTCAGATTTTCAAGAAAAATCTGTGGGATGGGTTCCTGGTGGAATATGTTCTTGTGAGCTTGTCGTAGCAGTTCTGAGGGGATTCGGCTGGTCTGTTATTTTGTGCTGGTTTGTGAGCTCAAAGTTGGCGTGTTTCAATGATGGCAACTGTGTCGGGTGTCTGGAATAATTTTCCAAGATGGGTTGGAAAAGGAATAGAGTCGTGTGTCGTCAGCTGTGATCATGTGAAAAAAAAACTTGTAATGACTTCTACAAAACTGACTTTGGGGTTGTCCTTGTGGTCCTTCCATTGTCCCATTTTCTGCAGACTAACAGGAAAATCACTAGTAAGGTTTAAGTATGTGGTGACATAAGTGACAGGAGCTGTTGCCTTTGCCTTGGGCAAATCCCTTCACTTCTGCTTAATTTCCTTACTTATAAATGGGGATTATACTGTTCTTTAGGTGAATTCTTCACCTAAAGCTAGTAAGTATGGAAGAATTACGACCTTCCGTAGTGTGAGAGAGAAGTATGGTAATCCTTTGTTTTATAAGAAGTAGAATTTGTTCTAGATACTCGTTTTAGCATCAGAGCTACTACACAATCATGATAATGTTTCTGTCCTACACTTAAGCTTGCTGAGAAAAGCTACCTGCATATTGCCAAGTAATATTTTGTCACTAAAGTGAAATTTAACTCCTATTCCTCTGTATGCAGCTCTCTGTCCTTTTACTGGGGGTTTGCTGTGTTTCATACTGTTTGATCTTGGGTTTTGGTTAGTTTGTTTGAGGGTTTTTTTACATTCATGTCATCACTTTTTATTTCTCATTTGAGAAAAAAAACGTTTCTGTCCATGCTTCTGAATGTCTCTGTCTTGGTATTGTTTTCTTTCCTTCTGCTGTAGGTGCATCTGTAAAAATCGTGGGATGCTAGGGATGAAATTTACTGACCAAAAAATCTGTTGTCAGATGAAAATATTAGCCAGAATAAATAAGATATTTACCAGTAACTGCTATTCACTAGCCGCGTAATCTGTCTGTCTGTTCCTAGTCTGGGTAACTGCGTCCCCAAGGCACGTGGGAGCACAGACTTCATTTTCCCGTCGTGCTCAGGCTGGCGCCTGTGCAGAGCTGATGTACGTACAATGGAGAAGGGCACGTGGGGAAGGGGAATGTGCACTGAATGAAAGGGAACAAAGCTGCCTCGACCAGAGGTGTCCGGTTCCTGGTAAGCATCCTCCACCTTCTTCCTTGGGTGATGGAGCAGTTTGGAGCTGAAGCGGCGGCATGTTCACAGGGGCGTGCGGGAAACGCGCGTGGGCTCTGCGCAGCTGCCTCGAGCCTGGGCAGGGCGCGCGTTACGCTCTGCCCCTGCCCCCGTTGTGGGCGGCGAGTCCGTCCCTGGAGGCTCATGGCACAGTCCGACACCCAACTAGAGACACCCCCATGGCGAGGGCGCTGGACCTTTCAGGAGCGCAGGCAAACAGACTTGGGTCTGTGGCAGTTCTTCTAGTGCCCGGGTGTAAGAAATAAGATAAGTGCATCTCTGGCCTGAAGGTTTAGGGAGAAACCTAGGATGAGCCTGGAGGCAGCCCGTTCCGTACAGTAGCCTGTACCTATCCATAAGGCTTGAATTTTAAATGGCTCTTTAGCAGCAGCAATTATAACCAAGAAAGCTGTTTTTAAGGAAAAGGACACAGTCATAAATAATACACTGGTGATAAAAAAGTTCTCTCAACAGGTATGTTGTCAGCCACACGTCTAATTGCATGGCCCAGAGGCAGCTGCTGACTCAAGATCTCTACTGTACTGCAGCACCTCTCGTGAACTTGAGGACAGTAGAAGAGGAAAGCACGGGCATTGTTACATGAGGAAAGGTTCCTCTGTAAGCAGGCAAGCAATTCTGGGTATTTTAGCCTACCTGGACCTGAGGGAATTGGTCTCAAATCTCATTCAGGATGGGCACCGATTGAGAATTTAGTTCCTTAAAGCCAGTGGGAACAATGCCTACTGCCACCATGTGCTTTCCTCAGGAAGGCTCTCCCGTGCCTCATCCAGGAGTTGCCAGGGGCCAGTGCCAGGCCGGAGCTGACAGCAGAGGTGCCTTACTGTCAGCCCTGAAGACTGAGAAGAGGGACCTCTCTGCACCTGGCTGCTTGATCTCTTACAGAGGCATGATGGCAGCTGTCATGGTGTAAGAGAATTCACCAGCCCTTCCTCCTTGCTCCCACGGCTACAGTGCAGATCACTCCCTGGGCACTCACTCAGGCCAGAGTGCGTGTGGTGCACAGATCCTGGCCTCCTGCCTCCCCCAGCCCTGAACTTCTCCGAGGAGAGGAGGGAAAAGGAAGAAATAATAGGAAAATGTTACACAAGGGTTTGCTGAAATTGCTTACTCAGGACATCTGACTATGACATGCCTGAGAGCCTCGTGAAGTCCTTGCAAAACCTGCATGCTTTTCACGTCCTCTAAAGTATGTATACTTGCATTTTTCATATGACATAATCCTTCTGTCATCTGGGAAAGCAAATAGAGATCACACTTTTTTTTTCCCCCCCTAAGGGTAATAGATTTACTCTGTCACTAATTCAGGGTTCTTGACTTCTAGAAATTGATGTCATTTGCAGCACACACAGATGGACCGAACTGAGTCAACTTGTTAAAATTGTAATTACTTGTAAGTTAAAAAAAAAAAAGCCACAGCCTGTGCTGCAAGAAGGGAGCAGGCTGAAGAAGCAACAATGGCCTTGTTCCAGAGAAGGGCAACGCATTCCTTCAAAGGCTGCACCTACGTGACTTGAGCCAGGGAGCCTCGCTGGCTTTAGTCAGTAAGCAAGGAAACAAGTGAGTCACCGTACAGTCACACCAAGGCGTTATTACCCAAAACACCTTTCAGTGAAAGCGAGTCATAATCTGGAATTGGTAACAAGCCAGATCTGTTCTGATTCATACACACACACTCAGCCATGGGAAAGGCCGTCGGGGTGGCTGGGCTGTCTCTCCTGTTTGGGACGTTCCCATCGGCCCCTGTTGTCTGTTTCTCGCCAGCCATCCACCTTGGGATTTCTCCATAACTGGCTGACACATTTCTTTCTTTTCTTTTTTAATGACTTTTCATTAGCAAGTAACTGGCCTGCATGTACCAACTACTGAGTTGTTACTGCTTGGCCTTGTCGTCGAAAAAGAGGAGGGTAGTACAAGATTTGAGAGTCCTTCCGCCCCATTTTGCCTTCACCCGCGGTGGGAGGCGCACCAGCATGGCCCCAGCTGCAGAAACCCACAGGTACAGCATCACACAACTAGCCCATCATAAAGCAATTGTACATTAATTGCATAGAATTTCATGACCTGTTAGATGCCAAACAGCCCTGTCCACACCCTCTCCAGCTGGTTACGATTCACCAGCTATGAAATCACTAGCTCTGCATTAAACCACAGCAGCAGCCCCCGAGCAGGTCATGCCACGCTGCTGTGCCCACCCAAGGCCTCTCTGGTGGTGGTACCCTGGGAAAAATGCAGCCCAAAAAATCCATTATTCTACACTAGCTGCACACTAAGGCGATGAGGGTGGCGGCACAGGCCTGGCTCTGAGCTTAGATATTTATTTCAGTCCTTCTCTCAGTTCTGTACTGACACGCTTCATTTTGGACTGAATGCTGCAGAGCAGACGTTTTCCAGCACGTGGCAGTCTGAGCCTAGTGACACAGGGCAAGTCATAGGCTGGGAGGCAGCTGCAGTAAGTGAGTGGAATTAACTCCCAGGGTGCTGTTACATGTGACAGCAGAAACAGAGCAGAGCTGGCAGGCAGAGCTGTGGTTTTAGACATGCCAGTGCATTGTGGCTTTGGATCCAGTGTGGTTTGGGTGGCGATGGCTTTGCCTAAGGCACCCATCTTCTGGTGCACGGTCAGCACACCCTGCTACTCACTTCTGAGGTGTATTGGTGCCAACGCTACCGTCGTTTTTTCCACTATTACCCGTTTTATACTACAAAGATGAATAGTACTGGCATAGGCTTGGATTAAAAACATTGAATCTTTACTGGTGAAACTTCAACTCACATACATACATACATCTTCACAAGAAAAAAAAGAGACAAACAAATACTAGTTTACACACCAGCTGTACAGATTTGGCAAACTGGTATGCAACCAGCCATTCCATCTAACAAGAACAACCCAAGACAAGCAAAGCACCTTGTTTTCCCCAGCAGTGACACAACTCCCACACCACCTGTGGCTGAGGTAAGACTCATCCCACTTACCCAGGCACAGGTGCATTGAAGCCCCTCAAATGCAGCATTCCAGAGCCACCCAGGCACAGGCTGCCAGAGCAGCACCCACTTCGCCAAGATGGTAAGCAAGCAATGGAGGAACACACATGGATCAAAAACATTCTCTAGACTACAGCAGCTCACGCAGTTTACTAATCCACTTACTTACATCATTCTGAAGTTCTGCCTAAGAAATGGCTACCTCAACCATTAAACAAAAAGCTACTTTAGCAGCTGCCAGCCATGACAACTTTTAAGCCCGAATGAACAAGTTTGACCTGTGCAAAGGAGTAACCGAGAGTTTGCAAATTAACATGCATCCACACAACAGCATTGGGTGTTTGAGGCAACCGAGTTGACATTTCTACTGCTTTCTGTTTGGATCAATTATGCAACGTGACCTTGACCAGCACTGGTCAGCAGGAGAACACGCTCCCAGCACCCTGCCCTTACGCAGTGAACACCAGGAGTAACAAAGTAAGTAAGTGCATCAACACGCACAGCACAGGTTATGTGTCAATCAAGAGATCACTTTTATTAACCAGATTTTCCATTTCTGTCACACACCATGAATGTTTATACAATGAAAAAGCCAAACATTGCTGGAAGCAATAAGAACCAGCTGATATTTCTGTACCCTCTTAACACACACACACAACACACACACGGGTTCTTTCTTGGTGAGAAATTTTTATATTTCTGTTCATTAATTCTGCTTATTTATACTGCTACTCTTAAAATTCTGTGTCAAGATTGTCACATCTTAAATACAGATTAAGTTGCTAGAGGTACATTTTTTTATATATATATATTTATATACACACATAGAGAAAAATACAAGACTAATTGTTTTTCCACAATATTTAATTTATACACTACTGTAACTATATGCAACTTTTTAAAGACACGTTAAGGGGTACAAGAAACTTTACTTGCTCTAAATAGTTTGGTCCAATATTATCTTAATATAGTGGTTATTCTCGCCCTTCCTTTTAACGTGACAATGTAATACAACATACAGCACATGCACAATCATTCACCTATCAACAAAGGGGTAACGGACAGCACTCGGACAAACACCTGTACGCCCAAAGGTTCAACCCACCACACACAACTATAAGGCTATAATACAACTATGCAGCATAAATGGTCAACACTGCTGTTCTAAAGTGAGCACCATATATACAGTCTTATATAAAAAACATCGGGAACAAAATACACCTGGGGTTAGTTAAAAGGTGCCATTCCAAGGCTGTACATAATATCAGGAAAGAGTATTTACAATACTTGGAAAAAAGCTGCAACAAATAAGTTTATTGCCAATGCCCTTTATAAACTTGTCTCCTACTTGGATGTTACGCTCACCGTCTGTGAACCACACATCTCATTTCTGGCCCTTGGTAAGATCCCTGCTCAAAAACTTCAAGCAAATATGTTCTATGGCTTCACCCACACATCTATTCTTGTAGCTTTTGATTTATAAATACCACACTGACTGAATTGCAACTAGAGTTTAAAACCTAAAGAAGTAAAATGCTTAGCCTTTGCCTTCTTCAGGAAGCAGAATGCAAAATCCTGGGCTAGGCTAGCCAGTAGGAATACCCTATGCGATTTGGACTCTTTTAGTAAAGTCTTTTACTCATCAAGAAGAGCTGTCACAAGCTGTAAAAGTTACGACCAAGCGTAACGCCGTTCTTTGGTGCTCTGCTCACTCTGCGGCGGACATGAAAGGAGTTGCGTTTGACCCTTCCGCAAGTGTTACAAGACACTCACCAGCGTAAATTCCTCTCAGGCCTCCGATGTCTGCCCAGGGCGCTGCTACATAATACCACCAGTTTCACTAGCATTGCTTAGAAGACCCAGTGCACAGCATGAAAAAATAAACCATTCTTGCCCTTCCCAAAACTAGGAATCTGCAATATATTTTATTCTAGATAATAAAATTCCACAAAGTTAATACATCTGGTCAAAAGTATCCTTTTGTACAGAAATACTCTAAATCGAGACCTTGCCATGGCAATGGGAAACTCAACTGAAAGGCTCAGAGCTGTAAAATAAACACTCTCCTATATGATATTTTTAATTAACTCTATGAAGAAGCATGATTACTGAGGGGAAAAAAGTGGTATACATGTGGGAAACAGCAGTATTTTAAGTCTTAAAAAGAATAATAATGAGAAAAATGTAGACGACAATAACAATTTCAATTTGAATCCAATTACCTAAAGGTTTTCCCATCCCTTATTGCCTTTTGAAATCTCAGGGAGGGGGGGAACAGATAAGGGAGAAAGTTTACAGGGTAAAAGCCTAAAATATTAAGTGTCATGATATACTAATAACAAAAGTAATTCATACAAATACTTTGTTTTCAGTTAGCATGTAAAAACGCAGAAGTTACCTGTGTTATATTAAAAAAAGAAGATTGTCTGCTTGTAATATTAACATATTTCTATGGGAGAAAAGCTGCCTTACAAATCTACTTGCCTTTTTTTTGTTGCTGTTTTTAAAAAGAAAACTGCCTCTAGCAAAACAAGATCTTTTCCCTTTGATTTTTGAGCCACAGCTTTATCCATATCATAGCTTAAGACAAATAGGTGTGGGTTTAAAATCATATTTCAAGATCGCTAATTTTCAGTGCATCTTTGCTTTGTACAAGCCTTGGAACATCTGAAAGCTCCCTGAAGAGTTTTCAGCATCAAAACATTATTGCTTTGGTTCTGTTTCAGACACATAGAAGTATGCCACACATCACGTATTTTAGATATCACAGAAGGTCAGAACAAGAATTAACGTTTCACAAGCAAACAAAAGCTTCTCTCTCTAGTTTAAGTGCAGAATATGAAACTTCTAAGTGCTCCATTTACATCAGGATCCAGATAGTCTTTTTAATTTAATCCAGATCTTCCATAGTAAAATTATAAATGTAAAAATTACACAATAAAATATTCTGTTGTGTTGAAAAAGAAAAACGTATTGGCTAGCAGCATGCAAAGACCATGCATTGTCATACCATCAAGCAAACACAAAATTAAAGTGTAATAAATAACTGCTCAAAGCCCACTTAAAAATCTTAAGACAACAAAAGGGTGTCCGGTGACAAGGTGTTCACAGCTCTGAACAGGAAGAATGATGCCGTCAAGTAGATCAAGCTATTAAAGTCAGGTCACTGTCAAATGACATGACAACAACTGGTTTGACTGGAGGTACACAGCAGCCCCTCCTTTGGGTTCCGCTGAATATTCACAGATATCGTCTTTTCACAGAGAGGTAGTTGTAGCACATTGTTTTTCAAGTTCCTATTTGCTGTGTCTGACATTTGGTCAGAAAAAAATTTCAGGTTGCCCAACGATGAAGCCTGGTTTGCGCTTCCGCTGGAACTTATACACATTTTCCACGTTGATTTCTCCTGTACTTTCACACTGGAAAAGGACAGACTGTTTTGAGGATCAATAATGTATTTAGTGCTGCCATGAATCTGTGAACCTAGGCAAAGGCTCATTAGCTTCAGGCTTTCAACCAGTTCGCCTGCACTTCTAGATGATAACTGCATTGAGTTTCCAGATCCAGCGCATCTCCGAGTGGAACCTGAAGTGTTGTTGGTGCTACCACTGGAGCTACCGGAGGGACTCCCCCCACCTTTGCTGTTATCGCCTGGGCTCGTTTTGTCTACCCCTCCGTTTCCATTACTTGGTTTGCTCTGCCCACCACCATCTCCTTGGCTGCCCGGTGGCCCTTCACTGCTATCCCGTCTGTGCCAGGAGTAAGTAAACCCACTATCTTTGTCTAAGCGCCTCCTACTTTCCGAGTCATCGTCACTTGTTTCAGAGCTACTGCAACTAGAGCCCCGTCCCTGGCTTTTCCTCCTGTGATAGCGTTTATGGACTGTGCTAGGCGAAGCAATATTCATTTTTAACCTGCTGAGCTTTGGGGGTAAGTTCTCATCCATGTCAAACTCGTCATCTGACTCACCCTCCTCAAAGATCTGATTGAGGACTGGTGCACTCTTCCTCGAAGTAAGACGATTTGTAACTGAAGGCTTACGGCGCAGGACAACTTGAGTAGAAAGCGAGATAGGTTTCTTATCTTCTTCATCCTCCTCTTCATCTTCTTCTACTCTGAACAAGCACTTCCGGCCACTTGTAGTGGGTTTTAAGCTCACTGATGGGACTGCTGAAAGTGCTGGTCCAGCTAATTCAGGGATATCTTCTTTCTTTGCTGAATCACCAAGGGTCTTGCTTCTGTGGCCATTGAGAACATTCTCAGCCGTGCGAGCTGGTGACTGAGGAACAGTTGCATGGGAGAGAGGAGAAGCTGTAAGGTCATCCTCGAGGTCTTGGGGTACGTCGATTTTTGTTGGCCACGATTGCCTATGTAAACAATTACAAAGGATAAAAGAAAAGTTAGATCATGGCGAGCATTTTAGAACACACAAGAAAATCTAAGATCTGCACAAGAGAAGCACAAGCACTGCCACAGAAATTGGCCTGCCAAGCAGCATGTTTGTAAATAACAGTACTGAGTAACTGAGGAAAAGGAAACATTCTCAGAGAATGTGCATTCCTTTAGAAATGCTGTTATTTGAAAGAAACATCATATATACAAAAGTCTAGTTTAGAAATTATGTTGGTTACTGTCAAATGGAATCTTAAGATCTCACTGCTCTCAGAAAATGAATTAAGCAATAAACTTCAAATAAATGTGTCTCAAAGAAAATAACCTGGAGGAGGTGTGGAACCAGCAGTACCTAGAGGAAGATACGAGCTGATTCAAGCACAACTTAAATAAGATAGTATTGCAAACTACTTTTAATCTGAAGCTTCTGTTATTTTTTTCCCCAGTATTCTTAATATAAAAATTAGGTTAGAATTAACTTGAGTGAGACTGAAAAGCTGAGTTGGAAGAAACATTCTCTCATTTTCAGTAACTCTCATTCAGACCTAACTCTATTCTGCAAAGTCCCCTTTAATTTTAAACACACGTGAATGGAGATCACACACGTATTTGATCTTAGCTGAGCAACTGGAATAATACAGCTGCATGAATTCAGGACTCAAGCTGCTTAAGAATATGACACTTGAATAAACTGTAAATCAAAGTTCAAAATGTATGACTGCATACTAGCATTATCTCAAATCAAAAGTAATACTTGAGTGTAAATCAGTTTTACAGTTCACAGCTGATGTCTCAACTCCAGTATCTAAGCTAGTATCTAATGATTTGTATTTTACTTTAAATCCTGAAATATATTGTAATTTTTGCATAATGCATACAGAATACATTAAGAACAAAGACTTGTCAGTCTTTCCCCTCTCTCTGGATTTTGAAAATCTAATCTAGAAGACCAACATCTACAGACCAACACCTTAACACTGAAGAATTCTTCAATGGCTTCACTCAGTGTAAGCCCCACATTTCTTGTGGAGAGCAAGAGATTTTTTCTAACCTCTCAGAGTTATCTTAAGTTAAAAAACTTTGCCAATCACTTGGCTTTACTTTTAACTTTTTTTTTTTAGTATGCTAAAATTAGCATACTGCATGGAAAGCTGTAGTAGAGACCTCTGTTCACATATGGATAGCATATTACAAGGCATTCCCAACCATATTTTGGGTCTGCCAAAAGGGCTGCATGACTTTGCAGCCCAGTTTAGAAACAAGGTGCAGGAAGAAAGCAAGGGAGGAAGCAGAGAATGTTTCACGCCAACCGTGACCCCAGATATCTGCTTAGACAGCCTGCATACAAAGACGGAAGGATCATACCAACTTCCTGATCTCTGCTGTGATAAGAGGTCAAGCTGAAGAAACAAGGAAAGCTCAGACACCTCTTTCATATTCTTATTCTAAACGTGTTCTTTTGAAGTGTTTAAAGTTAATGGAAGCACCTGCAGTGGATCTCCACTTCAGGATCCTGAAGTGCGAGATGCCCGTCTACATGGGTGAAAATTGACAACTATCTTCCCAACTGTCTGAACTTTGAAGAAGAGTACTTTATTGTAACCCATCAAGCCTAACTGCAGACTTTGTTTTGAAGTGCTAGCTTCAGTTTTGCTTAACAAACCAGTGATACAAAAATCCACCAGGTTCCTCTAACAGTAGGACCTGGTTGCCAGCACACCCATGTAAGCCTATGTAGTCCATTCACTGGGCAGAGCCACACAGGCTCCTCCCTGGGCACTGGGAGCTGCTGGTGCCCTCCCACCAGTTTGCCTCCAGTAAGCAGCTCTGCCCAGAGGGAGGCTGCACAACCAGCAGCTCCAACCCAAGCTGTCCAGACAAGAAGGGGAGCCCAGACTGTGGTCCTCCTTGGTTTGACACTGGCATCCTCCCTTAGGCCCCAGCTGATTCCAGAAACACTGGGAACCACTGACCTAGTTTTCTGATGACTTGTGCTATGCTGGTTATTTTAAACACAAACAACTGTCAGTGATTAACAAATAGAACTTAAATAAATTAGAAACATAACTACAAGAAGTGGCAGAAAATGAAGATCTAAATGTTCTAAGAATTTACTGTGCTTTAAGAACAGACTGGTTTGTCAACAAAAAAAGGAAGAGAGTTCTGTGGCTGTCACAATAAAGGGTAAATATAGCATCTAACAGTGCTGTAGTTTCCAGGCAATAAGCCTCCTCACTACAGTATGTTTATCTCTCATAGCAGCCCATGTTTGCCTCTCTTCCCTTCCCCTGCTCCCCTTATTCCCCGTAGGCCGGAGGGTAAAGTGGCACAGAAGAGGTTGGTCCAGGTTGCAAGTAAGTTAAATTTATTATTTTTTTTAATCTTTTGAGGTCTCAAAATCAAAGTAATGCACTACTTTGTTGTCTTTTCCATGAGGTCATTCTAGATAAACACATTGAATTTAGAACCATCATGAAGACAAGGAACCTAGGACCATTAAGGGCAAGAGTTTCTGAGTTTATGCAGATGTCCTTGTCGTGAAAAGAAAATTCATACTTGTAAGGCAGGCTTCAACTACTCCATTCAACTTTACAAATTCATATTAAGATTCAGATTCAATGAACTTGTTTTTTCCAATTCCTCATAACTGGAGCAGCTCTTCTGCTGAAACTGTGACACTGATGCAGAAGAAAAACACAAAACAATTTAAAAGCAGATTTTGTAGTTTTAGAATTTTCATTTGAAGGTAAACTCAAAAATTTCCTGTAAAGGCACTTCTTTTATAACTAAGTATTAGGCACATTTGATGCTCTGCTTGGATTTCTTTTTTAAAAGAAATGGACATAAAATAAGAGGATGATCCATTAAAAGAGAACTGCAGAGTGAAAGCTACAGTATGACCCTTGAAGAGAGGTAAGCTCTGTAACACCAAGCTGCAGACCACTGAGGTTCTGTAGGCAGCCCTTAGCTGCCTGCAACAGTAATTCTTCCAAAGCACTTGCAACCATGCCACAGAAGATAAAATTTCCCACATAAAAGCTCATTCACTCAATGGTCGCTTAAGTGCAGCAACGAAATTTCAGTCTGCTCTAGTACACAACACAGGCTGCAGTCTTGTCTGGAGATGACAAAGATGCTGAGAACCATTGTAGGGTTCTAAGAGAAACAACTCATTATTCAAGTAGATTGAATGGTTTTTGGAAGAGACTCTTCTAAAAGCCTCCAAAATCTCAGCCTAAATCCAAGGTAACAATCAATGGAGATGATGCATCTTTAACCTATTTTCCAAAGTGCATGCCCCTAACTGATAACAAGTGTCCATTTTTTCTAGACTGAACTTGAGGCAATAATACCTTACTTTTATCAGTTAGGCCAAGGAAAACATGCATATGCACCAGAAGAACCTCGTAGAACTTATGTCCCTATTATCATTCCTGTTAAATGATTTCACATGCGACCTTGCATGAAAGTTGCACAAAAGAAACCTTTCAAATGAAAAAGCTATTTTTTCTTTTACTTTAAATCCTACCGATAGATTAACAATGCATCTGGCTGAATGTAGACAGCAACTCTAAACATCAGCACAAGCACTTAATATTCTCTTGTTAAGAGATTAGCTACTAACAATTGTTATTATTACTAATAATAGCTACCAATAACATTTTACTAAAAACTAAAAGGCAACTTTTGAAGAGACTGGAGGTTAAAGAACAAAAAATAAATTAATGGAAATGCCTCGGCACAACCTCCATCTTCACTGAAAAGATTGTCAAGATGGGCCAATAAAGATTTTTTTCAATACCACCAGATCCCTAGTCACAGTCTAACACTTAACTCAGGAAATTAAAACCAGAATGTTCAAGAAAAATAATTGTTCAAAACATGCATCCTCCAATATCAATATGCAGGTGGAAACGATACTATTTGCCTCATGTTTGTTTTGTGTTTTTTTTTTTTAAAGCATATGCTGCTGTAACTGAAAATATGGGATGCTTTGATAACTGGTTGCAAAGCAAATGGACTGGTTGAACATACCAATACCAAATAGATGCCCGAACCCCACTTCCCCCTTTAGTTTTACTGTGTTAAAAGCCAAAGCTCTGAAAAATCTTAGGGAACCTTACTATAAGGTGGGGTTTTTTAATCATGTTTTTGTCAAACTAAAAAAAAAAAAACACTATTGCAATATATTTCAATGAATGATTAAAGCAATTAATTCAACAGTTTTCTTTAGACAACAGGCATATCAATTGATATTAAAAAGAACACAATCTATAGATGCTTGCTCTAAGCTTGATTTAGGGGATGTTTGGCCCATTAAAAACAAATGCTCATAACGGAACAACAAATTCAGAGTGATTTCTCATTTATAACTAATTCCCCATCAACATATTTATGGATTATGGAACTGAATTTTTTCCAGGGACATTACATACAGAAATTGTATGAGGAACTGAAGGTCAATGAGCATGCCCTTTCCTAGCATGTGTGAAAACTTACTAGTTCAGATACAGACTTCAAATTGATTAGGCATTTCCTAAAAATGGTTAAGAACTGAAAATATCATTGCTAACTGATTTCTAACAGCTTCTGATGCACCCACAGCACTTTAAAGACATTTAAAATTTGAAATGAATAAGTATTTTACTTTTTTTAAGAAAGAAGTACTTGAGCAATTAAATAATATTCTCATTAAGCCAGGTTAATAAAAAAGAAACCATTTAGATTCCTAAAGTCTTACCTGAACTGAGCTTTGATGTTGCTAGGGCTTGCAGATCTGGTCTGAATTTCTTTCTCTTGTTTTTCTCGCAGAATCCTTTCAGCTAGTAAGAAGTAAGTAGCAGTGATGTGATTGTATTTGTTAGTTTCCAGTGCCCTAAGGAAAGTACAAAACATGAAATAAACCATACATCAATGGTTTTGAGAGAACTGGACCTGCATCTCACACACCTTGCTGTACTTCTCATAGCAGAAAGAGTGCTTGAAAACAGAACTGTGTGTTTTTGATGTTTTGACAGGCATGTCTTGGTTTTATTAAAAATAAAGAGACAACAAGTCTAGCTATTTCAGGTTGGATAAGGATATCTTTAGAATAGCATCGCCCCAAAATGAAGTAATTCTTTCTTTACTGAACATTCTTTAAATGGTAAAATTGTATTTCATTAATGTTATGCATCAATGGTAGGCTTTCCCACTGGCATATAAAACCACAAAGTACTAATATTTGTTTATGCAACAACTGGAGGAAAAAACCTTCATGATTTTAGGGCTGCCACATTACGTTTACAGTAAAATTAAGTTCATAAGCCAGTAAGCACCATTCAGACATTCTAACAGAAAGGATGCCACTGTTATGCAGCTAAAAGCTTAAAAAGCAAGACTGCTGCTCCCGCCTGCCCCACCAAATGGTAAGATAGTAACAGTTTTTGCAGCTTAAACAGAAACAAATGGAAAAACAATTTTAAGTCCTCTCTGGATTTTGGGAATCTTTTAGAAAGTTGGGTGTTTTAATCTATTAAAAAAAACTACGTAGCTTTCTAGCAAGCTCACTCAGTGACAATGACTATTTTGCATTATATAGATAAAAGGAGTAATATTTTAAATTAACAAAGATACAGGTATACTGGAAATGTACTAAGGGAAAAATGCTACAATTTTATCACCTCCCGATATGCATGAGATATGAAGCACAGGTAAAAGCACAGATTTCAAGGCAGTTAAATCAAGATGGCAAAGTACTGCAGGAACCAAACACTGTTCCAACACATTTTCTTGAAGTTTTTCCTAAGGTTGCATGTACTTAAGTGCTTCTCATACAAGAACATCCTATCACAGAGCAAAATTGTAATATTCTGTTTGTTAACTGAATGGCTTGATATTTAAACACTCAAGTACCCAGGTTCTCATGACATCCTTTAATCAAAAATGACAGATGCAAAAACAAACTGCACATTGAAATTTGACAACTTACTCCACTATTGTATCTCGGTCTGCAATATCACCAAGAACCATACGTTGTATTATGCTGTTGTGCTCCTCCTCAGACAGGTTTTTGTATGACACAAGAGGAATATTGTACTTTGTTGCAGGAGATGGATCAACTCCTTGGAGCCATGCATGGTTTTCAATCTCTTCCAAAGATGCCCTTCGCTTCGGGTCTCTCTGCAACATCCGTGTAATTAGACTGCAAATAAAAAAAAATAAATCCAAAAATGCACTCGTGTTTAAAAAGCAGCCATTCAAGAGCAACATTAGGAAGAAATTTTCTGCTGTCAGTCCACACAGATCTTTAGAAGTCTCTACAGTAAACAATGTGATGGGAAATTATTTATTCTCAAAGACACTCCAAATATTGCTGAACTGAAACAAACAACTTACTAAAAAACTATAAATATAAACACTGCAGTTTTCATTTCCTATGCTTAGATTCTTAACCCAACTTTTCTGGTTTGTTTGTTTTCAATAGGTCTTATAAGGCAACTGTCATAGATGGCCTACAGGCCAGTCTGTAAAAGAAGAGAAATATAATTTTCTATTATTGCTGCTGTCAACAAGAATATGGAATGGCAAGATAAGTAGAGATATTTTAATCTGAAATAGCTACCAGTCATTTGATTCTTCAGTATCCTGGAAATAACAGTGATCCCCACAGAGGGGAAACAAACAAAACAAAACACTATCTGGGATGATGAAGTGACAAACCTACTAATGGGTTGATACTGAGGGTTTACAAGTGCTGGAAAGGAAGTGCATAAATTCCCCAAATAAGCAGAGAAAGAAGAGTTGATTAACACAGCACATCTCTGTTCACTTACTATACGTGAAAAATTCTTGTGGGAGGTATTTTTTGGCTTTGCACAACAAACAGAACATGAATATACAGCTTTAGTGCCAAGTTTCAATAAAACTTTATTGCTCCAACATGTGGAATGAAAGTTCTGCAGTTCTCACCTAACACTTTTTATTGCACTAACTATACTACACCATGCAACTTCAAACTGCAAGGCCACACAAATCACAAAGGTAATAAGAATTATTTTTTTTTAGTGTGAGATAATGTATGGAATTAAAAATGGAGGCTAATTCAGACTTCTCAAAACTCTACTGTAAAAATAGAATGTCACCTATATACTTAGTAGCTGTGGTCTCTGCCTTTACCAAAAGGAAAAGCAGGGTGAGACATGGGAGCCTTGATTTTCTGTGCTTTTGTTAATGTTATGACAGAAAGGGAACAAACTATATACTTCATTTGACTTTTTTTAAACTACACCTGTAGTAAAACTACACAAGTGTACCACATGTGCCTCCTCCTTTAAGCTTGCTTATGCATCCCAAACCACCAAGAATGCTTTCTCACCAAGCAGGAAGTTTAAACATTCACACAGTCTTTTCCTTAAGAAAACCTAACCTATAGAGGACTTGAGTTGTACATTGTTGATGCATCACATAGAGAAAGCAGATCTACTTGGGCCTTTAAGCAAATTAGAATTAGCCAATATATTAAGCGAAAGGCTGCAAAAAGTAAGTTTCCTGGCCTCAGCACAGCATGCAGCATCTCAACAGATTTATCCGATAGAATTCGCTGACAAGAGCTCTCTTTTAAACCTCTTCCTGTATTGTATTTTAAACTTCTTCCTGTATGTAAAGCTCTTCAAGCTATTGAGAGCAGCGATAGCAGCTTTCCCATGTTACCGGAAATGCTAGACACTAACGACAAGACATGAAAACTAGCTATGGCATCATGTTATGCATTAGACTCCTGGACCACACAGATGACACGTGAAGAGAGGAACAGTTATTATGGCCACAGCTGTAACAAATTTCATTCTGTGTCAAATAATAGAATCATAGATGCTGCTGTAGTTTTTTGACTGGACCAAATGCATTTTTTAAGCATTTATAAAGGACTTTCATATTGAAAATGAAAAGGTAGTCTATTGCAGATCCAAGAACCCAGCCCAACATTGTAAAATAGTCTAAGTGATGCAATTGGCATATATATTAAAAGGACTGAAGAGGTCATTAACTGATAGGGAAACACAGGAAATATTGGAACATATCAAAAAAATAAAAAAGCTGCAGCAAACACTGCAGAAAAACAACACATCGAAATGAGTCATGATTCCCAAGTGGCATATGGTATTTGCAGACAGAATATTTTTCTCCCTTGATTGCCTAGAATATGGGAGTTGCAATTTCAGCAGGAGACAAGCAAAACTTGCTGTGATATCCCTGGGTTTTGACAACTTGTATTTTGAACAGAAATCCATAGGAATCATTAGCTTTTTAATCCCTGCCACAAAAAACTCTCAGCAACACCTTGTAATTTGTCCAGTAAGAGTGGTGGCCAAAGCCAGTCAGTGGTGACCAGCTTCTTCAATCATTTATAAAATGCATGACAGAGACACTTAAAAGAAAGATAAATTCTGCAAACTCAAAATTAAGTTTCACACAATTGGGGGAAAAACCTATTAGCAAAAAAATATCATGGTATTAACCTTTAGTAAGAAGAGACACAATAAATAAATAAATGCAATACTTGTGCCCAAGAAACTACTCAACTGATGTGAAGAAATACTAACAACTAAGCAAAAGCAGTATGCATAGTATCTTATTAACAGGCAAGGAATATTCCACACACTGATAATATGGTACAGTGAACTCCCAAAAGTTACGAGAATCCACTTTTATGAATGTTTCCAAGTTCTTTAGTACTCTACTTACTCTTTACATTCTCTGGACACATGAGGTGGCACTGTGTATTTGCAGTCCATTATCATAGTCAGAGTTTCACTGTCATTTGCTTCTTGAAATGGTGGTTGTCCACAAACCAACATGAAGAGGATGACCCCTAAACTCCATATATCTGTAAATATATAGTATATATTTTTAAATAACTGTTGAGGAAACAGACATAATTACCATCAAAACGATAAATATTTTTGAGATGCATACTGTGGTTATTACTGCACTCTTGATTCTGAGCATTACTTATGGAATTTGCAATTCCACTGAAGTACAAAATACAGCAGTTCCATTGTTTGATAGCTTTTATAGTTTTAGAGGAAAAAAGAATCAGAATTCATGACTTCAAGGATGCATAGCATCTTGCACACCAAAATGTTAGATAGCGCTAAGATAATGTGGTCACTCAGAAGACAAGAATTCATTACTCTTTTCTTCACAGGTAAACACAGATTAAAGAGATTTGTATTCAAAGCACGTTCCTTTTTGAAGGACTAGCATAAACTGTTCTCAATATTGTTTACATGTTACTCTATGAAGTAGAGAAATTACAAAGAAAGTCACTTATTTCAATGAGACTGAATTAGATATGTTTCTCCTTCAGTAGTGTTGTGTTAAAAAATTATTTGCTACTTCTAATCGTAAATAATAAATTAAATCATTTAGGTAAAACTACATCCTTATACCAATCATATTACAAATTGTGGGGTGTTTTGCTTCTTTTAAATATCCACCAAACATAACAATTAACAGTGGCCTCTACTACACTCAGAGTCATCTTGTTTCCTTCTAATTCCTACTTGCGTAAAATCAAAAACATTTAACAACTTTCTCGTTCCCCAATGAAATGGCATACCAAAAGATGAAAAAGAAGCACTGCTGGGCATGAAACTCTTTAGTTGGTTTCTACTTACTGTAAAAGCTAATATTTAGTTCAAATCTTTATTAAGAGTTTGCCTAGAAGAAAATATTTCACAAGTCTCACTGCATTCAATACAGGAAGCTTAAATATTGAGAACTATTTCATGTTGCATCAAAATAAATAATTCCAATATATGCTTAGAGAAAAGGCCATGCTCTTAATCTTCAGCTACAACTCCATGCTCTGGAAATTTCAGTGGCAATTTGGGTCCTATAGCCTAGCATTTCACAGATCTGTACCCAGCAAAACCAAACAAACAGCTGAACTGAGAGAAATGAGGAAAGAGGGGAAAGCAGCTGGCAGTGGTAATAAGCAGCAGAGCACACCATCTCTGTCCTGGAAGAGCTTGCAAAGGGAGCCACATTAAGTTACCTTCCCAACTGCAACTTGCTTTTTGTGGCCTACTCAAAATACTTGACATGCATTTAAAGCTGAATGATGGCTACAATTTTATTTAATAATGTAAATCACACACATTCATCCCTAGAACAATTACTCATTTTGCTAGTTACACCCCATTCTTCATATGCTTTAGCTGACAGAGGAACAGAAACACTACATGGTAATTTTCTTTAGAGCTCTAATTTGTAGTAAGTGTATGCTATTAACTCAGACAATTATTTGATTTCTGTTATGCTTACTAGGGCCTCAATCCTGTAAGTACTTAGCATTTTGAGGCTGGTATACTGCATCACATATACCTGCAAATTCAACATGACTATTCACATGTTTAAGATTCAGTAAGTGCGTTAATACTTTGATAGCAACGTATTGCCAGAAAGCTGAATGTTCTGGAATATAGGATATAAAAAAGCCACACAAGACAGAGAGGTCATTTCACCTAGGAGGTACACCTTTAACTTTGTAAAGCTACTTACATCTTTTTCCTACTGTTTAGTTTGAAAGTGGCCAAAAAGTTTTGGTGCATTATCTCTCTCTCACCACACAACAGATGAGAACTCATTTTTTGCAAGCACATAAAACATGTGAATGCATGCATTTCTATTAGCAGTCATCTTTTGGATATCAGTGTCCTTACTAGATTTTTAACTTTTGCCTAAAATCTATTTTGTGATTCCATCTATCCTAGTATTCTGGTTGATACTCCCACATGCAATAAAATCCTTCATGTATCATTTCAGCATGAAGTATTTTAGAAGAGTCCATATAGCAGCATGTTGTAGGTGTTTGAGAAAATGAAAGTGTGATGCAGCACAGCAAGAACTAAAATAATGTTGACAATGTGAACACACAGAACTTGAATGCTCCATTTAAATCAGCACAGGGTTGTCTCAAGTCAGCTATAAAACAATTATTTTTCACTCCTCACACCAAACACAGCGTAAAGGATGGTAAGTGTGAAGGAAGTGGTAAAAAATGTTGACAAAATAGGAAACGTTAAACAAATTTTCAAAGTAACTTCATTTGAAATATACAAATCCTGAAAGATTTCTTCTGGTTTGTAAGAACTGGATTATTCACTGGTATTTCAAACTACCACAGTTATTCATCCAAAAGCTGCGTGCAATCCTGAACAAAATAAGAACAGTAACAACAGTATCTTGCCTTCCCAACATGCCACAAAATTTCACATTGGCCCTTAGAAAAAAGGCCATACAAGACACATACAACACTGTATGAAATAAAAATTAGGATTTTTACTGGCACTCACTCTGTAAAAAGAAGTTTCCAGAACAGACAACAGGGATCCCTGTGGGTTTTGCATTATGAAGCTATACCAAAAAGGATCCATAAACTTGAGGGTTAAAAGTCTTATTTGTAAACATCTCTTCTAAATTTAAATAGGTGACCTACACTCCCAACATGCAAGTAAGTTTAAACATGTTGGATTGCTAGCCTTCAGTGTAACTCAAAATCCAAAGTTTAGAAACCGAAGTCTTCAAAGCAGATACTCCAAAATGATGAGTTAATACTCACATATAATTTTGAAATATTTAAAAGATCAACAGTTAAATGACTATAGGGCACATATATAAGGAATGCTGATGTTTGTACCTGACTAGTTTTAAGCCATTTTATACATGTAAAAATCAATCCTGTATTCGCACTTTCCACTTTACTGGAGACCCATAGCTGCGTATTTTTCAGTCAAATTCAGAAAAAATACTGGAAGAAAGATGGAAAGAAATTAAAATGCTTTCTTCCCTTTGAAGATACAATTTTTGTTCACACATTTAATATAATAACCACGGTACATTTTGGAATATTCTTGGCTTCCAGAATAGTGCCATCTGGCTGACAAGAGGCAAAATTCAAGGTCTTTAAGCACAGCTATCTTTGAGAAATTAGTAAAGGAGAATCAGAGATTATTTTATTATAGTGCTTATTTACCAGATTTTATTATTTCCCCAAACAATACACAAAGCCACACACAGGAATGTTCTTTACCATACTGTTTTGTGCTGCCACAATCAGCACTGCTCTATTATTCTTTGCTATTAATAAAGAGAAAACTCACCTTTCCTCTGGATCCCAAGGAACCTAAGGAAGATGGATATGGTTTAGCACTCAACTGATCAAGTGCTTTGATCAACACTCACTCAGTACATGCTGCCCGTTCTTGTGCTGTACCCTGCTATTGCTGATTCCTGCTCACATACTAGGTGTAGCAAAAGGGGAATAACTGTGTCTGCTGGCGAGGTCGCTTCCACCAGCAGAGCAGACACTGGCACCTTGATCTTTCATTTCTAAATCCCAAAGAGCGTTCTTACCCTATTACAAAAGGGGGTTTCACTCAAACTGAGTGAAAGCCCCAGTCAAGAGCTAGTGATCTGATTTGGTGAAAAGCATCAAGACAAGACAGTTACGTCAGCAGATTAGAAAGATGCTGGAACAGCAATGAAATAAGGGCCTGACATCTCATCAAAGCAAGGCTTCTAGATAGAAGTGGTGTATCTTATTAGACCAGCTAATAAATGGGGAGAGGGGGAAAAAAATAACTCAAAGTTTAAGGGGAGAGAAGTTTTTCTTTAGACCTCCACACACTTGTGAAAACATACTTTGTTCTTAATTTGATACACCTTATGTCAACTCAGGGGAAAAATCCTAGCCGAGACAGCTTCCTGCTTTCACACATTATTAGAAGCTGTAGATGTACTTTTAAAAGCAAAGGTGACAACATCTACTTACAGTTTTACCCATTCACTGAATGGCACTGGTTCACTAAAGGGTTGTACAGGCACCAGTCAAAAAAACACAAAGAAGAGTGCAGAACTATATGGGCAGGATCTGAATGAAAAGCAAGACTGCTTTTTCAAGATTGTTAAATGGGCTGCACCATTTAAAAAAAAAATCTCACCTTCAGTTCAATGCAAATATGGTTTGACATATAGTATACACAGTAAAGAACTCTACAGAGATCCGCCTCTCCTCCACCTTCACAGCCCTGACATACCATTTTAAGATAATATATTAGCTATGGTGCCATGTTAACG
This sequence comes from Phaethon aethereus, assembly GCF_964289735.1. Taxonomy (NCBI): domain Eukaryota; kingdom Metazoa; phylum Chordata; class Aves; order Phaethontiformes; family Phaethontidae; genus Phaethon; species Phaethon aethereus. The sequence goes on along the minus strand of NC_138582.1, from coordinate 125,019,250 downwards.
TTCAAAAAAATAGGTCATGTTTTAGACAAAACTTTTAGATATTGTAAAAAATTTACTACTGGATAGTTTAAACAGATAAAGCAGCAGGTTTTGCAAGCAGAACTCCTTGGCTTGGGTCAACAACTCGTCATGTTTCCACCTATATTCCCTTATCACAGCTCAGAACTCAGGTGCCAGTCCCAATTCTAGATTTGACACTCTTAACTGAAAGAACACAGGGAAGAGAAGGGTTACAGAGACTCGCCTTTAGAAGAGATTTAAAGAAGAATTTATTTTTCACAATTTCAAGTTTTTTACTATTCTTTGTAATTAGCAGTTGAAGCCTTTATGGAAACTGCTTACTTCTCCCCTCAAAGTGTCATTTAATTCACTCTTCTGAAAACTGGTGGAAAAGTAGAATTTAGGCCTGACATGCTGCACACATTTAGCATGCATATACCTTCTACAACTTCAGATGAGTATGGTGAAGGAAGGCACACTTGTATACTGCAGTGGCCGAAATCAAGGTGTCTTTCAAAAGCAGAGTGAAGACCTCAAGATGCAATTTAGCTGTTAAATTGGGTACTAGTAACTCAAAACGGCCATTGCTATAACAAGAATAAAAGTCTTAATCTCTCATTTTAAGAGCACTAGCTAACTAGCTATAGTAGAGAATATTTTATTGTTTTTAAAGCTATTAAATAACCTTGATCAGGCAAGGACTGTTCAAGCAGGATTCCCAGAACCATGACAACCAGGGCTGTGTATACGCAACTTCCTTACATAACATGAAGTCACTGCCATAGAAACCAAACTACGTCATTAGCTGTCTATGCTATGCCTGTCCTAATCACAGGACAGTCAAACATCTGTTACGTTCAAGTTTGTATACTGCACAAAGGATATCCACATTCATCTGCTTAACCACTGAGCTTTACCATTTCATTAGCTATTTATTGCTTTCTCAAGTTCCTAATTTACTCCTAAAACAAGCACTACTGATTTCAGAAAGTTACAATTTATGGGACATAAGGGATCATTATAGCTTAATATTTGCTCAAATTTCTGCCATTCCTCAGCCCCCAGACACTTGTCACACTTTGTATATGCTATATGAATTTGTGATTTTAAGCAGCTAAAAATCTATACTCATTTGGAACAGACACATGCACATTTAACTACATAAAGTTAATTGACTCCATTTATTAAAATTGTTTATTTCAGACCCTTATGGGAACAAGATTTCCCTCCCCACCCGCCCCTCAACTTAAACACAGAACAGCTTAACAGTTTACACAGTGTATACTGCTCAGTTGATAAGACAGATCTTTCTACAGAAAGTCTGCTGCTTCAGAAGTGATTTGTAATACTGAGTAAATTTAGTCAGGTTTTATACATTTCTCATTGGAACATTTACTGTAACAGCTGAACACAATAGTTATCTTCCACTAGACACCACTTAATAAGCAAAAAAGAAAACAAATCAACTTTTATGGAGATGTCAGAAGTGTTTGCATATTTATTTTGCCACTGCAGAGGTATCAACAAGACCGTGGATAAATGAAGGATGGAAACAGACCCCAATTTCCAGCATGATGGGCAGTTACTCTAACCACTATCTTAAAAGAATGTCATCACCACTGCTGCTACAGCCTCTTCAGAGCAGATTTGTGGAAAAAAGCCCAATCCATAGAAACCTGTTGAAGACAAGCCTTGAAGGAAACTCAACCCATCAGCACTTCAGTATCAAGTTCTTCTGTGCAGATCTAAATATGAAAATCTAATGTAAATATCATCAGCATCTCTGCACTCTGAGCATGTTCAGGGCTAGGCAGGAACTGGGCAATATCTGAAGCCTGCTGTTTTGAACTCGGACACAAAACCCCATCATAATCTACTTTATTTGGATTAGAAATTACGGGTGGAACCTTCATTGGGCTCAGGAGTAGGTACAGGCTGACAACTCACAAGGATAACACAGTGGGTGATAAGCATGCTTGTTACACGTTGAAACGTAAGATCTTGTTCACAGCATAGGCTATGGAAAACAGAATGAAAACTCAAATTTATAGTATAGCTTCATACATTGTCTGAAGAACCAAAACACAGTTTAAGAGTAAAAATTCATATGACAAGTCAAACACTGCAGAAAGTGAGGCTTCTATTAAAAGGTGATGAAAAATTACACACTACAGTATAAAAGGATAAAAGCTGGTATCATACTACTGAATTGTTTGAATTGTACCTGTTATATTAAGTCAGTAGTAAGATAGCATAGAATAATTTTGTGTTAACAATTTCAGCATCTCTATGCATTTTTACACTACCATGTGCACAGACTACCAGCAAATCTGGAAGATGCTCAAACTGGACCAGTTGTAAAATTTGAAGAGTATGGGTAAAGAGCAAAGATTACTTTTTTGTACATACTCAATTTTTAGCTGATTGAACTATTCTTCCATTCTTTAACTTTTTATGAAAAAGTCTTTGAATAAACTTGTGCGCCGATCCCTCTAGTTTTCAGAGCCACTGTCTGTTAATTCAGCTGGTTTTTTTGGTTTTTGTAAAATGGGATTTATTTTTCCCTTGCAGAAGGCTGAGGAAGAGATCATTCACAATCAATGCTAACATTTTCAAAATTAACAGGCAGAACTGTGTTTTCTCCTTGTTTTAAAGTACTACAAATCCAGTTAAAATTACTATTAGAACACATAGCAGACAAGAGAATCAGGAGAAATCTTTTCCTTTCCCTATCCCTCCAAAAAAAGAGCATAAATAGCAAATGGCATTTAGCAAATTATTTTCATAATTAGCTTATCTGTCTGATGAAACAGTCTGTTATATATATATTATTTTATTTGACTAACACATGATCATCAGTAACTAGTCTTATCTTTGGAAGCAATCTTATTTTCATTCAATCTGGCAATTAGTACTTATTTTTCCCTGAAGACAATAGCATGGGTTTTGCTGGTTGCATAAAACTATTACAGTACAGACAAGTAGTTGTTTATTTTTTAATAAATACTGCATCTCAAATTTCAGTAAGGATATTTTAACAAAAAACACGACCATTGAAAGGTCCTACTGAACACATACCACTGCCTTTACTCCAAAATAGTCTGTTTTACTCTGATTCATCAATTCTGCATTTAGAAATGCATTCTTTCTCCTTTAGTTTCTGTTGCTTAGCCACATCAGAAGTTACTAAATCTATATTAAAAACAAACAAAAATATTTTCTCCATGAACTGACCTTCCAATACTACTACTCCACAAAATAATTAGCCAGAATTAAAAAACCCCAATATTAATTAGTTAAATGTAGAAGGAAGTTTTTCTTTATATAAAACATGTTCTCAAAATCACTGGCCATGTCAAAGTCTATACAGCACATACGGCTTATATGCATGTTAAGTTAGCAAATATGATTCCCATCAACAAGAATGGCCAGAAGGAAGATCCGGGGAACTACAAGGCTGTCAGTCTGACCTCAGTGCTGGGAAAGGTTATGGAGCAGATCACCTTGAGTGCCATCACGCAGCATGTACAGGACAACAAGGTGATCAGGCCCAGTCAGCATGGGTTTATGAAAGGCAAGTCCTGCTTGACCAAGCTTGTTTCTTTCTATGAGTAGGTGACTCGCCTAGTGGATGAGGGAAAGGCTGTGGATGTTGTCTACCTAGACTTTAGTAAAGACTTTGGCAATGTTTTCTGCAGCATTCTCCTGGAGAAACTGGCTGCTCATGGCTTGGACAGCTGTACTCTTCGCAGGGTAAAAAACTGGGTAGATGCCCAGGCCCAAAGAGATGTAGTGAATGGCGTTAAATCCAGTTGGCGATTGGTCACAAGTGGTGTTCCCCACGGCTCAGTATTGGAGCCAGTCTTATTTAATAACTTTATCAATGATCTGGATGAGGGGTCAAGTGCACCCTCAGTAAGTTTGCAGACAACACCAAGTTAGGTGGGAGTGTTGATCTGCTTGAGGGTAGGAAGGCTCTACAGAGGGATCTGGACAGGCTGGATCGATGAGGTTCAACAAAGCTAAGTTTTGGGTCCTGCACTGCTACAGGCTTGGGGAAGAGTAGATGGAAAGCTGCCCAGCAGAAAAAGAACCTGGTTATGTTAGTCAACAGCTGGCTGAACATGAGTCAGCAGTGTGCCCAGGTGTGTATGCCCAACCGCATCCTGGCTTGTCTCATCAGAAATAGTATGCCCAGCAGGACTAGGGAAGTGATTGTCCCCTTGTACTTGACACTGAGGCCACACCTCAAATAGTGTGTTCAGTTTTGTGCTCCTCACTACAAGAAGGACATCGAGGTGCTGGAGTGTGTCCAAAGGAGGGCAACGAAGCTGGTGAAGGGTCTAGAACACAGGTCTTCTGAGGAGCAGCTGAGGGAACTGGATTGTTTAACCTGGAGAAAAGGACACTGAGGAGAGACCTTATCACTCTCTACAACTGCCTGAAACGAGGCTGTAGCGAGGTGGGTGTTGGTCTCTTCTCCCAAGTAACTAGCAACAGGACAAGAGGAAATGGCCTCAGGTTGCACCAGGAAAGGTTTAGATTGGATGTGAGGAAATATTTCTTCACTGCAAGGGTTATCAAGCATTGGAACAGGCTGCCCAGAGAACTGGTTGAGTCACCATCCCTGACGGTATTTAAAGGCCTGTGGATGTGGCACTTTGGGACATGGTTTAGTGGTGGACTTGGCAGTGTTAGGTTAACAGTTGAACTCGATGATCTTAAAGGTCTTTTCCAACCTAAATGATTCTATGATTCACTGCAAAGTTTATGGTCTTTTTCTATATATGAACACTAAAGACAATTTGCTCCTGGTATCTAAGAAATCCTTCATATTTTCAGATTGACTATCTTTTCCTAAGGATTTTAGCTGTGAAATGTACAATTTGCTCATTTTTATAAATAAAGTACATCTTAATACAGCTTTACACATGAATGCAAAACTTTAGTATCTGGTCATTGGTTTAGGTCCCACCAGATCTGTGTTGCCAAATTAGTCAGCCATAGGCTGAACATAAGCAATCTGAGTATTTGCTTGCAAGATATATGAAGTGAAGCTTCCTGACTGTGGAGATATATTTATCATAATGAAATCTTGCTCCACAGCAGCAGTCTGAAATATTACAAAGACAGTTCTCCCATGAACACAGCGAGATGACTAAAAAAAATCCCTATACTTAAGTTACATTTTAGCTGATACGGTAGTAACTGAAGACTATGTTGACAGCTTCTCCTCTGTAGTTTCACTTGGATAGATTATTCTTCGCTTCACCCAGCAGTTTACTGGTGAATGCATTAAAACTTGTGCATAAAGCAATGCAGAATGGAACATAATTTATAATTCATAAATATTAGCCAGCACAGATTTACTGAGAAGTCATCAGGATCACAGACTCCCATCTTTCATTACAGCCACATTACATCATAACTTCACTTCTGAATACAGGGCACTGATTCCTGTAGCATAACACCCTCAATAATCTGAGGCATTAAAAGTATTTTCCTGTCAAGAAAGTAATTAGATTGAGGGGAAAAAAGAATCAAAGGGTAGTATACTACATAAAAATTGGACTCCCCTTTCATGAAAAATAAATTTTACTACCTGCATACAAATTGCCAAAAAAAAATATATAGTCATCATTACCATGACATGAATATCCTCAAGATTGAAACTTTCTAAAAAGTGCTCTACAACTAATACCTTATATTTGCCACTTCTAAAACGTGTGAAAAGCTAATTTCTGATACTTTTTCAAATTTGACTCAGGTTTTTCAGCCATATGAGATACACAGCACAGCAGGGAGAAGGCAGAACAGCATGGCCACTAACACAAGTACACAGGAGGAGAAACCAGCACCGAAATGCCTAAGGTACTCGCATCAACTCCTTCTGTTTTGCTCCAAAAAGCATTTGAAGCTGGAGAAGTAGAGCACACAATTCTCCTAAAAATGCACTGGCAATGATACTTGATGAATTTCAGTCAAATGAGTTTCTCTCACATGGAAGGTGAAGCAAGCTAGGCCGAGCTGATCTAACCTAAACTTGCTAACACAAGAGAGGCAGGTCCTACCACCTTCCCACAGAACTCTAGTCCAAGCTGCATGCTCCCTTCACCTCCTTTGCACCAGCTCTTCCACTCAATGCTAAGGGAACAAACAGCTCTGCTAACCTGGCAGAAGTTAAGCCTGCAGAAAAGTTAAGAGTTTTCTGTCAAGTTAGCTGATAAAAATCAGTTCATTAGATAGTTAGCAGTGCAACAGAGCGCAGCACATGAGAAGGGGTAGCTCTTCACTGACAAGCACAACTGAAGGGGAAGACCTGTTATGCTGGAAGCAGCTGAGTATTACACTCTTTTAGCTTTCTGCACCCTTACGCCCTCAAGCTCACCCTATAATATACCTAACTATAAATCTTCTAAAGTGTTGAAATACAACATAAAGAGGGAGATTTTCAAAACAGTAAGTGAAAAGCTTTTGTAGGAATTTTTGCTTTTCATTTCTGTCAAGAAACTCCAAAGTGCTGTCAGGTATGCTGAATGATTCACCACCATATGTGGTTTGCAAGTATCTTTTTTTTTTTTAAACTCAAATCTTACATTCAGCATTTTTATAGCGTAAAAGGTTCCTATACCTTACCCACTGGCCATTACGCTTACGTTAGTCATTCAGTTTATGAATCAAGTGCTATACACACACAGAAACATCAAAACTAGGTCCACACAGGCCACATAGGGTCATTTGGGCTACTTAGCTATCCTCAAACACCTGGTAAACATGGCTGAAGCTTTGAAAGACCAAATACACTCCAGCAACTCTATATGCAAGTAAGAAGCCTTTGCAAATGCTTAATGAAAAAAACAAAACAAAAGAATTTGGGATCATTCCAACAGAGACAAAGTGGGTCTAAAAGCATTATTTCAGGGAAGGGAAAGGTATGCATGACAAATCCTGTGTTTCCTCTAAGAATATAAAATATGACTAGATAATGAATATGTACATCTATTTTTATCTTACCATATTGTCAGAAGATATCCAGGTCCTAGTTGTGTAAGAAAGCCAGCATCTAACTACTAAAGTAATGAATGTTTTCCAAGTGGCTAGTCCCTGCAACTTCCAAGGCAGCAAGTTTGATTTGGACTACAAACTGCCAGTTGAATAGCACTGAGCTACAATAACCATAATATTCTTATTAGTCATGTCTTTTATGAGGAACATCTTGCCACCATTCTCTTGGTGTTGCTGTGACAACAGACTGCAATGCTAAATAGTTGTGATGATACCTACAATGTTATTTGTGCATTACAGTAGCATTCTAGAGGCCTGTGCTCAACTGTGCTTAAACAGACAATCCCAATCTTAGAATCTGAATTTACCCATTTCTCATCCCCAGAAGGATGTATTTACTCTTCAAATGTTTCCATGCATCTACAAAACCACATACAGAATACCCAACTACAATAATAAAAACCCATCAGAATTGTCAATGTCTTCCAGAATTACTGTAGCCTACACAGCACTTAATACTTTGTAGAGATGCCAAGCAGTTAAAATAGAACTTTCTCTCCCCTGAAATAATCAACGAATCCAAAAAACTGTAATTAAGTTTTATCACCTAGGAAAGAAGTGATTCCTATTTATACAATGTTCCAACTTCTGTTGATGCTGGTAGAGCAAGAAGAAAAGTGTTACCAGAAGCATACTTTATCTGTAGTTACCCACTTTTCAATATGGCTGGAGTTTGCTGGATTACACCACTGCTTGAGACAGAACTCTGTCTGAGCTAAAATGATATGTCCATTTGATTTATGAAATTAACTTTATGGGCAAAAACAGTCCTCTCACTTTCCTCTGACTAGAACAAATTTTAATTAAGTGTGAAAAAACATGGGAAACTACAAGCAACAGAACTTCTTTTATCTAACTCAGCTTTTTGAAAAGCCCTGGGAACATATGATCATTGCCTAATATTCCTCTTGCATCATTTTAACTACAGCCTTAAACACAAAAGGAAATGAGACCTAAATTAACTAGTCTCTTTTCAAGTGTGAAAACTTTAAAGTAGCATCACAAAGCTGAGATTAATCCCTAAACTATCTGGAACAGTTACCTTTTCATAAAGCAAGCTTTTCCATGATATTTATGAAGCATATAACTTAATAAAATACTTGCCCTGAATATTTCAGCTCTATGTAACAAGAAAATGTAAAGTCTTTTCCTTTATATACTGATTCTAATATTATTCATAAGACATCAGAAAAGCCATGTTTGTAGCAAATGTCTTTGGCAAAGAATCCCCATCATATATATTGATCAATTTTTCTTGCAATATTTTTTGTGAATATAACAACAATTTTGGATAAATGAAAACAGGTATGGGGTTTTTAAAATATTATCATGAATACAAATGTACTTTAACATGCACAGAGTATAAGCAGGGCAATCCTTTTTAATTTGGCATTTTAGTAAATTGAGTTGGTTTTCAAGTGGTCAGATGCTCACAAGGGGGCAGGACCACTTAGTTGCACCGGAGAAAGCATGACCTCCTTTCTCATAAGCAACTAGCTTTTAGATTGGTTCAGCTACAATGTAGTTTCATCCCAACTGGCAACAAAAAAAAAACTTTGCCATTGTCAGTCATTATTCTTGCAATATTAATAGCCCTATTCAGCCAATAGCTGAATGAGTTCACAGCACTTCACTATTTCAGGATATATATATATATACACATACATATATATACACACACACACACACACACACCTTGCACATTACTAGCACCAGAAAGTAACTGATGTAATTCCTCCTCTTTTGAAAATGTCTACTTCCAAATTTATACATACTTCTAGTCCACAAGCATGACCTCACCTTAACATGAAAGTTTATCTTTAAAGGTTAAAAAAGGTTTGCACAAGCTGATTTCTCAGTTGCATAATTACATGGTTAGTGACAAATTTTCTAAACGTCTATTCTTTTTAACATTCTACATTTAAGACTCCATTTGAGGGAAGAAGGGCTTTAAAGAAGTCCCTAATTTTTTCTTTTTTGCCACAACCTTTGCATTTAAAACACACAAATAAATCATACTTAGAAACCTTACACAGTGTTTCTTACCTTTTTACCCATAGTTAAGGTAATGGAAAAAAGGTAAAGGAAAACCCAGATGCTTCAAGGTCCTTATCTTATTGGCAACTCATAGTAAATGTTGATATTTTTATTCTGTAACTGTGGTACTGACAGTACTTTAGAGATTTTGTAGTGCATTACAAAGTGATGAAAACTCTGCCACTAAAAAAGTTAGCTAGAAGAAATTAATTTTTCTAGTTTTTCTACTGTTCACATCATCCTATGTTGGCCAGACCTCCTCCTCTATGAATCATTTCAACCATTTTCTTCTAGTACTATTCAGAAGTCCGCTATGAAACATTTTATGTGATGCCACTATTCTTACATTTATCATTAAGAGATCCAAAGTGTGCTTTACGTAAGTCAATTTGGACCATCTGGTCATAAAGCTCCTAATGCCACTCCCCCCCTCCCCCCCCACCCCCGCAATCCACATATACCTTCTTTCTTCCAAGCACCTTCAGTTGGGCAGCAATATCAAAACTTCTTTTTTTGCTGGTCCTTCAAAATCTGACTGCTACTCCATTTTTCAAGAAAAAAATTCACATAAGACACTGTACAGAATATTTAACAAATGTACTTTTCCATCTAGTTTCGGAGGCCACTGCAATCAGTTAAGAGTCATGCTTCAGGAAACTCAAAAAGACACGGGATCTCTAGTTTGCCACTAATAAAACCAGAACCAAATCATCTAAAACATTTGACTCTAAATAGAAATAATTTTGTCAAGCATCACTGTAGCATCAACATGGATTTGCAAAACCATAAATAACAGACATCTAAAATTCCTAATAATAGCACACTCAAGAAGGTACTACCAAGTCCAGAAAACCCACAGTAAAATACCTATTCAAAGTCAGAAGCCATGAAGTGACATTCAAACGTTTAAGCAAAGACCGTAAGATCTACTAGATTAAAATATTTATATTGAAAATAATGCAAGAATTTAATTCAACAGTATGACAATGAATACCTTGTCAGCATACAAAATTAGCCAATTGTTTACCTCAGGCAAATTAGCAAAAAACTGGACAAGTCAGTCTGAAACCTTTGCTACAGCCACTACTATAACCATAGCAAAACACACTCAGCCATGTACAGAGTCCTAATGAGTGATATTAGGACAGTAGAAGTATCAGATACTGGGCACACAAGAACAAGCAGCATGTTGACTACAATAAGCTATTTTTGAAGCATCATTTGGAATTATATGTACCTAAATTTGTTGGAGAAGTGATTTCTACCTCAACTAACAGATAAAAGCAATCTGTATGACTACAGGACACTATTCAGTGACTCTATCAACATTTACAGCTCTTTTAAAAAAAAAATCTAAGTTACTTTTAATAGCATATGCAGTAGACATAACGGAGAGAGTAAGAGTAGTAGCAGTACTATAGTAGTCTGTCTAGACACTCCACTTTCCAGCTAGAAACATGAAAACTGATTTACACATTACAATTTCTCTTACCTTTTAAAGAATTGGGAGGAACTGGAATCTCATCCCATACTTCCAGTTCTTGGACAAGAAAAAGGCAGAGAAGGGGAAGAGGGAGTTCAAGCCTTCCTTAATTTCCTGTCTCCTCCTTTGATAGCCAAGTTAGTAGTTATTAAAAGTAAATTCCTACCACCTTGCAGCAGAACATGGGAGCAGCCTGGGCTCATAATGTCACTCTTACATCGTTAAACTGAGCCAAGAAAACAACTGGGTGGTTGGGGTTTCTCTTTTTTTTTCCCTGGTGGGCAAGGATGTTAAAAATAAATTAAAAACAGGCACTTTTCTGAAAAGGGGATGGGTCCTCTAACAAAGCAAGTACAAATATACACATTGCATTCCATTATTACTAATAGAGAAGTTAATTGCAAGGTATACAATTGCATCATTTCATACAAAAAGAACTTTCAGGCATTTCTGAGAATGTTTGAGTATCTCCTTCAAACAGAGCTGCTCCAGCATTAACTCATCCAGGTTATAATACTAATTTCTTGCCAATTAGCTGACTTCCACATACGGCACTATCTTGAAAAAGAAAACAGAGTGGTACAACACATCATGGTACTTAAGTTTAGATTACTAGTTGAATTTGGAGAGGACATACCCACTGCTGGTGCATCATATTCATCCCCAAGTAAAATTTCAGGAGCAGAATATGCAAGAGATCCACAGCTTGTGGTGAGCTTCTTTCCAGGCTGAAATTTGTTGCTGAAGCCAAAATCAGTCAATTTCACAAGTCCTTGTTTTTCAAAGAAGACAACATTCTCTGGTTTTAAGTCTCTGTGAACTACATGCAGTTTATGGCAGTAGGATATAGCATGAACTATTTGAGCAAAATATTTTTTTGCCAGATCCTCATTCAGACCTTCTTCATGTTTCATGATGTAATCAAACATATCTCCTCCATCACCTAGCTCTAAGATAAGATAAAGCTTAGTCTGGGTGTCAATCACTTCATACAGCCGTACTATATTGGGATGTTGCACTAGTTTCATGCATCTAACTTCTTGAAAAAGATGTCCAGTGGCTAAAGTGTCCAGTTTGGTCTTGTCAATTACTTTTACTGCTACTTTTTCACCTGTGAAGACATGCCGAGCAAGTTTGACCACAGCAAAATGGCCTCTGCCCAAAGTTTTATCCAAGTCATACAATCCTGCAATTTTTCCATCATATCCTCGTTTGAAGCCTGCCATTCTGCTTCAGAAGATGAAATAATATCTAAGCTCTTTGGAAACGTGATCTTTTCATATAAGAGTATCTGATGCAAATAAATAGTCCATTGTCACTGCCAAGCATACCTAAAAATAAAGAGACAAGATTATATATTCGTGTAAAAATAAGCAAAATTATTATCCTGTAATTCTCCTAAAGTTACACTTGCACATTATTACAGATTACTTATTAAATTCTTCAGGGTTTTTTGCAAAGGGTTTGATAAGCCCTGTAGTAACCAACAGATTTCCGAGATCACATTAGTGAATTTCAACAATGCAATAATGAAAATTTCCCTGAAAATCAGTGGCATTCATGTTCTTGAGTTAGAAACCTTGCAAGCAGTACTTGAAGAAGTCAGTGTTATAAGGACTGTTAAATTTGACAAAGCTGAAATCTGTAACTCTTCCAGCTACATTCAAAATCAGCTGGGCAGCACAGAATATTGACAAGAGGAACATGCTTGATTTATCTTATTTTTGGCATATTGCATCATGTTGCAGCATGAAACAGCTCTAATACAAAGTTCTGATGGCATGACTTTGGACTTTCATCTTCTCCCTTTTAACAGCTTCCTGTTTAGCAAAGCTCAGACTGACATGCAGGACTTAATTTTGTTACTTGAATTACTTTGAGCATTATCAATCAAAACTGTAATTACAACAAATGAACAAAGCTTTACAGGCTGAAATGAAACATTTGGGTTGGATGTACTCTTAGTGCTAAATAAAATGTCTTGTTAAATATTTTGACTGGAGTTATAAAAACTGGTGATAAAAAGTTTGCATGTAGGCTGCATATGTTCAGCAGACCTGGGAATGAGTCAGGAAAAGGGGAAAGAAGAGTGGGAAGGAAGGGGAGGGAACTCAGGAGTTCAGCTTATTTGTGCTGAGCTCCTACTTATCAGTTAACTTGGCATTTAAACAAACAAGATCCAACTTACAAAACATTCATATTCAAACCTGGGTTTGAGGGTCTTATGACCCATTGCCATTGTTTCCACACACAAAACCTCCCAAAAACATTCCCTGCATCTTTAACTTAGATTGAGGTTTAAATAAAAATCTGTAGCTATCAAAAACCTAACCATTTCTCCCATTGAGTGCAAAGTAGCTAGAAATATGAAAATTAGATGGCTTATTGCCAACTCAATAAAACACAGAAAACATACCTCTTTAGAATATATTTTCACAGTTTCAAAACTGAACTTCAAAAAGAAAATCTTTGAAGAGGAAGCTGGCAAACAAACAGCCCCTTACATTAGTTCTTCTCAAGTTAAAATGTAAGCATTAGATTAAAAACAATCCCTGCTAAACAAGTTATTTCACAGGCAGTGAAACTAATGAACCTGGCTTCATATGGATTCAATTACAAGGTTGGGGGTCCTACGAGGATTCTCTGATGTTTAACAAGCTCACCTTACTGCTTCTCTCAGCTGGAGCCATGGTATAACCTCTTCTCTATCCAGCTGCCTACTTCCACAAAGTCCATGGGAATTCAGTTGGAGACCTCCACCTCTGTAAAATTTGAATGGAATCAATCAACTTCTGAAATGTCATAACTTAGAGAAGGAACAGCATAAGTGTAACAATCAGATAAACATTGGGGTTTGGGGTTTTGTTTTTCTTTAAAGATAATAATCAAGCGTCAAAAAAATTCATTGGATTTTGTGTTACTGTACCCCTTCACTCTGCTACTAAGCACTATGCTTCAGATGCTCTTCCAAAAACCACTCCACTTCACTAGAGATGCCATAGTATTAAAATTGGGGTTGGCATATCTGCTTCCCAACACATCCCATACTGCTTTGTCTTACAAAGTTTCCCCTACTACCCCCAATTATCCATTTAATACCATCCCATCCTTATGCCAGAAAGTACAAAACTACATTACAGCATGCTACATTAAACCCAATGCCCACGTCAAACACTGTCCTACCTGGTAAGCAACCATTAGAGGATGCATAGGGAAGAATATAGTACAATGGTAAACGTAACAGTAAATAATGGAACTCTCCTTATCTTTGAGAGATTCAAAAGCTCTACATCAGACAGCAGTGGCTTTGTGTTTAATAATGCTTGGCAGATTCCACCCCACCCCTTCCTGTGAAACTGGGCAGGTGCTTTAGTAAAGCATGTGAATTTTTAGTATCAAGAACATCCTGCATCAAGGACTTTAATAGCTTAACTATGCACTGTGAGAAGAACCACTTCCTCTTGTTTGTTTTTAATCTGTAGATAATTTGTGCATCTTCTCATTCACTGTCTGTTCCAAAACAAGAACTATCATACTCTATTTACCTTGCCTCAAGCAACTCACAGTTTTAGCTTCCTCCCTTCCTAGCTTCAGTTCAATCTTGTTCAAGTCCTCGTCTGTCACTCCTTTTACAGAGGTTATACCATAGGCTTTAGCATTCTTCTCACCTTTCTCTACACATTTTCTGGTTTGCTCTATACCACTTTCTTAGGCCAATTTGTTGTTTGTTTTTTTTTACTAGCACTGAGCACTGAAATGTTTTCATGTAATGCTTTATTATACTTGTATAACATTCCATCATACTGACCTAGCCCCCAAAATGTAGGCTAATACAAAATAGTCCATGTACACACATAAACCACTTAAACTTAACCTACATGAAGCAACAGGGGAGATATTAATCAGTTGTGCCCCATATGGTTGTGTGACTCCAGAGTCTCAATCCTAAAAGGATTGCAAGCATTTAAAAAACAAAAAAAACCTACCACACACAAACACGCTTTTAGAACTGCTGTCTCCACAGCACCCTATTCAGACTCTTCACTAACTCTAGATTAAAGAAATAAAATAAAGAGCACACAAACTTACAAAGACAACTTTCTTTAACTGCCACTAGGACATCACCCCTCCTTACAAATCTTTTACCCATGATGCATCCTATAGTCAATACTTTATGCTAAACTACTTAAGGGTTTTAGAACCCTTAAATTTAAAACACATGTAAAAGTTGTGTCAAAACACAGAGAGCCATTCCTTAAGCAGTTGAAGTTACCAACGACACAAACTCCAGTACTCAAATTTTTAGAGACCATTTCTTTCCTGAATGTTAAGTCAAACCTCAAGATTTACATCTCTATTTGCACAAATTCATCACATCCTACAAATCTGGCCCAGATCATGAAACACCTTTACTCTCTGAGGGGAGACGTGGCTTTAAGAGAGATTTTCTGTTCAGTCTTGGATTCAAAAATACCGCCTGCAGACAAGACAGAGCTTTCTTAGTGCATGGCAAAACCAAAGTTTTGTAACTGGAAGAGGTAAGGAAGACGGAGGTAAAAAAGCCTCAGTCAATTTTGACTTAGCTTTTATTTCTTAAATTCAAGAAGGCTGCAACCCTGGCAGATCAAAAGGGAGAGAGCAAACCCAGCCAGATGTAACAGAATGTGACTTCTACGAATTTAAGTAACTACAACACTCAGCAGTAAGGCAAGATTTATACTAATTATTTTGTTCCTTGGCATATTCTCAACGATCTTTGTACAAACTCAACAAGTGATTTATCTCTAAATGACAGAGTACACAAACATCAACCTGTCAACAAAATTCCAGCAAAAATCAGTTATGCTTAAACCATGGAGAAATACACCAGACAGTAATCAATAGGATAAAAGCTTACATAAATGGAAGATAAACTACGCTTACTAATGTTGCAGCCTCATTAGGTGAAATAAAATTAATGCAGATTCATTAACAGTTTAACATAAAGTCTCCACAATAACAGACCAACTAACTTCTAATTCTGTGGTTTTAAAATAATCTTCAGAGATGAAGCTCCCACAGCTAAACACAAGAATCTTAGATGCACACATGGTTTGATATGAACATACCAAAAATTAACAATTGTTCAGTAGTAGGAAATGGATGCAAACCCCATAGTACATATAGATACAAACTTTGATTACAATTCAAATATGCTACCTAAAGGATCGCAGTTGCTATACGAATACTTCTCAGGGAAGTAGTTTCTTTTTCTCGGTTTCTCTCTAGCATAAGAACGCAGAATTTTGAAAGCACTTAAGGATCAACTAAGAGTGCAGTTTCACAAGGTACCCACTTTCAAGCTGAAGCCTCTTTGTGACCCTTCACAGTTGTCTCCTTATTTGCATAAGCAAAACTTTTGGGGCTAACTATAAATGGAATCACCCAAAACTTCTAAATTTAACACATCTACTACCATCGCACTCCAAAACAAGGTTAGTTTTAATAACATATCATTTCAGTGATCCTGTTTACAATGGGACCTCTTGAACATTTTACCAAATGAAGGAGCTGCAAGCTGCAGCACATGACAATTAAAATGTCAACCAGCCTTAATTTGCCAGGAAGCCAAACTACAGCCTGAGGAAAAACATTTGAGACATAAACATATCACAGAAAATACTTACTTACCTGTCTTTCTTTTAATTCACTTTATCTCAAGTCCTTTATAAGTTTATTTTTCAGCATTAGAGAGTTTGGGTTTTCCAGTTGGTGAGCTTACTAACCATTAGCAGCATTTAATCCATGTGGTTAATTATGGTTTTAAAAATGCAGTTTTCCCTAACTATACCAGAATTCAGCTATGCCCCCAATACTCATTTTATGCAATGTAGACATTTACCAGTAAATAGATTCAGAACAGATACTTCCTTTCATAGAAGCTCATATATCCTATCCCACAAAATACTGCAAACAGCCTCTGTACTGAAGATCTGCAGAAGCTGTTTTGTAATATCACATGCATCCTATTAAGAGGCTTAACAGTACTGTGATTCAACCATCTCTAAAAGATGGATTAATAGATCTCTAAAAGATCTGTTTAGAAAAACAGCATGTTTCAGAGACATTAGTTTTTCTTCAAGTAATTCACCCTGTCCTAAAAAAGTTTCATTATACTATACATTACATGCAAGACCAGCCTAGTTCATCTCACCTTAACGTGTTCATTAGCTTCTTACTTTAGAAAATGAAGATTTAAGGTTCCATTCAACAACATGTTATAATACTATGAATGCAAAAACTTCCCTGCATTATTAGGCTAACAGACATAAAAGCTGAAGTAATGTTCACTGGGACTCGTCTGTCCACAAACAGCTAACCATTTCTGTCTCCCTTCACAATAAATGGAGATACAGTCAATGCAGATAAGTGTCTACGATAAAACAAATTGCACCCTACAGCAGATACCTAAATAGATCAAATTAATCATTTCCCAAAAGCACACATTTTCACTTTCTGTAACAGGAGTTTAGGATGACTAGTTCAGTGGATGTACATATTATACACATCGACAAGATAAAGTAAGTTTCACCCTGTTTCTCCTTTTGCTCTTTTGTCTCAGATGAATAACAGCATCTATACCTATTATTTATTTACTACATGATTATATGTTGAAAGTAAGGCTTATGTTGCTATTCTTCTTAGAAACAGTAAACCAAAATTTGGCATAAACTCAGAGATCCAGAAGCATTTTTTTTTTAACTCTGAAAGCAATTTGTACAAATCATTAGAATCTGCAAGCAAACTGAAGGAAATATCAACTCAGTATACAAACTGTGCAAGTATAATTTTCCACATTCTTTTGCAGTATGTTCTATCAATTTTCATCTGCCATCGTAATGTAAGATAACTTCACAGCCTAATCCATGAGCCTTTAAAAACAGCCTACTTACTCTATAAGCCATTACTTATATGTGATGATGTTACACCCTCACCAATGTGTCATTCTGCTTTCCCCGAGAGGGTTTTTGATTACCTTTCCTTTTATATAAGGGAGAGCCAACACGCTAGAAACAGGTACAAAGTGTTGCAAGAGTGAAGTGCGGATAACATACACACTTAATGCATACCACATGCTCTGAAAGCTAGTCATGACTCAATTCCTCCAGAGTATTTGAAACTTTTAAAGCCTTATACTACCCCATATTCCTTGAATATTCAAGACACAATATGGGACTTAAGATCCCAAGAACCTGTAGTCTCCTTTTGTTTCCATACACAGGTGTCACAGTCCATCAAAGCCCTGCCTCCTCCACCTTCCTGTGACCTAAGCCTTCACAACTACCATTGAAAGATACTCAAAGCAACAGCAATCTATACCTGCCTTACAGCCAAACCCACTGCAGATGCAGCATTTTTTGGGAGGGAGTGGGAGGAGACAAAACACAGAGGGGCAGCAGTGTTACAACTTAGCCCTTATCTACATAATGCTATCTAATACTACATTTTCCACTTTGTCAGACTGTGCCACAGCATACACACCTATCTTCCCTTCCCCTTCACTGATGACAAACCCCATAAACTCTCCTGCTCCTGGCAAGTTCCACAATAAAACACTACATTAGATTTTTCAAGGTGCACATGCACTTTTATTTTTATATTAGGCCTCATTGTTATCTCCCACAGCATCAGCATCCACCTCATACTGTGTTACTAAAATGTCAAGATGTATCAGCAAACCTCTCTACCATTCAGCACAGCTATACCTAAAATGATGAAGGTAAGAGTCAGCAAGTAGTTCTATGTCCCAAACAAAAAGAATAATCACCCTGCACAATTTAATGTTATTCCCCAGCTTCAAATAGTACTCAGAATTTTGCTCTGAAAAGATATGAGAGCTGCCAATTGCTGATTAAGTTTTGCCATTAAACATTTAGGAAGCCTGTAGTAAAGTGTTAGTGTTTCATTATTTTAGAATGTATTGTAGGCATCAGAGCTACTGATGCCTAGCCTTAACTCTTCTTAGAATACAGAAATAAAAACAAAATGCTAACAAGAATGCTTCAACATTAAGGTCCATTATTCAGTGAACAGCCAGCAGCCCAAGTATTTGGCAGCCAATAAACTTAATAAAACATTGCTCCTGGACCTATAAACAAAGGTTGGGGGAGGGAGAGTAGCATTATAGATTTGAGAAGAAATAAAACTCAACTACAAGAGCCTGCATGACCGGAGATCTAAAAGCAAGACTTTGAGGCAGCTGTGATGTATGAGAAAAGTTAAACTTAAAAAAATATGATGCACGATTCAGGATATCATCAGTTAAAGAATACATTTTTTTCTTAGACAAGACAATTGCAAGCTTTTAGACTTGTAGATTGCAGTCTACCGTCCCATTTTCTCAAAAATTAGTACAGTCACTTCAAGCATGCCAAGTTTAAGCTTTCCTCTTTCACACTGGCTTGCAAAGCTGCGGTAAGTGGTTTGCAGAACACTAGTAAAGAGCAAACTAAAATTTAAGAACTGTGTTGTAGAAACCCCACTAGATAGTTGACATCTTTGTGAGAATCACCTTCAATCCAGACAAGTGAAAAAAGCCACCGGATCTGAATTGGTCCTTCAAGGCCCCCAATTTAAAAGCCAAGAATGTGTATTTCCTTCTTCTTGCACAACAAATAGGTGAATGAGAAAAAAAATACAGACAACACTGAAGTAGTTGCAAAGCAATAGCAAGATAGTAGTAGTAATAGCAAGATTATGATTACAGAATAGACACCAAAGCTATTAAGAGGACAGATGTGCTAAGTGGTCAAACTATGATCCATTGGCAAACCCATCATTAGTAGTCCCTGGCATTGGTTCCAACTGCCTCTAGTTGTGAAATGTGTTAAAAGGCCAAGATACTTTCATAACCATGCTGATCATCACTGTAGCTCACAAGGCACTTTCCATTTCTAAGAGGAGGTACTACACAAGACAAATGCAACCTGCCCTATGGATCTGAGAACCCAGCAACAGCTTTACACCATTTAAAGTCCTCACATCAGCCGCAGCTCCAAAAGCTATTCCTTTCATATTGTCTCTGTTTTCCTCTTGTGCCTACTCTCAAAGCCCAGCATGTGGCTAAACAAATAAAAAAAGTAATACAGACACCACCACCCTGTTCACCTACCAGATGCTTCAGCAATACACTACTTAAGATCTAAAGCTGCTCTTAAAGTATTATTGCAGAGGAAGAGAAGAATGCCAGACCCTCCCAAACGGCCGTGTCCCCTAAATTATCTTCTGCAAAGTAGTATGCAATAAGATCTTGTACAAAGGACTGGGAGCAAGTTTACAAAGGACTGGGAGCAAGTTTCATGATATCTGCTAGTACTTTCCTTTTTTATCTATAAATCAGTTACAAAATTTTGTTCAGACCCTGTGATGTCATGATATATAAAAAAAATAGTTTCAATTGAAATGATCATGTTTTGCAGTTTCCACTGAAACAAAAATTTCTCCTCAGCTACAGAAAATTAACACTGGTATCTTCGTTATCAACATTCATAAACCAATCAAGATCAGGCATCAAAGAAGTCAGAAGATCACAGAAACCAACAAGCTTTTCAGTCAACCATCTTGTAACTCATGATAGTTGGGCTCCCTACCAAAATTATACTTTTCCAAGCTTGACAAGCAGTATCCAAGTAGCTTCTCGAAGACTTTAATGTTCTAAATCTCACCACATTTTCCTTTATTCATCTCCCCCCCCCCCCCACTAGGAACATGAAACTGATTAAGAAATACTTTGCATATCAGACAGAAGTCATATTATTGTGATTCATGATGGTATCGCTATCTTTTAGACAGGACACTACATCTTTATTTCCAGAAAACCTACTGCAGGAACCTCGCAGAAAACAGACAACTCTGATTTCTATTCCACCAATCTGGTCTCTTTTAGAGGGATTGCCTCATCTACTCCATGTTCATGAATTCTCAGAATTGTTTCACCTTTTTCAAATGTCTATTTATTAACATTACCACATAACTTTCTCATGCCAGACGGTGTAACAAAAACCACTAACAGGAGCTCTAAACATTCCACCAATCAATGAACACTTCAGTTTGGCTTAACATTTTAATAAGTTACCACTGTTGTAACACCTAACATCATCTTTGCTGTGTAAATTCAGAATCACAAACATTATTTTTATTCTGTATCAATGGAGGTGAAAGCATCAAACACTAGCTCAAATATGAGTATGCAGATGCAAATATGTGCAAGTATTGTTAGTACCTATTATAAGCAATAATAATTTCTATTAAATTTCTTATTATGTCAGCTCAAGTTTCGGATAGCTTCATTTGTTTAGCAGTCTCTGATAAGTCAATTCAATATTTAAGTTTTATGTCAAGTTGCCTCTGCGATACGGAAATTTTCCATTAAGAGACAAATCACTTAAACCTTAAGAAATAGCACCCACCCTGACCTACAGTTACTAATTTTCAATACTTCATCCTCATTTATAGCATCCTATATTAGTTAGAAACCGGCAGACACCTGAAACTCACCACGCTTCAACATGAACTAAAATTATGAAAGTCTAGGCTATCATCTTATCTCTCAAGTATTAAGTTGGTTTAAGTCCAGTCACTAGCTAGATAGGAGATTGCTGCAGAAAACAGTGATATATGAAGGGTAAAAAACAGCCTGTCAAATTCAGTGCAACATTCACGCCCCAACACTGTGCAGCTGAGAGATTCAGCTTTTCAGAAAGCTAACATGCTCTGTTTTATATTTCACATGTGTAAAAACTATGTAGCGCTTTTTCCTCATTAAGTTCTTAACACTGGTGACTTAATCAACTTATGTGTACTAGAACTCCACCAGGGTAAGTTATCCTAGAACTGTAAGTGAATATACAGTTTTCCAATCCTCTTAAGCTCTTACATAATACCGTTGTGTGTATTAAAACAACAGCTACTTTACGCTATTACAGAAGCTGTAGCATTCCAGTTAAGTGCTTGAAAGTAATGTGACAAGGAAGATGCACAGACCCTCATAGGTTACTGAAGTTAAGAGCTCACACAATCTAGTATCAGTATACTCATCATAAACTGCAGTTCAGCCCTGTATACAAAAGGCAGTGCCCCTGATCTGAACCATGTTTCATTGGTTTCTTATTTTAAGACAAAATTAGAAAACACTATTAAGTAGGAATGGACAGAAGTTCATCAAGAAGTTTTACAGCTACAGCATTTCAGTGGAATTTTGAAAGCAGACAAAATCCAAGAAAAGAAGTGCATTTTTTCATGGCACACATACATTCTGAGGAAAAAAGTTAGCCGCACCAGGATACTGTGCCCTTAAAAGCAAGACAAAGGCGCTAGTTTGGCATTACAGTTGCTAGTGGGATAAAAAGGGCGATGACACACAGAAGGTGTAAACTGCAAAAGAATTACTCAAATATGGTTTCGAAGGCAGGGAGTTAGAACCTTAGAAGAGACCAGGTTGGTCAGAATAACACATAAGGAAGATGACTATTGCAAGTACAAGAATATCTGCAGTAGCATCTTAACATGCATACTCTTAACATGCTATTTGTTTAAAATAATCAGAAAGCAGACTATGTATCTACAGTGCAACCACCCACATCACATGGGAATATTAGTTCTCATAGCAAGGTGATTCAAGGAACATCAGTAACCTGTACAGAAATTTCAGTATCCAAAACTTAATCTGTACTTTCTTACTTCTCAATTGGGTAAAAAAAACCCCACCCCACCCCCCAAAAAACCCAGTTTAACACTACATCTACGTAAGATGTCATCTTCCCTTTTCCCTGTTTTGTTGGAAGCCTGAGGTGTGGATCACAAATATTCCCTTAAGAGAGCCAGATGAATGTGCTGTCTTAGACAATACCTTGCCTACCAGGCACTACTTCAGCATTCAGGTTAGCTTCTCTTTCCATCACTTGAAAAATCATGCCATCATTCTACCACTTTTCTGGTCATTTAGAATATTTAGGAAAATATGAGACAAGACCAGATTTTCTCCTCCTTAGATTTTACTGTTAAGGCCTCAAATCTGGATTCCCTTTCATGCACCAGAAGTAAAAGGGGCAAATATTAGTTTAAGTTAACATTTCAACATGTTCCACAAGGTTAAAAATTTGATTGCATTATGTAGCAATGACTGTTAGTTCTTGTAAGTTTGTTTCACATCCGTTCTTTCTAAGGGAAATCTTTCTAAGGATCAGCAATAGTACAAAAATAACTATCAGCCAAATTCCCACTTTCTGCGATACACTTATAGCTGTCAACCCTCCCCATTCATTAACCCAGTTCCTAATGGTGCATGCCTTGCAAGAACTGCTCAATTCTAACATAATAAACATTTGCTTGTAAACACTTTTATATAGATTCATTTTGCTGAGATTCATTAAACTAGTCCTTCCCCAGAGCCTGAAGATCTAAATATATCCATAATAAACAACTCCAAAAAGCAGCCTATATGACTAAGTAGTGACTGCACTACAGAGGGCAGGCGTAAGCAGATTTGCATGCAATTCATTCATGCTAGATATCTGTAAATCATACAATACACTTCAGCTGCTCCAGGAACTGCAATAGTACCACTGAGGAAACCACTTCTTTGCATATCTACTCATAACAAGCTCTTGAAAGCAAGATGATCAGTAAGAAACTACCTATGCATAAGCAAAAACCCAAAGCTTTTTATATTTCCATATCCCATATAAAGCTTTCTCCTTCACAGGTGTTCTAACATCACTTACCAATAAAAATATCCAATCTGAAAATAGGTCACATTTGTCGCCAACCATCCTCAGGCCAATATAGCCCTTTTCCCTGGTGGATGTTCTCTGATACTTTATTCAGTCTACTTATTAAAAAAAAAACAACACCAAAACCAACCACACATATCTGCCCTTCAGCTATTATCAAGACTGTACATCAACCACAAACATCTTTAAAAGTCATCTTCCATAAATTTAACTAGTGGAGTACCATCCGGGTGCCAAAATCCACCTAACAAAAAGCACAAAGCCCTCTATCCAGGACTTACCTACCTACCCGACCAATTGCTATAGTCATCTACTGGCAGTAAATTCAACGCACTAAGTGTACTGACAGAAGCAATATACGTATTGACAAAGAACGGGGGATACTTGTGCTTCCAGCCTCTGTCAGGGGCACACTCCACCTCTGCGAGCAGCAAAGACGCCAGCTTGCATTCTGAGCAGACCTGTTGGCTGTGCACCTGGTTCCGAGGGGTAAGATGCACCGTCATTCCCCCAAAACGCACCCGTGACCGGACCGACTCTCTAACCGGAGGCCTTTCGCCTCGCCCGTTTATCTTTTTTTTCCCCAAGCGACAGAAAATAGGCGTCGGAGCTGGCGAGAGCAGCAGGGTGGCGGAGGGGCAAAACTCGCTGCCACCTTCCCCGCGGTGACCCCGCGGTACGCGTACGCTGCTGCAGGGCGGACGGCGAGGGCACACACTCGTGCGGGCACGCACAGGCACAGACACGCGCGGGGTCAGGTGGCAGTCGCGCAGAGGGGAGCCGGTCACAGGCACGCCTCGCCACACACGCTGCTGCCGCGAGGACGAGTCGCACGGACACGGCCTCGGATAGAGAAAGAGAGCTCGCTTGGGGCACGCCGGGCTCTGTCGCGCCAGGGCACGCAGCGCCCGGGCTTGGGGACGCAGCAGGCTCCGGCCGGGAGCCCGTCCGTCCCCGCATTAACCGCCGCTTCTCCATTCCCCACAAATCCCTCTCCTCAAGCCCCGGGCGGCACCGACACGCCGACCTTCGTCGGCCGGGAAATGTCCCCCGACCGCCGCCTCCTGGGCCGAGGCCGCCATTGGGCCGGCCGGGAGGAGCTCGGCGGGCGAGGCCGGCTCCAGGAGAAACGGAAAGGCGAAGGGAGGAAAAGAAGGGAACCCACCACACCCCACCGGGCCGGCCCCGTCCTCACCAGCCCAGCCCAAGCCGAACCCGGCCCAACTCCACCGGCAACTTACCGCCTGCAGCAGCGGCGTCTCCCCGGGCCGCCGCGCCCCGCGCCGCCCCCTGCATAGGGAGCACCCGCGGCGACTGCCCTCGGGAGCAGCGGCGGCGGGGACAGGGAGCGCGGCGGGAAGGGAGGGAAAGCGGGGAACCTTGGCTGGGCCGCGAAGGCTCGGAGTGGCGGCTGCGGCGGCAGCTCCTGCCCCGCGCCTGGCTGGCTGGGTAGCGCTCCGCCGGGCCCTGCCGCTGCGGCGACTCCGAGACGCAACTGACAACAACGGCCGCGACGGCTCGCGGAGAGCCGTTGGGGGGGGGGGGGGGGGCGGAGGCGAGGCGGGGCAACGGACACCCGCGCGAGCCCACGAGCCGGGCGCCGCTGCGCCTGCGCGGCGGGGAGGCCGCGCCATTGCCGTCACGGCGGGCCAATAGGGGAAGTGAAAGCGCGTTCGACGGCTCGAGGAGGGCGGGGCTGTGGGGGAGAGGCCACCCGAGGGGAGGGCAGGAGGGGGCAGTTCAGGGGACGGGGCTGCGTCGGGCTTGCGTTTACTGCTGATCCTGTCCGCCCTGGGCTCTGGCTTCTTAAAGGTCCTGGGTAATTCGCCCTAGAAATGGCAAAATAAGACGGGAGGACGAACCGTTGAAGGTCTGAGGAGCGGGCGAAGCCTGCGGGCCCGCTGCCTGGGTGATCGCCGCCCCTCTGGAGGGGATGCTGGACCGAAGGGCTAATTAACGTGGTGGAATGGCCACACCTGTGTTTCCTGGCTGATCGGATGGCAAGTGAAGGGGGTAGAAACAATAGCGTAGTAATGAGAATACGGAGGTGATGCTCCTTGTTGTCCTGGGCGGCTCGCCTAGGTAGTGATGGTGTGCGGCAGATTCCCCTGTGGTCAGGACGACAGGTTAAAGATGGGCGGTGGAGGTCGGCTGGAAGTGAAAGTAAAGGATGGCGTTGAGGCTAGTAGGAGAAAATAGGTCAGAGAATGACCCTGGCAGGTGTTTTGGAGGGAAATGGCTGTACCTGTAATGAAGGGGAGGGAAAAACCTTTAAAAATTGTGCTACAGAAGTGTTTGGGTTCCTATGTGTTAAGGGCTATGAGCAAAGCAGTTGCTCGGAGCATCAGAAATAATGCAAGACTCTTCTTCAAAGATCAAGGAAGGAAAATCTTTGAATAGCCGGGGAGAGAAAAGACTTAAAAGTGGCTCTTTGCAAAGTGCCCTTCTTTTCTTTTCCAAATAGAAATGGCCAATCGCGATATATGGGGAGAAAATACAAAACCTCCTTATAGTAAAGACCAAATTTTAAGAAAATGTTTGATAAATACTTTTTGGTTTTCCCCATACTTTGACAAAATCTAGATGTCATTCTTTTGTGGATAGCTTATATTACACTGTATAGAAGGGGCTATTGAATTAACCTGGAATTTCTTGCATTGAAACCAATCATTTGTGAATAAACTAAACTAGAAAATAAAGTTCAGGAAATTACTAAACTGAAACAGCGTGATCATATGTAATAAAAAGGACCTCATGATTTCGTATTTTGAGGTTTCAAAAGAGAAACAGAAAAATACATCAGATTTCAGGATATGTTGATTCCAATCACTGCTTCCTATCGAGAATGAGAATTTCTTCATTTTGCCATCATTTATACCATTCAGTAGGCCTGACTCTTCATGCTTATACCAATTTGACACCAATAAACCACAACTGATTGCTGAATTTACAAGAGGGATCTGATGTAAGAGGTTGCAAAAACCAGCCTATCATCTCTGGCTGCCTGATCATCACTGATTTCTCAAGTCCAAGTTTGCACCAGGGTGCAACATGCACCACTTGGATTTTCTCCTGCGATCAGATGGTGCCTAATGTTTATTGTTCTGTAAAGCTGAAGCCTAGATTCTTTCTCTCACTTTCCAGTTAATAAAAGCTATGATTTCCACTTGTTTTTCTGTTTGTTTCATTTGGATGTTGGAGAAGGCACATTCTTACAAAGACTTTATACATATGAGAGTTGTAATGATGCTTCGGTTCAGTGCTACTAAGCCTCCCTTTGCAAAATATTTTGGCCTAAAGGACTTTTTTATCTTTGTTAGAATTCACGTTTTCTGTTGCGCTGCCACACAGGGTATCACTCTCAGATGTACTCAGCCGTTCAACGTGTTTGCGTCCGTGGTTGGTTTTTCTGGGAGAACAAGTGGATGGAAAAGGATACATTTGCAGGGGGGAAAAAAAAATATTCTCACCTGAGATACTGCTGTGGTGAGATATTATACTTTGGGTCACTGGTATAATACAATAGTTCTTTTACTCAGTGTGATCAGTCTTTGTATATGAATATGTGTGAGACTGAAAAAAAGAAGAGGGTCAAGGATACATGCAGCACTTAAGGGGAGACAACAGGGACTGGAAGGACTCTGGCAGTCACAGTGGGCTGGAATTCAGTACAGGCAGTTTTATTTTTCTCCTTACACTAGATCGCACGCTTGCTGGGGTGAGACCGATACCGCTCCCCCAACAGGTTAACGTAAATCTCCTGTCACATATACAGTCGCTTACACTGGGCTTTGTCTTCGGTGGCACAAGGCCTTGTTTTGGTTTTGTGAGGTTTTTTTGCAGTGAAAACTTAATTAATGTGGTAGCTACACGCCTGTAAAATCAGAGAAGCTGCAGCTAGGTTGCCAGGGGAGGTCAGCGCTATGCTGCTGTTTTTGGTTGGCCTCACCTGGTTTACCTCGCAGTAAAAGCGCCGTGCCTTGTCTCCACATTGGTTTTAAAATAAGGTAGCTAATGCGTGTTAGCTATGCCGCAGCAGAACACACCTCATCCGTCAGTCATAGCCTGAACGTATTTGTGTAGGAAAGGTGACAGCAACAGCTTCATGCATCTATTTGAGGGGTTGCTCATGGCGTATGTGCATCCCAAACAGACCAGACGGCATTCCTCTTTGCTAAATCCAAGCTTAGTCTACTGTAGAAAGAAAATGGTAGATAATGTTTGTTTTTACAGAAGTCTTACTGGCTTACATTAGAAACAACCTCATTTTATGTAAGATACTAAGCATGTAAGCCATCTGTGAAAAGTACGGAGTATATAAACATATATGAAATTGTTAGTCTACAGTATTTGAGAAGGGATATGTTTTTCAAAAGATGAATCATCACGGTTCACCTGTTTCAAAAATTAGGCTAATACTTAATGTAAATTATTTTGCACCTTTCCAATGAGATGTGTTTGAAATGCAAAGTAGTAAAAACGTTGAGGATGTTTCAAAGTGCATGAGGCTTACATAATGACTTTGGACCAGCCTTTGTCAGCCTGTCTATTCTCCCTGGTAATTCTCGAACCCACTGGCCAAATCTGAATTAAAGGGGTAGATATCTCCAGAATTACATATTTTCATAAGTGTCATGAAACTAGGGCTAGGTACGGGAGAGTAACCTTACCTGTACTCCCTGTAAAGCAAAAGCTGCAGTGTAAGCTCGTCCTTTATTAGTCACAGGAGAATCCACATGGATGAGAGTGGCTTTTTCCCCTCAGGGTGGAAAAAGCTTCAGTCAAAATTCACACTTCATTAGACACTGGATAATCTGAGCATGAGGCTCAAATCCATAGGCCTCATTAGTTCCCTTTCGTTATTAAATTATTAACAGTTTCCCTGACAAAGCAGAACAAAGCAGCTGCCTTTGGACAGATATAGAAGAGTACAATTTATACTGAACCTTATGCAGGACATTCAGATATTACATTTCTTAATAGTCTTGGTGCTTGCATTTGAACATTCAGTACATTTCTACCATCCGAACAGCTAACTCAGGTTTCTGGGGTGATGCAGAAACTGCTGCAAATGTCCAAAGGAATCACGTACAATCTCTTTACCGAGGTCAAAGCTCAACTAGAGTTAAGATTTGCAAGGGATCTCAAGGGCAACAAGAAGAGCTTCTGCCACAACTGCAAGAGTCTGAAGACTGAAAAAGGAAAATTATCTACTAACAATGGAAACAGATAAGGCCGTGGCACCCAGAGCTATCTTTGCCTCAGACCTACCAACAGGGTCTTCCAGCAATCTATGCTTAGGATTCAAGGAGGAGAACTACCAGCAATGGGTGAGGATCAAGTCAGGGTTTACATGGGAGAACTCAACCCGTAAACATGCATGGGATCAACTGAGCTGCATCCAAGTGTGCTGGGGGAGCTGGGTGGTGTCACAGCAAATCCACACTTTTATTTTTGGAAGCTCATGGAGACTGGGAGAGGTCCCCAGTGACTGGAGAAAGGCAAATGTTGTGCCTATCTTGGAAAAAAAAGTCCAAAGGGAAATTGTTAGCTGATCAGCCTCACTGCAGCCCATGTGGAAATCCATGTCCTCTTGGAACACTTTTCTGGGCACAGGAAGGAGGTGGTGATCAGGAGCAGCCAGCATGCCTCACCAATCTGATTGCCTTCTGTAATACAACTACTGGATTTGTAGATTAAGAAAGAGCAGTGGATATAATTTACCTTGACTTTTGCAAGGCTTCTGACACCGTCTACCACAATCTTGTACTGAAATTAGGACATTATGGTCTGGATGGATGGACAACCACATGGGTAAAAATCCGTCTGGATGATAGGGCTCAGAGTACAGTGGATAAGAGGCTGTACTCTATCTAGAGGCCAGTAAGAAGTAGAGTACCATAGGGGTTATCCTAGGACCTGACCTGTTTGGCATATTTATCAATGCCTAGAGGAGATGACAGAGTGCCCTCTCATCATGTTTGTGGATGACAGCAAGTTGGTGGGACTACTCAATATGGTCAAGGGTAGAGCTGCCATTCAGAGTGACTCAGGCTGGAGGAATGGGGTGACAAGAACCTCATGAAATTCAACAAGGACAAATGGTATCTGAGACAGACTAACACCTCGCAGGGTGCTGGGGTGGGGAGCAGCTCTGTGGAGAAGGGCCTGGGGTCCTGAGGGACAGCTGGGTAAGCACAAGCTAGCGATGAAGGCTAACAGCCTTCATGGGCTGTGTCAGCAGGAGCACAGCCAGCAGATGGGGGAAGCGATTACCATCCTCTACACGGCACTCAAGGCCACATGTGGAATACTGTGCTTTTCCACCACCGCATAGTTGCTCCACCGTGCCGCAGGTCTTTCCAAAAGGTCTCTCCTCCCTTCAGGAAGGGGAGAGGGGCACAAACACCCACCCACAGCCTGTACTGGGGGAGGAGAGACACAAAGAAAGGCCAGGGTTGCTTTAGTGCTGTGGAGGAAGAAGGTGTGTGCTTCCTGCTATGGGTGGAGAGCAGCGTTTCCCGCCGGTGCCAAGGACATTTAGAGAGTTGCTGCCCACTGTGAAGGAAGCACGTATCGTGTCCCCTAACCCCTCGCTTGCTTTTTAGTCGAAGCAACCAATCCAGCTGGTGACACAAACAGCAGAGGCAGTGATGCAGGGGACAGGGGACCCTTGTACTGACAGGAAACTTGGGATGTGGCACTACCTGACTTACCCCAGGCAAGGGGGACAAAAATATCAGGCTGAGACCCAGCGTGCAGCCTCTCTGAGTCCTGGTTAGCTCAGACGGAGTGCAGAAACTTCGCCTTTCCTGTGATACCTTTGTTCCACATCTAGTTCTGGTGAGGTGACGACACAGTTCGTGAGCTCCCGCCTCAGAAAGGAACAGGACATTAAAGAAAATCAGGGATAGAAATGATGAATGAAGTCAGGTATGATGTGACCTCCTAATGCCTCAGTTTGAAAGGATAAAAATGTGTGAATCTGGAGGGGAAGGTAGAGGCACAAGGTCTGTGGACATGCCATTAGACTTTTAGGTGATAAACTAATTAAACATAGTAAAGTTAGGAGTGGTTCTAAGGCTGGTGATTTGCATTCCTTTTCACTTATGGTTTTGGGCTTGGCCCAAGTTATTTAAGGATTCCCAGTAACTCTTCTAGGAAAGCTGGGGTAGGAAAAAGTGAGTCAGTTCCAGAAAAAAAAATTTCCTTAGTGCTAACAAGTTACTTTATAGTAGTCATGAGTTTAACTCAGAAGCACTTTCTGTCTTTCTCTGTTCTGGGAAAGTTTGGAGGCCTTTGTGTGGGACGAAGCACGAGGTTTCCTCACGCAGGTGTCACGCAGGCCGGGGAAGACTTTGCATGAGCTGGATTCTCGAAATCCCCCATCACCTTGCCAGGGTAGAAGAATAAAGAATACAGCATTGATCTGGGAGGAAGAAGGGAAGGTAGGGTTTAGAAAAATTGTCCTTCTGAAGAACAAATCCACAGTGAGAGACTCTCTGAAAATAAATGCAGAAAGGATTCTTTCAATTTCTTTATAAAAGATGGGGTTGGAGTACACTAAATGGTAGGAAGTGGAGAAAAGCAGTCATATATTTGCTGCAACAGGAAAAAAGTACACGATTCATTTGTGTTAAAATCAAAATTATAATTCTGATCGTATGACAGATTAGTCAACTCCAATGTTTGCTACTGAAGTGTAAGTGCTAATGGCTAGGATATGACCTATATTCCATGGTGCCACTTTAATGGGTGAAATAATACCATCATGTCCTAAAAAACAAATATTTAAAAACATTTTACAGTATTATCATTGTTACTTATTTTTATGTATGTTCAAACATACGTTACCTAATGAAGGGTCCTTAAGAATACATATGCCTGGTTTAACAGCAATAGTTACCTCCATGCACTTACTTACGAGAAAACTTAATTGCATCCAGTGCACTGCAGAAAATAACAAGATGCGATGTGGAGACCAGTAACTGAAGACCTGTAAAACCACGTTTCAACCCTATAATGCGATGGATTTAAAAATAAGCAATTTCTTGGAAGGAAAGCTTGAGAATTGCACATTTGAGGGCAATTGTAGTCATGGAACAGCAGTAATAATGTTTTTACACGGCAAAATGTTTTTCTGTGGAATAACTGATGTTCACCTAAAAGGACAATGTTGCCATTTTTACAAGTGCAACATTTTACTTTTGAAATGAAACATTTCAAAAATTCATGTCAGCAAAGAGTTTAGGGGTGGGGGTTTTTTGTTTGAATTTTTTTTTTTTTTTAATTCTGATGACCGCCACACTCAATACCTACACATCTGCTTGTGGTGCTTGCAGCAAATGCAGTCAAAATGACCTCTGCCCGTGCAGTAAAAGCCAATGGTTAAAGCTGTGTAGTTAAATTCACCCTCTGGAATGAAGAGTGAAGGGCAGAACAGCTTTCCAGGGTTAGAAGATTTTAAGCTGCACGTTTCCCAAGAATTCACAGCTCCAGCCCTGACCTGCAATTCCCTACCAGTGCTGCGGAAATTGTGTCCACCTACACCTCGTCTTCAAACTGGCTTGTGCCTTAAAGCCAAGGAGACAGTCCTACTATTTTGTTGGGTTTTTTTCCTTGCATTCAGTCTTCCTTTCTGGACTCAGCCTTCCTTTTCTTTAGGTGGCCTGAGAAGAATGCTGTGTGTTTTGTTTATCAGATTTCTGATGGACAAGGTTACCAGTGCATGTGTAGAATTTCTCCATTCAGGCCAGAAAGAAAAAGAATAGTTTTCTTATCATGACTTTGCTTTAGACACTGAATAGGTGCATCAGAAATTGAGGTCTCTGGGAGAGATAAAGGAAAGAACCAGTTTCACAGCAAATGTATCTTAAAAAAAGGAAAACTTCTGGTTTATAAGATCTGTCACATAATATAGCAGTTAGAAACTCAACACAAAATAACTAAGCTCATACAATGCATGTTTATTTGAAGAACCAAGAGGTTTATCATGTTTCATACAATCTTCGTGCTGTTACAGGCAGCTTGGATATGTTCTTTAACATTCTTCCCGTTTTACAAAGAGAAACAATATTGGAGCCACATTTTTTTAAAATCTCCAGGTTTAACTCCAAGTTAAAGGCAACCCCAAACATAATTGAATGCAGAACTTTAAATTCCATTTCCATGTTTAAACAATTACATTCTCTTGCTCAACCACTGCTAAATAACATTTGTTGCCCATTTACATCTAGTGTTTTAAAAAAAGAAATAGGATGTCATGGTTCCTAATTAGAACATTC
The DNA here is from genome assembly GCF_964289735.1 of Phaethon aethereus. Taxonomy (NCBI): domain Eukaryota; kingdom Metazoa; phylum Chordata; class Aves; order Phaethontiformes; family Phaethontidae; genus Phaethon; species Phaethon aethereus. The sequence continues at coordinate 124,986,611 of NC_138582.1, read as the reverse complement.
ATGTGGAAGGGTTGCCAGTCTTCAAGATAAATGCATGGATTTCTCTGCAGTAACTGTTATATAGCTGAGATGGATTCATCACTGCCATCTCTGAAACTATGTCAACGTTTTCTTGAAGTCCTACCGAGCTCGTTCCTGCAAACAGTCTGACCGAGAATCAAAGGGACCAGATTCTCTGAGGACGGAAACTGAGCAAGTTATGTCATGCAGCCACTGTTGTGCTTGTTCTCTGTTCCAGAGAAAGACCAGGATTAGTCTTTCTTTAGACCCACAACAAGATGATGTATGTTATTTCAACTCCCTTCACTCCACCAGTCTGAGAACTGGAAACTCAAGGGGAAAAAAAGGGTTGAATTTTTTTTCTCTCTGATCACTGCCTGCGAAGTAGTATTTGTCCCATGGCACTATAACCACATTCATTGTAGAACTATTTTAGAAAATGAACGAGACTGTTTATTTAATACTACTATAATGTATAAATGAATCTATATTACTCACAGTGAACATATGCTTTGCTGTATTTTAGTCTCATGTCAATGCAACCCCATTATTATAAATCAAACTGAGGATTTGACAGACTACTTCAGTCACGTCTTGCTCACTGCTCCCACTGTTCACTGTAACATACACAGTGTGCCATTTGTAAAACGAACAACCTCCAGCAGATGATTTTACTTCATTGAACAGCTGAGTGTATCTTGATGTAACATCAAAGATGTTTTACCTTGTTTGCTTTTACTAACAAACTTGCTAGCTAGCTCATGTAATATTTGTGAAATTATAGCGGATTGTTAGAAACTGTTTTAAAACAGTCATAATTCGCTAATATTCAAGCTCTTCAAAAGGCACTGGACAATCTTATCAGCAAGAGCTAAATACTTTACTTGAGAAATAAGAGGCACATTCCTTATCTGCTGTTTGAACAAAGACAGGGTGGGTACATTTCTCAACCAATCGTCCATTTAAAACGTTTCCAGGTGGAATCACACCTGATGGTTTTACACTGAAGATTATAAATTACTGCAGTGAACTGTATTTCATAATGGGGCAAAACAAAAGCCACTTAAATGTAAGCTTTGGTGACCAGTAATACATTCAGTCATATCTTTTCGTTCACATGTCGATAAAATATAATTGGGGCGCGGCTTGGAGAAGATTTCTTGAAGACACAATTTTGTGGATGTTTGTTTTAAATTACTCATTGCATTTTTTAGGTTTTTTTACTGCTTGTTTTAGAATTACTGATCTGTTTGTTTTATCACGTCTCAAGGAAACACAAGCATGTACATGTAATAAAACTGTTATGATACTTGTTTGTGCACTTTGCATGCTAGCTGACTAGGCAAGCAATTATGCTAATCTAGCTGCTAAATGTATTTATTACTTGTGCCGGAGTTACAGCCACACCTGTCTGCCCTATCTCATACCAAGGCACGTGAGTTCAGGAACAGCAATGCATCTTCAGCCCATGGAAAATTCTGTAAGAAAGCTCATACGTGGCAGACCCTTTCCACTCTGGACATCCCAATCCCCAAATATTTGATCTTCAGGATATTTGATCCACAGATCATTGGGAAGGACTCACTGCTGAGTCATAGACAGCATTTTGAAATTGCTACAACTGCTTTTCAGTCTTTGGTGGATCCAGGGGCTTGTACTAACGGAGTCAGAGAAATGCGACTGGAAAGAAGTTCAATTGTGTCGTGTCTCCCATTGTTGCATGGGAAGTTCCACTCTTCTGCCATTACTGAAAGGGTCTTCAGTTCTTGTGGTAAGAGGCAAAGGATCTGAAAAGGGTTAGGAGTCACGCTGCCAAGGAGGGCAAAAGTAATTGTTCTCTTCACATTCTCCTCATGGGTCACACATAGAGTCTTAGCTCTCTCCTGAGCAAACCCAATGAGGCTGGGGTTGGAGGTGCTGGGATACAGAAAAAGAGCAAGTTTCAGGAGAGGCAGTAAATTGTATTTCCCAAGAGATGCTAAATTGGTTCCCTTGCCTAAAAGTCAAACAAAGCAAGGTCAAGGATTGGGTCTGTATGCATCTTCCTTTGTAAGCACCTTGGAGTTACAGTCTAGTCCCGAGGCCCAGTTTTGTCAGGACTGAATTACACATAAATCTGACTGCTTAGTGTGGACACAAGTGGGTCTGTGCTCAGAGCCTATTCACATCTCTGGAATAATTACTCAGAAGCCTTTGGGGTGCCAGCCAATAGAAAACAGTAGGTGCAGGGATTTAGGTGGAATTCAGGCCAGGAGAATCTGGGAGTAAGATCAATATTTAGATTAATTGAAGGTGTTATTCACCTCTCTCTCCCCCTCATTTTGGATAACTACCAATCAGTCTTTTCTTTCTTTTAGAGGTCTGAACATTTGTGCAACCAGGAACAAATATACCCCAACCTCCTTTAGGCTTTCCACAATTAGTCCTACCAACTATGCTCCAGAGTTGAATGACATACCTTCTAGCAGCGATGTTCAGAGCACAACTGAGTGGCTGTCAGCTGGCCAAGCTTGCACATGCTTTGGAGTGCATCTCTGGTTTCCTAGGGAACCTCGCCTGGGTCCTCCTGCGATGTTCCGAGGCACCCAGGAGACGTTTCATTACCACCACTGTTTATGGTTTTGTACATCCCTAAGTAATCAACACATCAAAGGTGCATTTGCATTTTTTATTCTGAAGTTTCTAAAGCAGTAAAATTAATTGCTGACCATACAAAGCTGATTGTACTTCTAGCTGTAAAACTCAAGAGCCTTGCTCGGAAGTTTGAAGTTGAAACTCTACCTTATTCACCTCATCTACACTGCTAGCACGGGCTACTGACTGGTACTGCTGTTTTCCTTCTTATAATCTTGACCGGCAGGCCACTGTTGATCCAAGCAGCTACCCATGGCTTTGCTCTGATTTATTTATCTGCTATTGTTCAAGGGTAGTTATTCTTCAAAGATCAAAATCTCTCTCACAGCCCATATTTCTAATGTCATCCTGCAACCATTAACAGCTTACCTCTTACCTTGCACAGTAGGCCAGCAGGCTGAACTTTCTCCAGGGAGTCTTTAATGTATACACAGTATCTTTGCTCAAGAATGGGCTATTTATTTCTTAAAAGAAAAAGAAGAGGGGGAGAAAAAAGCATTGAGTATTGGGGATATTGGCTAAAATCTTTTTGGTGAGCTTTTCCTTCAAAACAGAAAATATTCTGTAGAGAGCAAATACTTCTGGGGAAAGCAAAGGTTTAATTAGAAAAAAGATCAGTTAGTCTCCATATGCATTCATTCATCTGTCTCTAGAGATTCCAAGACCCCTGTCACAGATGTAGGCTTGATACGCACCTTATCTTGTCTTCTCTACACACACTGGTCACAGATGTCTGAATACTACATTTTCCATGGCAGGCTGAGGCTTTAATGCTTTCCTCTGGAGGAGAGATAAGAGCCAGAACACGTGTAGACTGCATTACATTTTCATTTGTAATCAGCGATGTGTAAAGTTTCTAAAAGTTGTTGACACTCATATGATATATTCTATCTCCATTAGAGGGGTAGTGGGCAGGGATACATGGTCAGATACCATTTTGTTTGCAAAGACTTTCTCTCCTTTCACCAACCCAGAATCGTTCTCCATCACTTCTGTCTCATGTAATGAAATACACAGCCTTATCATTTTCCAGTCTTATTCCTCTTTCTTATCATTCATATTTAATGTATTTCTACCTTCTATTTTGTAGCTGTTTACATTTTATTGATTCTTGGGTGCAGTTTACAAGTCAGTGATTTATTATCTTTCACTTCTCTTTGTGCTGACAGGGAACATTGCTATTTTTCTACTTCAGATGTAGTGTGAGGTAAAAATATTTGTGGCTGAAACCCGTTAAAATGTAAGGGAATATTTAAGCCATGCTAATTGCTAGTACACAGATTTTTAGAAAAAGAGAGAAGGAAATTCATGGTTAAGGGTGACACCCCAATTTCTTCTCATGAAACTTTGTATTGCAGCATATGCAATGTATTAGCTGTCACTGTTTAGAGGGCTGTGCAATGTCTGACACAAGAGAGGACATGAAGAATTGAGGCCAGATATTTTAAACTTAGGTGCCAGAAGGTGGGTATCCAAGATATTTGAGCCAAGGATGAATTCAAGAGCCTCTAAGTTTAAAAACAGGATACAATGGCATGTGTGCATAAAAATAAAATGTTTAATTTAACAAAAACTGCTGGAAAATGAGCCAGAATATCTCCTGCACAGAGTGGGGTCTGGAGCAGCCCTGTGGCCTGTATCACTTTACAAGTGCAGATGCTGTGGAGGGGCTGGTGAGGGGCAACAGCATGAATAAAACCAGGGAGGGGAGACACATGGCATGGGGTAGGGACCAGCCATAGGGCACTGCCCAGTTCCCTGCTGAGGACCGGCGTTAGAGGTGTGCCACTCCTTCCACACCAGGCATTTCCAGAGCAAGGCTCAGATCCTCCTGGGTGCAGTGTCGTTTGCCCCGCACTTTGCTCCTCCCTGCTTTGTAAATGAGTTTTTTGGGGGACAGAATAGGAAAAATAGGCTGCAGTACTGCAGCTGTGCTGACAATAACCAGTCCCCATTCTCTGGCTCACCTGACGAGGCTGGTGCTCTTGAAAAACTCACAAAGTGTTGAAGGGTGACCAAGGTCGTGATGAAATGGCTTGGCAGAAATGACTCCTGGCAAAAGTGACTTATTTGCTTAGGATTAATAGTCTTTTCCACTCTTTGGGGAAGATGTGTGCCTGCTATCTGTTGATTTGTCACACGGAGGCTTTAGGTGGGTTCCTGTTGCACAATCACAATTCTGTAGTTTCTAGGATGTTTCTCATTTTTGTCTGGCCGGGATGTTGCGACAGCGTATTTTTTCCCCACAGTGGGCCTTGCTATTGTGAGTCAGTTACTTGTTGCTTCACAGCTAAATTGCTGCAACATGCTCGTCTTTGGACTACATCTACTGTCAATCCCGGAGCCGTAGGCAGCTACTGTCTTACTAAACAAGGTGTTTTACCATGAGCAGCACACTTACAAGATCAGATGTTGGTTGTGATGTGAACAGCCTGCATGGGATTTAGTTACCACATCCCTTTTCTGCTGTCGAAGAAAAAGAGAGAGCACAGATTGGAGCTCAAGATGATGGAAGGACAGTGTCTGCAAGGAGCTCTCAGCTTCAGCATTTGCTTGAGGCTGTTTGGGGGCTGCGGGGGGTGTTAATGGTCAGGATAGGGTGCAAGTCTCCCCCATTTTCCCAAGATTTCAGAAAAGATGGAGGTTGACCTGACAGCTTTCCCCAAATCTGTTGTGTTTGAAAAGATTTTTAATAACATGACTGAAATAAAACCCTGTGATCTCCAGCCACTCATCACACACATTTCTGTGGCTCTCGCTGGGATTTTATTCATGGTCTGCACTACGTTGAGTCTACAGGAGTTTCTACAGGTGCTCTAGATCTGAGCACATTACAGCACTTGCCTTTTTTTTATCCTCTCCCACACATTCCTTGGCCACAGGCTCTCTGTCTTTCCCCTAGAAGAAATGGGACTTTGTCTAGAAATCATATGTCCCAGTCCCACAGCTGCACCCCTTGGGCTGCCCAGCAGCTTCAGCAAATTCCTTCTGTGAGGTCCAGTGCTGCAAGTGTTCCGGGGTTCCCAGCTCAACCTCTCCAGCCACCCAGAACAGAGGAAACAGAGGCAGATTTTGTGACTATTCCTAAATTAAATGAGCATGCTTGCCTGGATGGTTTTTCCTACTGCCACGATCAGAAACAGAATATGAGTCTGGCAAGCCATTTCTTGTGTTCTTAGGTCCTACATCTGACAAAAGAAGTATACTGCTCTGGGGAAAAAACCCCCACACCAATAAGCAGCTCTACATATTTCCCTGTTTGAATTTCCTTACCACTTTATAGTGTTCTTTGGGCTTAAGTCTAAGGCTTCCCGGCTACACAGGATCCTCCTCTCTCATTACTCCCCACAGGGTTCTTCTGTGTCCCTTTCTCAGCTGCTTCAGCAGCTAAACCAAATCACTCTGCTTTTCTTCCTTCCTATCAAGTTCCCCCAAGTCTCTGAAAATCTCTCTAAGTCTCTCAAGCTTTGCAGTATTTAAGATCCCAGGTTAATATCTAATCTCTTTGTCCTGCTTCTAGTGGAAGTCTCCTCTTCCAAACATCTTCCTTGCAAACAAACTAGTTTTCCCAAGTCTTGCTGCACCATCGTCCAACTTGATGACTATATCAAAGGAAAAAAAAAATCTATGGATGGATGAATTGTCACTGCACCTGACCCAGAAATCTTAAAACATGTTGCCAGTGCTGTATTTCTAACTAGCAGATAAAGGGGAAGGGGTAAAAAAAAAAGGTTTTGGTGAGTTGTCCAGAACACTGAAATAAAAAGGAACAAACAGAATCCATTAGAAACTGGAGTTTGCACGAATCATATGCGATTATTTAAAATAAAAAGAAATGTACCTCCTGGTGCAGTAACCTAAAGACTGTGCCCAAATCCTGCCACTGATTTCACACTCTGAACTGATAGTCGTTGAAAGTCAGGGTAGGTCTAGTTCTAAAAAGGGAAGGAATCTTTTGGTCATTCAGTAATGCCCAGTTAAATCCAATACATTTAGCTACAAACACTTTAAACAGGGCCCATGTGCCTGTTTCTTGAGGGCCCCTTGGATAGCAGGAAAAATGTGGATTTTTGAGCTAGATGGGGAAAAAAATAGAAGATTCCTTAGGGCATCTCAACATGGGAAAGAAAAGAAGAAAATAAATTCAAGGCAGTGATGCTGTGTTACTGAATGAGGTCACATTTCATGCTGTATGTGGATAAAAGACAAGACAATTTCCCACTTCCTATTTCTGTTCTGTATTGCCAGGTTAATTGTTGTCATTGTATTCCCCACAAGAGAAACTTCATCAGTGGTGCCAAATAAACCAGATTAGTGTTCAGAGACATTTGCTAGAAGTGATGCCAAATCCATTCTTGATCCTAATTATATGAAATATGCTCCAATAATTTTCCACAAGGTGAATAAAAATAATGCCAGAACTGCCGCTTTCACTGAAGCTCAATTAGGAGGCATTCACTAATCCCAAGACATATCATAGCTTCTTCTGTGCAATTAAATTCTCCTTTCTATAAACTGATGTTTACCTAGAGAAGATGAATATCCTAATTCCTGGCACCAATACGAGAGTGATATCGGGAGAGAGAGAAAAACATAGACAAGACCTGGCCCATATCCCAGCGTTAGGCAAACCAACCTTTGGTTTCAATCTCCACAGACAAGCTGTTGCATCTGTACAATTTCAAGCAGTACACACAGGAGACATGCACTCGAATGCAATGTTCATTCCTGAATCTAAAAGAAGAAATGTAAAACTATTTAACTAGTAAAATCAGATTAAACAAATTGTCCTTTGTTAGTCACAAAACTGACACTACTATTGTGGTGTACAATACCTTGTTCTGCAGTGAATTTTTGATTTCATGAGGACTGATTTGCAACAGCTGACTAAGAAAGACGTACGCGTCGAAATCAAGCACTCACTACCAGCAGTTGCAAATTCGGACTTTTGTTCAAACTATTGAAAATTCATTGTAAAATCTAGAGGTGCATGTAAGCACAATGAAATATGTTTTGATTGCATTTGAAAGAAAATAATTCCTTTGCAGCTGGAGTTGAAAGAGGATGGACAAACACATTTACTGAAACAATCCGATAACAAATTATGTTCATAGTCTACAGTTGGCTTATATAATAGTATCACCTTTCAGGATTCTCAAAGTACAAAATGTCTTTATTTTCATTTACAAAAAACCTGCCAGCTTTCTCAATTAAGAGGATTTTACCAAAATGTAACCTACCTGTTCTTTCTTCATGCCTTCGCTTTTGTGGAAAGTCTCACAAACACCAAAGAAATAGATGTTATGTTTCATGACTTCATTTACCCTCTTTCCATTTTTAAAGTTTCTTCCACCTCTAAAGCTGCTGGGGAGACCATATTTATTAATTGTCTGATATAGAATCATATAATCATAGAATATTTCAAGCTGGAAGGGACCCATGAGGATCATCGACTCCAACTCCCTGCTCCTCGCAGGACTACCTAAAACTAAGCTGTATGACTAAGAGCATCATCCAGACGCTCCTGGAGCTCTGACAGGCTTGGTGCTGTGGCCACTTCCCTGGGGAGTCTGTTCCAGTACCGACCACGCTCTCAGTGAAGAACCTTTTCCTAATGGTCAATCTGAACTTCCCCGGAGGCAGCTTCATACCATATGTTCGCTAGCCCAAGCTCTGACTAATTTGCGGGATCACATAATGGTTAGTGTATGACAGACTGACACCTGACATTTAAAGAGGAAAACAAAATTGTCCAGGTGAGTTAGTGACTTCATGGTCAATGCATTCATATGCTCATGGCATCCTCTCTGCTGCTGTCAGAATTGATCTCTCAACTTTGGCTGATAGTCGCAAGGGTATCTCCATAGCTCCATCCTCCCCAGTAGGATAATAGAGTACATTTGGACTAAGGAAAAAACAGATGTGCATCTCTCTCCTCTCCACGTGCGCTGAATTCTGTTGATAGTTCCCCAGCCCTCTTGCAGGATTTGGCTGAGCAAATGGTGCGCAATAGCTCAAACCCATTCGAGCTGAAGTGCTCAAGCAGGCTACGGATTCTCCCTTGGCAAAAATCCAAAAAATATTTCATTAGCAGTTGCTTATGAGGAATAGGGACAGGAAATGGTTGCGTCTCTGCTTGGATATTGGTCCCTAAAATCCAACAAGGCAAGCCCTTGTGCATACACTGCAGAGGTTTGCAGCTGCGGTGTCTCCTGATACTCAGAGTGTAAAGGCTCTCTGGAGTGCTACTGCTGGATGGCAGAAAGGGTTTTGTTCCACTGACTACATTATCTCCTAACACAAACTAGTTTTAACACAAAACTCTTTTTTCCAGGGGCGCCGGAAACTTGCCAGCAACTCAGCATAACTAAAGAGGTGATAAAAGAGGGTTTAAAAGGTCTCCTGGGTGAAGTCTGAAGGAGATGCACGAGAAAGCTAGAGCATAAGGGGAAACTGATCTCTAGATCAAGGGATGCAGATCTCAAAGCAGATGCCCCTTCAACTGCCTGTTTGCATTCCTTGCCACAGGTGGATGCCCAGGGACTTCAAAAGCAGGACAGAGTTAGATGGAGGGAAGCTGCATTTCAGAAAGGGCTTGGGGTTTGGGGAGCTTTCTTGTTTGTTTGCTTTTAATGAGCTGTTTTAGGATGCCACATAAAATCTAGCTGTGTCACTGTATTTCCTCATTTTTTCTCACAAAATGTTAACTGGAACGTAGGAGACAGGGAATATTTATAATCTCTGGGATGAGTCTGAGGAATCAATACTGGATCTTGAGGGAAAGGAAGGTTTCAGGGAGGAAGCCGACAGAGAGGGTTTGGGGGGAGGCTGTATCGTCAACAGGCTGTACCTCACTTCTACCTGGAACCCTGATTTGTAGTAATCCAGTTCATGTCCAAGGCAGGTATGTTCCTAGTTGCTATCCCAGCCCCTGTTTTAGCTGTGTTGATAGAAGACATCAGCATACAGAAGGAGGCCAATGGTGAAAAACAGGTTGGTGGAAATCTAACTTTGAAAATAGGTCCCTGGCAATCCAGCAGCAAGCCTCCACCAGGGTTGCACGTGTTGAGAAATGTTCACCATGGGTTAAAATCTTGCATCCATCAATATTCTGTTTAGTTAGTTAATGATGGTAACGCTGTTCCTGGGAGCTGAAAAATATACAGGCATAAAAAGCAGTATCAGTGTGCTGCATGATGATATTAAGGGAGCTGGCCAAGCAGCGTTGTTGTGTGCCTCTGCGAACTGCATGATGTAACTTGCCTGTGCTGACGGAGTTTCCTGGAGGCTATGCTAGAATCAGGGTATGAAAATATATGCAGGCATGAAACAAAGCAGTTGCAGTAAGCACGTTCTCCACTGGAGCAAACACAGGTGATTAATAGAGCTGTAAAATGACCTGGGATGAAGAGTCTGTTGTCTCTTTCCAGTGCCAGGAATGAACGTTTTCTCGTTGCTGAGATAGAGTGTATATGTAAATTAATTATAATTTTTTCAATTAATCGTTACTGCGACATACCTTTCCCTAAAGAAATTATTGAGCAATACAACCAGAACTTAAACTGGATCTATCACAGCTTGAGAGGGTTAACTGACTGCATTTGCAATTCCTGCTTCCCAGGTGTCCCCCTTTTCTTCAGGTAATGGACGGAAGCATAAAAAGGGTAATTTGAGATAGACATCTCTGTTCCCAGGTCTCATTGTCTGACACTCAGCTTTCTTCTTATTTTGTCAAATTTGCTCAGTATGATGCTGATGGGTTTGTTAGCCAGTGGTCTCAGCGGAACTTGAAAAAACCTGAATGTTTGCATGGACTGTGTATTTGCAGTATGATGGGAACTAATGGAGGTTGTCTTTACAGAGCCTTCAGTGGTCACTGGTTGTGATTAAAACATGCCTAATGAGCAGCTCTTGCAGGCCTATTAGTGAAATGGCCTGCCAAGAGTAAGCCACTTTTTTGTGTTGCAATCACTGTATTCATTTTCCTATCCAGAAAACAGTGCTTTATTTCTCCCTTCAACAGATGAAGTCTCAGCTTGGATATTCTATCATGTAAATGCAATATTATTCATTTCTGTAAAGACACTTTCTCCCTGGAACTTTTTGAGCTACAAATGCACTTAGTGGTCCCAAATCACACTGTCTTATAGGGCGGTGTCCTACAGACTCACGGCCCTACTCACAGCACCAGAATTTAGCTTTCTGTACCTTATTCTATTTACCTGGGCACCCATCTAAAAACGGGGGGGAAATAACTAACAGACTGAAGTGTTTTGCAGGATACCTGGTAGAAATAACATTTACCTTCTCCTAATAAGCAGCAAAAGTTCTTGGAAGAAAATTAAAGCCTGAAGCACTCTTGGGTCTTGTTGCTGTTTCGAACTATTTTTGAATCTCCACTAACCTTGGGAGACTTCTCAGAGGAACGATTGCCTAAATTAGAATATCTATTTCACATGAAATATTGGAAAAGGAGAGGAAGGGTTATATTAGCTATTTCATTAGAACTAACTCTCAGGGTCTGTATCCCAGCCTGCAGCAGAAATGTCAAGAGGAGCAGCTGCTACAGCACACAAGCCAGCAGAATACTTCCATCTCTGAACAAGGCAAAGGGGGTGGCGGGCGGGGGGGAGGCGGAGTGAATTGCATAAGACGTGGATGTTGTAAAGTAGCGATGAAGGACTGTATGTCAGCACAGACTGAGCTGAACCCTTTATTAGTCCATTTCCAGAGATCAAGCGTCGCTTTTTGTGCAACGTGCAGACTTTTGATAGTGCAAACGTGCCATTGCTTTTGGGCTTTAGTGTGGTTCCAGCAGAGTACACTGTCCACCTCAACCTTTTTTAATGCATTATTGGCACAGCTTTTTCTTACCTCTCTATCTTCACTAGATGCCAAACAAGCAAACCTCTTACCCTATTATGTTACATAGTGTTACCAAACATAAAAATAGAGCAAATGATCTGAAAAGAACAAAGAGGACAGTCTTTCACGGGTCATTTCTTACACTTCAGTCTCACAACTGCTCCCTGACTAGGTGGGCCATCAGCAATGTCATTAGGATTTATCTTTTCTGTCATATATTTCTTTGCCTGCATAAAGACAGAATCCAGGTCTTCCTGGGAACTATTTTGCCTAGTATTTCTTCAAATATTGCTTAACACTAACACATTGTACTCATAAAGTATGTGAAAGGGCTGGGTTGTTGCTATGCCTTTTTAGTTGATGTCAGCATGTTGGACTGGTGTCTCACTGTAAAGCTGTCATGGTAATATGCCAGGCTTTGAAAAAAAAAAAATTAAGAAGAAAAACATTGCCACTTAAAAAGGCATGCAAAGCATACAGCAAACCATGGTGCATACTCGCTGCCAGTACATACTTTGTTTCATCCCAGTGTCATTCCCCCGGACTTGTAGAAGGATTCCTTAATAAACGACGTCCACAGGGGAGAAAGCAGAGCAGTATGTGGCTTTGGGTATTTTCACATTCTTCCATGTGACTGAGCTACAGCTTTTTGACAAGCTAGGTTGTGGGTGCGTGCCTACTTTGAGCTGGCTTAAGAGGTCACCACCGGTAGCTCCTTGTTACTCCCCACATCTCCTCTTACCCAACTACTCTGCTTTGCTGAGTTGGTTGTCTGGGCATTTCATAACCTCTTTGGGACCTTTTAAACTGATTAGGCTAATCCCTTTGGTGGAAGAGCTTGGCAACTGTTTGCCTGAGCACCATACCAGGAGGTGTGAGGGAACAGCGGATGCCAGCAGGGAGGCTGTGGAAGAGCTGGGGCTGGTGATTTTTTCCTTCAGCTCAGCCGTGGTAGTAAGAGGTGGCATGGGTGCAGTCTTGCTTCTGAACTGAGCCATGCCTAGCTCCTAGCCCATTGCAGCTGAGAACAACATTACTAGAGGGTCATAACTGCCATGGACTAAAACTGTGCCTGTAGCCGTTTACCACAGCTCAGGCTAGTTCGTGGTCACTTGGTCACAATCAGACAATCTTACTTACTGGTTTTCATTTCCTATTAGGTCTTGGGCCACTTTCTAGGTACCGTAACACCTGCCCATTCTGTTTGTATTAAATATCCTTACTGAGCTGCCAGGAATCCAGTCTTAACCGTTCAAATGTGCAAGAGCGATATCGTGTAGGAACTTCTCATTTTACAGAGTGAGTTTGCTCAGACTAAGAATTCATATCACAATTCAGACTTGCTGTACCGTATCCAACATTACAGCGAGCCTTCTTGCAGCACGTGGCTATCTGTGTAAAGTCCTAGTGATTCATGGTTGGATGACTGTAGAAAGGCTTTTCTTTTTTATATAGATTGGAGACACCTGTAATATATCTTCTCTGAACAATAAATTAATTGCTTTATATTCAGCACAATATAGAACTGGGAGGACCATCTGGGCTTTTTGACTTGGGTTCCACACAGTCTCGCATAACCAGGTGATAGACATTTATGGTCCAGAAAGGTCCACAGAGCATTCGCTTTTCCTATGTCTTATCTGCCTTTGCATAGATTGAGTTGTTTGTTACTGTAAAATGACTACCTAAATAGATGTTAAGGCTTAGAGATGACAATCATTTAGCCTGACTTCCTTGTAATGTTCATCCTAATGCTCATTCCTGCAGTGGAAGAAATTAATCTTTGCTATTAATATTGTCTATTAAAGACAGAATTCAGATCGGTCCATTTGCAGTCCTTATTAAATAAGGACCCCTGCTGGTCCTTATTAGATAGATGAAGGACCAGAGTGAAGTTCCTTGTTACTTAAATGAAACCCATGTTTAGCAAAGCTGTTAAATCACAGCTGAAGGCAGACATCTTGATGAATAAATCAGCATTCATGAATAAATAATTGACATGAGTGCTAAAATGGGATTCTCGATTTCATGCTGTTTTTGTCCTTAGCCAAAAATTGAGACAGTCTGCATGAGCGGCAGTGGTGGCCCTTGTGGTGGAGACAAATAAGGTCAGGTTTCCAAAGGTGTAGGTACGATTCTGGTAGGACCAACAGGAGCATCTCAGTCTGTTGAAGGCTCCAGCTCCTTCGGTTTCAATGGTTCTGATGAGTTAGGGAGCTGGAATGAGACTTACTAGCACGTTTCCCATAGGACATCAAATAATGTGAGTCAGTGCTGCTCTGGGACACATTCTCACTTTGATCTAACAGTTAAAGGCTCAGTGTCCCATTACCAGTTCATTGAAGATGGCTACCTTTCCCTGTAATTCTGCTGGTTATTCACACCAGTGGAACCTTCATTAGCCAGCCGCTTCCTGGGGACAATTATTTCCCACTTTGCATTACCAACCTTAAGTAGGTTATGAGTCTTTGCAGCATTTTGCGTACAAGGACGTGAAAAGTTTCAAGAAGAACAAGGCTTATGGAAGAATCTTTGTGAGTTTATGAGCGAAGTGCTGCATCCTGCCTCAGAGAGGGGAGGAATCGCAACCAGTGCCAGTCTCACACAGAGCCGACTCTGGTATTTTTTTGTCTCCTGCCTAAGCGCTACGTAGGACCCATAAGAGCCATTCCGGCGTGCCATCTTATTTTGCTAAATATTTAAAATACCTGTGGTTATGGGGAAATGCCAATGGTGAAATCTGCCACTTTAATAATACAAGTGGTTTTCAGATGCTGGGGATAAGGATGCCGCTGCTCCAAGAGCCCAAAGTGCTGGTATTCTTAAGAACTGCAGCCAGGCACTTAGAATGCACTTGTGTCTTAAAGCCACAGCAAAGGGCAGGAGCTGGTGCCACCCGGGGATCAAAGGCTGCCATTCGTGCCTGCGCAGAGCGGGCGGGCAGAGCCTCTGGAATACCCCCGCTATCAAAACAGGGCTCAGAGGAGACTAAAGTGGTGCCAAATTCTTGTTGTCGTTGCTGTGGTTTTCGCCCTCTCGCCTCACGCAACGCTTTGGATGAGCATCAGTGCCAGTTGCTGCGTGCGAAGGGCCAGCACGTGGCGTAACGTGCAATCATCTGCAAAGATGCAGTGCTAGTACACTTGCAGAGAGAAAAAGCAGGATAGTATCTTATTACAGGCCATTTTGGGGTTATGTCTCCAGTCACATGAGCTCTTCAACCTAGTGTAAATCGACCCAAATCCATCTGAGTCAGCGGAGCTACACTGATATACGCACGCTGGAGGTGTGCTTTGGTTTTGTGCAGTATAAAGTTATTCACTCCCGATTCCACTGGCTCATAACTTCATGAGGTTACAAAAACAGTGAACAAATATTTGCATATTATAAAAACAACATGTATATGCTAGAAACAGAGACATTCCTGGAGTCCTGGGGCACGCATCTGCCTAAGTATGTAGCAAGCCAGCTGTGTGAGGCATATAGAAGCCACTCACTAGCATCAGACTCTGTGAAATACATTAAAGAGAACTCTTCGTATCATGGCACATGAAAGGAGCAGGTACACACAACAGCCTTAGGAAGAGGAAGAGGTGTTACATAAAATGTATAAGGAAATTTCTAAAAATCCAGCCTTCAGGTGAGAGAGGGAGCTAGGAATTTTGACCCTGACCCAGACTGCCAAAGCTAGCAGTGACCTTGCTCCATGGCCTCCATCATCCTATGGCCTCTTCCTCTTCACAGCTGTTGCAGCAGCAGAACTTCCCTTGACAGCTTCTGATTCCCCCACCAAATCTTCTTGTCTCTTGCCAAGTGTCCCTGCTTTATTTTGGGCATGAAGCACCTCCCCAGGATAGAACCTGTCATTTGGTAGTTACAATGTGTATCTTGGACACACATATTCCTACTCTTTTAGAAGAGGAAATTATGCCTGGGATTCACACATTGTGGATGAAGCTTCTTGCTGTAAAAGGGGTGGAGAAGCAGAGTAAGAGCAAATTGTTCTACCGCTTTCACGTTTTTGGGGGAGGGATGAATTGGCTACATGTGTGGTGAGAACACTTCCTAGATGCGGTTTAACAGATGACCTGGGCAAGAGGAGATGTTTGGACCTCATGAGCACTCCTGTCCTTAGCTATGCAGCACCATGAAGACTGTGCAGCTCAGAGGTAGCCGCTTGGGTTCCCAGCAGAGCTGGCTGGGTGATGCTTGGGGGCTCGTGTACTCTCGCTGCCTTTTGCACTCAGTAGCTCCTCAGGCAGGGTTTTGAGAATCCAAACAAGTCTATGCTGTGAGCTGGCTCACCCGGTACCCAAACTGGTGGCACACAGGCCTGTGCTAAAATCTTAGCAGAAGCAAAGGACATAAGGACATGCTGTGCCATGTTTTTTACAGCTGAGCTCAGTCTGCCCTAAGGATGCTGCCCTATGGGTCCTCACATACTAGCTACGCTCCGGCAGCAGGCAAGCGAAACCCAACAGTGTGGGCAGCGTGCAGGCAGGATTGGGCCCTGGATCACCTCTGACCTTGCTCTTTCAGCACAGCAGTGCCTAAATACTGAAACTGAGGCATCTGCACAGGAAATTTGGTGAGACAGGTGCTACATGGGGAACCCATGGGCCAATGTCTCAATGTCTTCTTTTATGTACCCTCAGCCATGGGTTTGCTGTAGCTGACACTAAAATACACATGAATGTGGGACCATTGGAAGACATTTGGCTTCATCGGGCTCTATTCCTAAGTGATGCCAAAGATGGCTCCAGACTTGCCAGATCCTGTTAGCTTAGAGGCCTATGTCAGCTGTGCAAGGCTCAGCAAGGTTGGTTCAGACTGTCTTCAACCTTGAGAAGCCAAGTTTGCTGGAGAAGTCTTGTGGAGTCTGTACTACTTACAAATGCTCCTGGTTAGCATTTTAATTTTTTTCCTCTCTTGATTATCTCAGCTGGAAATGCTGTTGTTTTGAAGTTGCTTATAGGAGTTCTTATAACTTACTTCAGTTGCTCCAGGATTTTAAAGTTGTGATGTATATTTTTCCCTCATCCATTTATTGCCTTGAAGTGGTTTTTTTTGGTTTCCTGACCCTCCATGCTACCTGCATCTCTGACTTACAGATCAGACATTCTGAACTCTTGTAGGCCAGATTTCAAGTGGGTTATAAAACTTGGCAAAAGCTGAGGGAGTCCAGGACAAAAGATACATTGACATTTTTGCAGTCACCCAAAAAAAGGCACGAGTTTGCAGCAGAGTCCCAGAGGAAGATCATACTCGTCCCAAAGTTCTTGCAGGAAATGCTCTCGTTCCCTGCAATCTTAAAAAGGGAGAAAAATCTCCCTGCTTTTATTAATGTACACACCCCCTGGTTCCTCAGTGATTGGTAACAGCAGATAATGAGGTTGCAGAATGGCGTTTGTTTAACAGGAAGGGAGGCTAAAGTGGAATCGGAGTTCAGCTTAATCAGCTACACAAAACTGAGCCGGGTCAGAGGCTGAAGTGCTGGAGGAGCACAGGGTGCTGTGCACGGCGGGTAATACGTTTTGCTCAAATAATCTCCCTGCCCCGAGCAGTTTCTGAAGCACACATCCACGGCTGATTTCAAAATCTACCATATAAAGCATATGGCTGGATAGGTTTTTCCTGGAAACGTTTAAAAAAAATGTTTTTGCAATTTTTTTTACATATTCTAACATTTTAACATATTCTAGTCAAAACTGTGCTTTTATAAAACATTTCTAAGGCTTTTTTCCAAGATTTCCATTGACTTCAGCAGGCTTTGGCACAGACTCTAACTGTACAAAGCCTAGGACTATAAATATAGATTCCCAAGGACTTGACTGGGGGGAGTGACAGATGTATAGCTTGACTCTAAGATCTGCCAGGGCAACATTTTCCAGAAGTAAAAAATGAGAATCATCTATGTTAAATTTATCTACACTTGGACTTCTTTGGTACGTGCAGGAGGAAATCGCTAGGGAGTGGATGACTTTTTAATCTGCCAGTAGTGTAAAGTTTGTGCGCTGTCTTTGCAGCGATACTGTTTATTACGTTCCTTGGGTAAATTTTACCTCTGATGCAAAGCATATAAAACATCTTCGCAAAGTAAAAGGGAGGATCAATAGCATATGGTGAATAACTCTCTCTTCAGCGCCTGCTCAAAGCATTGCCATATGCTCTTACGACGGCGTTTAAATCTCAGCTCCATACGGCCGGTCTTGCTGTTGATGATATGTGCTCCCCGAGGACCTGATCCGGACCCCACGGAAATCAATGGAAAAGCTCCTCTCAACCTCAGTGGCTTTGGAACCTGGCTGAAACGCATTGATCTCCCATTGACGCCCCACCACCTACCAGAGACCTTCTTCCTCTTGGGACTGCAGAGGAATTTTTTTGTTCAGTCTGGCTAACAGTTTGAGAGCGGGGTTATTTTTTTTTTCCTCCTTTTCTGGTGACCTTTGGGGCTGGAAGCGCGTTTTGGACGCAAGCTCTCGGGTAGCAGAGTGCTGTGTTTGCTCCTGCCGTGGCGGGGACGGAAACGCGTGTTTAGAGGGAAGTTCCGATTAAGATCATCAAAGTGTTTCCTTTCTTCAGCTCAAACAGACCTGCACAATGCAAGCGCTGCAAGCCAACAAGCATGACTCAACGCTTTAATCATTATGAGAGGTGATGGGGATAGAGGGGAATCGCTCATTTTTCAAGGCATACTGGGAGGGAGATGCTCCATACCAGCCTTGTTGGCATAGCCTTTCTGCCGGCGCCCACCCATGCCCTTCACCAGAGATGGGAAACAGGGTGAGGTGGGACCTTGGCTTCAGCCGATACCGATGCACTTGCGCTTTTCTCGGTGGTTTGCAGCGATGAGCGCTGGAGGCAGCTCGAGCCGGCCGGCTGGAGCACAGGGCTGAGTAATTCCTGATTCGCAGGTTAGCAGGAAGGCCCTGGGCAAACCTCGCCATCGCGGCTCCTCTCAGTTCTCCCATCTGTCAGAGGGAATAATAACACTCATACCGCCTGCCTTGCAAGGGTACCCTTGCAGGGCCCGAGTCCTCGGGGGGGGACAGGCTCTGCTTGCTGCCACTGGTCCCAGCACTGTTGCCCTGTGGTTACGGAGAGGAGACCATGGACGGCCAGCGGTAGAGAGCTTCGACGATGAAAAGAGCCAGCACTAACTGATTAAACCACAGGGGTTGACGCACCTTCGCAAAACCTGGGCTTCAGTGTTTTCTGACGAGCGAGGGAAAGCGAACACCTCTCTGGAGGGTTCAAGCTTAATTCCCTCCTCCCACATCCCTGAACCGGCTCCTTTTTCTGCGCTGGTGGGAAGGAGAGGCTGGAGGCTGGTGGTGGCCGGCCGGCCGGCCAGGAGTTGTTCCAGCAGCGGGGAGCACTCAGCCGGCGGCACGCTGGCAGTTCGGAGCTGGAGGACCGTCCCCTGGAGACCACTGCCAGATGGCTGGGATTAGAGCATCCCTCAGGAGGTTTTAGCCCCTGCCGGAGCGGTGGAGGGAGCTGGGGCTGGAGCTGAGCAGGACAAAGATGCTTTGCACTGGTTTAGATGAGAGGGCTTCGGGACAGGAGGGAACGTCACCCACCGCGCTCCTATGGCTGCTCGATAGGCTGAGGTAAGGGAATAGCTGCCTAGGCAGAGAAAGGACCACTGGTGCCGGATACTCCGTGGATACTGAGTTTGAAATACTGTGTGTGCAAATGTTATTCTTGGATCGGTGATGATCGGCCCTGGAATGCGTCACAGCGAAGCCATTTTAAAAAGCACTGGAGGTTCATTTAGCAAATGTAAGGGTGGTATAATGAAAAGGTACGTGCTGAAATATCTCCTCCACTAGCCTCCACTGTGCTGCTATTCATGGTTTTACATGTAGGGAGAAGTCGCTGCGCTGCTCTCTGCCCCTTCTGTGCTGAGACTTAGCCCCCGTTTGCCGGACCTTTGTGTGAGGAGGGCGATGGAGCTGCCTGCACGCCCAGCCAGGGCCTCTGCCCTGCCTGTCCCCTACCTTGGCCCCGCGGGCTCCGGGCTCCGCCGTCAGTCCATTCCTCCCATACTCGACAGCCACGTCCCACAAAAGGTGTCCTCTCTCACAATGCAGCCTGCAGACTTACTCTCCTTAGAGGTGAAGGCAGCTCCTCAGTTGATGTGGTGGAGCCCAGTGCTCAACCTGGTGCGAGGATCTGTCTCACAGGCAACTACAACCTTAGTAGGTGAGCGGAACATTTTGGACACGTACCTATGATTGTGGTGGGTGGCCAGAAGGAAAGGGGTGGTTCTGGGACTGGGGCCCTGGGTTGGCATCCAGAAATTGTTCTTGCTCCATAGCGTCAAGTGCGCTGTTTACTCGCTGAGCTTCCTCTGCCCATCTGCTTTGGCGCAGGGGGTGGAAAATGAGAAATCTGCCATTGAAACTCTGGGCTCCCGCACAGGATCACAGTTTTTGGATATATACGGTGTGAAGTGATGATGGGTATGGGTTTGCTAGAGGATGGAGGAAGATGGACTAACAGGGCTGAAGCCTTACCCCTCCCAGTGCTGCACGTGTGCTTCTGAACCCCGTAACACCACCATGGCCATCTCGTTTATGACAGCCCGGTCATAACTATGACCACCGTGTTGGGGACAACTAAGTTCCTGGAGAGAGAGAGATGAGAAGATGGGCTTAAGGAAAATGTCACCGTTCTTGGCAAAATACCCTGACCTTTTATAGCCAACACTGACGTGGTGAGTGAAGAAATTGCTTCACTGGAGAAATATGAGTTTTAGGGAGGGGTTTAGGAGGGCTGTCAGAAGAAGCCTTACACAGAGAAGAAAAAGAGGGCTTCCAGATACGAAAGGCACAAAGAAGAGTGTGGGACAATGAAGGGATGCTGTGGCTGGGTGAGAGATTTCTCAGAGCAGGGAGAGTTTGAGGCGCTGGGAAGGTGGAAGGGTTGAAGAGTACAATTTATTCCCTGCTAGACATGTTCGGACCCCTTGAAGCACTTCGTTGTAGTGCTTCATACAGCCTGGGTATCAGTCTACCAAGGGCTTGCAGCTACTCAAGGAAAATAAGTGCTGCATAAATGTAGGATCGTTATTCACTCAGCATGTCAACTTGTTTAAATTTCTGTGAGGAGAGCAAGTATATTATAGTATTGTTATCCTATGTGGAGAGTTGTTCATTTTTAATTATAGTTCGTGAGAAATATAGACTCTTACAATGTGTCATCTGTTCAAACAGATATATACATCTTAGGGAAAAAAATAATAGTGCTATTAAATACTGTTCTTATAAAATGGAACAAAGCATGTGTGCACGTGTCCTCCTATCCAGCAATAAAATAAATGTAGAGGACTAAACATAGAAATGTATCCTACAAATATGTATAGCAGCTAATTGTGAGTCAACAGAACTGATCTGTGCAAATGCCTCAGGTATCTGTATGTAAATAGATAACCTCCACACCCCAAGGGTGACATTCACGAAAAGGGTAAAACCTCCTGTTTCCTGATTTGCTTCCTCGTTCTTCAGAAATCACTGTTCCTGCATTTGGCAAAAGACAATTTAGGGATAAACTGGGAGCCAAATACCCAACGTGATTCAGGGGGGCTCTTCCTGCCCACCGTGGATGTTATTCACATCACCTCACTGCTGACTGCTGAGAACTGCAGAAAACGAAGTGTTGCCATCATCCTTTGTCCTGCAGGCAGCAATTTTCTGCTTGCCTGTGGGAAATAATCCTCTTTTAATTTAATTATTCATTTTTCAATTATTTAATGCAGTACTCTGGGATAGCAGCAAGGCTTTTGGTTAGTTTTCAAGTTGCTGCCACCTCAGACAGTAGAGCACTGGGATCCAGCTCCCTGGGAGAAGGGATTCGTTGTCTCTGAGCCGCTGCTTTCATTAGGATGCCGCCTCCTTTCTCTGGCACATCCCTCGGGAAGTTTCCATGTATTCTGCCAACCTGTCCCACGGAGGCTTGATCCTGCCTGGCCAAAGTCAATGGCCCTGGTCGAGGACAGCTGAATGGGGCACCATCAGGAGCCCGTCAGTGTTTCTCCTCTTGCCAGTGAAGAGGCTCCTTGGAGAGCCCCACGAGCACCCTCCCTGTGCTTTCACATTTTCTAGGGTAGGAAAAGCAAATGCTGGCCCTCCGTGGAGGCCCTTTACCTTGCTGTGCGCTGGCCTCTCGAGCTGGCGCGGGGATGGCTTCTGGTACGGCTAGGGTCTTCACCAAGGCTCATTTTCTACCCTGAGCTGTATCCGTGTCAGCTCCTGAGTGGCATCGGCTCTGATTTGAGGGGCAGGAGTCAGCCCTAAAAGATTACTGCATCAGATATCAAAGTTGTTCATACAGTATTGAGCAGGAAGCAGTTTAAAAGAAAGGAGATCGGTTCTGCTGCCACTTGCGCAGTTTTTGATAGGTGCAACTCCATTCATTTCTGTGTAGCTAATTTTGTTTTATGCCAGCGTAAGTGAGGGCAGAGTCAGACCTTCCTCCTGCAGCAGCTAAAGTGAAAAACATTTCTATTTATAAAGCTGAAAGCATTTCTTACTTTTATTTATCACGTGTCACTTTGTTGGCAGTGATGGTGCAAATGGCACAGAAAAGTTAAATGAGGTATTTGTGGCACTGCTTATGACCCTGATGCTCACCACCACAACAGTCTCCAGGCATTGCTTGGGCAGCAGAACCGAGGAAGCCTGGGTTCCTGGGCAAAGATAAGGCTGATGGCGTTCACCTCGTCCACCCTAAAGCCGCTAAAAGGGTCTCTCTCTTCTTTATGGGTGTCTGGTTTTGCACTGCTTCTGGATGCTTAATATCTCTAAGCTGCCTAGACCTCTGTGAAATTTGGTCGAAACCGGGCAAAGGATTCAAAAGCTGTTACAGGAGTAAGAGGGAAGAAGAACAGGGCAGAGAAATTGAGAGATTGCCTGAGTCCTCACATCCCCAGCAAATGCAACTTAAAAAAGGGGCAGGTGATGGGTGGGACAGCCTGCAGGGCAAGTCCTGGCTCCAGTAAACACCTCCCCACGTGTGGAAACCTGCAGAGACATCACCCAGGCTGGTAGATGGTTGTCAGAACAAGGCGGGGAAGAGCAGAGCAGCTCACAGCAGCTTCTCACAGCACCTCCTGGGCCCGGGTTGCTCTCCTCGAACAGCACACCCCGCCGCCACGCCAGCGCGGGACAAAGACCTTCCTTGATTTTGTTTTCATTCCCCTTTCTAATGGCTTGCTTGCGACACAGGAAGGCAGGACTGAGGCCAGGAGGGAGGGCTGCTGATTCTGGCATCCCTTTTGCAGGTGGGGACAGTGCAAGGATGGCAGGAGATAAGCAACATGGCTGACCCTCCGTCCTCAGGGGTGATGGTGGACTCTTCCCTGGTGAATCTGCAGGCTTATTGGCATACAAGATTATATTTCTTCCTCTCTGTGTTGTAGTAAATCCATTGGTAACGTGTCTCACAGAGACATTTTGTCCCCTCTCACAGGAAGAAATGTCCCTCCAGCTAGGAAGTTTATTCCCTGTAAAATTGAACAGGAGAATAAGATTTCCAGAGAGAGCCTGCAGCTGTAATAAAGGATTTTTGCCAATTTCTTAGGCTGTGCGCACAGACCTTGGCACTCAGGTAGCAAATTTTGTACATCCAAAACTCCATGACCGGGGGTACACAAATGTCAGGGTGCAAAGCCCTTGCCGAGCAATGACTGGTGGTTTCAAGGATGCTCGTCTCCACATGAAGGTTTCCATAGAGGTCCTGTGAGGCTTCACCGCGCTGACTAATGAAGCAAGTCAGTGGTACAATGTTAACCTCAAACCACTGTAGTGCTCCCCGAATTTCCTAGGAGGCGGGTGGCCAAACAGCTCACCTCCCCATCTGCCAGGCAGAGAGAGGGGCTCTTCTTATTCTCCTCCACAGAGGGGTCCTTGCATCGATTGCATTGAAGATTGCAACATGCTCCGAGTGCTAGGGGAGCCATGCAGGTACCGCGGGCTGAGATAAATATAAAATGCTATAATTTACAGGCTCTTGTATTTCAGTTGCTAATGGATTAATTAAACGATAACATTTAACAGATGTGCTTTTTCTCCTCCAATAATTCTCTCCATCTGTGTCAACATAACGAGGTCCAAATTAGTGCATCAAAAGGTAGATGTTAATGTCTTATTTCAGTTTTTATGTATTAGTGTACATTTACATATATATTGTTTCATCTTGTGACGAAATGGCTCCTTAGAAGGACATATTGCACACTATGGAGTTTAAAGAGCCTCTCTTAGTTTGTAGACTAAGAATTAAAAAGCAAAAATCCAGAGATGTGCAAATACAGATACCTTGAAATTAAGAGAAAATTGGGCACATGTATATTAAGGGTGTTACATATTGGACGACAGGATCTGTGGCTCTGTGCTCTTTAGGATAGCGAATATTTTGTGACCTTTTGTCTATTTCCGAAGCAATTTTTCTCCTAACTTTACATGCTGAGAAAAAAAGTTTACCTTGCTGCATGTGAAAGCAGATGACCATCTGAATCCCTGGGTTGGAGGAACGGATAATCTAGACATATCTGTGGAGAGTTTGTCGTTTTATGAAGTATCTTTAATAGCGTTAGAGATTAATATAGCTCTCCTGATTGTTATCATTATTGCATTAAAACACCCTTGCTTGTGCTAAGTGCTTTCTCAAAGACACTTGGGAGTCCTTGCAGACCTTGTGGGCTGTGACCCAGATCTTGCAAACCCTCCTGTGCAACGGATGCCACACGTGGAGGCAGTCGCACTGCTGGGGCAGCGTGGACGAGGGCGAGGAGTGCGGCAATACCCGCTGGCTCCCTGTTGCCCTGCTTCCTAACGCGTTCCACCTCCCGCATGCTGCTGCCATCTCGGGCTGCTTGGTAGTCGGGATGGGATGCTGCAGGGCGCTGGGCACAGGTAGCTTTGCAATGTGTCCCACCACCCGGCACTCCCAGCCACGCTGTCCCCCGGGGAGTCTGCAGGCTGTCCCAGAGCCAGCTGGGTGTATGGCGGGGCCGCTCCCGAGACTGGTCTTACAAGCCGTGCGAACTCCACAGCTGAATCCAGCTGAGTGATGCCTGGGCAAGAACACTCCCAGGGCCAGATCCTTTCTTTTCTTACAGTCTGAGCAGCTTCTTTTTAATACTTTTGCTATGAATTCTTATGAACCGACTGGGTTACTTGACTTTCCCCTAATTTAATTTGGATTAATTTAATTTTAATCAGTCTGTCTTCTTAGCATCCTATTAACCTTTCAATGAACCCTTCCTATAAGGGGATTGGGGAAGGAGGCAGTCTACATCTGTTAAAATATTAGCCTGCTCTTTGGGTTGCAAAGCATTAGACAACAGAAGAGTTGACGTGGTCAGAGGGGATGGTGGGTGATGACCCAACCCTGTTCTCACTGAAGACCCCAACAAAACTGATCTGGGTCCCTTTGTCCCATCTCACCCTGGCAGCGGTGTGGAAAGCAACTAGAGCTTTCTCTGCTGTGAGACTACCAGGCCCTGGCTTGAAAGCATCAGACTCTGGTGATTCTGCCCTTGTCACTCTGAACCCCAGGGGACATTGCAGACCCAGAGAAACAGGTGGTCCCTAGTAGGTATAACCTATATATAATAGGATTAGAGTTGTATCTGCCTGGTTTTCCCCCCGTCATGCTGCCTAGTTTGCCATCTTCTTGAAAATTCTTTCAGATTCTTTAACAAAATTCAACAATATACATATATGTAATAGATTGGCCTCAGTGTTAGCACCTGCCCAGGTGAATTTTGCTGACAATCAGCCATGATATCTTCACAGCATTGCCTCAAAGGAGGAGAGCTGAACTGTGCCAAGATTGGCAGCAAGGCTTTCCTCTGAGCCACCCCCATTTTTAATAGTTTTTCAAATGAAACAGGGTAGGTAATAAGGCAATTTAGCTAAGAAAGGTCTGGGGAAAATCTGATTATTTTGTATTTTTTGTGATCTGTCGGTAATTCCTCACTCATCGCCAGGAAAAGAGCAAGGTGGCTAACTGGGGATCCTCAGCATCACAGAAGTCAAACGTTGCAGCCTTTGCCTCATTCTGACATGGGAAAATCTCCAGCAACTGCGTCCAAGTTTCGTCTGCTAAGGACTGACATGTTGGTCACTGGAGTTATTCAGTGTATTTCATCTCTTTAAAAATAGGTATCCAATGAACATGTCCATCGGCTATTAAAAGAATAGATATTTCTGAAAATCAGTGGGGTTCTGCCAGTGGTCTCTGGAAAACTCGTATTCCATTTGGCTCAGCTAAATTTGCATTCAGTCTTGCCAGGATTTCTCTCCCGCAGAAGCAGCTGATGCATTTGCCACTTGGGCTGTTAGCACAGCCGTGAACAGGAGGAGGACTTTGCATTATCTCAAATAGTATGAGGATTCCTTTACAAAACAGCCTTTTTATTAGGATGCAATCTGCAATCTGAAGTCAGGTGTGGAGAGTCGGGCGGTGGATGCGTGCCAGTGCCATGGGCTGTGGGGGACATCTGCACAGGGTCCAGGAGCTGATGGGTTGTCCCCACGGGACTCTGCCCGGGGTCCTCAACCCAGGCCTCTGGACTCTGGCTGAGGACCCCGGGCAGAGCCCCTCAGGGACAACCTATCAGCTCAGCGGGACTATGGCCCCAGGACATACTGTGTGATGGAGACAGCCCTGGTGTGAGCTGTGCAAGGCTTTCTCGAGGTCCACGTTACAGCCAGGGCTTAAACACCCAATGCAGGCACCTGCCTGCACCACAAGGCCAACCTTAATCTCAAAAGTAAAGTCTTCCCCTGCTTACTAAGGATAGTTGACTCTGATCCCGCTAACACCCAGGGCGCGGGCAGATGGGCTCCGGCAGCCTTAGCGGTGGGACTCAGGGCATTGCGACCCTGTTTCCCTGTGCCAGGGTGCTCTTGGGCTGCTGTGGTAGCTTCACCAGGCGATGCGCAAAGGCCATGCCTTAACCCACTGCCAGCAATGCCAGCAGAGCCTGCTGCTCACGACACCCCTCGCTGGAGTCACTCCAGGCTCCAGCAGCGTTTTACCCACAAGTGGACATTTTCAGGACGGGAGCATGGAGAATGCGGTGAGGGCATTGCACGAGAACAGCTGCCCCTTTTGCTGATGACTTTTCTAATACCTGCTCCAGCTCTGCCTGGGTTTGTGATTTCTGTACTGGTTTGTGTGCAGAGATCTCCGACATGAATCGGCTGGCACCATACCGGCACTTGGAGGATTAGAGTTCAGTCAAGAAAAAGGCGCTGGCAGACCATCATCCCAAAGTCAACCCTTCAGAAATGAAGAGCTCTTAAAAAGGACATGGATTGTGCAACTTTAATTGAACAGCCCCTACAATACGCAGACTTTAATTACTAATGTAACTGAATGCACATTAATGCCAATCTAATTTTTCTGTGGGACTCTTGCCATCATCAGTGCATAGGATAGAAATCCCATTTGATAGCCTCCACTGAATACAGTATTTTCCTGTTTCGCCATCTTGTCCTTTCCTTACCTTTCCATCCAGTCTCATTCTTTTCTGCCCAAACAATCCCAACTCTCATTCAATTCCTCATCAGCTTTCCCCCCAATACCGCCTGCTTGCCACCCACAACCTCCCCAGTCACTTCCAGTGTTCGTGGCTGTGACAAGCTTCCCCCGGTTCCTCAGGGATCAGGTGTGCCCGTGTTAATCTGCTGCAGGCCGAGTAATCCCCCTGGCTAAACCCGGTCACTGGGCGTCTCTTCTTCCACCCACCAGTCTGCATCACCCGCTCCCGGGGTGGCCCAGGCAGGTCAGCATGACACACAGTGCCGGGGAGAAGCAGGCTGGAGCCTCGAGGGATGGAGGACCTCGAAGCTCATCCTCTGTCTCAAAATCACCCACCTTTAAAGCCAAGCACCCGTAAATTAGGGGCAAGCAAAAAGCACTTGTTTGCTGTCTGCGGAAGCATCCTTCATTCAGGCAGGAGTCATCAAACCTCCTTCTGCCATTGCTCGCCCCTCCGGTTCCGTCAGGTAGATATCCCGTGAGCACGGCTCAAAGCCACTCTTACCTGTCCAGCCAGAAAACAGTGTCAGCCAACAATTTCTCAGAGGCTTAATTAAACTATAAGCAAATGACTAATCTATTGTGAAGCAAAACACTCTCTTCCTCGTCATGGCCACGCAGGCAGCTTTCAGACCGAGACCTTCCCTCCCTGCGACCGTGTGAGTGACGAAACCATCTACCTGGGATTATTTTGCTCATGTACTCGCGTGCCTGAGATCAATGCATGTGGCTCCTGTACACTTTTGTCTGAGACCAAACACAGGGGCAAGCCCTCCCTCTCCACGTGGGGATGGGTTTGGGATGCTGTCCACTGGCACTGCCTTTGAGGGATGTGGTGACTCAGGGCCACCTTGGTCCACCATCTGCTCTGTGTCCCCGTCCCTTCACATGCTCGCTGTGAGCATCCCCTTGCTCTGTGGTTGTTAGCAGGGTGAGAACAGGAAGGTATGAAGAAACTGTGCCCCTGCTTTCCATCCCCCCGTACTGGGACCTGGATGGAGACCCCAGAGCCAGGCAGTGGCACAGAGTGGGAAAGTAGCACGAGACTCAGGGAAGATGAAATTATTGGGGAATTCCACTGAATTACTGGAGTTCTTACACATATCTTAACATATGGTCTTGTTTTCCAAAGGCTTATACCTAGCCCAAATTTGGGAAGATTTTCACAGGAACAGCAGAAGGCACACCCCAAAGGCCTCTTGCACCTGCCAAATTTCACGACTCTGCTCCAAACTACGGAAAAACAGAGCTTGGAAAGGTCACTGATATTTTTAGCCTTACTTCGTAAGGAAATACAGCTATGCAATCACGCCACCACTCGCTCCCTTTCCATTCCCTGCTATTACGTTGGAATTGTTGGCCAGCCTCAGCCAAATTTGACAGAGGAATGGAAGGTGCAAAGGTATTAAGTTCCTACAAGCTTCATGAAAAAAAGAACTGGGCCAAGCAGAGATCCCAATAATGCCAGCAACAAGAGGGAAGCTGCTGGCACTCAACCTTTACTGGACAACAGATTAAATATCCTTCCTCTGCTTTGGCAGTAGGTTCCCTCTGGGATATAGGGGATATATTTTGGTTGCATCATATGTTAGCACCTTGTAGTCTCTGGGGTCAGAGCTCATGGGCTCATGGGGAAGGGTCCACAGTTATTTGTTCCCCTTATGAGATGTAGCACCTGGAAGAGTCCCTGTAAGCGATGCCCTCGGTGCAGCTTTGCGGATGGTGTTAAGGTGGTCTCTTGCCTGGTGATGGTGTTACCTGGGGGTAGTCAAATATTTGGGTGAGTTTGTGTTAAATACGATGTCTTCTGTCATCTAGAACCTGAGGATTTTGCTAGAATAATAGCCAATATTTAAAAAGAGATGCCTGATATATGAGTAACATAATTTATTTGCATCCCTCAGTGTAAATATGGGCTAATTACTTTCTTACTTTAACTTTAATGACCTCTTGCATTTTATGTGGCATATAACACCCTGAGAAGGTATAAAAGATGACACACAAATATGAGGTTAGTAAGGCAAAGATTTTTTTCTAACATTTGAAGGAAGGATGTATTGTGCCTGTAAGCAAGTCCTCTAGAGATCCCAGATCAGCAGCAGCCCAAAGATGTCAGGACTTTGCCATTGACCCCCAGGGACGAGCCAGGCCAGCACCGATGTCCCTTGTCGCCGAGGGACAGTCTGAGTACAGGAAGCCTTCTGGGAGTCCACGTGTCGAGGTGGAAGATGACTGCTGCCCTACCTCCGTAGGGTGTGCAGTGCCTCAAAACCAGGATTAGAGAGAGCTCTGCAACTACGAAGAGCTTTTAATAGAGCAACAGGCAGGTCAACAAACAGGAGGAGGAAGAACTCAGGAGGCATCTGAGTGTCAAGCAGGTCCAGGCAGCTGATGCAAATGCCAGGATCTTCTAGGGTATTAAATTGCAAAGGCTCTTACTAGACTAGTTAACCTCACAGGCCAGATGCGGGCATGGGTCGCCTGCCCTGTCAACATCTTCTGGTCCTCAGAAGTATGGGTTTATGCTTGGCTCTGCTCAACCAAATATTTTTTGCTCAGGTGCAGGTCACCAGGTGATGCTGATCTGTGATATTCTTTCTTTGTTAGCTGTGTATCCCCCAGTGCCTGTGTCACTCACAAGCATTATCAGATGTGATATTAGGTTTTCTTCTACAGGTTATGAAAAATATTAGCTGTAACGGAGACAAAATAAATGATCCCTGAAGTGGTCCACATGCAATGCACACAAAAGAAGATGATTCCTATTCACTATTTATTTTAAGATGTAGACATTAAGCAGCTTGTAGTTGCTTAATTTAATTTAATATTGACACATATATTTCATGCCATTCTAGTTTCTAAGTCAAAGTCACACAGTACCAAGTCCAAAGCTTTTTATCTCTTTCAGCAGAATTTATCATCTCATCAAAGGCATCTGGTTAGTCTGAGAAAGTACATTTTATATAAACCAGTGTGGATTGGCATCATTTTCAGTGACCTCCTTTAGTTCTTAAAGCACTGTGCCAGCTGTTGCATTCTTTGGCCTGAGTCTTATCTTACTTTATTAGCTTGAATCTTAACCCTGTCTTACAACAGAGCCCTGAAGCAGTTAATGTGAGAATCGTGTCAGCTTATATAGAAATGACCTGGATAATTTCCATTCTTGTAGTTTCCTCATTTTATTCCACTCCTAATCCAAAAGTAAATGACAAATTTTGAAATATCTCTTGGAATTAAAATCCACTTTACAAGTGTATTTTGATTTAATTGAAAGGTTTTCAATAAAACAATGGATCTGTGATGTTCATTAAAACATCGCAGATCGGTTGTTTTAATAAGATCGTAACACTTTGCTTAAACAAAGAAAAGCATAGTTTTTTTCAAAATCAGTACACAGGGCATTTTAATTCGTGTAAAAAGGCGATCTCTAATAGAAAAATGTTTGGTCAGAACATTTCAGCTCTGCGTAGGATGAGCGAGGAGAAGACACACGGCGATGCTTCCCAAATCATCGCCTACCCAAGCCTGATGCCGTGTGAAGCCCTGGCACCTTGCGTGGTGCCCACTGGCTCTTTTCCCGGTTTGGTTGCACTAAGTCCCACCAAAAGAGAAGACCGACCTGCCATGCGTGCTTTCCCTGTGAGCACCTGATGGAGCTCTGCATCGCTGGCCTCCCGCAGCAGGCCTGCCTGCCTACCTGGTGCTCAGAGGGAAGAGAAGGGTCTCTTCGAGGGGATTAGTGATGAGTAGGAAAGGGGATGAGCCTGTGTGCTTGGTCTTCATTACAACTAGGGAAACGTCAGTCTTTCTGTCCAAAGAGGAAGGGGAGAAAGAGGGTGACTCCGTTTTCCCGAGCTGACCTCAGTTCATACCACCAGAAGAAGGGAATCAACTTTTTAATTCGAGCTGTCGCAGTTTATACGTTTAAGTCTGGCAGCCGGGTCTCAGCCCCTTGCGTTGCCTGCGACGGCAGCAGCGACACGGGCTCAGCAGGGGTGCTGACGTCTTGGGGCGGTGAAGACATCTCAGCCAAGCAACGTCTGTGTGCGGATACCAGCTATTCCACAAGGAAAAAAACCACCAGTCTTAGGAATCACTGTTATACCCTCCTTCGCCAAAGAGTAAAAATTTTTGTTGCCATAGTTCATGCTGCCTCCGTGGAAGTGGGGAGGTTACCAGGGGGCTGGTGGAGCGGGGAAGGGGGAGCTGGAAGACTTTCAGGGCGCATCCTTGGCCCAGACATTGTACCCCTGGCTCTGAGTCCTGAAGACCTTTTGCTTAGCTGGTGGCTTGTGGCCGCGACTGCCACGTCCTCAGTATGAGAGGGAATGACCTTTGTAATCGGATGTCGTGAATGGAGAGTGCTTAATCAGTCTTTTTTGTGGCTGTTGTTCTTATGATAGAGGAAAACATGTATTTATGTCATGTATTTATTAGCAGTTTGTATGGAGGTAGCATGTCTCAATCTGCATCTCTGCTGCAGCCAGATGCAGAACCTACTTTCTGTTCTTACTGAATAAACCAGACCTCTAAGTAAGGGAGGCAAAACCCCTCTGTGCGCAAAGATTCCGGATAATTTTTTCTTAAAAGCTGCACGTATTTCGTCGAATGTCTATCGCATTATCGTTTGGCCTGATAGTCTAGGTGCTTTGTCTCCTTGACAACAGACAACATCCAGCGTGGAGTATCCCACTGTTTCCAGATGCTGCGGGAATCTCGCCGCCCGGGCGGGCAGGAGGGCTCAGCCGGGAGAAGGAGGCGAGGAGCCTGTCAGCAGGGTGCCTGCGAGGGGAGGGAGGCAGCCGTAGCCAGCCTGCCTTCACCCCTCCTGTGCTCAGCCCCAGGTAAGTCTGAAAAGCCACGAACCACAACAAAATTAACTTTTCTGCTTTTCAGAAATGTAAAAACTCGGTGAGGAGGAATAATTAATGCAGCTGATTAAAGGCAAAGATTACACCTTAACAAAAGAAGATAAGCATTTAATTTCCAGCCTTATTGCATTTCAGACTTGAATATTGGTTCCAAAAGTGGCTGCAGACTTATTTGCCTTTCTATGTATGTACGTACATAATATACATATGTACGATTACAATCTCCTGCCCTGCTTTAATAATATACTTAATTGCTTTCTGGCCCCACCCCAAGCTGCCTAAATTCATTTCACAGGGAAAACATTATTTGCTGTTGGCCTTTAGCAAATAAATTGCCTGCCATCCTTAATCAGGGTAATAAAAGGTACTGCATCAGCCTGCTTGCAGTTCTGCACGTTGCATCTGCTTCCACACAAAGTATTACTGACAGCTATTTTCCTTGTGCCGTCCCCAGCAAATGGAGTGAGTACGTAATGTAAAATGTAAACCCAACAGATTTGCTGAGGGTCGGATTCCTTGTCTTCCATTACTCTTGCTGTGACTCTAAGGAAATTATTTGCATATGACATTTGCATTACATATTACATCTACCATGCTCTCTGTTTAAATGCCGTGCATTATAATAAATGATAAATATACAGGTGCAATACTGTGATCAACTTGCATGTTTGCATATACGCATACTTACACACGAAAGCACACATGCGCACACAACGTACGCCCCTACGTCCGTGCGTCCGCAGTCACAGAAACCACGGCTACGGTTCACGCTATTCGTGTCAGTAGGCTTTTCCCCCAAAAAAGTATTTCACAATGGGACACAAATTGGAAAGGGGAGAAGACACATAAAAAAGAAAGAGGAACCAGTATTCAGGTTGGATTTTTCCATCCGAGAAGGAGTCGCTGATGTGATATTTTTCAGTACAGGAGGGCAGCAGGATTGTCCGAGGACGGGGGGAACACGCAGCCCTTGACTCTTATCCCTTTCACGTGGGGGACTGTGGGGGCGTACAAGGTCCACAGCGGTGCAAATGTCACGGCCAGGCAATTCCCAGGACATCAGGTGTGAAGCTGCAAAGATGAGAAGCACGTCGCATCCTTTAAAAGTAATCCAGCGGGAGGAAGGAGCTCCTGAAGCTACCGTAATCTCCTCCTTGGGGTCCATGCTGCACATCTGTGCTTAAGTGTTTAGGCAGCTGTGAGTGTCTTTGGTGGAAGAATACAGGGTACTGAAAGCTTCCAGACTTTTCTTTTTTTTTTTTAATATATATCAGGAGGAAGGGGTAGGAGGTGACATTTTTTCTCTGATAAATATCAGACACGTTCCACGTTCGACTTACCAGAAAATAGGGACGATGCCAGCAAATGTCAGTGCAAATTTTGCCATGGCCTCCTTTTGTACTGGTTTTGTTCAGCTCTCCATCGAGTGAACAGCCAAAAAGGGCATGAAATCGCGAGAAGCGGGACGTGGTCGGGACTGGGACACAATGTGCAGCAGAGAAAATTGATCAAGGTTGGTCCCCAACATTAGACACAGAGGAATACAGGATAGATCGTGTATGGGTTTGCTCCCCAACATGCTTCACAGCTTGTCCCCATTTAAAGCCAGGCAGATATGAAAACATATGGGATGCTACTGGCCTGCCTGGTTTAATGATGGTAAAACATCATTCCTCACTCAAGCAGTGGGGGGTGGGTAATTTCTCAAAGGCAGTAATTAAAATAAATTGAAATATACTGATGAGCTCAGGAATAGCAGGGCAAGAGGGGAGGTGGGTGCCCAGAAGGGGAGCACTCCCTCTGCTCCTCATGAGAGGGAAGACCTGCACCCACCCCACCCCAGCCTGTTTTATCTCCCAGGGAGAAGCATCCTTCACCCAGGACACGAAGTAAGAGATTTCCTCTACGGTTGCTCCTGAGCCTCCCTCACATATGGGCTCTGCGTTTGCCTTCTGGGTGCTCTTGGGCATGTGTTGAGGAATTGAGGCAGTCAGCCTGCTCCTTCTTCACCTCCGCTGTTTTCCCACCTGGGCCACGTGATGCTCAGCTGCATCCCTGCTTCACCTGCACCGTGGGCATTTGGTCATGCTGGGAGCTAGACCTGGGCGGCCTGGAGCTTAAAGGCATATAATAAATTTATTAGGCAGCAGGTTTAAAAGAAGCAGGGGAAAAACGGTATTTCAGCACTTAGTTGCCCTTTGAGATTGTTGGCACAGGTTGGTGTGGGTGCCGGCAGCTTTGTAAGGGGTCAGAAAGCAGCTAGACAAATTCAAGAAAGCAAAATCCTTCAAGGGCTGCTAAACACACGGATGTCACCTCAAGCTAGTGAAGTCCTTAAGCCACCGGGCAGGATCGCCCTGGGCAGACTCACTGCATGCCTGCACTTTCCTTACGCCCTGCCTGGACATCCGCGCAGGGCCCTGGGCAGGGGCTGGGGGGGCTGGCTGCCCAGGGCGGCCGGTTCCTCTTCCCGCAGCCCGCGGCGTGGCTCTGACATTCCTCCCGAGTGAATCACCTCGGCCAGCTTTGCCTGCTGGAATTAGACGCTGCAAGGGCAGAAGCCGAAGGGACCGGGCGTGCTGAGCCCCTCGGCCGAGTGGGGAAGTCCCCCCGCCCCGAGATACACAAGTCCCGCGCTCCAGGGAGGCCCGAGGGTGTCCGCATCCCTGGCCACACGTGAAGGCTGATGAGCAGGCTCCTTGGCAGACTGGGAGATACTCTGGAATACGTTGCGCACGTTTGCCACAGGGCTCCTAATTTGCCCTGGCTCTTTTTTTTTTTTCCCACTTCAGGAATAAGGCAGCTTTGGTTTTGCAATGGAATATTTTGTTCCTTGTGAAAATCACGAGCAGCAATGATTAATGGCAGATTTTTAAAAAAATTAAATACGAATTTCGGAGTTTCTCATCTGGTGCCTTTCGATGACATTTCATTATGCAGCCTGATGACACTTTAAAAAAAATCTTTCATAAAAAACTTGCTGGCATTGCTGTAGTTCCCCATTCCTGTAGCTCTGGGCTGAGAAACACCAAGGCTACAAGGAACCCTCAGCTTGACTAAGCTCACAGGGACAGAAAAATAGAAAACTTCATAGCTTGGTGCTCAGACCTGCTGCCTGCTAACAGCAAGGAAGCCAGTTTTAATTCTAGAGGTGCAAATTAAACCATATGGGAACAAATTGTGAACAAAAACTGTAACACACAGGTGAAACTCCTAAAAATTAAAGTGTAGGCAAGGCAAGCTGTGCTGTTTGGGAAGAGGGTCCCTGGAGGCTGCTCCCAGGGAGGTCCCCAAGGACCCTTGCAGGCCAGCCAGGGGCCAGCTGGCTCTTCTGGTTCCCAGTAGCTTTAACAAAAAGGGGGAGAGGAAGAAGAGGTGGTGGGCAGAAAGCCTGGGTGGCCTCACCAAGGTGACCCACACGAGGGGCAGCAGGGGAGGTGGGCTGTACCCACACATGGTCACACCGTCCCCGCTGTCACGCGTGTCCTTGACTCAGGCCCCTCGGGACCTCCCGTGGGAGGGGGCTGAGTACACCAGAGGCATCATTTTAGACTAGATATTAGGAAAAATGTCTTTGCTGAGAGAGTGGTCAAGCATTGGAACACGCTGCCCAGGGAGGTGGTGGAGTCACCATTGCTGGAAGTATTCAAAAACCATGTGAACGTGGCACTTCAGGGTATGGTTTAGTGGGCATGGTGGTGTTGGGTTAATGGTTGGACTTGATGATCTTGAAGGTCCTTTCCAACCT
The DNA here is from genome assembly GCF_964289735.1 of Phaethon aethereus. Lineage (NCBI taxonomy): Eukaryota > Metazoa > Chordata > Aves > Phaethontiformes > Phaethontidae > Phaethon > Phaethon aethereus. Next base: position 124,950,935 of record NC_138582.1, on the reverse strand, counting down.
TTATGACTCTCTGATTCTGTGATTGCTGGCTTACCTGCACTGGGTAATTAGACCTTTCTGCCCAGAGGCCATGGCCAAAGGGCAGGTGAAACGGGCCAGATTTGTCCTTACCAACCTCATTGAGCTGCTGGGCTCCAGCTTTTAAGGGAGGATCGTCTGCACCGCTTAGCACCAGGGCTCAGCTTCAACTATAAAGTCTTAAGATCCAAGAAAAGCATTTTTTCCTTCAGTTTCTGTTGGAGGTGGGCTCAATATGTACTCCATATGTAAATGTAAACTGGGGTTCCCAGGCTCCATTGTTACCTGGGGCTGCAGCAGCATCCTGGGCGCAGGCATCGACAATGCTGGGAACACCTGGAACCAGAGAGCTGCTTGCACCTTGGGTCTCTTTACTTAATTTATTCTTAATGAGAGCTGGAATTGCCTGTGTGTGTAAATCACTCTGATTATTGTAGTTTTACTACAGCACCATCTACTTTCATGGGACTGTGTGGCCACAAAGATGGTTGTTGCCACGAGTGTGTGTGTATATATTTACATGTAGTGTATGGGCTGGATAGCCTCAGCTCCATGCAGGCAGCAGCCCTGCTGGGAGTCTATATAATCCAAGAAACTCTGAATTTGTAGGCACCTCCACACACAGACCAGGTGAGGGACCTGAATTGAGTCAAGACAGTGACTGGAGTCTTCACTAAAAGGAGTATCTATCTGTTTTGCAACACCCCTTGCTCATAACAAAACCACCTTCTGTGGCATCAGTAGTCTGATGACTGGAATTTTTATACCCTGAAAGCCTTCTATTTTAATCATTTTTAAAGTTGCTGGTATAAAAGAAGGGATGGGTATTCTTTCCTGAAGTTTAGGACAGGTTTTCCTTCAGAAAAATCTTGCTCCAGCCCAGGCAAACAGGTTTCTGTTCCTGAGACCAGCATTTCCACCAGGGCTGGAGGAGCAGTGGGTGACTGATTGATTCTGCCCCTCTGCTCTGGTGAAATCCCACCTGGAGTCCTGTGTCCAGCTCTGGAGTCCTCAGAACAGGAAAGACATGGACCTGTTGGAGCAGGTCCAGAGGGGGGCCACCAAAATGATCAGAGGGATGGAGCACCTCTCCTATGAGGACAGGCTGAAAGAGTTGGGGTTGGTCAGCCTGGAGAAGAGAAGGCTCTGGGGACATCTTACTGCGGCCTTCCAGTACTTAAAGAGGACTTACAAGAAAGATGGAGACAGACTTTTTAGCAGGGCCTGTAGCCATAGGACAAGGGGTAATGGTTTTAAAATAAAAGAGGTAGATTTAGACCAGATCTAAGGCAGAAATTTTTGACAATGAGGGCAGTGAACCACTGGCACAGGTTGCCCAGAGAGGTGGTAGATGCCCCATCCCTGGAAACGTTGAAGGTCAGGTTGGACTGGACTCTGAGCAACCTGATCTCATTAAAGGTGTCCCTGCTCATTGCAGGGGAGTTGGGCTAGATGACTTTAAAGGTCGCTTCCAACCCAAACTATTCTACGATTTTATGATTCTATGATTCTATGACTGGCGGAAACTTTGGGCACACCTAGGGCTTAGAGCATCCTGAGCAGAGCAGGGCAACATCAGCCCTGGTGAGACAAGCAAGCCCTGGACTCTGGAGATGAATCATGAAGACCTGCTCTTGGAGAGAAGTACGAGAGGAGTAAAGGAATAAATCTGTTAAAAGAGCAAGGTTTTGTATATCCAACAGAAATAACATTTCAGACCTGCAATAACACATAGCGTTAAACTGAGCAGACTGAGCTGCTAATATGTCTCATTGTCATGTTTCTTCTAGGTTTGCTGTGTGCTGAAGGGATGCTGTCAGAGAGCCTAAGCCAAAACCTTCAGGTTTATAAAACAAAAGGGTCTTTTAAAATATTTTTTTTTCATTATTTCAATAAAATATGCATTGCTTGTTTAAACATCCCTGGCTGGTCTTGGGAAGAGAAACAAAGCAGGGCGCTCTGACGCAGATGGAGCAGAAAGCGCCAATGGCAGCTGTGCGTCCTTGTCCCGGCCAAGCAGGACATGAAGCGTGAGCCCACTGTCTCAGCACTGGAAAAAACAGTGCGTCCTGAGCTGTGCTCAGATAAAAACACACCCCAGTTCTGAAGGGCAACTCAAGTGAGGACAGAGAAAAGGAGCTAAGGGCCTTTCATCCCCTCCCTGGTTTTAGCAGGAGGCCTCTGTGTTTGATAATATTCTGCATATCTCAAAATGCAACTGCCTTGATGAAGATGTTCAGGGTTATTTTTAGGCGTTCGGGATTGTTTTTTGTACCCAAAAGCTCTCTCCAGGACTGCAAACAGGAGGCCAGCTGGAAAGCTCAGGTTTTAGGTTTGCTTTGGACAGCCAGCGCTTCCCAGAGAGCTGGGGAGGGTTTACCCCAGCCCCTGGTCCCCCAGCAGGGTGGTGGCACCAGCAGCAGGGTGGTGGCACCAGCAGCAGGGGTGGTGGCCGCGCAGGCACCCACATTTCGGCTCAGCGGCTCGGAGTGACGGTCGCGGTGCCGCGGCCATGCCCCATGTGAGGGGAGACGGGGGGGCGGAAAGCCGCGTTTCCCATCTGCGCGTCTCACAGTGATTATTTGTGGCTCTTTGAAGAGATTCCAAAGATTTTTTTTTTTTGTAAAAAAATGTTTGAAGTCTTTGAATTGGGGCTGGACCCCTGAAAAGCCAGGTGCTACCTGGGGCCGGGCTCAGGAGTTCAGCTGGGGAATCGCTGGGTGAAGCTTCATGGCCGAGTTACAAGGAGGTAAAACTGGGTTATGGTAATGGTCTCTGGTCTCTTCTGGCCTGGATATGGATGGGTCAGCCAGTGGGAGAGTGCCAGGCTTGGCAGGGAGCGGGACGGAGCCTGGCTTGGTAAAACCAGGGCACGGGGGAGGCTGTGCCACCCTGCAAGGTGGAAACAAGGCTGTCCCTAAAGCGGTACCTCCTGCCAAGGACCCTCCACTAGTTTTGGCATCTGGGTGGGGATCTGCAGAGGATGTCAGAGGTGGGAGCTGCGGGATGCTTCGCACTCCTCCTCGGCTGAGCTCGGAGCCGTGCTTTGCCTGTCCTGCTTGGCTGACCCGGGGCGTGCAAGGCGGCAGGCGGGAGGGAGGAGGTCCAAAAGCCCATTGCGGTGGCCCCGCTTTTACAGCCAGTTAATAATGAATCACATTTGAGCAGGCTGCAAAGCGAAGGTTATCGTATTGCCAGAGGAGGAAAACCCAGCGGGAGCAGGTGGCAGGGGATGTCTCCAGGTACTGACAGCTACTCCGGCTCGCAGGCAGATGGCACGGAGAAGCAGAGGGTCTGAATTAGCAAGCTTTGGCTTTATTTTAAGCGGGGGACAAAAAGCACTATGGAAAACTGACCCAAGATGCTTGCCCATGGTCCTGATTTTTCCGCCTGTGTTTCTGTGGGGCCGCACTAGGTTGTCACCTCAGGTGTGGCGCAGGTTCCAGCTCTGTATTTACCGCATGGGGAGGTAAGCCCGGGGCTGCGCGTGTTACACCTTCTGCTTCGCGGTTAGTGCCTGCCAACGGCAAGCGGGATGCTTGCTGTAAAATGGAACCGTTTTTAGAGCAGGAGGCTGAGAGCGTCTCCAGAGAGGCAGGCGGCCACACACCAAACCCTCCCCCGACCTCCGGGGCAGGTGGTGGGGAGGCAAAGGGAACTTTTCACCTTTAAACTTTTCCATGAAGCATTCCCAGGTGACTCGCAGCAGTAAAAGCTATTCCCAGCGCGGGCCAGGCGAGGACGGCGCCGGCACAGCTTCTCGGCAGCCCATAGCTGGCATAGCTCAGCCCTGCGGGGAGCGTGCTGCTCCAGCCCCGGCTCCTGCAGCAGGCACGTTGCCCTGCGCTCCCTCCTCACAGCGTCTGTTTTGTCTATGGGCTAATATTTTCCGTTCGGTGCATCCAAAAAAAATACAGCCCAGCTGGACTGGAGAGTCCTCTTCACCCCGATGCCCCAGGGCTGCAAATACTCCCCCTCCAGGAGAGTCCTGCAGCCAGAGCTCTGTGCTCCCGCCACCCCCGGAGGCAGCTCCCACAGCCAGTGATGGCTTTTTTTGCCTCCGGGCACCCCTAACGCTGGCTCCTTGGGGCGGCTGGATGTTGGGAGGAGGGCCTGCACTTTGCCCATCTCCAGAGGGGTGGCTGAGAGCTGGGGCGAAGAGATGCCCGGCCTCCGCGCAGGCAACCGGGGGAGGCAGCGGAGGATGCAGGTGCCACCCATCCCGTGTGTTAGAGCACAAGCTGCCTGACTACGGTTGTTGTGCACCTCTCTTTAAAACGGCTGGTGGAAAGGGAAGCCATAATCTGAGGCTGGCTTTGGGCTCTTCTCCCTCCTCAGGGCTGTATCCCATGGTGTGTTTTCGGAAAGTGTGGTTTCGCACAAGGGGAAGTTTCCCGACAGGTTCTCCCCCGCCTTTGGGTAGGAGGAATGGCTCCAGGTGCCGGACAAAACCAGCGCGGCGGCGACGGCCTTGCCGAGCGGGAAGGGTGCAGCATGCAGCCGCATAGCACAGCGAGCAGTTTAATAAGCTACCCATCCCTCACGGCGACCTCAGGACTGGCCCCCCTCCAAAAGCGGCGCGGGGAGAAACCCGGGGCGCGTAACGCAGACCCGCCGCCGCACATCTGCCTCGGCTGCCTGGCGTGACGACGGCTCTACTTTTGCTGTTTCCACCTTTTCTTTCCAGGTTCAGCCTATGCCAGACTGCAAGTGCAGCAGAGCTTCCTGCAAAAAGCTGGGCAAGTGGAAAAGCAGCAATGGGAAAACTTCACTGGATGCTTCTGGAAAGAGTTACACGGCACGACCTTGACAGGCACAGCAAAGAGAGCAACCTCACAGCAGGGCCGGGGGGCCGGCCAGCCAGCAAGCACAGCAGCGGCAGCCACTTCTCCCCGAAGGCTGGTGAAGAGATTCCAGCCCTGGTCCTGTGAAGGATGCTTGGGATCCTGATTACTAACACACCTTGCATAGTCCTCACTGGGAAATCACCCCAGTGATGGGAACATCATGGCCGAAACAGAGACGGAGGCAGAAAATAAGGAGCTGGGATAATTTTTGTCAGGATGGCTGCAGGGGTCATTTCAAATTCGTTAAGAAGGCCGGTGGTGTTTAATGCACGCCTTAATGATCTGGAAAAAGAGGTGAGCAGTGAGGTGGCAAATCCACAGATGGCCTCAAATTGCTGCAGTGGCTGGGGATGAGGCTGTGAAGAGCATTTTCATGGTGAAGCCCCTGCCCGGGAACCTGGCCCCCCATTCAGAGCACCGGGGGGGTCCGGCTCATTTGGGGCTCGCTAGTGGCACCATTTGTACCCTGGCTACAGCACATAAGGCAGCAGGGCTTCAACTGCCCCGTCTTTCAGACGGATCCCGAAATAAAGCCTGCGACAGCAAATTTTGGAGCGCCCCACCAGCCGGAGGGCACGCACCCTGGGGTGCAGCGGAAGCGGAGTAACAGGCATGGGTTGCACGCGTGCCCCCCTCACCCACCGCCAGCCAGCTGCTGCGGGTGGCACCGGGCCGAGTCCGAGGAACGCAAAAAGGCATGTGGAAACATAATGCATAGTCAGAGCTTAGTCATGCATATTTACATATAACTAGTATATTTACATGGAGTGGGTATAAGAAACAGTTGTGAAACATTGGAGAGAGGAGTCAAACACTCTGTGTCACAACATCTTCTCTGGTTTTTCAAAGCCTGTGTGTAAAAGGGAGAGAGTGCTTTACACAGCAGTGACCTGCTCGTCGGTGTTTGTAAGGTGCTCGGCCATTGCCAAGGGTGCAACCACACAGGCAGGCAATAGAGTGGCACTGTGATCCTTTTAATAAGAGTCTCGTTAATCTAAAAATTAAATGTAAGGTGTTTGAGTTTTACTGAGAATGGAATGGAGAAGGAGAAGGAGAAGGAGAAGGAGAAGGAGGTGGAGGTGGAGGCAGAGGTGGAGGAGGAGGCGGAGGCAGCAAAGGAGGAGAAGGAGGAGGAGGAGGAGGAGGCAGCAAAGGTGAGGGAGGAGAGGAGAGGAGAGGAGAGGAGAGGAGAGGAGAGGAGAGGAGAGGAGAGGAGAGGAGAGGAGAGGAGAGGAGAGGAGAGGAGAGGAGAGGAGAGGAGAGGAGAGGAGAGGAGAGGAGAGGAGAGGAGAGGAGAGGAGAGGAGAGGAGAGGAGAGGAGAGGAGAGGAGAGGAGAGGAGAGGAGAGGAGGAAATTTGATCTCTGCCAACATCAGATGCCAGAGCCTCCCACTGGAATAGCCACAAATCCTGAGGAAAACGGCGTCATAAGCCACTTCCTCTTGGACCAGAAACAATAGCTATGTGCTAAGCCTCTACTGCATCCATGCACAGGCTTAAATGAGCTACACTGAACAGCAAGACACCAGCGTCCCCACATTTCCTAAAGATCTTGGTCGACATGCCTCAAATTCAGTGCCTGACTCAGCAAGACAGGGACTTTACACCCACCGAAATCCCAACTTCAGTGGGCTTAACTATGTGCTCGGCAGCATGTGAGCCTGATGGACCATACTGTTTAATGCAGCCATCTATAAAGCTGCGGAAAACACTAAGACTGGGTCTCATTGCACCTTCAACTTGCTTAAAGATGTTACGGTGTGCGCGCTAAGATGCTGTGCTGAATCAAACCTGAGAAAAGCACCTTGTAATGCCGTGGTCAGTGTGTAAACTGGTATTATCTTGTAGATGGGGGGAGCTGTCAAAACTCAGGAAGATGAATTGTGTATAGCTTCAAAAAGCATGCCTTACCTTCACGTTTTCACATATATAATAGTGTCGTGGCAGCAGTAGTAAAGTGATAAAGCCAAGTCTTGAGGTAGCTCAGCAGGAATGAATAGACCTTCATAATCAACAGGTCTATCAATAACAATAAATATGTGAAGAGTTTATTTCTCCCTCTGTCCAGTTAGAAAATGATTACATGGGAATCCTCGCCAGCAATTGGGACTGTTCTAAATAATTACCAAGTCAATCCACTCTGCAACCTCTGCCAGCTTCAGCATCTCAATAATTAAAAAGGTACCGCTTGTAGCTAATGGTAAAGAGAACAGATGTTTCCCCTTGGAAGCGTCTTCCTTCTTCTTTCCCGTCATTTCCAGTGCCTTAAGCCCTACTGTGTCTGAGTATCTCCCAGCTACACTGGTATGCCTGTTCCAGCAGGTCACAGAGGCAAAGCCTGGTGCGGTCCCACACTTGGAGAACGTGAGGGATGTATCTGCAGAAGGAAAGCTGGGTTTATTGTACTGAAGATGATCGCTGGCATTAGCTGGAGGGTGAACCAGCAGCATGTTCTCAGTAAGTTGGCTTAATATCCTTATCCATTTTCCTGCTGGCACCCACCACTTGAATGCCAGGCAGGACAAAACACACAGCCATGTGCCCAGGCTGGCCAGGGGGGGAACCTTCAAAGCTTTTCCCACCTTGGCATGGAGGCAGCTCATACACAAAACTGTGATTTGTTGTCTGCTACACCACCCTTAGCCCCGGCACTGGTGTGGGACGTGCTCAGCCTCTGCGTTTTCCAAGTGTGAATTTTGAAGGTTGCTCTTCCAGACAGGGAATCATCTGCTCAATGGTGCTGTTTGCTTTCCTCTGACATTATAGCTCTATAGTGGCCCAGTTTACTTCACTTGCTACTACAACAATGCAGTATGTTATCAGCACTCAATAAATGCCACAGCCATCTTGAGGTGAGATAAAATGACACCAAGCTGAGTGGTGCGGTTGACACACCTGAGGGACAGAATCCCATCCAGAGGGACCTGGACAAGCTCAAGGAATGGGCCCATGTGAACTTCATGAGGTTCAACAAGGCCAAGGGCAGGGTTGTGCACCTGGGTCGGGGCAACTCCTGGTATCAATATAGGCTGGAGGATGAACGGATTGAGAGCAGCCCTGCTGAGAAGGACTTGGGGGTACTGGTGGATGAAAAGCTGGACATGAGCCAGCAATGTGCACTCACAGCTCAGAAGGCCAACCATATCCTGGGCTGCATCCAAAGAAGTGTGGCCAGCAGGTCGAGGGAGGTGATTCTGCCCCTCTGCTCCACACTCATGAGACCCCACTCTGGAGCTCTCAGCACAGGAAAGACATGGACCAGAGGAGTCCACAAAAATGATCAGAGAGATAGAACACCTCTCCTATGAGGACAGGCTGAGAGAGTTGGGGTTGGTCAGCCTGGAGAAGAAAAGGCTCTGGGCAGACTTTATTGTGGCCTTCCAGTACTTAAAGGAGGCTTATAAGAAAGATGGGGACAGACTTTTTAGCAGGGCCTGTAGCGATAGCACAAGGGGTCATGGTTTTAAACTAAAAGAGGGTACATTTAGACTAGTTCTAAGGGAGAAATTTTTGACAATGAGGGTGGTACAGGTTGCCCAGAGAGGTGGTAGATGCCCCATCCCTGGAAACATTGAAGTTCGGGTTGGACGGGGCTCTGAGCATCCTGATCTCGTTAAAGATGTCCCTGCAGGGGACTGGACTGGATGAGCTTTAAAGGTCCCTTCCAACCCAAACTGTTCTATGATTCTATAATTCTATGAAAAGATATGAAGCATGAATGCATGACTGTTTTTTTGGTTTGGGGCTTACAGGATGCTTAATCTATTATGGCAGCTCAAAAGCGGCATGTTTGCTGCTATTTAAAATTTGTGGTTTACCCTGTGAAATGGGTTCGTTGCTGTTTGCTAGTGTCTGACATAGTAAAAATTACTGCTAGAATGCTACAGGTCACTAAAGGATGTTGGCGACAAAACTGCAAACATTTGCCACCTTTGAAAAGATTTTTTCCATTCAATGCTAAAGATTTATGATGCCATAGTATTCTGGATTTGCACAGAAGATAAACAGAGTTGCTGATTTTGGCCTCAGCAAAGCTCAGCTCTCGTGTCCTGGTTTCAGCCAGGATAGAGTTAATTTTCTTCATAGAAGCTAGCGTGAGGCTGTGTTTTGGATTTGGGATGAGAAAATGTTGATAAGGTGCTGATGTTTTGAGTTGTTGCTAAGTAGTCAAGGACAGTCCAGCTTCTCATGCTGGCCTGCAGCGAGCAGGCTGGGGGTGCCCGGGAAGCTGGGAGGGGACACAGCTGGGACAGCTGACCCAGGCTGGCCAAAGAGATATTCCATACCATATAACATCATGCTCAGTATATAAAGCTGGGACAAAGAAGAAGGAAGGGGTGGAGGGACGTTCGGAGTTATGGCGTCTGTCTTCCCAAGAAACCATTACGCGTGACGGAGCCCTGCTTCGCTGGAGATGACTGAACACCTGCCTGCCCATGGGAAGTAGTGAATGAATTCTTTGTCTTGCTTTGCTTGCGTGCGGCTTTTGCTTTACTTATTAAACTGTCTTTATCTCAAACCATGAGTTTCCTCACTTTTACTCTTCCGATTCTCTCCCCCATCCCACCGTGGGGGAGTGAGCGAGCGGCTGCGTGGGGCTTAGCTGCCAGCTGGGGCTAAACCACGACACCTCATCAAGTTGATAGACAGCAGCATGGTAGTGCCATTGACATAGTTTTATGCTTGATTGAGCTACTGGTGACTTTGATCTCTCCATTCCTCCATGGTGCCCAAAGGATAAAAGTGGCCTCTCTGCTCCCCTTCTGGGGCCAAATGTGAGCAAGTTCAAATTTAAGCTGTCCTAAGTTAAGCAAAGCCTAGCTGGCTCATTGAGCTAGAGTAATTAAGGCACATAAGAAGATGGTGTGGCTAACATTATCTTCAACCACCTTTGACTCCATGGGCCAGATATGCATTTATAGAGGGGCAGGCAGGGGAGGTGAAGGCACAAATGAAGCAGAGCAGTTAAAAGCCCATCTCTGGACCCATAAAACCTGTCACGCACCTCTCTGTACAAATACTGCAGTCCAGAGGTGAGAGCAGTGGAGCTGCAAGGATTTCACCCAGCCAAAGTTCCCTTACAAATTAGGCAAACTATTGTCAACTTGGGCACTCCGAGCACGCGTTTGCTCGTGGTCCCTTCGAGGTGGGCAGTGATCGAAGGGAGAGCAGTGGCAGCCCAGTGACACACCTTGGGCCACGAGGGGCAATCAGACGTGGAGTGGGGTCTGGCAGAAATTACAGCAGAAAAGAGGTAACTGGCAATGTGCAGAGGAGGGAAGGGAGTCAAGGGGTGCAAGGAGTCAGAAAGAAGGCAGTTGGCAGTGCTCATGTCAGGCCATCCGGCTGCGTGGCACGAGGGGTACCAGGGCTGGGAAGCAACCCCGCTGCCTGGTCCCAGCCTACGGCAGAGGAGCGACGGGTGGCCCCAGGACCCCCACTCTCAGCATACGAGACCTGACAGCTCAGCTGAGGTTCCCTCCACAGACCCTGGCCTGATCAGGTCCAGTTTGACCTCCTGGTAAAGCTGTACAGACGCTTGCATCCTTCCGAAGGCAGTGAGGGGCTGGGTGAGGCAGGAATACCCTCATTTCCCTTTCATTGTCCAAATAGCCTTTGCCCTGGCGGGGCTGCACAACGCCCGCCTGCCGGGAGAGCCGGGCAGTACCCGTCAGCCTGCCTTGGCTCTGCTGCGGGGAGTATTTCCAAAAGCAGACGGGTGGCATAGGTGCTCATATCGTCTTGCAAGTCAACAAGACTTATGCTCCTTTGAAAACTTTTACTCTGCGTGAGCAAAGGCCTTTAAATATTTTTAAAGCCACTCAAGAGGCACATAAATATTTGGGTACGGTCAGTTCTATTTTAGACAAATAAAACTACCTGCAGGGACCCTCAGAGTCGCTCACATCATAGCAAAGATCAGTCCGGGGCTGATGCCTCCTCTGAAGGTTGCTTGTTTGATCTATTCACCGTTCTGATCTCTCTTTCCTCCTCCTCTTCAGCCCCTGCAGAGAAAAGTGGTGACATGATTTATAGATGTATTTCAAGGTTTTTGAGTATTTCCAGCCAGCTACCTCATTCCTGCTACCTGCTCCGATGACTGCTGTGCCAAGGGCTCCCTGAACAAAGGCTCAGGACAAATGAATTGTCTTTCCTCCCAAGAAAGGATTAAAAAGAATCTCCTCCTCCTTCTTCTATTATTTCCTTGTCTTGTTATTTTAATTTTTTCCCCCATGCAGACAGCAGCCTTAAGCCCGCTGGAGAACAAATGAATACCAATGAGATAGGGCAAAGATGGAATACACAGCAGTTCTTTCCCAAAGTTATAATGAAAATGCCTACGGGGAGGTGGGACACACAGCAGATAACACACATATATAGACACGCACGCATACACCACTCTTGGAAAACATCCGCATTTCCTGAAAAACATTCCTGTGTGGGCAAGTTTCTAAATGTCCATTCAAGTTCATGGTGTACACGCTCTTTTAGCAATTTTCTATAGTGATTGCCTCCTCTCTGTTACAAACAGAGGCTGCGACAGGCTGGGAACACTAGAAAGTCAGACCCAGGCTTTGCTGTGAACTCCCAAATCAAGGGCCGTTTCTAATTATAAAATGCATTACTCTGATATTAAAGGAATTGATTCCTTGCCAGCAGGGAAAAGAGAGAGAGATGTCTTTCTAACAGACGACAGAGACGGAGAGGGAAAGACAGTCTATTCCGTCATAGACGTTGCGCCAGCTACATCATCCCTCCCAAAATTCCTGCTTGCCCTCCATCCGAGCCCAGCCATTTGCCTGGGGTGCCTTTTGGCAGCGTCCCCTCCTCTGCAGCTGCAGGGGTCCCCTCGCAACTCTCCAGTTTTATTAAAAACCATGAGGGAATCAAGTGTTTTAATGAGATGAGGACTCAAGCCCAAAGCTGAGGCACAAGACCAGTGGTCTACAGCAGGAGCTGGTAGCTCCATGGATACTTTTTCCATCCACCCCGGCCCCTCTCCCTTGTGTAGTCACCCAAAACGGAGGAACAACAGCTGGGAGTTACAGGACACATTTCCCTTACAAGGCTGCCCAGGTAGGATCCAACTCTAGAGGCTTTCATGGTCTCGCTGGAGGAGGAGTGGCATGGCCCCGGTGAGGAGCAGACCAAAAAGCAGCATTTTCCATGAAGCTGTGAGCAAAGAAATCCAACCCTACTCCCCCCCTGCCAAAATATTCACAAAAAATAGCCAGCTTTAAAAGAAAATTTTAGTTAAAAGTTAGATGATAACAGAGTTTATGAAAAATGTGAGTGCCAGGCTTTTCGCTGCAAAGAAATGGCTCACAGCAGAGTAAATATTTTGCGAGCATTGCGAGCATTTCTTGCTATGGGAAAAACATTTCCCATGGCAATTTCTGATGGCGAAAACAGGTGTTTCTGAGGGGGAAGCATAAACAGAATTATTTCGGTTCTTCGCAAGCTGCCATCCCCTCGCCAAACACTGGGGCAGGGTAGCTCCTAGGAGGGCTCTGCAAGGGGCTCATCAACCCAAAGCTCTGCTCAACAAACCGCCTCCTGGAAACCACAGTGGGGCATGAGGGACGGAGCGGTGGCACAGCGCATCCCGCTCTGGCAACGCTATGTATGCAGCGGGTACCACGTGCGTGTAGGCTTTGAGGATGCAACGGGGAGGGAGGGCTGGGCAACCCCGCGCGAGTGGGGTCGGTTAGCAGACAGCAATGAGCTGGACTACCGGGAGGGGGGGAAAATATTAGGAGCCATGAAGCACAGCACAAAAGCTTGCCAGTGGCTGGTGCAAAGGGTCGGGATGCTGCACGAAGAGGGGTAAAAGAGCTGCTAGGGGAGCGAGGGCCAGCAAGGGAGCCTGGGGCAGGATGCAGGAGGCTCTGCCAGCGCGGCGGCGCGCACAGATGCTCCTGCCAGACGGTTGTGCCACTTCTCTCATCCAAAGGTTTGCTGCCGTCACATCTGCTCCAAGCGCGTGGCCGGCTGCGAGCGTAAATGCGGCTTACTCTCGTGGCTCCAAGCAGAGGCAGAGGAGGCCGGAGGAGCGCGTCGGCCGGCTCGGGGAGCGCAGGCGATGCGGGCAGGAGATGCTCGCTCTCTTGCAAACCAGTTCTCGTATTAACTCTGCGAGGCGGAGAGTCAAACAGCAAGAGGTTGCCAAGTTTTTGTAGAAAGCACATTTTTGCAACTAAGCAATGTCAGTAGACTCGTGCTTTGTATGTAAATACCTCCCCTTCTCTGACAACGGTGGCAGCCCTGCTTTGGGGTCGTCTACACCTGCTTTGAGCACCACTAGTAGCAAACAGCAATATAATGGTTCCTTCTGTCATGACCAAAAACCTCATTTTCCCTTCATCTTCACCCTGAACTGCGTGATCAGCAGAGAGCAAAGAAGTGGTTTTGGTGGCGGTTTTTTTTGTACAATAAAAAACTCAATGCTGCCCTCTGTCAGAAATGCAGCAGTACTGGTCTTAAATTGCTTGTCCTTAATTAACAAGTACTGTGTGTCCTCTCCGTGGCGCTGCTTTTAACCGTAAATCCCCCTCATCGCATCCAAGCCCGCTCCTAAAGGCGAGGAGGCGATCCCGTTGCTTTCCACCCCGCTATTTCATGTGCTAAACATCTGACGGTGATTAATAACGCACCTCAACTGCTCAGCTATTTACGGCGACGGCTGAACCTAAGGATGACTTAATGAAAAGACGACATATTACTTACTGCCCAGGTAAAAAAAAAGAAATAGTGCTGTTACTGCTTGTGTTTAGTGCCATTTAAGTGGAAGAACACATGGGCGCTCTTTTAAATCCTGATTAACCTGCCATGCGTGATAACTTCTTGTCTCGTGAAAGCCAAGTTGAGGGCAAGCCCCCCAGGTATACGGGGAGAAAGACCCCCCCCCAAGCCTGGCACAGCCCCCCAGCTGGCGCAGCTCAGTCCCATGTGGGGTGGCTGTAAAACCTCTGTATGGCGGTGGTGTCCGTCCCGCCTGCCTGGAGCACAGAGCTTCTGCCCTCCGGACCTCCGTCCAGGGATGGGTTTAACGTACCGGGAGAAGCAATTGCCTTTAGAGGGATAAATTACGGCTCTCAGCAGCATATCTGTCAAACAAATGGCTAAATGCCAGTGTGCGGTCGTACAGCAACCGAAAAAAAGAGTGCGGTTACAGGGGACGCTGCCTGGCGGAGGTGCCTCCTGCCGCGGCCTGGAGACCTACAGGTCGGATGCGAGCGGGACGCGTGTGCCGGGCACCCCACAGCTGCCCCTGCAGCGCATCCCAGACACCTCTTCCCCGGCGCTGTGTCCCGCAGGCACGCGCGTCTCTCTCCGCATCGCACAACAGCCGCGGAGGGGATCAGATGGCCAAGAGGGCGATGAGAGCCCCCCTCCCCCTTGCACCCCAGCGCCTTTGCGCTCCTGCTGGGGTCCCCCATGGGCGTTCCTGTCACCTCCCCACCATGGGATGCTACGGAGGAGCCCAGCTTGCGGGCACGTTGCCTGCAGCCAAAGCAGGTCTGCCTTCGGAGGCCGCCCCGGGCAGCATGGCCACACTCTCCAGCGCAGGCTGGCAAGGCCAGCAGCCAAGGGAAGGAAATCTGCCCGTGTAAAACACCACTTTTGGTCTGGAGCCACAAGCACAAAGCACCGGGATGCATTGCTGTTCAGGCAGGCGTTGCCCTTGAGAAGGCGCAGAGGTGTGGGGTGAATTTTCCCAAACACCGACTGAAGACGCCGCAGATATCACTTGGTTTCACAATGAGTCACTGAAACTCGAGAAAGGCAATTCACCGGGGAAATCAAAAGGAGTAATTAAGAGAACACAGTAATTAAAAATGTATCCTAAGAGATCCTGTACGTGATATCCTCACCAGACAGAGAAGCATGCCTTTACCCACCCCAGGTTACACGAAGTCTGGGGAAAGCTGCAGCCACAAAGTCGCCATGGTTACAGATGCACAAAACTGAGAGCGATGCGACGTCCTGCTCTGCCGCGACCACAGCACGCATCTTCTGTCTGCAACTATTTCATTGACCCCAGATTATGTAATTTAAAAAGAAAGAATCCCAGAAGGTCCTAATATATTCAGGGATCTAAAAGCAGACAGATTAGAGAAGATATTTTAATATATGCACACTGTACAGGGTGTGGGGAGGAATAGATATTATGTTATTGGACTGTAAATTGAGGTACTCATTATGCAGTCCTCATTCTGCATCCAAAACTGCTGCTTGGATTTGTTTATATCACCTTCTGTCCTAGAGATGCCTGCATTTAACATACTGATGTATTTATGTGTGTATTTGCGTGCCTGTATACTAAGATGTAGCTGTAATACATCATAAACCTTACGCAGTAATTATCATATGCTAATGTAGCATATTAACTAACTGAATATGTTAGTTTCCATCAAAAGCAGATTTCCTTTGCGTACAAGGTGCCAGATACAAACCCATGCGGCCTGATCAGAGTGGAAATGATGGGTGCATAATAACCACTTGAACACACGTTCCATGCTGTTTTGCTGACATAAATCCTAGTAATAAAAGCATAAGAAACCACTGAGGGTTTTAACATCACCATGCTTACTGCACGCGATGAGCAAACTGGATTTCGCTGTCTGAACGCGTTCCCAAGGGCACACTGATAGAGAGACATGGTTTTAGGGTAGTGGTAGTAAAATCCAACTAGCTACGACTGAAGACTTGCTGAAGGTGCGTGGATGGAGGTACAGCAGCTTCCACTGAGCCACAGGATGGATTGCATCTCACCGGCAGTTCACAGGAATGATCTTCTGAGATGGGGCTGGCTCTCAGCAGATGCAACAGGGCATCTGGCTGTGTTTCTAGGAAGAGGAGGAAACTGAACAGCAGCCTTTTTGCTCAAAAATCTGAGCTTTCTTTTTGCTTTCAATATATAGGTTTGTAATTTCTAAGCTACAGATATGCAGTATAAAAGGTAAAATGGCTTTCCTTGGAAGCACTGGAAACACCTGCTCTATAGATAAAAATGCATCATGACACAGAGCAACCCGAGTTTCAGACATGGAATTTCAATAAACCTGTTACAGGTAGTGGTTTGTAGGCAATGAATTTACTGGCAGCATTTGGCTGTAAAGGATTATAACTGCTGGGCTGGTAACAGGACTCAGGCACTGCATAAAACCTGATTAGAAAGGGAGTCATTTGCCTACCTGTACATGATTACACCTTAGTCATGTCACATTGCCGTCGCGGCTCAATTTCCCTATAAGTAAGGTGACCAGGGACTATAATATCTACCGTGACACGTGTCTGCGAGCATTTTGGTGCCCCTGCAGCTCCTGCACAGCCTGTGCACACAATTCCCTTGGCCCGAACGGGACAATCCACAGGCTTCTGTGGCAGGTGAAACGGGTGCCAAAAGTTTAACTGTCAGCTACTGGGGCTCTTTCACCCTAAACAACAAGGTCTTGGAACCAGCCTTTTCTCAAAATTTGAATTTTTATGAGCAGTTACTTTCCTCTGTGCTACCCAGTCGTTTAAATTGTCTGGAGCATCAAGCTGCCTGTCTGTGCTCCTCACACAGGTTCTTGCTGCTTGTATCAGCCTGGTTGCCTTTGCCGGCTATTTGAGACATCGCTTTTCCCTTGAATTGTTCAAATATCAGTAGGGGGCATTATTGCCTGTGGCTGCCGAGTCTCGCAGCGCTGCCTGCGATTCCTTATTTTATTCTAATGAAGCCTGTGTCCGTGAACAGACTGTGTGGTGACTGGAGAGCTAAGCTCCCTTTGGTGGGTAATCCTACCAGGAGCTAATGATCCTAATACTAACGCCACAGCTGAGAGACTGGGACCATAACTATCATACTGTCTATTTGAAGAAATGATCTGTAGCATAAATTTGTCTATAATACTCGCTTCAGTAGAATCAGATGTTTATAGCTTAGATTTGTGGGCACCCTCTTTGCTATGTTGAATATCACTGTGTTTCATAAAAAGGAACAGAGAGGAATATAGTCTACTGCAAGTTAGATTCAAAGACGGGAACAAGTCTTGAGGTTTCCAGGTGGAAGAGTGGTATTTTACAATTTTACTCTTATAACACTCAGATTTTTAAAAGAGCCCAGATCCCATCCACCTCCAAATTTTCACGATGTGTCAGCATCAGTGCTTTCCCTCTGGTCAGATTTTCTTTTGCTAATCTTTGACTTTGGGACTAATAAAGTCATCTTCTAACATGACCTACAGCAGTGCTCTGACACGAGCTTGTGCTTGTGCCTTGGATCCAGTTCATTCACACACAGAGGAACTAACAGTGGGATCTATGTGCCACTAAAACCCTGAAAATAGGACTTACAGAGTCTTTTTGCATACTTTGGCCTAGAGATCGCTAAGGGGGAGTGAATTTCAACTCAAAATTGGACTTGGTCTTCAAACTAAAATGTGATTTTCATGCCTGGGCTTTACTTACTAAAGATTTGTATTACAGCCCCGGGGACAAAAATGCTAATCCAACAGCTTTCATCTGTCTAGAGTCTCTGTCCCATCTCACTCCCCAGCCATATTCTGGGGTCTGCTCTGGGTAGAAGGATATGCTGCAAGGAAGGCTGAACAGATGGCCCGGTGCTTCTTTAAACAGTTGGGTATTTAGCTGCTAGCCACTATGAACGAGTTGGAATTATTTTTATTGCCTAGCCTTCTCTATGGAATAACTCAGTCATTTGCTCCCGGAAGGAGCAAAGATTCCTCCTTTCCTCCATCCCTGCTCCACTGCTCAGGTGAGACCCATCAGATCTGCACCACACACAGTGAAGTGGTGCAGAGGATTATTCTGTCCCTTAAACTGGAATGTAGTTGGGGATGCCAACATCATCTAGGGCAGCACAGGAATCGCCATCAGGACTAACCCCTCAGGCTATCTCATCTGGTGCTCTTCCCAAGAGAGAGACCAACACCATCTGACTTGGAAAAAGAAGCAAGAAAACTTAACGGTGCTGCTACAAAGGTTAGCTTTGGTCTGGGACCACGAGGACTGGCAGCTTCTAAACGCTTTTAATGGTACATTGCTGATGAATGTAGCTCTTGGCTGTTCCAGCTCTCCATATGGCAGTGGCTTCTTTCAGACCAATAATAAAGCAAGCCAATGGTAAAGACTGGGGAATACTAGAAAGCTGCAAACAATTCATACATTTAAATCAGGCTCAGCTGAAAGAAGTTCTTTCCAAAGTATTGGTTTGCACGTTTATTGTATCGTATGTATTCCATACCAAGAAATTACTCACTCCTGGCAGCACTCTTGCCTGTGAAGCACAACAATTGCAATTACACTTCCTAAAGAAGTCCAGCCCTTGACCTTAAACAACCCAAATGCATTTTGCCAAACTCACCTGCAAGGAACCATTTTTGATTAAATATTTGAGAAGGCACGACAGCCATCAGGTCTGACTTCAGTGTAAGCATCCCTTCATGTGACGCATCATTTTTGCATGTGGAAAAGAAAATTAAAGCTCTTTCACCTCTGGGTGCTCCTCACAAGCTAACTGCAGTGCTAACATGCAGATGTTCCTTTGATATGAGCTTTTTTTATACTCTACACAGCGGGTTGTTTAGGTTTTCTGTGAAGAAAATGGAAAGAGACCCAGTGGGTGCCTGCAGTACTGTGTGTTTGTTATTATCCACCTCACTCATCATAACATCATATGAGCCGACATGCCTGTGATTTTTTTCTTTTTTAACATCTAATGCTGTCACTAAGGAGTTGCCACTGCCGTGGTGCTGCCTGTGGAAAATAAAAGGATCAAAGAGAGAGGACAGATTTAAAATCTACAATTTCAATCCAAATGGCACAAAAGGAAGACCTTAATTTTCTATAAAATTTCAGGCGTGAAGCAGAAGGTGACCCCACAGAAATAATTTTAATAATATAAATGAGATGGGATGTGTCATCTGTAAGTGAGGGAGCAGGGGGAAGGCAGCCACGGTTCACAGGGGGATGTAGCTGCAGGGAGACAGAGAGGCTTCAGCTGGAGATGACTTTTCTGTCAGCACAAAGCACAGGAGGGGAGAGCTGGGGCACGCTCACAGGCAGCGGTGCTTTGCAAGAGGAGGGAAATGATGCTGTCTGAGAGATGCTCTGCCTTTCTGTGAGATGAATGCAAGGAGCCAAATTCCCTGCCCAAAATACACAGACAGACGTTATATATTTTGGGCTACAAAAAAAAAAAAGAGAAAGGAGAAGAAAATAAAAAAAATTGAAGAAAATTGTTTTTTTAAAAGGAAGAAAAAAAGAAAAGAAAAAGAGTGGGCAGGTTGCTGTCGCCCTGGAGAGTCCCCATCCATCCTATGCACAAATTCTCCAGTAAACAGGCAGGTGCTGAATTTGTGTTACAATCCTGAGGTTCCGTGCTCCCAGTGGAGCTAGGCCTGATTCTTTGTCTTGTTTTCATTGATTTTGCTGTGTTAGTTAAAAATTGGGCCCGTAGCAACATACTTCCTGGGGCAGGCAGACTCCAAGGAGGGGAGCCAGCTTTAATAACAAAACTGGCATTAGCTGGCCGTAACCCTCCCAAGTCACTATTTTCTTCGACTTCTGCAATACGTAGGGCTGCTGGCGAGGAGGGCACGGTTCTGGTAAGCTCTGTGCAGGTTCACAGGGGACAAATAGTCCCGCTGCAAAGCAATGCTACGCACGAACTGGCAGTGGGCACGCTTGCCTTCTGGCTGGCCTGGATCAGGATCACCTAGAAAAGCCGGGCAGCCGGTTTCCCTTCTCAGTCACGGTCTGGCCCTCAAAAAGAGGAGACAAAGAGGACATTTGCTTCATGGTCACTTTGGGCACCTGAGAAGAAAAGATCTGAACTCTTTCAGGCTGGAGCCAGCCAGTCCAGCCTCCTGTGTGGACGGGACCTTCCGGAGGGGTGGTGGGAGAAGGGTGGATCCACCAGCGCTTCCCCAGGAGTGGGCAGCAGGCACCACCGAGCACAGCAACTGGCCCTAACTCGTCCCTGCTCAGTTTTGGGAACCACAATGTTTGTGCTTGCATGAGAACAACTAACAAATTTCTGAAAATGAAAGTAACGTGTCTGAAGGAAGACTGGGGTGAAAAGCACAGGGGTTTTTAGCACTGGGTTTAACGTTTCCCACTGTTTTTTCAGGATGGACACAGCTGCAGCCAGTGGAATGCTGCGGTCTTGGAAGTGTGCCATTAAAGAAGGGTGATGGAAGTTAGGCTACGCCTTGTACAGAGGCAAAGCTCATATCATGCAAAAGCAGGTACAAAGAGCAACAGGCTGGTCTGCTGTCACAGCTCAACCGTCATGTGAAGCAAGAATGGGTATCTTCTACGACCGGACCTCATACCTTTGCTTATGGAGGTGTAAGACATAAAACTGTTTTCCTTACCTCTAAACCAACTTCCTAAAAATAGGACGTGCACCCCTAAAACCATACGTGAATGAAGGGCATCATAGCTCATTAGAGATGCAGAGGGCATTCAGAGAGCGAGGATGATCTGCAGCAGAAATACTCTTAAAAGGCAAAACCAAAATTCTCTCCTGTGTGATGGCTCAGTACCAATGTCAGTAATCACTCAGGATTTCGGATGGGTGACCTAAAGGGGTGGCTGAAGAGACACTTTCCAAAGGACTGCTCAACTCAGTGAATTTCAGTTGTCAGAAGGTTAAACTTCAGCATCTGAGCTAAGCAGTGACATAGTCACCTGATTAAATTAGGCGTCCTAAAATATGTTCTAGCCCAAGCTACCAGATATTTTCCTGAGAGGTACAGATGGATACTTGGGAGCCACAACACAGGCTTAAAAAAACAAACAGGAAAGCAAATATTCTGCTAATCACAAACGGGCAGAAAGAACTGTTAAAAATCCTGTCCCCGAAGAGCTCATGAATAAAGGGAAGAAGGTCTTTGGAAAGAGAGACGGAGCGTGTGAAAGCCAAGGTGAACCACATCTTTATTTGTTATCACCAGCCTGAAGAGTTAATCGCTCTTTTATTTTGTTACAAACAGCTACACGTAGAAAAACAAGGAAACTACTCCTCTGTGAAGACTTTGTTTTGTTATTTTATTAAAGAACAAATGCCATTTCAAGTTACTGCTTGCTTAGTTTTTTTTCCTCAAACAGTAGCAGGAAGCCCTGTGGTACCAAAACCCCACTGATACATCACCGTGGTACTTCTAGCAGTAACATGGAAGTGGTATTTCATTTAGTTTGCAAAATCAAGTGTTTAAGGTCTGGCAAGGGCAGATCTGCAGCCTTTGTCCATCCCCTTGTGCGTACAGACTGGAATCAGCCTTTACATGTGCATAGTTTACAGGCAGTGACAGAAGGAATGGACGGGGCATATTATTAAAAATTATGTGAATTGTTAAATTATACTTCATGGTACATAAATAAGAAGGTAAGATCAGCTGTACCAGGCTAAAGCAAAGGTCCAAATTTAAGTAGTCACTGTTCAGTTTGCAACAGTCCGGTGAATACACAGATACATTGAACATTTTTAGTAATGTCTCTTACCAACAGGAATTCTAATGGCAGCGGGACACAGGCCCATGTTGGAGGAATTCCCACCAGCAAGGGTGAGAGGGTGCAAGAAGTAATGACAGGAGCCCCTCTTTATGGAGAGCAGCAGATGCGAGAGGGTAGGTGAAGCCACACAGGGCTGGGGAAACTGAGTCAGGCCACAAAAAGGCAGGAACGCCATCGAAAATGAGGGTCATTCTCAACGACAGGGACACCAGACACTGAAGTTGGAGGGCTTGTAATGACAAGGCACGGTTAGCGGGTCTCATATCCACCCCATAAGGAAGAAGAGTGATCGAATGCATCACGCTCCCCACTGTGCTCAAGTGATCGCCTCTCCGCGGCCTCGCCGGTGGCAACGGCCAGCATCGCTCCTGCTACCTCTGGAGCTGCCTCTGGCTTGGACAAAGCTCAGTCCAGAAGGGAACTGGTCTTGTAGGACCCATGTAATGCTTCTCACAGGATCTGGGTCCACGTTCTCCCGTTTTCTGTGGGATAGCTCTCCACCTCAGCAGTTAAATGCGTGATGGCGTTGTCATCTTAAACGGGCAGATTACAGAACACCAGAAATAGCAGAGCATCATCAATTCAGTCGCTGAATGACACAAGGTACTAAGAGTGATGAATCTTTCCTACCCGGACAAGAAATGATTGATTTGGATAATTGCCCAAGAATATTCACATGACACTCGAACACAGTCGCTGTCATGATTACCAATGTCTCTCTTCCTCACAGCAAGTCTATAATTGGCAGGAGTGTCTCAGATAATTTATGCAGCAAGAAGATTTTCACACTTTCCCAGTTCTGGATAGTTGCTAATATTTCATGAGACAGTCACTTTATCATACAAGGGAGCTTTCATGAGCTTTTGGCACATCTATTGATGCTGACTGTCACTGAATTTCCCCATTTTCCTGTCTCTTTTATTCATTGTCACTAGTAACTACCTATTCCTTCTTTGTATTGTGGAGATTTGTCTTTAGTCACGGTATTAGATTAGTGCAAGTCTTTTTCTGTATTTCAGAGGAATATCTCCTTAAAGTCCATATATGAATCTCTCTACAACCTACATATGAATCTCTCTACAACCTTGTTACGAGGGAAAATTCCTTATTTCTCAAGTACCTCAATATCTTGCCTGTACAACGCTGTTAAATAAGTGAATGGCTAAATAAATGAGGTGTTCACTTATCTAACTGTCCTGCATTCCAAACTAAGCAGACCACGCCAACACCCAGCAGAAGTTGTCGCCACTCCACGCGGAACTAGAAAAGAGCTGCCCTCTCCATCGCCTTGCTGTCCCACCAGCGCAGATTGCCACGTGCTGCTCACTTCTGCGGGCAGTGGGATCCGACTGCCAGCGGCAGAAATCAGGGGTCAGTCCCCTGGTTGTGGGACTGGTAACTTTTTTTGTTCTCTTAATACCGCCACAGAACTACTGTACAGCCTTAACTGACATTCTTAAATTTTTTTTTCAGTATCTCTTTCTCTAAAGTAGTCATATTTGCTTACTTTTAGCAGCACATGTGCTCATTTCACCTCATTTTACCTGCAACAAGAGAAACAAAGCTTTAAGTTTCCTTGGCAAAACCAGCAATTACCCAACAGCAAAGGCAGATTTTTTGTTTCCTTTTTTTTACTCTTGCATGTGTTTGACATCAGCATGTGAGAACTTGCTACGAGGGGGTAGCTATTGATGGTGATACAGCTATTACTGGCTGTCAGGTACTACAGTGAGTGGGGTCACTGCTTGCATTTTCCAAATGAGAGACAGTCTAATGAAATCTTGCTCTTCAGAGAGAACAAAGTGTTTGTCCCATCCAAACAAATTAACACACCTGAGGAAGAATGATATGAATATGTATAATTTCTTTAGGGAATAACTTGAATTAAGAGAGGTTTGAGGCATGTAGCACTTTCAAAATCCCTCGTTCTTCTCTCTCTCCTGCCCATGCTTAGAATATGCCACGCCGATGCGCAGAGACCTACATGCTGCCTTTAGTCCCAACTGGCTTCCCTGGTGTATTTGGCTGAAATGGTGCTCTTTGGCAAGATGATCAGACAGCAGCACGCTCCACAGATGTCACTTATTACCTTTTACTCGAATCACTGGTGCTCATCCAGTTTTACATACTGGCTGGTCAGCCCACAAGCTCTGCTGAGCTGTGACTACACCACAGGCAGACTGCCACGTCCCTTGGGCTGGTGTGTCCCCCGATCCCCGCCTAATAAAATTGACAAAGCTGACATTGAAAAAAAATTTGGGTGGCTCAATCCCAACAAGATCCTGCCAACAACTTGTGCAGACGCTTCTGTCTGTCCTGGTGTAGAAAGGTTAAAAGTGCCAGCGCCCACCACATGTTCACTTGTGCAGCACACACAGAAGCGGTGAAAACCAACAGAGGCATTAGGTAAACAGGCAACAGAGCTGAGGCAACATTGCACAGAAACGCATACCAGGCCGCTCGGAAGGAGAATAACCAGGGCAACTAAACAACTGAAAGCAGCCTTCCCTTCCTCTTCCTCTCCCCTACCCAGCTTCTGTCCAGCTACATCTTTTACTACCCACTGACATACCCGCTCTGCAGGGGCTATGCCACCGCATCTAACACCAGGCCCCATTGCCAGCACAGGTCAGCTCTGTCCGGATAACGGACTGCAGCTTGGGAAGAAAGCAGAGGGCACTTACGGCTTTCAGCAAGAGTGCAGCTTGTGGTAAAACCAGCTTTCCATGCGGTCTGAGTGTCTACAGAGGTACCTGCTTGGTTTTACAAGTGATATTTTTATATACAGCTCTGATTTCTTGCCGATGACCTGTTTTAAATATAGCTATCCCCCAGTCAGAGGCAAAGCAAAAGCCATGTTCCCCAGGCACAACAAAGCAGCTGGTGGATCTAGTTAACTTCAGCTGAGCCAGGCTTGGAGTGTGGTGCCCCAGCGTTGATGTTCATCAGCAGGCACATCAGTGGCTCTGTTGGACAAGGGCAGCTTCCAGGATCAGGCCTTTAATATTTTCTCATTCAAAGAGGTTGCACGTACACCAGGAGCTATAACCCAAGTGCAGAAGGTGAGGTGAGGATGTATGAGGTGGAAACATTTCAATGCTTGCTTTAGGTTGGAGACACAGCTCTGTCTATTGGACTGTAAAAGGTGGCTCAACAGTTCTAACTCCTAATCGTCATCCTATCCTCCCCCCATGTCCCTAAAAGCTGATTTATTCCCTGAACAGTCCCATCAGCAGTGATTCAGGCAATGTAAGTGTGTGGTACTGTGTTGAAACTCAAGTTCGGGCCAGGCCTCTAGCTGCCATTACATGGGTTGAGTGTCTTATAGGTCCCATGTCGTATCTACCAGCCTTGTACGGATGTCTTGGGCAACCTAAACTGCCTGAAATGGAACTAGGCACCCGTGTCTGGGCACCTGAAGTGACTGTCTCCTCTACTAGCATATTTATACTGCTTTCACTAAGCATCCCCTGTAAAACCCTGTATTAAGGAAAACACTTCCTTACCCCTTACAGACAGTAGAGTTGAAAAGATGTGGGTCTTCAAACTTGATACTCCAGGAATAACAAATTAACTATTTTGCATGAAAAGTTTATCAGATTATGCTCTTTTCCTATTGCAGGTTATTCTGAAGCAGACATGACAATAAATCACGACAATCCTATGAATATTTCATAGAAACACATTTCAGCTTATGGGTGTTCTTTTTTTCCTTGAACGATTATGTCTGTGTCTTTGGCCATTCATCGTCTGTGATATGTGACTGGCCACTTAATTCAAATTACTGTAATGTCTGGCTTTTTGACTGGTTCATTAAATATTTCATAACAAGGAGGACAAGTAGCACTGCAGATGACATTTATGTGAATATGCAAACAGGTATTCGTGAAATCTTAGTCAAGATTTCTACTCACAAATGCTTTGGAAAAATTAATAGAGGTCTCTAAACATTGTTGAAATAAACAGTGACTTTTTATTCCAAGAAACGTTAACGAAAATGAAAATGAAAATTAAAATGATGATTTTGCACTGTTGCTCTAGTTATAAGGATGCGGATCGAGCATTCTGAAGTCTCTGCAAGACTGGCATATAACTCACAAACCTAATGAGAAATGGAGTAGATGGGATCTCTTGCCACGGATTTCATTAGTGTAACAGTTCTTGAACAAACTCTGGAAAACGAATCTCAGAAGCCTGCAAGTTGCCTTATCAGTCCATGGGAACTCAACACTAAATTTCACAGAGATCGTAGTGAAATGAAATTTAGAGTGGCAACGAGCATTTCTGAAGACCCTCAGTTCTTGTGTGTATCTCTTATAACACAAGATAGTTCTGTGGATCATTAGCTACAAAATCTGCAAGACATAAAAAGAGGCTGGAGGACAGAGTACTAAGCTATAAAATTTTATTTCCCCCAAATGACTATCAGCTTTTCAGGGGTGAACACTTCAACGGTTAAAGTTTCACATTAATTTCCTGCACGCATGTTTAGCAATCCTGTCACTCTGGGAGCATTTAATTATGCATACAAACACCAGCTAACGTGAAAGATGCTACCAAACCATTAATTGTCCTTCTCATTGACTGAGAGCACTGCGTGGCTGTGGAAATGGAAAGCTCCCATGAGAAATCAAAAGCCTCAGTGAAGTGAATGCAAAAAGCCCCGTTGACTTTGGAAGAGGCTGGGTCAAGCAGAGGTGCCATACGCACACGTGTTCACATGCTCAGCCGATTTGACCTCTTGTATCGGACTGAGGATGTTCTTGGTGGTTTATTCAAGCTGTAATAATCTCAGGGTTGCCCCGGTGAAGTCTGACCTTACTAAACCTCCACCCCTGAACGTGACCTGCTGCTGCTGTCGCACTTTCCCTGGTGGGAAGAACCTTCTTCCAGTAACGATGGAGGTGCCTGCTATCTGTCAGCTTCTCCTGGTGGATCTGAAGCCATGTACTCATAATAAGGATGGTTGTCCTCTGCTTTAGCATGTATATTCTGAGTGGAAGACATCGAGAGGCCCGGGAGCGCAGGCAGCAAGCAAGGGTGCTCTCGGGCAGAGGAAAGCCAAGGGTCAGGAAGGAACCCTGAGGCACATGGGAAGGTCAGTGTGGGAAGACGGTGGGAGGACAGCAGAAGAGTGGGGTGAAGGTTGAAGGAGATTTGGGGAAGAGGAGTGGCGGGTGAGCAATGCAGAGGACTGGGAGAAGCAGAGAGGTTAAGGAAATTGGCTGGATGGAGAGGCAAGGACTGGACAGCCTGGGGAGAAAGCTGTGAGAGGAAACCACCGGACTGGGGCGGGAGCAAGGGCGACTGGGACCGCGTCTGGACTAAACGCTCCGGCAGGAAGCCCACCCTGAGGAGACGTGGTGGCACCCAGGCACCCGCAAACTACACTCCCCAGAATGCCTTTCGCGGCGCCGGGCACTGAGCATGCGCAGCGGCCGTCGCGCTCCAGAACGTGGCGGGCGAGGGGCCGCCTGTCCCCCCCTACCTCCCGATCGCCCCCCCGCCGGCGCCCGGAGCGCGGGGGAGGCGGTGCCGCCCCGCCCCGGCCCCTCGGCCGACAGCGCCCGCCTGCGAGGCTGTGGCGGCGCCGCCCGTCGCGGGCGGGGCAGTCGTGAGGAGGCGGTCGGGGCGGTGGGGCCGGGCCGGGCCGAGGGGGTGGTTGCTGCCGTTGGCGCCGCGGGCGGCAGGTGAGGCGGCGCGGGCACCCGGAGGGAGCGGTTCGTGGGGTCCGGCGGCTGCCGCCACCTCTTTTCTGAGGGGAAACTGGGTGAAGGGGAGGCGGAGGGACCGGGGGCGATGTCTCCCGTGGTCGGCGGCGGCTCCACAGTGGGGAGGGACACAGTGCGCGGGTGAAGTAACCCACGGAAGCCGCCCAGCATAGCATAGAGTGGAGCCGACACCTTGGACGTGGCATCCTTTCTTCTTCAAAGCTGGGGAGAGGAAGCGGTCCGGCCCGGTACCGGGGGCAGGCGACTCTGCGAGTGGTAGCTCTTGCAGGCGGCTGCCGGCACCACAGAAATGTGGTTCAATTAAAACTCTAATCACCTCCCTAGAGGTCAAAGACGCTGCAGGTTTAAAGCCTACCAGAGCTAGTAGAGATGTAATTATATTCTCCTGACAATTTTCCTTGGTGGCTGAGTGCCTTGGGAATCCCCCTTGACACCTGTCTTCGGCTTTGAAAGCTTAGCAGTCCTTTTGAATTTGGCCCCGGAGGATGCGGATGCTGAATTTATCGCATCCTGCCTCTTTTAATTATTGTGTGCTGACTAAGCATGGTGGAAAAGTTTCTCTTGCATATATGGGCTCTGGGTGCATTGCACATGCACATTCTGAGGTCAGGCTTACCGGTCTGCTTATGTCTCCTTGCTTCCCTCCAGCCCCTCTCAATTAACGCAATGTTTAAATGGGTTATTAAGATAATGGCTCCTGTTCCTTTAGAAAAAAATAAATGTGAAGAGGCACGTTCATCTCTGGTGATGAGAATAATGACTGTATCTGAACAACTGGTAAAGGCAAGGGAACATATTGGTATTTTCACACCAGTACCATAGTTGGATAACTATTGACAAATGCTGACTTTTAAACGGTGACTGCTGATTCAGGAGAATCTGTTGACTTTGGTAATAAAAAAGTAACGGATCCTTTTAATAGCAATCTCAAAGCACTTGAACTGATAGATTGCCTTGTTAGCTCAAGCCTTGACTTAGCAGAGAACCAGGAGAGCTCTTTTTCTCTGGGGCGACCTTCTCCCCCAAGCAAATCTGACGTATGCTAAACACATCGACTGTAAGACAGGGTGTTTATTTTGCAGTGTCATTGTCAAAAGTGTGGTAGATACCAAATGTGTGAACTAGATGCAGGAAACCTGCTTTGCAGTCTGCTTTTCTGCAAGAGCGCATTTTGAACGGTTTATGATTGCAAGGTGGTAGTTTTACTTGGAGATTCACTTTTAGGTTTTAATTAGCTGTCATCAAAACTCGAGTTCACCCTCCAACACTTGTGAAGCGTGCCTTGAACATGCACTCTAGGTATCTGGTTAATGTTTTGGGACGAATTACCTAGAACCCATTCTCTATTAAGCAATGTACAAAATGGATTGACTATAAGGAAATCTTTCCAGTTAAATTTCCAATCTCCTGAGTCGCATCTCACTGTGAACTTACTGAGGTTTGCTTCAATCATCTGAAAATTGAGTATTCTCATTCCCCTTATTCTCACACCCTTCTCTCAAAAGTTGTTGCTTTAAAGTCTTAGGTAAGCGCTGCTGTTTTAAACAGTTCCCAGTGACAGCAGCCCACACTCAGTTAACGTTCCCCAGAGTTTTTAACAGGTTTATATCTGGCCTGTGCTTTAACACAGCAAGGTCTTTAAGAGGTGTTTTAAAACATAGAGGCTTAGAGATCCTCTATGAATAAACTATCATTTTATTAAAATAAACAGAGCCATAGATGACTTCTTTCAGCAGAAGAACCCGCTTTCTATTTAAAATGGCTTTTCCAACTGGAGCGTATCTATAGGCTTTGAAGGAGTGAATTTTTCTAGGAAGTAGTGAGAGGCAGGAAGAATCACAAAAAAGGAGATGGTGTAAAGGAGAGCATTAAACTGCAGAACAACAACTAGATCAGAGGTTCTCAGCTGTACAGACAAAGTTTTGCCTTCTCACACTGTGGGACAATAATTCCTTTAGTTGTTATCCAAGATGGTCTCAGAATTCAGTTTTGTGGTTCGGAGTGAGGGGTAGAATTGGTCTGTGGGTCCATAAAGCTTGGGAAGGAGTACTCTGGGAAGTGTAGGTGGAGTTTGAGGGAAATGGGTGACACTTCCTCTGTTTTGCTGGCCACCTTCCTGGGGAAGCCAGTGACTGTTCCTAAGGGACTTGTACAGACGGCACAGAGCACTGACTGAGGGTTAGCAGTGGTTGGGTGTGCTGGGTGAATGCATGACATGGGACCCTCTTTCTTCTCCTTTTAGGTCTTCACCCCTTTCTTTCACCTTCTGTGGTAGGATGTGTTCCCTCCTCTTCCATCACAGCTCCAACACCACTTTGCCTTCTTCCCCCTGCAACTGTCTCTCCCTGTCCTGGCAGCAAACTGGTAAGTGTGAGGTGCTAGAAGAAAGTAGGTTTCTTTGCCCTCCAAGCATGCAGACTG
This sequence comes from Phaethon aethereus, assembly GCF_964289735.1. Taxonomy (NCBI): domain Eukaryota; kingdom Metazoa; phylum Chordata; class Aves; order Phaethontiformes; family Phaethontidae; genus Phaethon; species Phaethon aethereus. The sequence continues at coordinate 124,921,390 of NC_138582.1, read as the reverse complement.
GGCCTGGCTGCACAGGCAGTGGAAAGGCGGCCGCTCACATTTGGTGATGCTAGACAGCCCTCGGCTCTGCCTGTGCTTGGAGCAAGCTGTGAGTGGGGCGTTGAACTCAGCGTGGTGGAATTTAAACTGCGAGTTTTCAAAGCCAATTACTGGACGCAGTCTGTGTCTGACAAGCTTCAGTTTCATTAGCTGCCTCCCAGGAGTATTGAGCTGCGTGGCTCACCTTTGCAGAGATCAGATTCTCCTCTTGTGATGTTATTAGGTGTTTTTAAAAATAGCTTCATCAGTCCACTTCAAAAGAGCTGGTCTGCTCTGATAACAGTGCCTGCTGGTGCTTTTCCAGATAAGGAACTTGTCACTTTTCCTCCTGTCATACATGCAGCTTCTGCCCTATTTAGAAAACAGCTTAAAAAAAGACTACAAAATAACACCAACCTTGTGTAAAGATTTATGTGTTTGGTTTAAGAACAACTGAACACTCCTTATTTAACTGCTTTGGACAGTATTGGTTTATGAAAAAGCTAGGCTCAAACTAAATGCAGCGTTGAAGGTAATACTTCATGTAACTGTGTCTTGAGGAAATTGTTATCATAAGATCTCTTATATAACAAAATGACAACAGGCCAAAGGTACCTTTTTTTTCTTTCAGTCTCAATTGGAAGTTCATTAGCTTTTAAAAGGATCTGAAGTACTACTTTGTGTGTGTATGTGTATAATCTATATTTTCATAGGGTGGTGGGAAGCAACCAGATGAAATAGTATAAAACCAATTTCAATCTGTTTTTGAGGGTCTGAAAAATAGTTGTGTGCTTGTGCATACCAGGAGTATCATGGGGAAACTGTGATTGCATGACATACTTAGTAATTAATTTTATAATGATGTATGCAGGAGCAATGTTCTAATTTACTCATTTCTTTGATATTTTGTGAGCAGATGGCATTTTTAAAAAAGTCTATTAATTTTGTGGGAATTTGATAATGGCTAATTGCTGGGGGATCAGAAGAGAATAGCACTCGAAGTGAGGCTCCTGACTTCTCTTAGAAATCCTTGCTCGAGAATATTCACTGGTGTCCTCAGCATAAATTGGGAAGTTGTTGATAGCTCTTGATTAATTGAACTGTGCTCCATGAAGCAGTCACATACTATTATAGGACAAAAGCCATGATCTCCCCGGTGCTTATCGTAGGACTCAGTGCACTGTGATTTTTTCATAGAAAAGCCCTTTACTCTTTCCCTTTTTCCCTCATTCTCACTTGCTTCTCTGTTCCTTTCCTTTCCTTTTCTCTGTTTATGTCTCTCTCACCATGCCTTTGACTTAGGTCTATTAATGTACTTTAAGCACCTGCCTAAATGTTTGCAGCATAAGACATAAGTACTTATTTGCACTGTAACACCAAAGGATCACATTTCAAAATTACAACTTTTCCTTTGAAGAAGACAAAAAAGGTTCCTGGTTGCTATGGTGATGAGCGCTATATAAATGCCTATAAATAAATAAAGTAAACAGCTGATTCTTGGACTTTGATTTGCAGTATTTTAGCTTTTCTAATGAGATATAATTAAATATCAAAATGGGAGGAAGTGACATTTTTACCAATATTATTAAATACCTACTATTCTTATGCCTTGTGTTTTACAGTATTTCTGCTGAGAACAATTAGATAGTAAGTTGTTTATTCTTCTCTCCATAGAAAGTTGATGTTTTGAAAAATCATAGTCTGGTATTTATAGAAGAACTTGTAGATGCCAAAAGACGCTCCACCAAAAAGGTGGTGTCCATTTTAACTTTAAGCAGAACATACATTTTGAGCTAAATGCCTATTTTTCCTATCTCTAGGAGACTATTGTGTGCTGTCACAACATTTAAGTTCCAGTCAAAAGTGTCTGTGAATGTAATTATGTCCTCTGCAGTATTTGAAACCCCACTGGTGCACAACAGCGAAACTTGAAAATATCACTGACTTTCTCTTTTATGTTAAAATGACAAAGGCAGAGTAAAAAATTGAATATTCCTTGTTGAAGTTTGAGGAGTGGGGGAGAATGGACTTTTTTGTAAGCCTTTTGTTCTCAGGTCCATGATGTAAAAGTAGCTTTCTCTCTGTGCTAAAGGTGGTAATTGTAAATTGGATTGGATGGAGACAATAAACTGCTGCTTCAGAAGTCCTCGAGTAGCCATCAGCCACTGCTAAGAAAAGCCCTTTTCATTAGTAATCTCTGGAGCCTGGTCCACTTGCAGTTTCTGAAGCACAACTGCAGCCCAGTTCCCCACTAGTGCACTGGAGTATTCCCCCTCCCATGTGTTTCTCACTCAGGGAATAGATGCACTTTGTTTAACAGCAAGGGAGGGTTTATAATGGAAGTAGCTTTCCTTAGGGGAAGGAAAACAATTTTTTATAATATACAGAAATATTCCTTTGTTAAAGGCTTAGTCTAGTTTCTTGGTGGAAACTGATTTTGCCACAGTGGCCCAAAGAGAGATTGCTTCCGTCCTAAGCTGTGGCGTGCAGCTTGTGTACTGGCAGGGAGTAGATCTGCTTTCCAGCACAGTCACAACTTTGTATTCAAAGAAGCTTTCAGATTTCCAAAGAATTTTGAAGTACTATCCTGACCTGTTAAATGTTTGGTAAAATAATGTGTTATTCACTGTCTTTGTTCTCTCCGTTCATTCAGATCCATATCTACTTGCTTTACTGATTTAAAATATATTTGACTAAATACCTTTTAGTTCAGAGCATGTGTAATTGGGAGGACAGGGATACACGGTATTTTTTTCCAGTTACATGCAATTACGTTTCACAGAGCAAAACATGTACATCTACACACAGCTATTGAAAGCAGGGGCTGAACTGGAGCAAGGAATGGTGTCCCTGAAGGTCTTGCTTGAGCAGTGACAGCCTGCAGAGGTTTGATGTACGTTTCATAGGCCTGTCGCTTTTGTCCCAGCTGAGCTGCTGCTGTGGCCAGGCTGGTGACGCTCACCTGAAGAACAGTGACAGCTTCAGTGTTTTCCTGGCAGTGAGTTAACCCCAGAGCTGCCTCTGAACCTGGTGCTTTGTGCCATGGGACTGCACTGACCTCCCAGAGGGTGGCACAGAGTCCTGATGCTGTGCCTGCCTCAGCACTGTGCTTTGTGTGGGCTTGAGGCCAGAATCAGGAGCAGATTGTCCTACCTGCCTAAAGGTGGTTTGAGCTTTGCGTGTATCAAAGGCAGTTTTACCTGCGTCAAAGTTAGGCCTGGACAGTCAGTGTTTGACCTACAGGTCTCGGCTACCTTCACAGGATTGTATTGCTGACAAGGCAATCCAGGATCTTTCCCAAAAGGGCAATTGCAGTGGCTGATGAGGTTTGTAGGCAGCCTGAACCCAAACAGAATCTGTGCCGCATACAAGAGCAACAGGGAGTTGGGAAGGGTGGGAAACGGGGAGTTTTGAAAGTGCTCCAATTTCACAGCTACTGCCAGGACTAACAGCTTGGGATTGGTGTACCTGGAGACCATGTTGATGCTGGAGCAGGACCAGGCTCCAGAGTCATTAAGAGAAAGTATTCTCAATGGGAAAGCACTGTTATACTAGTATATACTGCCTTTTAATGGAGTGGCATCTTTATTTAGAAGCCTTTTCTTTGGGTAAGAGGATGAAATACACATTTATATTAATGACAGGATGAGCTGGTGAGGACAAGAGGTGGAGGAGCTATTGTGTGTCTCCTTTTCTGGCATGGATAGGACAAAGGATGAAAGAGTGCATATGGCAATATTTTTTTTCTTTTTCAAAAGTTCTGTTTTTCTGTGGGCTTTTTTCTTTCCTTTCCATTTTTTAATTTTTTTTTTTTTTAATGGATGGATATGATCCAGGACCATCTGGTAGAATTTGCTGTTGTCACATCTAGGTTTTCTGATGTATTGCCTGTCAAGTTATATTGTAGTTCAAATGAGTTTCTCATATGATGTGCTGACAGCTACTGACGGCCCTGAGATGGGAATTTGGAAGCTTGGGGGAAAGAAGAGAGGGGCAGAGTTATCCTTAGAAATGTAACTTTGCTCTTGATTGGTGGGATTTCATTTCTGGTACCTATGGTTGTCTGTTCTTAGTAAAGAAAGATGAATGAGTGAACTTTAAACCAAGTGTATTTAAGTGCACCTAAGGTACTGTAATTAAACTTGGAAGTTTTATAGTCCACTCACAGTTTTGTTGTTGATTATTTTTCTTCTCTTTGACACTGGGTTTCTCACTTAAGTCTTTCTCTGTCCTTAACTCTCCACCTGCAGACACTCTCACACGTATTTAAATTGCAGCCCTTCCTTCCTTCTTTACTCCTCAATCCTTCCCTAGTCCCTCCTTAGAAAGGAAGTCTCAAAATGCTTCTGGTTTTATTAGGATACTACTAGGTATCCTGATAATCATGGTATCCCAGTATCCTAATAATTCTGTAGTAAAATGAACTAAGATTTTTGGCAGATTAGTACTAAGCTTTGCAGACAGATCACATGTATGAAAGCAACAAGCAACTCAAATAACTACAGTAATTCTTTTCTTGCTGGTTTAATACTCAAATAATTAATTAAAGCAGGGGTTTTTTGATGTAGAGGTCCACAGTGCAATTGCATTTCCTCACACATTGACAAAGATAATGCTGTACTTTGTAAGCCAGAATCCAAACAAGCTATAAACAGTTCGGTTTTGTTCCTCATTTTTTTCTGCCATGAATTGAAGCCCCGAGTAGCAATTAGGCTGGTGACAAGATAAATTTCACAACTTGTTATCATTCTTCATTTTTTAATTGGCCAGATCAGTAAAGAAGTGATTTATGTTTGAACTTTAAAGGTTCTTAGTTTATATAGTACTGGTAGAAAACATAGTACGGGTACTTATGAATGGGTTGGAAGGAAGCCTGTTTGTAAACAGAGGTGGGATTGCACTGCAAAGGAAAGTCCAGGTGTAGTTCTGAATGCAGACTCCCTCCCTGCTCCCTTTCAAAGCCATGGTGGTTATACTGGGCCTTCTGCTTGTTAGATTCTGCCCAAATGTTGATGAAGTTGGAAGTTGCCCTTGGAAAGGAGAAAGCTTTCTTCCATGGCGGTTTGAAGCTGAAGATGACAGTCCTCAAGCTCAGGGGACTCTTGTTGGCAATTTGGAAGAAGCTCAAAAGCATTTACTTGCCTCTACTTATTCCTGTGTCTCCTCAGTGCTAGTTTCTGGCCTGGGGACTGCGAGTGCCTTTCTGTAGCTGTGGAGAAGTGTCGTGTTCAGCTGAGCAGGCTGGTAGAGCCTGAATATAAGAAAAAGTAGCCGCTGTTTTGTAGTCTGATAGTCTGCAATTCCATACTTTGTGACTATCAGATAAGGAGACCTGGAAATGATCCAACTCCTATGCTGTTGTAGGGGAGGGATTGGGGTTTGCAGGGTCAGCGTGAGGGTACAGCAGCCCTCCGTGGTGATGGTGGGTTGTGTTGCATGGAGCATTGTTCTCAGACTGATCAGGCATCGGCTCAGCTATCGTCAGAAGAAGTGGACTTTGGAGGAAACCCTATAGATGGAATATGGCCAAATTCTCTGCCCGTAACATGTTTGATAGCACTGCAGGGAGGCAAGGCTGGTCTTCAGTCCTTAAACGCATTAAATTAACTCTGGGTGAGCTTGCTGTGAAAAGGGTAATGAAGCAGGTTGGAAATGGGATGTGTGTGCTCAAGCACATGCAGTGGGCTTAATACTACAGGCAGCATTCCCGCAGGCACGTGGCTGGGGAGCAGCCAGGTCATGGAGCACACTGTGCTGTTCGTTAAACGTATCGCAGTCCACAGATGCAGCTGAAATCACTTGTCCAGGCATAAAAGATAAAGTCAATTAGGAAGGAGAGCAATCCCACCAGGAGGAACTTGCGAGAGGAGCTGGATGCAGTCTAGTGTAATGCTGTCCATTTAGGGCATGTACTAGCCCACACCCTCTTAGGGGTTGCCCGAGTCCGTTGCAGCAAAAATTTCAACTTCTGGTAGTGGAGACTGATGAGGATCTTGACACATCTATTCTGTTGTTTCAGGTAGAGGCGGCTACTGAATGGATCTGCAATGTGACTGATGATGTGCGGTGCTTCATCTTTATTTCATGTGACCAAGGAGGTGGGAGGGTGGAGATTACTTGAAGTGCCTGGCTAGAGACAAAACGTAATTTATCAGTGTTCATTTGTCTGGAGGGATACACAGCGCATATATAATTTAGAAACATGTTAAAAAATAGGGAGCTGTTGTCTTTTAAAATCAGTGAGCACTCAATTCTGTTGGTTTAAAATCTTGTTTCTGTGACGCATAAATACACTGCTATGCACTTTGTATTTATAGTGTGTGTACAGTATTAAGCGATATGCCTAAAATAAACCAAGAAAGTGTATATAAATAGTGCTGATAAAACTAAGCCCTTCATAAACTCAAAGTAATGTGTATTTTCCATATTTAGGCTGAAATACCTGGAACTGCACATGGATTTATCCTAGTCAGTTCTTCTGAGATCATGTTCAATATAGAGCTCTTTTCATATGTGATCTGCAAATGGACTTTTTTACTTTGTTTCTATTGCAGTAAGTATCCTTCCCACACACACACTTTTTTTTCCTTCTCCCTTTGAGTTTTTTTCCTCTTTTTCTGAATCAAGCCTGGTGATGATATGCTGTAGCTAAATTATCACAGTGGGGAAAGGGATGTTGATGCCTTCCACCTTGCTGTTGAGAAATTTTTGTTTTCTGCAGTGTAGTGAGAGCAAGAGAAATTAGCAGGATGTTGCCATCCTTTATCACAGCCAGAATGATAAATGACATGTCCTGGAAACTTTAAAGATGTGTACGAATGCAAATCCATGGCCCACAAGGATGTGTGGTTGAAAGTGCTGATCCAGCCAGGAGTTAAGCACGTGCTTAAATCTAAGCACAAGCGTTGCTTCCACTGGGTGTATCTACCCGGCACCACGCTGTCTGGGGTAAGCAAAACTCTTGCTATGAAAGGGGAATTGATTTGGTTTAGTGGCTTGGAGGAGGAAAAGGAAATGGGCCTTTTCCAGTCATCTGGAAGAGTGATCTGTGAGTAGTGCAGGTGTTGCTCTTGTGCATTGCTGTCCTTGACTCTACAGTGTGAACTGATGTAGATGGAAACTCTAATGTTTTGGCATTTGCTGCCTTACAGTACATCTATCCACCTTCCCCTCCTCACTTTTCATGCTCTGCCAGTGTCTGCTAACCATGAGCAAGAAGAACACCTTGTCTGCAGTAGGTGGTATGGTAGTGTGGTGCCTCTGCCTAGAAGGGCTGAAGCATTAGAAGAGACTGAGGATGTTACAGGGGAGTGCATTTTCCTCCCTTGCAAACAGGGAAATATGTAGGAATTTTCAATAATGTACAATTCAAGCCCTTTCCCTTCTATCCAGTGTAAAAGCCTTTGGACCAAAGCCCTGTACACTGGCTTGTTCTCTGCCAGCCTGAGAAAGAAACCTCTTGGAAAAGTGGACAAAGGAGAATTGTTGGGGTTTTTTTCTTGCTGCTGATGGCAGCGTTCAGTAGGCAGAGTGGTCTAGATCTTTTCTTCATCTGGTTCTTAATTCTGTCTGTCCTTTTGTGGAAGCACTCTTTTTGGCCCCGTTTCCTTTCTTCCACTTTAGTTCATTTTCATGCCACTTTCTTGCTCCTTTGAATTTGATGGCATGTGTGCTTTCTGAGTAAGCAGGATATTCTCTGCTCTGGGTGCTGTCCTCATGCTCCTGGTGGTGTGAAGTCATCCATCCCCTTCCTGCTGGATTTGAGCTTGCATTCTAACTGGGAGGGGAGACATCATTTTTGTGTACAGATGGAAACGTTTTTATTGGTTTTTTTGGTGCTGAATTAAATGTCATCCCTCTTGCATCCTTGAGACTCTAAAAGAGAGATGGGAGCTGAGTTTTCCTGATGCACTGATTTTATAGCATTGTTCGTTTTTACTGAATTACCTCCAAGTGGTCCCACAGCATTGCAGCTGGCACAGCAATTCTCACATCCATCTCCTGTGTTTTAAGTGATTTTTGTCTACTTCATACAGTGCAGTAAGATCTCAAGCTCATGACTGGAAATTCCTTGGTGCTTTATTCATAAGCACAGATTAAAAAGATAATCTCCCGGTCTGGTTTTTTTTCTCTGGAGCAGTCTTTGAAGATTGCCCATTCTTCTGCTGTACATCCTTTGTCCAAGTGTGACTTCTTTTTCTTCTCTATTCCATTCCTACTTGTTTCTCTTGTTCCTTCCCTTTATTTCAGTTCTGTGCCTTCTGTATTCTTTTGGTTTGCTTTGTTTATTTTTGAGAAGAGACACGCCTGAGATGAAGTATAGTTGGCTGTTTGGACTTGACTTTGAAGTTTTGATTAGGAATGCTTTGTAAGCAAAGGGCTCAATAGTTTGCCTCTTTAACTCTTAAAGCTTTTTTCACCAAGAGCTGAAAAGTTTTATTAACTTTTCCCATCCTGCCTGCAGCTTTCATTGCCATTTGACTGTCTCACGCACCAAAACTGATTTTGTCATACCTACGACAGGCTGTGCTGCACAATTCTTACATCTGAACCAACTGGCATTTCCCTTTTCCGTTGTAAAATATTTTGCCCTTTCCTTTCAAAACACATGCAAGTGTCCTCCTCTCTCCTGGCCTTTGACTCTGCCTTGTAAAACTGAAACAAAGATCTAGAGAATTACATATTGACAGCTGGACTCCTCTGCACAGCTGGATCCAGGAGCCCCTTCTTCAGGTGCTAGATGTTCTGAAGGCCACACGTGTAAAAACGGGCGAAGGGGCATTTTGATGTTAAACAAGGTTGGTTCTTGTGCGGAGGTGGCATATGTGGAGATTGGGATTAAAGATGAGAGGAATAAAAGTTTATTTGATAACAGAAGTGGTTTTTTGATTTGTGAATAAGTGTATTTTGTACCGTCCAGCCTACTTGCCAAAGTTCAACTGAGAAAATGTAATTCTCAATAAAAATGGTTTCATTTTTTTGGTTGCAAAGATTTATTTGTATATGGTGTTAATTTCCTTTCCATCTTTTACTGGTTTACCTTAACAATATGATTACACATGTATTTTTGCTCTTGAGAGATGGTGAGTATGATACAATCTCTGTTTTAAACTGTTATGTAATTAGCAGGGAAAGATGCCTCTCAAGCCTAATCTGCCTGCTTCTTTGTTGCTCACGGAGCAAAGAGGAGCTGAGTTCTGGGATTTGGGTCCTTGACTGGAAGTCCTTGTTGTGTGAATTTGGCATAGGCTGCTTCTGTTTCAGAGAACCATCTCTTTCTTCAGCTTAGAGCTGTGTAGATGCTAGGACCATGCTTGCATGAAGCCAAGGAATTATAATGAGCTTCCTAATTGTGCTCTGTGTACTTCTTGTATAAAGTGGGCTTGCACACAGATCTTCCTTATTCATCTAGTTATGCTCTCTGATACAGTAATCAGTAGACCATATAGTTCTTTTAAAAAGATCCCTTTATGAAGTCTTGTGGCTAGCACTGAAAAACAAGCTTTACTCTCCCTTCTTAGAACTTCCCATCTTCAAAACCAGCCTGTTTGGGGTGTTTCTGCTACATTCTTCTCAAAGCCATGCTGTGAGTTTTTCATTGCTTTTGGAGCTAAAATTTCACCCATTATATTTTAGGGCCCACTTTTGCATACTGTTCTCTGAATAACACTTATTCTTGACAGTTCAGTTCCCTTCAGGGGTGTACTAGTGTGAATGTGTTTTGTTCTGAGACTGGTACCCAACTGAGAGTTTAGACCCAGATTTCTTTAAACTCAGAAACCCATGTTTTAAGGTATATGTGACTTTTGGACCACTGGAGACCAATGAAACGGCTAAGCACGGTGTGTAAAATACCTTGGCAAATGCAAAATGCCTTGAAGGAATTTGAAACCATCTGGCTCTGTCCCTTCTTTTGCCCAGAAAAAGCCCTCCTTAGTTTGAGAGTAAGGGGCTGTGCTCCCTCTTCTGAAGAGGAATGCTTTGTATCATCAGCCACTTCCTGGATGCGATGGGTTTTGCATTTGCTTCTGGCAAGCAGACAGTCAAATGTAGTTACGAGAGAACCACAGACTATTGCATGGGGCAGTCACTGATGAGCCTTTGATGCGCTAGAAATGAGTTAGCTGTGGATTGCTTTGTGTCTTATTTTGCTGTTGGTTTCCCCTTTCCCATCTGGCCACCTGTAATGTAAATTGAGTGGGATGTCGATGGTTTGTGAATTGAAATCCCTTTGGACTGGCAGGATTATTTGCTCCCTGGGCAGATGAGCCTTTCATGTATACCTGTGTGGACAAAAAGCCCTCTCCAGAAAGGTGTGTGACACCAGTTTCATTGCCGCTTTTTTTCACTGACTCACCATATCATAAGCTCACTTGTGTGAGCCAAACCAGACTCAGGCTGCTCCTGCTGTTGTGAATTTATTTCGGTTTTGTTGTGAACCATCCATATTTTCCGGCTTGTCTTTCACAATGGATGGGAGCAGTGGAGGGAGGGAAGAGAAGGAGGCACGGAAAATAAAAAGGTGCACAAAGATTAATTTGCTGTGTAATTTTCTCTTGTAGAAGGAGGGAGAGACACACCTGGGAAAATAGGTTATCAGACCTCTAAGCACATAGATGAAATACTGTCCTTTCTAACAGACACTGATGTCACGCTGAGGCAGTCACTTACTTGGCACTAAAACTGTATGACCAGATTCATTTTGAGGAGGCATGAGGTGGTTTCCTCTGTGTGTGTATTTTTACTGCCTTTAGCTAAGTTAGGGCCCTTGGTGCTTATCACTTTTTAATGATCTGTTCTTACCCCTGCTCCTTGCTTCTGACTGTATGTTCTTTACTACTTAGGTTATTACTCATGTGCATGCAGAGACCTGGAAGTTAATAGAAAATGTAGATTGGAGTTGCTCTCCCCTTCCCTTCTTCTGTAAGGTTATCTGGTACAGCTTCACACACATTTATATATGGTATAAAACTAAAGCTGGGAAGCTAGCAGCTTATTGAAATTAATTTCTTTAAATTTATAAAGCCACTGATTAATCATCTTTCAATGCAGGTGTAAACTTAAGAGCAACATAGTCTATCTATTAATTGTAATCTTTTATATTAATTTTGTAGTAATCATACATACATATTTTATACCTATGTATATTTAGCACAGAGATCACAAAGTCAAGATACTATTCAAAAAGTTCTCTAGTCCTTGCTTAATTTATGTGCATGTCTTTGTCCCATTGGAACACAGGGCTCTTAGGTACATGCTTGTCTTTAAGTGTTGAATATATTCAAGCAAATTAGAGAAGAGGGTTTTTATTTTAGTATATTTTAGTTTTTATTTTAGTATATTTCATCAATTTGATGGTAAAGAAATAGTGGTTATTTTGTGTCAGTCAATCCTTAACCTCTGACTTTGGTGCTTTCTCCATTCGGATACTTACGCATTAATATAGGTGCAGATTTGAGTCTTCATAGCTGCAAGAGGAGCTTTTTGTGGCTGTAGCTTTAATCCCTTTGCCTGGGAAGAAGAGTTGGCTATCTCAGCAGTCTGTTCCTGTCAGCCTCCAGGACAGATTATAAACACATTGTTCTGCCATGGAGAGGTGGAGTTGGATGAGCCAAAGCAAGAGGGTTCTGCCTGGGATGATGTAGGTCCTCCATCTCTGACCCCACCAGATTCAGGATAGGTCTTGCTGCCTATGGCCTATATATATGTATATTTTAGTCTTGTCTTTTCTCCAAGGTCACAAGAACCATCCTTTCTGAGGATGATGGGTATGACAGTACATACGCTTTTACTATGGCTCGTCTTGGGAATTCTTTGCAAGTGAGAGGGTTCAGACCTGCTCCAACCCTCCCTGTGCTTGGGTAATGCTGCAGGTCTTTCATAATGGCTAGATGGCTTCTGTGGGGAATGGCTGCATCAGCAGCAATGCTAGCAGAAGTCTGGAGGTGCAAAAAGCACATCTTGATGTAGGATGCTGCGTGCAGTGCCCTTGATGTCTTGAAATACTGTGTAAGGTAGCTGAAAGACCACTCTCTTCTTGTCTTTGAAAAAATATCTGCACATGGATCCGGAGCTATACATAATGAATGGGGGCAGATGTTTTTAAGTGGAGCTGTTTTAAACAGCAGTTGGTTTATCAGGTTGACGTTGCTCTTTTCTCAGTGACAGTCAGGTTACACTTCAGTGATTTGAAGAGATTCTCATTGCCAAATACTTGACTCAGCATTTGACTCGACAGAGACAGCTGATCTTGCCAGTGGGAAGGAAGGGAACAGAAAGGAGCAGCTGCTGCGGCAGGGTTGGATTAGGAATCTCCCATCATCGAAGGGCTACAAGTGAACAGCAACTATGTCAGTAGATTTGCAGATGTTTCTCCCCCAAGAGATACTTTCTGCTTTTTCTCTGAAACTTTCACCTTCTTGTGTGTATTAAATGTCATATTCATGGGGGTATTACCTCCACAGAGCTGAGGTGAGAAGGAGGGCTATAGGGAAATGGTGCATTGATTTATTGGTGGGATTTATGGGGCAAAAATTAACCATCTTATTTTTTTGTTACTATTCAAATAAATATAACAGCAAGTCTTACACAAAAAAACATCAAATCAGGCTTCAACCTTTTTCTCTTGCTGCTGTGCCCTTGATAAATATGCCTAGATTCAATAGTCCTTCCATGAATTTTCAAGCTGCCAAGGGCATGAAGAAGTTCTTCCTAGCTATTGAACTGTAAATTGTTGTATATGACACCTGGAGGAGTTGGAATGGCTTTGTACAAGTAACTCAGTGTATTCATCTCACTTTCCCTATTGCGTGCAGTGCTTCGTATTGAAGCTGAGAAAGATGATTCATATTGCTTTCTTCTCTTCCCCCTGTCAGTAGCAGCGGTAACCCTCAGAGCAACGTTTGAAACAGCAAATGCCTGGCCCACAGCCATGTGTTACTACTGCTCTGCTGGGCCCTCTGATGATACAGTAATCAGATGAGAGACAAGGTAAGAATTGTGCTTCTCCACAGGGAAAATCAGACTCAGGTATTTAAGTACTAATCAAAAAACAATTTTAAGGAAGTGTTTAAATTGGCCGGCAGATATTTTTCAGTCCTATGGCCTGTGCTGTCAGGAAACACCCTTTTTTTTCCTCCAGTATAAGTTATTTTAGACGATTTGTGAGACCTTACACTCTGTTCTCAACTTTCATGTGAATATTAGCACCCCTGGGATGTGCTGCCAACTCAGAACACGGATGTTTTGTGCTCCCTTAGCATCAGTCTAAGTGGTTACACTGAGAGGGATATCCAGTAATACTGTGCTCCTATCAGCTCTTAATATTATGCTACTGTCATATGAATAGAGTTGGGTTATGTGCTGGCCACATGCCTTTAAAATGCAAGGCTGTGGTGTACAGGTGTGGCTGAAGGGGGCGTTGGAGGTAAAACAACCTATTGGCAATTTTGTGACTCAAAATGGCAGTAAAGCATTTTCTTTTCCCTGATTTGATTTAGATTCTCCTTTACCTTGGCTCTGAACTACATTCCCGTCATGCAGCTGTGCTAGGTACCTCTTGGCATTTGTTAGCAACTGGCTAATTGAAGCACATCACAGAATCACAGAATGGTAGAGGTTGGAAGGGACCTCTGAAGATCATCTGGTCCAGCCTCCCTGCCAAGGCAGGATCACCTAGGGCAGGTTGCACAGGAACACGCCCAGTTGTGTTTTGAAGGTCTCCAGAGAAGAAGACTCCACGACCGCTCTGAGCAGCCTGTTCCAGTGCTCCGTCACCCTCACAGTAAAGAAGCTTTTCCTCACATTGAGGTGGAACTTCCTGTGCTGCAGTTCATGCTCATTGCCCCTTGTCCTATCACTGGGCACTACTGAAAAGAGACTGGCTCCATCCTCCTGACAGCCACCCTATAACCCTAGTTATAGACATTGATAAGGTCCCCTCTCAACCTTCTCTTCTCCAGACTAAACAGCCCCAGTTCTCTCAACCTTTCCTCCCACAAGAGATGTTCCAGTCCCTTAATCATCTTCGTAGCCCTCCGTTGGACTCTCTCCAAAAGTTCCCTGTCTCTCTTGAACTGGAGAGCCCAGAGCTGGACACAATACTCCAGATGAGGCCTCACCAGCGCAGAGTAGAGGGGGAGGATAACATGCTCCAGTTTGGACTGAAACTGCTGTTTTCATCAAGATTGTAGATGCTGCTGCTGCCTCCTTGTGGAGTTCTTTCCATGAAGTCCTAGGACTTTGGTTTGTGGAGTTTGAATCTCCAGCGTTTTTAGGAAAGCGCAAAGTCTCTGAACGTACCAGAAAGTGGAAGCTTAGGGCAAAGGCAGCTGTGGGGAACAGTCCTGCTGTAATCCTGCTCGTGACCTGAGATGTTCTCATCAGTTCTGGAAGAACTGCAGCCCACTTGCAAACGGGTGCATAATCCAGCAAAGGCAGTGAAATGCTTGGACATCTTAAGCCCTTCCTTCAGATATTTCTACACACTTGTTAGCTGCTCACCCCTACAGATCCATCACAGTGCCTGACAGTTCTGTTGTTTAGCCTAAAATGCAAGTTTTGTATTTCTGTTATTTCTCTTCTTTTATATACTTTGGTGCCCCTATGATGTTCACATTCAAGGATGTTTTTCCTTTCAGCAGCTGTATTTAGCTGTGGTATTAGCATCTTAATCTCCTAAGACATCTATGAGACTTGCTGGTTATGACTACTCTGTTTGTCTCAAGCGACAAGAAAAAGGTACTCTCTTCCTTCTCCTCCACTGTTCTCAGGACAAGTCCGTGCTGACATGACCTCCAACTTCAAGCTAAGGTGTGGCTGCAGGGTGTCTCCCAGGCATTCAGGAGGCCCCATGGCCCTCTGCACGACAAGTGTGGATGGGGATAGAAGATGGGAGGAAGGTGTACTGGGAGCAGAGCATGTCAGGCTTATGGCTGCTCCATCAGCAGCTCTTTCCGAGCAAGTGACAGAACTGATAATCCTCCCTGTCCTTTATCATGTTTAAACTGTCACCTGTGATCTTGGAGGCCCTAGCTCCTATCTTTAGCCCTGGAGCACGTGGAGATGAATACAACCTTGGGGTACACAAGAAGGTTTGATTGTTGGTGAGTTTTTCACGGGAAGCTGCTACCATATTTTTGGCTGCTAGTGTGCTGTGTCCTACCCAGATCCCTTTGCCAGTTTCAATCTTTTAATATGTAAAATGTGAGATGTGTTTCTTCAGGTAAGGTTGTGGTGATAAAGGCCTAGTATTAAAGTGTCATCTGAGAGAGCACAGATGATCTTGCTGCCACCTAGGCAAAAATAGTTCCCAAGTAGGGCTGTGGGAAGCACCATGGTGAGGCCATGAACAATACTCAGGGGTCTCGCAGGCAATGTTTTACTCTTGGTTTCTCATGTCAGTCTAGGTGAACATCATTTACTTACCAAGCTGCTCTTATGGGCATGAATTATCTCTGCTTCCTTTACAGACACATTGTCACTAATTACATTTGCAGATAGACAGTTGGCATAGCTGTAGGAGTGGGAACTGGTTTATCTGTGTCATTACTGGTGACAAAATGGGAACCTGAAAGAGCACAAGTGACACCTAGCTTGGGTCAGAACAGCTACAAAAGCCATCTCCTACCTTGGGAACTTGCAGGTGGCTCTCCCATGCCATTCATTTGAACACACATTGCATACAGCTGCAGGAGCAGACCAGTATGGCCCTGCAGTGCTGCTACGGTGGTTCCTAATGGGGATGGAGGGGTTGTTAGAGTAAATAGTTTAGCATATGACAAGTTCAGATAGCTAGTGTGCTTTTCCATAACAAGAATATATTTTATATATATAAAATAAGCACGTATCTGTGGAGGAGAATAAATACCTATGAATTTGTCAGGTTGATGTAGAGACTTGTAACCTAAGTGTGTGTGTGTGTGTGTGTATGTAAAAAGCGTTTGATCGTACTTACACCTTTGTAAACCTAGTATTTATGTAAAACTTGTATCCTACATCTTTTAAGCCTGGGAGCATGTCATCCTTGAGGCAGTTGAACAAAGTGGGGTTTGGCCATTGAGATGCTCTTCAAAAAGTACCTTTTTCTCTGTCAAAGTATATTCTTGCTTAGGAATTTTCAATATTTGGCTGAAGTCCTGGTCCTTTTGATATCAGCTTTAATGTTAGCTTCTGCAGAATCAAAATGCCATCCTCTGTGTGTGGAGTCCCAATCCTGGTGTCCAGAAACCCAATGCTTCCTTTGTCTCCTTGTGTATTTATCAACACAAGGACTTTTTTTGACTTTTTTTGTCAGTTCAGGCATGAAATTTTCTTGTGCTCTCAAACTGAGATGCACTTTTGGCTGAAAAGCACTGCAGGAAGAACAATTTCTTACAGAGCGTGCTTCTGGGACTATAAATAATAAATGCTGTGACCTGGAGTGATGCAGGCACCCCTGCAACATATATGTGCAAGGCAAAGATTCAGTAAATAATGATTTACCTACTCTTTTGTCAGTCCTAAACCAGCAGGAGAAGCTGGATGAGGGACATGCTGGTTTTGAGGCAGCAAATCCATGTCCTGGGAGGGAGGAGGAGATACCTGAATGCCATCCTAGATTGCAGGTTGTCCCCATGCCTTTGCCAGGGGTGAGTCCTGGCTTCAGTAAAGCCAGGGTACTTGGTGGTGAATGAAGGACCCATCACCTGTAGTAACTTGAAACACTGGTGGATCCTCACCCCAAAAGTTGCAAGCTATTGCAGTACTTAATATTGTGCTGTATTGCTACTGTGATTCAAAATGTATCACCCCTCACTGCCCTGAAAATGCTTCAGCCTGTAACATACTGGAGATCAATTTGGCAGGGCTGCTTTGCCTTCTTGCATGGAAACAAGAGTTTCTCAGGGCTGGCGTTCCAGAGTAAGCAGTGGGTGTTTGTGGACAGAGTGATTACAGACTTGGTCAACAGCAACCCGCTGAAGCAGTGTGACTTCATAGTGCAGTGAACCACCACAGGTGCTGTAAATCCATTTATCCCCTCCCTCAGATCACTTCCAGCATGGTCTGGGGAGGGTAAGAAGCTGGAGACACCAGCATGTGTGTGAAGCTTATTTAGAGCCAGAGTTTAGGTAACATGCTAACCTTTGTAGCTGCTAGGCTCTCCTAGGTGAGAGTTTTGAATACCCCGTATCTTAAGCTAATTGCATTTTTTAATGCAGAGCCATTTGAGTTTCTTTGTTTTGGCAATGTCATGAGTGAAAACCTAGGGATGTTTTTCTCTTTTTTTCCTTATCTAAAATGGTTGCTCTTCATCTGAGAGTATCTGTATAAACATGTGTGTACATGTGGGCGTTAAAGAACTTTTCCTCTTTTTCACTATTCTTAGTTTACCTGTTAGGTCTCACTCAATGAGAAAAAGCCTCCCAGATAATCAACAAGATGGATCCTGCAAATATAGGGACAACACATTTGCAGCAAGCTTCATAAGTTTCCTTGTGATCTATCCGCAAGTATGTCCCTTCAGGGCTGGGATCTCACTCCTAATGACTGTGCTCAGTGGTGCGAGTTCCTGCCGTGAACCTCTTGGTGAGTGCCATGGGCAGAACTGGGCTGCTCTTTGGATCCCACGTGTAGATCCAGTTGTGGGATTAAGACTTGAAGTGTTCCCAGCCAGTACCACCTGGTTTGCCATCTTCAAGAAGCTGCTCAGTCCCCACAAGTACAAGCTCTGCTGAGAAATTGGTGTAAGACACTTTCACTTCCATGACCTTCAGCTTGGACGCAGTAAGAGACTCTCTTATAAGCCCTGGCTCATTTTTGTGCCTTTGTATTTAGGAATTACTGTTTCCACCGTAAAAGATAACTTCATTTAAAAAAACGGTTCCCTGGATGTCTGAAGGAGGGCACTCACAGCCTGTTCAATACAAAGCCATTTGCTGACCATTGCAGCTGGGAAATTGCTTCCCTGGTGCCAAGGGGATTGCTAGAAAGCACACCAAATGGCTTTCATGTCCTCTTTTTCCTTTCTCTCCGATTGTTTTGTTCTTTTGTGTGAAGTGTTTGGAGTAGTAGTGGCATTAATGATATTCCAAAGCAGAATTTCTAAAAACATCCCCCCCAAACAGTCTGTCTCCCAAGACATGCTCAGCTTTGTGAAACAGCACGATGGTGTTCGTTTCGGTGTGGCCGCCCTTTGGAGATTTGCAGGAATACTGCAGCAAATCATCCTGCATGCAAGGCTGACCTCTGGGAAGCTAACAAATTGAGGTGAGCCAGCTGGAGCAGTAGGACACTGCTGACAGACAGAGCATGCTCAGACCTGGGGGAGAAAGGTAGTTCAGTCTGCAGATGGTGCACGGGTTAGTGTGCTGAGAGCTGTTAGATACAGTTTTTTCTTTTTCTTTATGGTGGTGGGGAAAGAAGAGGACTGGAGAGTGTTTGTTCCCCTGCAAAGCGTAGCTTTAAGGTGTCTTCTTTTTTCTTTCTCATGTGAAAGAGAGGTACTGGATAGCATTTCCTTTTATTTAGCAACATCAGGTATGCGTGCATGTGCTGAAACTCTAATCTACCAGTGACAGTACTTCCAAGATTAAAAAGGTTGCAGATGCTCTGAATTGTTGTGTTTCTTTGTTGGGTGTTATTGTAACTGTGCTATGTTTGCTGTGCTGATCACATATGGCTCTGAATTCAGTTTTGTTGGCACTCCTGGCTGCAGTGTACTTTGGGGCGGGGGGGGCTGTAGCATGTTTTTTGATGCTGTCTCCTTGCAACTTCACACTGAGTCTCTCCTCTGTGGCTGTGCATGTGTGGGAAGGAGGTCAGTAGTTCATTTGTAGTATCAGGTCTTTGTAGTTCCTCTTTGTTTAACTGGTGGTTTGTGTTATCATTTTTAAACAAAAGTCTCATGGGGAAAACATCTTTGATCTGGGCTAACTTGTGTGGGTTTTCAGAAATGTGTTTTTTGCTAGACAGGTGCTGCTTTGGGATTACTTCCCCCCCCCCCCCCCCCAAAAGCATGCTAATGTAGAGCTTGTGGTAACTAAGGAGGGATTTTCACTGTTCATGTTGGCTGCTCTGTGCTCCAAACAATTTCTACTCCTGCTTAGAATTTGCAACACACAGGAGCAGTCTCAGGCACCATGCTGATGGGAAGCAGGGAGAGCTCAGGCTGTAAATGCTGCTAAGCACCAGTCTCAGTATCCAAATAACACAGGTACTCTTCCCATCGGAGAAGAAAAAAAGAAAGAAAGGATAGATAAAATACAGAGAATAACAAATGACAGCTAAAGCCTAAAGACATAGTTGGAGTGGCTGAAGCTCATCTTGTTCGGTACTTTGGGATTTTGCATCATATTCTTTTAAATTCACTTTTGCAACATTAGTAAATTTCCCCTTCAGCCACCCTCACTCCGTCTTTGCTTTAAGTAGACCACTGAAGTAAGATAAACCTGCTGCGCTTTTGACACATTTTTGCTTCTGACAAAGGTATTGTGCTTACAGACTAACAGCAAGAGAGCATGCAAAAGGAGGTGTTTGTTTTAGTCATATGACAGTGCTGTTAATGCCAGTATAACCCAAGAGGTTTTGATGGGATACTTGGGTGAACAAAGATGGGCTGGAATGAACTCTCTTAAGCCTCCCCTCTGTCTAGCCATGGTTATTTTGAGTACCTTGAGTTTTCATCTTTAGGCTCGGGACTGTCAGAAGGTGAATTCTTGAGGGTGGAGAGAAATTATTTTTTTTCTTTTTTAGCTTATTTTTCTTATATCTCCCAACTCAGGCTTATTTATCTTCATCAGAAATGCATCTTATTTAGGGGAATTTTCTGGGGATCAGGGTTAGGTTTTGTTTGGGGAAAGGATTTCATACTCCATGTCTTTCTGGATGGAGAAGAGATCTTGGAAATGTGGACCTTAAAAGCCTAAGAAGTATTCTTCTTAGTTTCATAATTTTAGCTCAGTATTGTGGTTTGCTTATGTGCATTGACTGCTTAGCGTTAGATTTTTTTTTTAATCTGTTCTTTTGTAGATCAAGACAGCATTATCAACAAAATATTAAATCAATGGCAGCTAGTCAACATGAAAGTCAGGTTGGATCTCTTCCTGTCCCAGCTCTCATAGACTCTGAAATTAAATGGAAGAAAACTTAAATTTTCTATCCGTAAGCACAACTGGAAGGTGTCCAGTAGCCACCAACATTTTCCTGTTCATACTGAACATTGCAGTATGGGCCATTGCACAGAGCCTCAGTCTCTTTGGTTGCAGTTTTGTATAGAAAGATTTGCAGTTTTGCTTTCTACTCCTGACTTGTGCTAAAACAAAAACAATGAAGGTAAACTTAATTTTGATTACAACTGTCTTTAGATGCCTAAAGGTTTTGTGAGACAGTTGTTTTTAAAAAAAAAAATATTTTTACATTTTGATTTGATTTTTTTCCTGAATAAAGTTCTATATTTAAAATTCCACTTGAGGATGCAGAGTTAAGGTAGTCTTATTTTTCATATCCCCTTTTTGTATCGGGTGTTGTTAATGATATTTGTATCTTTAACTGCTGAGTTTGCTCCCTTCAAGAATCTGCTCTTTTCCTGTTTAAAAAGTCTGCACTTCTACACTTGGCTGCCTTTTACAAAGAAAATGTTTCAGTACATCAATCATTCAGTGTACCATCCTTCCTTTAATGTGATATGTACTGTGAAAGATATAAGTATCTCATTAAACAAATACAGTGAATAAGATAGTAACGGCCTTTTGGGCTGTGAGGATTGACTTGCTTGTAGTTCTGTGGGAATCTGTGACAGAGATGAGAATAAAAGCCAGTTCTTGGCTGCTGAATCCTAACTCCCCCTCCTTCCAATCGGGAAAGTTGCCTTCCAGCAACTTCTGCTTTGAGCATGAATGAAGTAGGTATTTAAAACTGTATGCATTACATACACTGCATCCTTAGCTAAGCCTCTTGCATCAGGGATGGGAGAAAGAACAGAAGACATTTTGCAGGGGGAGTGTGAAATGCCATGTTTGCATGCTTTTTCCTGTGCTAGTCCTGGAAAGCCAGCCTAGCAAGAGACTGATCCAGGGATAGGGAGTGCTAATAGGGAAAATGTCCTCAAGGAGGGAATATCTGCTCCTGCCACTCCCACTGTGTTGCCATAACAAGAAGGGTCAGGGTCCCCTGCCCATTTTCTGCCCCTGCAGCTCTGCCCTGACTCCTTCCCTGTCCTGTGGCCGGAGCAGCCCCAGTCCTCTTCCAGTTGTGCCACATTTCTGGGAACTGTGGAGACGGTTCTGCTTGGACACTGCTGCCTTCCAGTCGTGGAAGGCTCTGTGGGGAGCTGGTCAGCTGGGCCAAACCCAAATTGGCCTCTGTGTGGAGGCATTTCTCTCTGCACAGACTGGTGATGCTTTCTGGAAACGTGTATCCTTTGTGCCTTTTTTCCATTTTATGAGGTTTTTTAGCCTGCTGTAGCTCTGGAAAACCGAGCATTAGCTTGGAAAGTGCTTGGGCAGTTGGTAGCGAAAGCTTGGCAAGGCTTAAGTAGACAAAACCAACACTTCTCATTTTGTTAATACCTGCAGGACTGCATGATCCCCCTTTAGATGTGCTGTTCACCCCAGTGACCCTTGTTCTCCCTAATCAAGCTCTTGTTTTGTTCCTCTGGGGGTCTTAGTAATGTATATTTTTGTCTTTGTTTTTGATTGTGTGGGCTTTGTAGCTTTTCTCACAATTTCTTACCTTTAATTTTTAAAATGAAGAAGAGATTTAAACGTTGTCTGTCATACTAATAGCTTTAAAGTAGTGATTCATCCTACCCTAGCTTCATAATTAAAAAAGAACAACAGAATTTGTCTCTTAAATGAATCCAAACAGTCCTTTTTGCCAAGTGCCTATTAGTAGAAATTAATCTCTCCCGTCCCACCCACTCTGATCTCCTCTACATGTTAACAAGAGATGAAGCACAGCTTTGCCATCTATGCTTCCTGTTGCTTTCCCACTTCCTGGGGATGTTTATAACATCAGATGACCAGCAGCTAACAGTCAGAAGGTGCTACTGTGTCCAAACTTCCATGAGAGTACTATGAACCTGCAACATGCTCCAGGTCTCTGCCAGAGGTGCCTGCTGAACGCACCAAGTGCATGCTCCTGAAGGCTTTACCTGCTCACCAGTAGTCAGTGCTAATTAGAGAAGCAGTAGCTGGGCTGAAGGATGAAGCTGTGACCCTTTTGCTAACTGAGCGACGGTGGAGGAAGAGAATAGGGTAAGCTCTTCATGCCTGTGATCTCTTTTGGAAAAAGAGCAAAGATGAGCTAGCCAAAAATAAAGTCCCTCCCACAGCCTCTTAGCCTCTGTAGTGGCATCCATTGTGGCTGAGCTGCAAGCCTCAGGGCGTGCTTTTATTTCCCTTGCAAAGCCTTGAGCGGTCGCTATGCCGTTGTGTTTGTTGAGCTCCGCATCTTTGACCGTGCAGCACTGTAAGTCAGCTGCCCCACTGCCCTGTCAGCATTGATGCCAGGGAAATCTGCCATTTCTGTCTCTCTCACTCCTGCTCCTCCCCTGCAGCCCGACCTTGTCTGGAGTCCTCAAGGGCACATCCCATCCCCTCCCGTGGGGCATCATTGCCCTCTGACAGCTTGGCAGCGAGAAGCTCTGTGCTGCTTTTATATGCACGTCTCTTCTGGCTAGGCTCTAGTGTACCGGCTGTCGTGTCTTCTCTTGCTAAAGGATGGTGCTTTAGCATTTCAAAGCAGAGACTAAAAAAATGTCAGTCCACGTGATTTCCTTGGTAACTGGGGCATATTGCTCACATGGAGCAAAGCTGTGGTTATCCCAGTGTAAATGGGAAGTGAGAGGGTGGATGAGTGTGGTATGAATGGGGGAGATAGTTTGTGGGTAACTGGGAGTGTGAATGGCCTAGATGCTGACCTATATGTAGAAAGAAACAGCACAGAGGACTCTGCTCTTAAGGAAAGTAGCAGTGTGTCTGGCCTGCCACTTCTGCAAGTGCTTTTCAGTTCTTAAGATGTTCTCTGATAATACCGTGGGAGGGGAGTGGCAGCTCTAGACCCATTTTGTGAGGGAGATTTAGTAATGAAAGTTTCTTTTATTGTGAAGCAGCTCTCTTCAGGTGGAAGACTAAATGCTTTCACCTATTTCAGAGTTACCTGCTCCCTCCTGGGAACGTTTCCCATCCCAGGACTACTGCTGCATAATGACTCGCCTCAGCTTGGGGAACTGAGGAACCAGGGGACCTGGAGAGTGATTGCTTGCCTTTGCCCCCTTGGTGCAGCCTCTCCTGGGCCTGTAAAAACAAACAGCAGGACAGTTTGTTACTATTTATGTTCTGTCACTCCCTGAAGGACCAAGGATTTTGATTCTCTAAGGTCTGTGTTCACTGAAAGCGACAGATTTTTAAAAAAGGTGGATGATAAAATGTGAGAAAACAGGCAAAGAATCAAGACTGTTCCCTGTGTACCTGTGAAATTCTCCTTTCAGTTCTGCCTGCAACACCTTTTCCTGTCCCGTCCCCTGCATTCCATCAAAAGCAGCTTTCAGCCAAGCAGCATGAACCAGGATTTACAAATTGGCAATGAGGAACAGGAATGAAGATGTATTCCTTTAGCATTGCTAGCTTTTAACATTCATTCCTGACACCTGGTTGCCTAAAGTAGCTATGCTCACTTCAGCTAAATGCGGGGAAGTGAAAGAGCTGCAGTGACGGAAGAGATGAGGGAGGGCCTTGCAGGTGATTTTGATTAAAAAGCTGAGTTGTTCATTTGTAGCCATTTAGCAGATATTGCTGTAGCAGAGTCTGAAATGAAAACTGCTAACCTCCCAACATTGGCTGCATCCATCAGGCTGCATCTCTGAAGTGCCTCTTATGCCCTTCCCTTGGGGCTAGAGGGGAGAGAACAAATCAGTCAGGGTGAAACATTAGAACAGGCTGTTTCCAAGGAGGCCTGTTCGGCTCAAGGGGTTTGTAATGGTCGACGGAGCTCTCCACCACTAAGATGCCCATGAAATGCAGGTGGTATCAGTGGTGTTTTTACAGGCTGCTGGCTTCTGATGCCTTTGAAACACCCACACATACACGCAATCCCTGCCATACTGGAAAAGAGGCCATGTGGTTTTCCCCCTCCACCAAGTTCTTGCAGCTTGCATCAAGTCCATTGAACTTCTGGGTGCTTTGTTCTTCTGACCTGCAGTAGTTAACTTTCACAATGCCCACAGACTGGCCTTCATTTGAAGTGTGTGCATGTGGCAGAGGACTTGATTGTTAAAGGTCTCCTTCCCAATGCTGACTAGCAGGCTTTCCACTTTCCTTGGGGATACTGCTGAAGTCATTTAAAGCTGCGCTCACAAAACCAGGGATCTGTAGTGGAGAGGTTATGTGGGGAGTTGGATAGTATCATTAGATATCTTTTAAAGATAGTGAAGAAGTAAAATGAAGCTTTGGAAATCTGGTGCCAACAAAATAACTTAAGATCTGTCCCCATCAGTAATTTATTTTCCTGAAAACTTGGTTGTATTAGCAGAGCCTGAGTGATATACTACTGTCCTCAATACGTTTCCATTCAAGGTTGTCCATGAAACAGCCATGGCTGAGAGTTGCAAAGCTATCAGGAGCAGCAGTCATCCCCTGTTATAGAGAAGGAAAGATTGAGAGGTGATGTGACAGCTATCATTTCTCTGTGCAGGGTGTCTGTGGCACCTGGGACAAGATCAGGTTTAAATTGCTGTGGTAGAAACAAAGGCTGAGTGTTAGGAAAGAGCTTATCATAGTCCTTCATGCCTTTATCGCTACAGACTGGCTGAAGAGAGGAGTAAGTATTAAGAGTGAGATAGATAAGCATTTTTGGGGAGTGGTTTAGGGAGAGCTCCTCCTGCCCTGATAATTAGATGACCCCTCTGGGTCCCTTCCCATTTCCTTTTCCATGGTTGAAATCAAAACAACACCTTTTTAATTTGCTGCTTGCTTTTAGTGAGTTGCTGAATGAGGCAGTTTTTCAGACCACTTGCCAAAGGAGGTGGACTTCATTTCTGTTCCATTTGAGTAGCTAGAGCTGCTCTGGAATAGAAATGAGTTTGTTGCTTGGATCCCCAGAAACCACCTCTTGAATCTGTATGGCTTACAGCTACCACTCATTTCTTTGGCATTATTCAGTCTCCCATGTACCTTCAGTTCTTCCTAAGATAGGGATCCTGCAGGCTCTAAGGATCCCTTCTAACTTCATTGAATTCCGTGAATGATTTTCCACTCAGTTCCATGCTGCATGAACCAGGTTGCAGGATCAAGTGTTTAGGTTGCAATATCTCTTTTCAAAAGAACTCCCTTGGCAGTAGAGAAGCTGTTTGCATTGGTCCTAAATATGCCTTGCTGTTTTCCTCCACTCTGGCATGTAAGAACAAGCATCTCTGGGTTAAAATGCTAAGGGACTGTTGCTTGGGATGTCAGAGCATGTGCTTGAGACATTGCTTTTTGTCTCTCCCTGCAAACTTGTATAAAAGGGAGTTTAAATTGCTACCTTTAAAAGCTGCAGTTAGAAACAGTCTAATCAGGTATATACCAATCAGAAATTTCCCATCCTAAAGTTCATGGCTGCAATTATTTACAGCCTGACTAGCAGTGAACCTTGATGCATAATGAAAATTGGGAGCCCATAAATACTGTAGGTAAATCAATATCTCAATTGAAGTTCACAGTTGAAAATACAATCAATACTCTGATATAAGCTAGTAGTGTTTCTACATAGAAAGAAAACAGTGGCAGGATCTCTCCCATAACAGAAAAAGGAACAGGGAGGCCTTGGAGCACCACAGAAGAGATTCTCAGGTTGAGATGGGAAAACACCAACACTGGAAACACTTCAAATGTATTACCTTCCCATTTGTGTAAGGGTTGGCTGTGCTGGTGCAAGTCAGACTCTCAGTAAATGAAGGTTTGATTGCTTTAATGAAGCATTGGTTTCTTGCATAAAGAGCAGAGCTCTCCTCTCTCCCATGCCAGTATTTCTTTTGGAATCCTTTGATCCCTGATTGCAGCCAAAGAAACGACTGAGTGACTTGGGAGTCTCCCACAGGGCAGTCTGTAGACCTGCAAGTCCTCCCCCTACCCCCAATAAAATTAAATTGAATGTTATGTTCACCAGTTCACGTTTCATATTGGAATGGAGTGTAGCAAAATCTATGCTTGGCAATACTCCTTATACTATTATTATCTGCAGAGTAAAGGTGAGAGGCAGAGTTGGGTACTTGCAGCCATGTGAAAGGCCTATGGCAGATCAAGAGAAGAAGCTGAGTGGCCCAGTGACTGCAGCGCTGTCTTTCCTCTCACTGTTGGAGTGATCTGCAAAAAGCGGAGTGAGCCAAAGTCCTGGGGAACCTACTGTTTTTTCTGACAAAGCTTCGTAGAGCTCGTCCTCAAACACCTTTACTTTTTCTTCTGCAAAAGAGTAGAAATGAAAATGAGAGAGGAAACCTTCCTGTAGAGTAGCTCCCAGTTCTGTTTGCCTTTTTTTTTTTTTTTTTTTTTTTTTTTTTACAGTTTTGGGTAAAAAAACCCCAACTTTTCCCTCATTTCCTCGAGGGGGAAAAATTGCCGAAAAAAGCCTAAACTCTCTTGAATAGTCCATAAAATGTGATTTATGGCAGAGCTGTAAACCTGATGTTTAAATGGTTCCTTTCTTGTTTCATTTTCCACAGGTCTTCGCCCTCACCATGTCAAGGAGTGTTAATGATGTGTTCCTTCTCTGTTGCATTCCCCACCTGTCATCTTGCTAGGATCTAACTACAGAATGAACATAGCAGCTGTGTTTAATGCCCTGCTTGTGTCTGTCCTTGCTGCTGTGCTGTGGAAATACATCAAACTGCGAGAGCATGTTTTCATGGTCGAAGAGGAGTTGGTCCTCACGCGTCAGTCTCAGGAACTCTCTCAGGTTCAGATTGACTACCATGCAGCTCTCCAGGCACTGGTGGAGGACGGTACCAGGATGGTGTGCACCGGCAGGATGCACACCGACCGCATCTGCCGCTTTGAGTCCCTCTGCTACTCTACCGAGGCTGAGGAGTTTGTCTACTTTCACAGCAACTCCTCGGTCATGCTGCCCAACCTGGGTTCACGGAGGTTCCAGCCAGCTCTACTCGACCTCTCGTCGGTGGAAGATCACAATACCCAGTACTTCAACTTTGTGGAGCTGCCAGCTGCTGCGCTGAAATTTATGCCAAAGCCGGTCTTCGTGCCTGATGTGGCGCTGATCGCTAACAGGTTCAACCCAGACAACCTGATGCATGTCTTTCATGATGACCTCCTCCCCATTTATTACACCATGCAGCAGTTCTCCGATTTAGATCTGGAGGCACGGCTCTTCTTCATGGAAGGGTGGAGTGAAGGTGTTCACTTTGACCTCTACAAGTTACTGAGTAACAAGCAGCCGCTCCTCAGGGAGCAGCTTAAAACCCTGGGCAGGCTCCTCTGCTTTACCAAATCATATGTGGGACTGTCCAAAATCACCACCTGGTACCAGTACGGATTTGTCCAACCACAAGGGCCGAAGGCTAACATCTTGGTTTCTGGTAATGAGATCAGGCAGTTCACTAAATTCATGATGCAGAAGCTGAATGTCAGCTTGGAGGAAAGCTCCAGTGAAGAGTACGTCGTAGTGTTCAGTCGAACAATCAACAGACTTATCCTAAATGAGGCAGAACTAATCCTGGCTCTCGCTCAGGAGTTTCAGATGAAAACCATTACAGTCTCTCTGGAGGAGCATTCATTTTCTGACATCGTCCGGTTGATCAGCAATGCGTCCATGCTGGTCAGCATGCATGGCGCCCAATTAGTTATGTCTCTCTTCCTGCCAAGAGGTGCCACGGTGGTGGAGCTCTTTCCTTATGCTATCAACCCAGAACACTATACCCCTTACAAAACCCTGGCAACCCTTCCTGGCATGGACCTGCAGTACATTGCCTGGCAGAACACTGACAGGGAAGACACCGTTACCTACCCGGACAGACCTTGGGATCAAGGCGGGATTGCTCATTTGGACAAAGCTGAGCAGGAGCGCATCATTAAAAGCACAGAGGTACCGCGGCACCTCTGCTGCCGCAACCCCGAGTGGCTGTTCCGTGCCTACCAGGACACAAAGGTGAACATCCCTTCTCTCATCCATGTCATCAGGCAGACTGTGAAGTCTAAGCCCGGACCCAAGAAGCAGAAGTGGCCTGGTAGCCTCTACCCTGGCAAAGTGAGGGATGCCAAGTGTCAAGCCTCTGTCCAGGGCACGAGTGAAGCTAAACTTGCCGTGTCCTGGCAGATCCCCTGGAACCTGAAGTACCTCAAGGTCAGAGAAGTGAAATATGAAGTGTGGATACAAGAGCAAGGGGAAAACACTTACATGCCTTATATATTGTCCCATCAGAATCACACCTTCTCAGAAAACATTAAGCCCTTCACAATATACCTGGTGTGGATACGCTGCATCTTCAACAAAAATCTCCTGGGACCTTTTGCGGATGTGCTCTTGTGTAGTACATAAGCTGTTGCGCTACCTGTACAGCTCTGCCCTGCTCTCCACTCCATCTGTGGTTTAAAACTTCTTGTCTTGTAGTTTATAGAGAGCCGAAGAGGACTAGACTGTACCAGTGCCTAAGTGTCCATCTTATTGCACTTCATGTGTATTCTTTAAATGGTATTTATTTCTAGTGAGTGTTTAAAAAAAAAGAAAAACACCTCTGTGTTCTTCAGAGTAACTTCCAAAGGTTAAATTACATGCTGAATACATGTAATTGAAAACAAAATGGAAGGAAATTGTGTGTACCTTGGTCGTGATTTAAATTCGTTTCTATTGTGTGGTGAGTATTTAAGCACAGCATTAAACTGCAGTTAATTCCATGGCTAGGTGGGCAATTCTCATCAGCTCTTTTATTGTAAGTTTTTTTTTTTCAATAACTCTGACTGTAACTTTGAGTCCAAGATTTGGTACGAGAGCCTTCATTAAACTGCTGTAAACCTCCTCGATATTTTTTAGCTTTTTATTATCTGTCAGAATGGTTATTGTGATAGATTTATCTATTCTTGTGATAAAATGTGTATATGGGTAGCTTATTGTTTCTCATATTTTGGCTGAAGAGAATGAGACTACAGTATCAGCTTCATGTTTAAAATCAGATTTTACTGCATCCCAATAGCAAAAGGCTGCAGTAGCAGATGGGAGATAGAAGGCATGGAGTGGATAAAATAATTTACTGTGTTTTAAGATCTGTTTTAATTTTGTGAGTTATGTACAGGTCTGTGGGAAAGGAAGGGGGTGGTTTGGAAGGGGTGGTGGGGAAGTGATTGCATTTACAGCGATACGCTCAAGAAAATATTTTTTTCTGGTGTTCGCTCAGAATAATCTGTTGATAATAGCTGCTAACAGGTGCATGCTTTGCTAAGTAAGAGGCAGATGGTCGCAAAGGGAAGCTTTCTGGGCATGGGTGTTCCTGGGTGCTGGGAGGAAGAGGAGTCAGGCAGGGGGCAAGTACGTGGGTGCCATTGCGTTGGGCTGGACAGAGTGCATGGCAGGGGATGGGCTGATGACACTCGCACCTCTGTCGGGTCGGGGGAGTAGTTTATTCTAGACTTATTTTCTCCAAGATCAGAATCTGGCTTCATTGCTGGGGTAATGCACTGACTGCTTAGGACCTGGTTCTGCACATCTCTCCTTTAGGTGGAGACCTTAAATAACACTGTGTTTGAAAAACTGCTCTATGTCAAAAGTAAAGACCTTGGGGAAGAGAGGAAAAAAGGGGCAGGAGTGTGAGACGTTTCACTGGTAGAAGTTGGCGTCCTCCATAGTTTATAACCAATGCTAAAGCAACAGGAAACGTGCTTTCTTCTCTCCTTCGCTAGTCCCCACTGTCCTCCTGAGGTGTGGATGGGTCTTTGAACAGTAGGATAAATGGCTTGTCTTCTGAGTGATGGGCTGATACATGAGCATCTCAAGGCAGGATTATAATATGAGTTCTAGAGAGAGGGGGAGAAAAACATTGCTGTACAAATCAGACAAGATACAGGAGGGTTGAAAAATGAGTGAAACACTGCAGTACAACATTGGACCTTCAGGCTAGTGCTACTTCTGTATATTCATTTTCATTATGTCTCACTTTGTTTTCAAACACGTTTATGATGTAAAGTGGGGGAAAAAAACAGAACAACAATCCCAAAGTCTGTGTTTGCTTTGCCATTGTAGCCTTGCCAGCTAATAATTTTTGCTTTGATATTTTAAAGGGGCACGTGAATGCTCCCACTGTTGTTTTCTTAGAACAAAATGGGTTTGTTGCTGAAGTGACGTGAGTACCTGAGCTGTGCCCCAAAGTCTTCCTGTGGCTACACATCACATACCACGAATGTCAGAGCTGAGGCGAGAAAAACATCACAAAGATGCGACAGACGTGAGAGCAGGCTGTTGAGGGAAGCCAGCAGGACCTCACTGGCTGATTAGTTCCCACTCACAGCAGGGTTTTGCAGCAACCTTGCATCCCCGTGTCCATTCAAGTTGCAGGTAGCCCGGTGGCCACTAGCCATCCTGCTGGCTGTTGCAAGGGTGATAATGTTGGCACCCTACAAAGTCTGTATTAAATGAGCCTTCAGAAGGGTGAAATTTGGTCAGCATTAATTTTGCATCAGTTTTCAGAAGTCATTTTCTTTGGGTGCGTGAGCTCCCTGTGTTCCCCTAATCACCTTCTGTCCTGAGCAGGGTGTTGGTCTGCGTGTTGCTTCCCTGCCGGCCTTTCTCAGTGCCTTTGGTAGCAATCCTTTGCCTGGAGTTTGTAGACCATCCCATTTCACTTAAGATTGGTTTTACATAATTGCAGATTTTCTAACATTTGCAGATTGGTTACAGCACATTAACTATTTTCTTCTGGTATCCTAATGATTCTAATCAACAAAATTGGCTACAGAGCAATGAAGTATCATATATGTGGGTTTCCATGCTCTTAACTCCAGCATGAAGCGGTCTCTTGCGTTCAGAGACTCGCTTTTTCGAGAAGATAACCAAATGTGCTTTCCACAACTGTGCATTCAGGTTCTGTCTTCCTCATCAGTGCTGAGTACTTTACGAGGTGGAAAAAAAATTAAAGGATTTTTCCTTTTCAAATTCTGAGATAGCAGAACACTGAAGTTGTGACAGTGATTGTTGCCATTTGCCTCCAACACCTGTCTGGTGTAAAAATGTCTGTACCGGCGCCTCGCTGCTATACCTGAATTCCTCCTCTGCCGCAGCACGCAGCACTGAGAGTACGTGGCCCAGTATGTAGCTGTCCTAAATTGGGCACAGTAATGTTACGCTGATTCATACTACGTCAAGAACTGCGGAGTGCTAGCATCTTCCTGTGGTGAATTTTCTTTCCTTTTAATAACTTTACCATCAGTGCTCTGCAGGCCCATCCCATTTTACGTCCCGGCTCCCCCCCCCGTCCCACGGGCTGTTTGTTTCCCTTGCTTCACACAAATATGCAATCACACAGCCTCCAGCCTTCATGTTTCAGGAAAATCCAGCAGGACTTTCCTCTGTCAATGTCACTTCTTTACTTGATCAGAAAGAACTCTTGCTTGGTGTTCCTTAAAGTTTCATCCTGTAATGGAGGCAGGCTCTCCATGCACAGGGGCTGAGGCAGCCTCTCTCACGTGCCCAGGAAGGCAGGGCTGGAGCCGGGTTACTGTATTTCCAAAACAGCTTATTACTCAGGCAAGCTTATGGGGCTCCTTCTGACGAGTTGTGTTGTTTAAGGGACTTGCGCCTTCCACCATTGCATCATTTGTTTTTGCTCCCAAAGCAAATACATGAAGCTCTGTGGTGCTGTCTGGCCTCACTGCCCTGGAAGAAGAGAAATAGCTGGGATTAAATCCAAAACCCTCTGGGGGCAGTGCAGGATGCTAATAGCAAGCTGGTCTCGAACTCGCTGCTGCTGGGGTTGGCCCTGCTTATGGAGATGGATCATCTAGGAGGGTTTCCTCTGGCTGCAGTTTCATCTCTCATTGTGATTAGCCAATGTGCAAGGAGCAGCCAGCTGCTGCGGGAGAGCTGCTTACCGACACGTACGAGGACAAAGAAGGACTGAGTGGAGCATTTACCAGCTTGCGCACATGAGGTGGTGGAAGAGGACCTGCAGGTTGTATAGTAATTCCCTGTGGGACAGGACTTCTCAAGTGGAATAGTGATTTCAATGGAGACAGAGCATTTCACCCAACTGTTATTTTTATAGCCCATACATGCCCTCAAAAAACATACCCAGGAATAGAAACATTTTTGAAGAGGCTTAGGTCCAGTTTGGTTTGGGTGTGATTCTCAAGAATCACGTCCTGCCAGCGGGGCTGTAGAGAGTTGTGGGTGGCACTTGTCTTAAATGGGCCACCCCTTGCTCAATACAGTGGAAGACCAGTTGCTCTGGAAGCGTAGCCTGAAAGAATGGGGAGCCGGTTAGAGTAGCACAAAGTGAGGGCTGAACCGTCTCGGGGACTATCGACTGGTGGGAGGGACTTGGCATGATCACCTGTGGGAGCTCACAGCAGAAAATTTCTAGAGCACTTGTTTGCCAACTTCTCAGGAACATAGCACGCTGAGAAATAATAATGAAATCCTATTTTTTCTTTTATTTTATATGTATATTTTAATAGTCCTTTTGACATAGCCTGTGTCCTGCCAAGAGACTATCAGCATCCTCTGCGTGGCTTTTAAACCCTTGTTCCAAGCAGGAGTTGTCCTCTGATGGAGAGTGGCTTAGAGGTGGGTGTCCTGAGCTTGCTCCCTTGGCTGGGTGCAGCATGAAGACATCACTGAGCTCTTGGCCAAGTGAGAAGCAGCGGGGAGGCTGGTCCCCTGTGACCAATGTTCTCATATAGGTGCAGCCCAGCTCCTCCTGATCTCCCTCTGCGCAGCCGGTGGGGTGCCTTGGTGGCCACCAGCTGATCGTCTTCCCACCAGCCAGAGATGCTCCAGCGCTTGCGCAGTGCACTTCACCCTTGACAAGGATGCAGAATCCTAAACCTCATCCAGAAAAACCCATGCCTGCTATAAATTATTACTGGATAGCTTTTGCTTAGCAAAAATATTGCACGTTTCTTTACTGGCCCTGTGGATTTCTCCAGCTTTTGGCTTCTTTCCTCTCACGCACTGCCTGTGGGTGGTAGGTGCAGGCAGTCCAGCCTGGTCACCCAGTGCGGCTTTTACCCCTCCAGAAAGTGACTGGTGATATTTAATCAAAATATTTGGTTTTGCAGAGTTCAAACTGAGATTTGTCTCCTTCTTCTCCCCTCCCCTGATTCTTTTGGATAGATCCTTTTCTGAA
The DNA here is from genome assembly GCF_964289735.1 of Phaethon aethereus. NCBI lineage: Eukaryota > Metazoa > Chordata > Aves > Phaethontiformes > Phaethontidae > Phaethon > Phaethon aethereus. The sequence goes on along the minus strand of NC_138582.1, from coordinate 124,888,074 downwards.
GGAAATAATTCTTAAGGGCAATAACTTGGGACGTTTAAGAGCTACTGTGGAGGGAAGGAAAATAAAAAGGAAAAACAAACCCTTTAAAAGACAGCTTAGGAAATATGTTTGCAGGAGAAACAGGACCATTTCTGAGAAGATTTCAGTGAGAAATAACGCAAAGTGCCTTTTTTGGCTGCCATCACCTCAGTCTCTAACAACTAAATCTGTTACTCAAGGTAAACGTACGGCAGGAATATTTTTCAAAGCTATTGTCTATTGATTTTTTTTTTTCCTCCATTTCAGGCCACTTTTTTGCCCCTGTCTCTAAGGCTCTACACACACACCGCTCCAGGATCTGTGTGTGGCTTGTCCCAAGACACCAGCACCTCACAGGACCCAAATTAAATTAAGACACTTAGGAAATTATTTATTTTAAGACCTTGCAGGCTGTTGGTGTAGATGGCTCTGAGGCAGAGCCACATTTGCTGCATGTGAGCTGACAAGGGCTCTGACCCAAGCCTTTGACCTCTTTAGGGCAGAAGTTGGTCCATCTGCACAGCAAGGAGTTTGTTGCTCTGCAGGATCACTGGGTGAAAGTGAGTCTATAAGCACAACATCATTTAATTTATATTAAACAAAAGGGCGACTGCAGCATCTTTATTGCTGTATCTCATCTGCTGAGCTCTATAAAGAGCGGACTTATTTCTACAATATTTTTGCTTCTGGTGTCTGTGCGGTGTAAGGCAGGGTAGGTTTAGTGGATAAAAGAGCACTTAATTTTTCCCTGCTGGCCTTGGGGTAGGTACACTCTTGGAATGACTTTCAATGTGATGACTGACAGTCCATCTGTGCTGTGGGTGGTATGAGAAGCATCACCATCTGCATGTGTGTGAGGCACATCACCGTCCTTATGTAGGAGAAGTCACCTCCCCTGGCGTGTCTCCCCTACGGGGGCTTGAGCCAAACCCCGCTAGCGCGGGGCTGGCTGCGAAGCACCAAGCCAGCGCGAATTTACACTGACTGAGGGCCTGGCCCTCCTTGTCACCCTCTCAAATCGTCCCTTCAGAACATGCTGATGACTAAATTAATTGTTGGCACGTTCAAAGAGATAAACCAAATAGCCTCCTGTTTGCTCGAAATAACTTGGCAGCAATCATCACCTTTAAATGCTGCTTAGTCCTGCCGTTTGAAAACGTGTTGCCTTTAAAATTTAATTGAGTTTCTCCTTGTTCGGTGTTTATTCAAACGGCTCGCTCGAATTGCCTGATTTACCTTCTGGGTTAGCTGTGGTTCTGTATGCATAATGTAGCATCCACAGATGAACCCGCTCAGTTCACCATCCCTCTTCTCTGTCCTACAGACTCCCTGTTCTTTTGTTCTTCCTTGCTTTGATGCTATTCTGGTTATAGCGGTCGCCTCCCCCAGCTCAGCCAGTGTGGGGGGTGAGGTGGGCAGAGGTGGGACTGTCTGCAGACGTCCATCTGCTGGCAGCAATGTTGTTTTCCCACTGCGTGTGGATTTCCCACGGTGTTTTCCTGTGGACGTTTCTGTCGGTGTGACGTTTTCTGTGGTGGTTCGGTTCCTCCTGCTTCTTCAATGCATCTGGCAAAAACCTGCCAGGTCCCTGTTGCCATCCACGAATGGGTACTGAGATGGCAGCTGCTGTGCGGACCCCAGCAGATCTCTTGCTTTGGTTTGATTTCCCCAACATTTTAAAAACCAGAGCTGGCCCTGTGTTGAATACTGGCCTTTCCCCACCCTTCAGCCCCAGCGGCCAGTTTGCTTGCATTTGGAGACCATTTATGCCGGGGGTGTCCCCATGGGCTCCATGGAGGGTGGCAGCAGATACAAGTCACAGGCTTGGGCGAACGCAGAGCTGTGCCTGCTGCCCGGTGGCTCCCCCAACCCCACCGTGGGGGACCTGCCCTGTGGATGGGGTACACTGCCCTGAGTCTTCATCCCACCCAGGTGCAACTGGGTCTGGCCCAGCTGGAGGCATCTCTGCCTGTATTTTGCTTTTCCTGACATAGCTGGTGCCAGATGGGCACAGCATGGAGCTCCGCAGGTTGGCTGGGGCAACCTCTTTGACTCCTTTGCCCCCACCTTTTGGTGGGTGATGCCCACCCATTTCACCTTGTTTGAGAAAGCTTTAATACTTATTTACCCAGCCACACATCTCCCCACCAACCACACATCTCCCCCCAACACCAATTTATGGCTTAAGGAAAGAGACTGTCTCTAACGACTCAGGAAGGACCACACAACATCCTGGTTTTTGCGCGTCTTGTTGGTGGCAAGGTGTGACAGGGCTGGGTTAGGAAGCAGAGGCTGAGGCTGCTGCTCAAGCTGACTATCAGGGCAGGGGGACTGGTGGCCATCTGGCCAATGCTTTCATGAAATGTGCCTGTTTTTTAATGGGATTCTTACCGCAAGAAGCACGGAGGAGAGGGAGATGGCACGTGAGGCACTGCCGTCTGGGGTGAATTACTGGAGAGTCTGCTGTTTTTCAGGTGAGACACCAGTGGAGGACTGTAGGTCCAAGCCATTGGTTTCAGCTGGGGGCTCCAAGATTTGCTCTTTGTGCAAGCCCTCTTCCCAATCCTGCTCCTCCGTTTCAAGGATTTGCATCATTTTCCATTACTTTGTTCTTTTTACTCCCTCTGCTCTAAATTCCATCTTCTGTTTTTGTCATCAAAAGACAGAAAATTTGAGCTGGACTTTGGGCAGGGCCCAGCAGGGGTGAGAGCTTCATGGGAAAACACCGGCATGTCTCCAGCCATGGCCAGGGAGCTTGTACAGCACCATGGAAGATAAGTGGAGTCCTCCATATTTCATAATTATTTTCTTTTTCATCTATTTCCTTCTGACAGAGAAAGGTGCTTTCCTCCACGCATGAATACCTTTCCGTTTCAGAGCCAGACAGTTGTGAAAAATCTCTTTCCTTCCTTCTTATTCCTCCAAGTCCTTCCCCCAAGATTATGAGGGTGCTTCAGAGGAGCGATTTGAAATTCATTTTGCTTGAGGGGAAGAATGGGGTTCAGTTTGGGAATGTTGTCTGAGAACAAGGGTTTCAAGTGCTTTGGGCTCTTGTTCTTTTCCCACCCTCTCGTTGCTAAATTTTGGCCAGGAGGTGACTCTGCAGGACATGCTCTGGTTAATGCTGATGCCTGGAAGTTGCTGTCTCCGTGGAGAAGAGGGTCAAGGAGGTATCGCTGCTGCAGCTCCAAGGAGCCGGACACCACAGTCACACATCCCAGCTGCTTCTGTGAGAAACACTTTATTTCTCTGACAATTTTTCCTTCCTCCCTCCCTCCCACCACAAAAAAAACCCCACAAACCTCTATTAGGGAGACAATAACTTTTTAATTGAAAAATCTAAATTCCAGTGCTAGGTTCTCATTCAAAACTAGTTTTGAAACAATTTTCAACAATTCCTTAAGGGTTAGAAGGTGATTTCTGACTAAATAGTGTTTTATGTAGACCATTTTACTTTTCCCAGGCGAGAGGAAGGGCTGGAAAACTGGTGGAGCTGAGCTGGGAGTCCCTGCCTGCAGTGCAGAATTTTTGGTGGAAATCTGAGGGCAGCCTTTTCCTCACAAAACTGTGCTGCAAAGCTTGTGGACAGAAAACAAACAAACAAACAAACAAACAAAAAAAACCCCAACCCCCCAAAAAACCTACCAAAGAGCAGTTGGCGTTGTTCTCTGTATTGCATGTTCCCCTTCTAGGTGCCATCACCTTTCTAAGGACTCAGTTTAAGTGTGTTCTCCTTCAAAAAGATGGGATTTCTTACGGCCCGGGTTGGGGAGATCTCTAGCCAGCGGATTACACCTGCTGTAATAGTGGTGTAGACGAGGGTGGCAGGTATAGAATATCAGGCTATTGATGCCTGCATGGTTTTTCCTAAGGCAAGCACCACCGGTCTTACCCTGCTCCGGCTGAGCTTATCCTTATCTCGTAAAAAGCAAGAGCAAAGCGTATCTGTGACTAGTTTGATGCATCCTCACCAGTAGCTCAGATAAGGGCCACCGCGGTGAGCACCGCACACGAACAAGCCACCCAGTTCTAGGCAAGGATTTTGGCTCTGCTTTCTCAGCTCTCTTTCAAAGCAGGAATATTTCAGGGGGAAAAAAAAAAACCACAAACAAAATTACCCACACAGAGCAGTAGTGCCCCTCAGTTTGTGCGTCTCTCTGCCAAATAAGTGCTTTACCTGGAAGTGCTCACTGCCTGGTGGAAATAAAAAGAACCCCTTGAATAAAGCAAATCCCATATAATCTTTAGGAAAATCTCACCGCCATCAGGTGATCAACAGCTTCTGGAGCAAGCAAACATGCCTGAACCCAAGCAGGTTACTTCCAACTGCAGCTCCAGGGAGCTTTTCCTTTTTTTTTTCTCCTGGTTTGATAGCTTTTTTTCATACCTTTTGCCTTCATGTAAACAAACCACACAGGCTGCAGAGGAATAAACAAAAATCAGGCCCTTGAATGCAATTGCTCACTGGGAAAAAGACCAAAGCAGAGAGCCATGAAATACGTGTACGGTGTGGCAGGCACAGCCAGGTTTGGCAGGGCTGTGAAACTCGGGGCAGGGGGGTCCTGCTGCCTGGGCTGCCCTGGGAGCGTGCTTATCTTTACACAGATTTACAGCAGAGGGGGAAATCTGAAACTGGCTGTAAAAGGGACCCATTTACTGCTTAACTCTGAAGCTCCCTGACTCACGAGGGAGCCCGTCCCTTGCCACAGAATCAAAACAGGCTCAGAACATTTTTTTTTCCACCTGACCTTTTATGATTTTGCAAGGAAACACTTGGAAAATGCGAACTATCTACCAATGCAAACTATCGACAGTTTCAAACAGAGGCAACAAGAAGAGTAACACCAGTGCCATTTATTTTAATAGGTTTTGTCCATTTCCATTTAAAGGGTTTAAATAACCACACCAGTACCTCTAGTGGCAGCACCCACCTGATGCGCACGGGCGGCTACCCCAGCCCAGCTCTCCAGCCACCAAGAGCTCCAGGTATTTTGCACCTCGATGTACAGCGTGCCCCTTGCTGTCCTGCCTACCGAAAGCCACGGTCGTGCAGCGTGCCAAGCGACGGGGCTCCGGGCTGCTTCGCTGAGCATGATATAGTCGCTTGAGACCCGGCATCGCCAAGAGCGAGCTGCCCATCATTCACATGGGGGTGTGGCTCAGGGTAATTAATTTCCCCATTCAGCTAAGGCGGCAGCTCAAACCCTGCCAGTCTGGGCGGCCACGTGTAACGGCAGGGCTTCAGAGGAAAATGCCGCTGCCGGTGGGCTCGCTATGTTTTCCTGCTATCTGAGCTGCCGCCGTGGTGATGCCAGGGTGATGCTCCAGGGCCGTGGTCAGCACGCGGTGGTGGTTTTCATCTGGCATCCCCCACTGAGCCCCCCCGGCCGCCTCGTCCCTGAGCCGCGAGCTGTTTTCTCCTCGGTTAACTCGGCGCGACGGTGCCAGCTGGTCCCAAGCCATCGTAATTAATGCCACGTCTTTCCCGTTTCTCTCTGGGTTTCAAACTCGTGCCCGGGCTCCTGCCAGCTCTCATCAGCCGCTCTCCCCGTGCTGGCGGGCCAGCAGCAAGCAGGGGGAAGGAGCGAGGGAGCTGCCAGGTGATAGAGGCCAAAAGGAGAGTCACCCTGGGGAAGAGGCTCCAGGAGAGATCCCCTTGGAGGTCGCCAGCAGGCCGGCCCTCGGGCTTTGTGTTTCGGATGCCTGAGTGGCCCGGGAGAGCCACACACACCACACCTGGTGCTGGAAAACGTGATGCTTTGGGACTCGGCTCCTGCCAAGGGGCTTCTCCATGGTCGTCTCCTTTTTTCCTCCTTTGTACCAAGCCAAGCAAGCTGGTCGTCCACCTGGGCCAAAGGGCAATCGAGTAACCATGAATTCGCAGTGATGTGTGGTCAGACAACACGCACATTCTCCTTTCTGCTGTGCAAAACAGCATGTGCGCCCCGGCCGAACGCAGCACGTGCCCTCCTTCCACCACCCCTCGGAGCCCACTTTGGGCTCACCTGGGACTGTCAGTCCCGGGCAAACCCCTTTGTGCAGCCCCGGCTGCAGCCTGGGAGCCCACAAAGGTGCAAGGCCAGGCTTTGCCAGGCCACACTGGGACTGGTGCGTCACCTCCCACCTCGAAAGTGGGATTAAAGTTTGCTCTTGGTACCAGAGGCCTCTCTGCATTTGATGGCAGCTTCCCCACCCTCTCCCACTGGTTGCTGGTCAAGACAAAGGGCGGTGGAGCAGCACAAGCAATAGGCAGCGTGTCCCGTGGGTGTGCTGGCCTCGCTCCGCACCATTTATCAGTCGTTTCCTTCTCACGACGTGAGTTTCAGCCTCTCTGTCCAAAGAGGGGACCTCTGCCACACGGGAGGGTTATCTCAGAGGAGCTGCGTGTGTCCCCCTCTATTCTCCATCTTTACTTTCTTTCCTCCCACCTTGGAAGACCGCATGATGAATGGCCAAGGGCACCTGCCAAAGGGTTTCATTTGTGGGGACTGTAAAAAAAATTATGGAGCAGACACCGTTTTGCCCCTATATTGCTAAAATGTAGGTAACGGTTGTCCAAACCTGTGCTGCACCTGGAGCTGCAAACCGCTGGGTGACTTCTCAAAGACCCAATTTTTAACTACCAGGTCCTAGGTGAAACATTTGGATCCACCCAATGGCAAAAGGGAAGGAGCAAGCCCTCCAAACCCCGGCTCTTCCCACGCGCACTGAGAAAACAGCCGTAGTCTTCTCGCCTTTGGGGGCTGGTGTTTCGACGTCGAGTTCAATGCTTGGATTTAAGGACCACATTGGCATCACCTTGCTGGGTTGTTATTTGGGTTGAAGGACAGAGCTTGAGTGTTTTATTAGCTTCCTTTACCTTGGAAGAGAACATCCGTTGTTTATTAGCTTAGGAAAAGTACAAAGGATATATTGAGTTCCTGTTCGAAAACTGCCCCCAGCGCTCCAACACGGCAGCGGCTTAATCCCAGCGCAGGGTCCTCTCCGGAGCGGGAGAGGATCCCAAAACCACAGGGAACATGTTCGGGCAAAACCAGTGCCAACCTCTACCTCCCTGGGCAAAGGCAGGAGAAACGGGCAGGAGGGCTGCGGATGCCGGTGGAGGGGGGTTGCCTTGCAGCGTGACAAGCAGCACGGCGAAATACGGTCACGTGGAGTGTCAAATAATTTTGACTGATAGCTGACTATGTAGGAAAAACAAACCATATCTAGGTCTCTACATGGATAATTCACAACCAGAAACAAATTGTTTGCTGGGAACAGCTCGCCTTGTTCTTTTTATCAACCACATGTATCTTGTGTATGTCGCCACATTGAAAGGGACATGAAAACCTAGCTGTCTGCATGTGCTCCGTACAGGCATCTCTATAAAATCCAAGGAAAAGGAGCCATGAAGAGCCGAAACGCTTTAAAAAGAGGAATGTTTTACAGAGGGAAGAAATTAGGCATTAAAAAGACATCTGGCAGATATTTCTTCTCTCGGGCTAGCTACATTTTAAAATTTATTTCTTATGGGAGGGGTAGGGAATTTCTACATGAGGCTGGAGCCAAGCTATTAATCCAAACCAGAGGGAGAGTCTTCAGCTAAGAAATATTTTTGCACCTGCCAAACCTCCCCCAGCATACAGAAAAGCTGTTTCCGAACTCCTGACGTTGGTTGTAGCTGTACGTTATGTCTCAAGGGACCTATGATATTTTATTTCTCAGCAGGATTTAATCTTTAAATTCTCTTCCTTTACAGGGGGAGAAAGAACGGAGAAATGACGGCGCTCGTGAGAAGGCCAGAGGTGAAGGATCTCATGGAGGGGTGTTGGACGAAGCCAGCCTCCGTGATGGCTCCCCGGGCTCCAGTGAGGTTGTGCTGGGGTTGCCCTGGCTGGCTCCTTTGCTGTGGGACTGCTCTGCGCTTTCAGCCGCAGCTGGAGGTCAGAGCTTGGAAACAAACCCTCCCTCTGTTCCACCCCTCCGCAAACCCTGGGAAGTCCTTCTAGCTTCAGCCCCCAGGCAGCCAGCTTTGTCCCCTGCTCTGCTCAGGCCCCACGGGCACTGCACCTCCCGCTTCCCCCTTTACCCAAACCGGTGGGCACCGAAGCCCCTTAGGGTAAGAGGCCTGAGCCGTGTCCTCAAAAGGGGATTGGAAATGGGGGTCTTAACTCCAGGCTTGCAAGCAGCTGGGGTCCGTCCCCGTGGCAGCCGTCGGCCGCGGCTGCGGCTGCGGAAACAGGACCCGGGGTAACTGCAGAAGCCTGAACTGCTGCCGGCTGCCTGCCTGCAGCTCGCGCCTTTTTCCTGGCCACTGCTGGCTCGAATCAAGGGGTTTTTCCATTTTTAGGGTGAACCCGCTGCAAAACTGCCAGGAGCTAACAGTAACCATTTTTGACAGCTATCACGGAGGGTGTCCAGGGCTGAGATGAAGGGCTTTTCCCTTATATCAGCTCCACGACCACGAGCTGTATAGCCGACGTGGGTTTTTGTAACGTTTAGGTTAAGTTGATTATTTTGAAAATATTTATTCATGACATAACTGTTAGTAAAGGTGCCTCACCAGGGTGTCGGTGGAATAAATGATTGAATCTTTACAGAAAAAGAAGGGGAATATTTTCTTTTCCTATCTGATAGCTGAGCGCTGATCAAAATGCATCCCAGCGCCGTGGAGGGCTTGCGCGGTCGGGGCAGCCCACGAACCAGCAGGCTCCAGGCTCTGCCCGTTAGCTGTGTACCGCACCACAACTCCTTATTAGCACATTTTTTAAAACTTGCTTTGATGCCCTTAGTTCCAGAAGTTGCTCACCAGACCCCTCGCACCGGCCTCGTAAGCCCGGCCCAAACCTTCGGATAGCTCCATCACAAGCACCTCCGTGGAGATGTCGGGCAGAACGGCTCTCTGGGGCAGCCTGTGGGGGCTGCAGGGGTGCATTTCTTTAAGCGATTCCCCATGAAATGGCTCCCATACAAGCCGTACTGCCTTCGCGCTCCCCGCCCCATCCACTTAATCAACATTTGGCCCCGCAGCAACCGCAGAGGTGAGGGAAAAAGAGTTTGTGCAAAATGAATGCTGGCTGCCCTCGCCCCTGTGGGCCAAGGATGCAGGTTTGCTTCTGCAGCGTGTCAGAACATGCCAATATGTGATGCACTTTTCTTCTCCCATATCCTTTCAAAAGCTTAAAAATGAAAAAAAAAAATTGATTGGATTGTTGTAACCATTAGATCATTCTCAGTCTTTTTTTCCTCCTGTCTCATACACCGTTTGCTGGAGTTTTGGGTTTTGCTGAGCTGGCAGGACTTGACTCGTCCCAGGACACGACCAAGGTAACCACCCTCTCGCGCTGTCACGACACACGGCCTGGAAGGATGCCTTCCTTTCGTGTAAGCTGGCAGAGGTGAGAGAGCCGTGGGCCGGCTGCGGGGAGCCATCCTGCGTGGCAAACCCCGCAGCGAGGACGGAGCAGAAGGAGCAGAGGTTTGTCTCAAAGCTTCCAGCAGGTAATGCTGGGCGGTAGCTGCTCTGCCCCTGCGGGTACCTCTGCGGGGGTCAAAACTTGCTCATGCCAACTAATAAATAACCACGTTTTAAGAGGCCTCTCTAAGCTCTTTTTGGAAAAATAAGCCCACAGAGGCTGTGGGTAAGAGCGCTGTACCTCCCCACGGGCAGGCTGTGATCAGCCTTGTCATTTGTGCTCAGGGGGTACTGCCACTTCAATAAACCAATATGATTTAACGGTATTGTTTTCATACAGGGAAGAAGAAAACAAATTATTGATTCTTTACTCACAAAGGGGTAGCTTTTCAGCCTCCCTGTAATACTGGCAATGATTTTTCAGTATATAATGATTAAAAAAAAGGGATAAGGACAGTTCACCGTACCTTTGAGCATCCTGAGCAGCCCATTTTACTGTGATAGGAATACACCGTTTGCCTTATAGTATTGTATGAGGGCTGCACAAGACCAGACAAAGTCTGACCTTGTGTCACTTCTCTCCCTGGCCTTCTCCCCCACCGCCCGCTGTGTAACCTGCCGCAGCACCCAGCAGCCCTCAAAACAAATGCATTCTCCACCGAGCGAGCCCGTAGCGGGTGTGAATAGCCCCCGCGACAGCACCAGAGGAGACGGCAACACCAGCATCTCTGCAATCTCTTGCTTTGGTTTTCATGGAGCGCAACCGGATCTTGCAGGTGCCTCTGGTTTGTCCTGACTCGAAGGTGTCCTTCGTCACGGGAGCTGTGCTGGACGCAGACATGCTGTGGTGTGAGCGTGGCAGGGAGGGAGATCAGCCGGGAGGTGAAAACCACGTCTGCGCTTACCTGATTAACGTAGGCATGGCCTAAGCCACGTTCTACCATCAGCCAGGAAACCTGTGAGAGGGGGAGAAATTGAATTTCAGCCTCCTCAGTATGAAGCTGGAGCCTTAATCACTAACCCACCTCAGAAATGTAAATTTTGCAGAGTAACTACCACAGACCTGGTTTGCAGCACACGGCGGGAGACAGCGCTCTCCCCGAGACGATTAAAATCTGATTTACGAGGCATGGTGGACAGATGGCATCTGGTTTTCGCAGTCAGCGGTGTCTGCAGAATGAGAGGGGCAAACTTCAAGGCCATAGCTCCGCAAAAACAGTGAAATTACTTTATTGCCCGTGTCCCTGCAGGTGACTGCACGGACAGCTCTGCTCGCACCACGCTGGGGCTTGAACCCCCCAGCCCTGCAGGTACCTGCTTTCCTCCCTTCCTCTGCCTCTCGACAGCCAAACGCTCCCTGTCTCCCAGCCCTTCCACGGCCCCATGTGCCCCTGCTAAGGTGCCGCTGCGCTGCCGGGGCAGGCAAAGGGGTGGGAGAAAGCAATTAAAACAGACCGTGCCTGGCTGCTTTGCGGAGCACGCAAGGGGCAGCTCCGGCACGCAGGGGCGGGGAAGTGAAAATGCTGCAAGTCTCTACCAAGAGCAATCAAAATGCCTCAGGAAGAGAAGACTTCTTTTCTTGAAGGGCACGTGCACAAGCATCACCGGGTGGACAAGGCAGGGAAGGACCGAGCAGCCTCACGCTCCACACAGCCCAGGGCCAGGCTGGAGCAGAGCCCCAGCGAGCAAATCCAAGCTGCCCGCGCCCAAGCGTGCGTGTTTTGGGGGCTTTGCACGTTGTCTTTTGCCTCTTGAACTGTGATCGGTCTTGAAAAGGCCCTGCCAAGGTCCTCCCACACGTATTGCTTGTTTCCCATTTCTAGAAGAAAAGGAGAAATAAAGGCATGGAGGAGACTGTTCAGCTGGCTGAACATGAGCCAGCAGTGTGCCCAGGTGGCCCAGAAGGCCAACAGCGTCCTGGCCTGTATCAGAAATAACGTGGCCAGCAGGAGTGGGGAGGTGATCGTGCCCCTGTACCCGGCCGTGGTGAGGCCGCACCTTGAATCCTGTGTTCAGTTTTGGGCCTCTCACTACAAGAAGGACGTTGAGGTGCTGGAGCGTGTCCAGAGAAGGGCAACGAAGCTGGTGAGGGGTCTGGAGCACAAGTCTTATGAGGAGCGGCTGAGGGAACTGGGGTTGTTCAGCCTGGAGAAGAGGAGGCTGAGGGGAGACCTTATTGCTCTCTACAACTACCTGAAAGGGGGTTGTGGTGAGGTGGGTGTTGGTCTCTTCTCCCAAGTAACCAGTGATAGGACAAGAGGAAATGGCCTCAAGCTGTGCCAGGGGAGGTTTAGAGTGGATGTTAGGAAAAATTTCTTTATGGAGGGAGAGGTCAGGCATTGGAACAGGCTGCCCAGGGAGGTGGTGGAGTCACCATCACTGGAAGTGTTCAAAAAACGTGTGAATGTGGCTCTTCGGGACATGGTTTCGTGGGCATGGTGGTGTTGGATTGATGGTTGGACTTGATGATCTTGAAGGTCTTTTCCAACCTTAATGATTCTGTGATTCTGTGATGTGGTGTCCTTGCACAGGCACCGAGTGCTGGTCTCTTCCAACAGCACAACGTTTCCCAAATATCAGCCAGCTCTTCCCAGCTGCCTCCAAACTTCCCTGGCACATGAAAAATGCTCGCTTGCTGTGCACTACAGCAGCGGGGAATAAAAAAAGAGCCTTGCACTGGAACGGGGCAGGAGCCTGGGGTTTGCCTGGCGATGGTGCCGGGGGTCTTGTCGCTGCAGGGACGACAGCAGAGGCCTTGACTCAGGTTTCTCATCTTGTGCTAAAAATACCAGGTTTCGCTAGGGAAGGTTGAGTCTCTGAGGACACCTCAAGATCACAAACGATAAGCTCAGATGTGTTGCCCTAATACTTTTTCCTTACAACTGCCCACACAGGCCGCCTGCTCTCAGCGCTTTGTTCATTCCTTTTCCTTCTTTTCTTCCTTTTTCCAGGTCCCTTCAAAGGAAGATTAAGCAGCAGGATGTTCTGATATCCTAATCCCACCTTTGTGGAGGCAGAAAGCAGGACAAATGCCGCCTCATCGCTGCTGTCAAAAGGTTTATTTGAGCGCAGTGGAAGTACGTGGCTCCCAGGTGGTGCCGGCATCTCCACGGAGCCTATGGGGGACTTGCGTGATGTGGGGGCTGGTGGCACTGTGTGCCCCAAAGTGCCCTGGAGAAACAGGGCTGGCCCAGCATCGCCCAGGGGGTAGCTCAGCGGGCAGGCAGGACCTCACCTCCCCCGTGAGTTGCCTCCTCTCCCTGTAAAACCCTGGGCAAGACCACGCAGGCTGATTTGACCCCTCCACAGTCGCTGCCTGCCCCAGCCTAAATTTCTGGCTGAGTCAAGGCTGCCGAGGGCGGCTGCATTTCTCCATCGATAGTCTCTCTCAGCCGCCCCGAGCCCGAGTCTCTGAAGTCTTAAAGGCTGTTTGCTCAGGAACATCCGTGTTTGACTAGATTTGGCCACGATTAACAACAGAGCTGTGGAACAGCAGCCAACGGGTTTCCTGAAGCCACCTCCTAAGCCTCGGGACCGCAGCAAAGCGGCTAGCCCAGTAAGCCGGTCTTGTGCCACCAAGGCATGCCGCCCCGACCTGCCCCGAAGTCCCCTCTCCGTTCAGCGCTGGAGCTCAGCTGTGCTGCGCGAGCGACGGTTTCTGGCTGCGTGTGGTACGGGAGAGATGAGATGCCCACGCCTGGCCAGCTCTTCCACTTCATTCTCGCTTCAGCCAGCGGCTCTGCTCTGAAGCCAGCCCTTGGCTGGGAAGCGCGGACGGGACGCTGGCCTTGAAATGAGCCCTGAACGCTCTCCAGCCCAGGGCTTGCAGTGCCCGCCGGCTGGACGGGGACGGCAAGCACCGGCTTCTCTTCTGCTGTTCGCTCTGCGGATAACTAGCTGGATTTCATGCGGTGGGTGTGCTTTTGCTCAGCCCCACCACAGAAGCTGCTTCTCTTAATGCCGGGGCTAGCGAGGAGGGGCTGATGTCACACCAGCAGTCCCCGGCGTGGGGTGACCCCACCGTATAGTTCCTCCATGTAGAGGGAAAAAATGAATTTGCAAACTTATGTCTACAGGAAAGGTCCTTTCTCAGGCCTCCGCGGTGGGGTGGAGATGGAGAGGGCTGCTTGCACTTTGCAGCGAGCTGCAGCACCCTGCAAAGGCTGCCCGCTGCCCGTGGCGGTGAAGAGCTCGCCTGTGCCAACACGGGCAGCTGTGCCAGTAGAGGAGAGCAGGCTTCTGCGGCTCCTCTCCCCGTGTGCTAGGGACACGTGTCTACACGCTTAACTTTTTTGAGACCAGTAAGGGTTGCTAAAGGTCCTGACTTTCCTGGAAACCTTCAGGTCTTATTTGAGGCAAGGAAGAAGCAGTGCGAGCTACCGCATCTTAACCCTCCCAGCTGGACCCCATCCATTTGGTGGGCTCAGCGCCAGCCTCCTGCCCCCCTTACCCTACAGCTGAGGAAGGCAAGGGTGCAGGGATGGGGGCAGAGCTGGGGGAAGGTATGGAGAAGGGAAGAGCACTCGAAGTGTGCAAAGCCATCGCGAGCTGGGCAGGGACCTGGCAGCAGCCCGCAGGGGTCACCATCCAGGTGTGACAACCAGCTTCTGAGCAGCTCCTCAGCAAATTGCTCTGGTCTTCAGTGGAAGCTGAAAGGGAAGAGAGACCTCTGATCTCTGCACCCTTAGCTTTCAACTTCACCTCGAATGGCCAGGGTGAACTCTTTCTGGATGCATTACTGTGTGCCTTCGCATTCGATGCCAGGTTTCACGCTAGAAAGATAAAGCAAGAAGTTTCTGACCTAACCTGACCATTCTGTGCCTACATTTTGTGACACCTCTTCCCCTCACCCTAAATCAAGGAAAACTGTCACCCTAAATCAAGGAAAACTAGGCTGAATTGCCTTAAACTGAACAAAATTGCCTGCACCCAGGCTATTTACTGTGGGCAAGGAGCAGAACTGGCAGACCCTGGTGAAGCGAACAAAAATCATTAAAAGAAAATTTGTCCCAGTTGTGACAAATCTCAGCCTCCTGGTATCCTGTTGGCACCTAGATAAGCTTCCTAGAAGCCCAAATGTGCTGCTAAGCTTAATGGATCCCCTTTTTTCAAGATTTAACTCAGAGGAGCCAAGAACTTGTTTCAGAAAAGGTCAAGGCAATAAACCCCAGATAGTTTATGTACATAAACAGCCCTGGGACGTAACACGCTTTTCTTACTCCATGCCTTTTCTGATGCAGCCAGAGCAGGCAATTAAAATCAAACAACTGCAAAAATATGGCAACACTTGCAGTGAAGCCTGTGCTACTGTATCCACTAGCTCCATTCCTACTCAGATGCAGCCAAAAAAACACACACACAAAAAAATCCAGTGAAGGAAAACTCACTCAAAAAAGCAGGACTGGAAAAGGTGGTGTCATGCCTGCTCAAGGAGAGAGCTCAGCCAGCAGCACCCCGGGGAAACACCGCCTGTGTGGGCACGTCACATCCCGTTTCCACGCAGTGCCAGGACTCACATTTTCCTTGGGCTCTTCCCTATGGTTCAAAACCAAGCGTATTCATCTGGCTGGACTGAACCATCCCTGGAGAGTTTCTCTCCACTTACCCAGGGCTGAGCATCTAGTGGGAAAATTCTTCGATGCTTTTGGGTGCTTTCTGAAAGCATCACCAGATCCAGACAGCGGGGGAAAGCTCAGGCAGCCCCTGTTGACTGAAATAGTAGTTTCTGGTATCGGTCGAGAAAACTCAAGGATTTAAAGAAAAGATCTGATGTCTCTGCCCTTCCTCCTCCTCGCCTCTCCTGCTGTGTGGTTGTGGCAGGGACGCCAGGGATGCCCCGAGTCCTTCTTCTGCCTGGCCACGCACAGGTGTCACAAATTACAGCCTCCCATCCCAAAAGGAGGTGAGAAGGTTAGTCTGGTTGCCTGAACGGGATCTTGGCCAGGGACTGGGGAGGGGAAAAAACCTCACATGGCATCCAAACTCAAGCAGCAGACGGAAGCTGGAAGCACACGCACTGCTGGGCCACTCCGTGCACGGGGCACGAGCAGCACCCTGCCCACTGGCTGGCAGTGGGGGGTCCCAGCATGGGGGGCTCCTCAGCAGTTGGGGGGTCCCCAGCATGCTAGACCTGAGAAACTTCTTTGTATCTGCATCATCTCTTGGACTGGTGATGCTGGGTATGGCCCAGGGGAATAAAACCTGGTTCAGCTTAGAACAAGTGAGGCTGATGGTCAGTCAGGAGTGAAACAAAAAAAACCCAGGGAAATCCCCAAGGACAACGTGGAGGCAGTTTTGGGAGGGAAAACTCCTCCTGTTTGGGAAAGGATGCTCGCGTCTTTGGCTTGCCTTGTTTTACAAACCAGTGGATTTTAAAGCCCCAAAGCACGGCATTTTTTTATCTGCTGATTGGCAGTGCACAGCTCTAAGAGCTGTAGCATTTTAAAATCCATCCCAGGGACAACCGTGGGGTCTATTCAAAAGGTCCTGGAGTTTAGGAGTTCTTGGGAACAGAAATAATCCTACCAAAACAGCAGGTATCCAAAATAGCTCTAGGGCACAATTTCTCGGAAACTTGACCTTCACACTGTTCAAGGTCTTCAATCCAGAAAGAGCCACGAAGATGCCCCTTGCAGAAAGCTGAGACACAGGCCAGCATGACCCCACAACGGCTGATCAGCCAGAGACAAACAAATGCCTGGGTGACCCCGGAAAGAAAGGCTTGCCCACACCTAGGTGCCATCCACCTTGTCAAAATCTCACAGCAGGAGTTTTACCTCCATCGCTTCATGAATGGTGCCTGGTTTGGGGGCCCATCCTTACACCTTGTTTGCAAAGTGGGTGGTGGAAGTGGGGAGATGATCCTGGCTTCTGGGAGCCAGAACAGGGACACTTGCAGTCAATTCCTTGATTTGATAAAACGCTGATGATTCGCATTGGTACCCACCAGCGCTCGGTGCGGCTGTACGAGTGTTTCACATCTCTCAACAGCCTCGAAAAATCCCACTGGGATTTCTTTCCTGTCATTGTCAGTGTGGGGAAGAGAGAGGAATGAAAACACATAGCTCCATTGCTTCTTTCGTTTTACTTTAAAGTAGTTCATAGGTGAAGATAGTTTAGACACCATGCAGGGAGGAAAGGTTGCTTTCTCCTGTGGCTACCGAGCGCCCGGGTCCACCCTTGGGTGGGCAGACCCCCAAGTGCTGTGGTGTCTTGTCCTCCACGCAGCTGTCCAGCTCCATCCTGCTTCCCGACGCTCCCAAATCTGGGTGTTCATTGGAAAGGGACAGCAACGGAGGGATAAAGCAGGGGAGGGGCGTATAAAAGTACAGCTGGGCGGATTAGGCTGTACAGGAATTAATGATGCTTTGCCGTCTTGCACTTTGCCGTTGCAGAAATCACAGAATCACAGAATCATTAAGGTTGGAAAAGACCTTTAAGATCATCAAGTCCAGCCGTCAACCCAACACTAAAATGTAAACCCAACACTAAATGCCCACTAAACCGTGTCCCGAATGAAGCTTTCAAGACGCTGTTGGCAGGCGCGGGGAAAAGGCAGCCTGTCGAGCCAATGCCACCTGCTGGAGACAGCACTCGGAGACTGAGGTTCACAGCACCAGTTAAACCGGTGTTTCTTAGTTGTCCTGCTCCCAAAATACTTCTGCATCTTGAAAACCTGAGCCCATGCCTGTGGGGGCAGACACCTCAGACACTACAGACGCAGCCCCTCTGCCATCGCAGGGAAGGTTTCCTTTCCCCCAGGTTCTTGGTCTCCTTTCCCCCCTTTGCCTTATCTGACAGCTAATTATCATTCCAGGAGTAATTGCTGGAGAAAGCCGTATGGGATTCATAAACCGCTAATGCTGGCAGATTTTTTCCAAAGAATCAAAAGACCGGAGAAGTCCTATATATTACTGTTGTTACTGGTATGATTATCACTGCTGTAATAGCAGCCAAAATTGCCAAATTAGGTTGCGGAATCCGTTATCGCTGCGCAGACACAAAGGCAAGGTTATCATCCCTGAAGCCGTTCCAGTCTAAGAGGTTTGTAATTGGGAGGAAATAATATGTTCACAAGCTCTAACGAGAGAGTCACAAAATAAACCCAGACCTAAGGAGAGGGAAGGAGGAGGGAGGTGAAGCCTCAGTGCTGAGACCTCCACAGAGGGACAAACTGAGGAGCGGCCACTGCTGGGGCAGTGGATCCGGGGGGTTCGGTGCTTCTGTGTGGGTGTCCGTGTTGGTTATCTAATATGCCATTCCTTAGGCTCCAGTGATACTGCTACTTACATCATAAATTCAATGATCTTCCCTTTACTGGTCATTAATCTGCTTCGTTTCCTGACAATTTTATACTCTTTTGATAAACTGTTTGTCTAACCGCTTGGAAGAAACAATGTCAAAAACTGTACCTTAGGCGTTCACCCAACTAATGAAGAAAATCCATCACCAGGAGGGTTTATCTATTGTTTTGCTGGATGTAAATAAAACATCAGGCTAATTTACTTCCATTAATCTTAAAGGCCATCGCTACAATGATAGTCCTATGTTGGAGTGGATTTTTTTTTCCCTTTTCCACATGAATATTTAACCA
The DNA here is from genome assembly GCF_964289735.1 of Phaethon aethereus. NCBI lineage: Eukaryota > Metazoa > Chordata > Aves > Phaethontiformes > Phaethontidae > Phaethon > Phaethon aethereus. The sequence goes on along the minus strand of NC_138582.1, from coordinate 124,870,066 downwards.
AGTACTGAAAGCATAAATAAATTGCTTTCAAAAAGCCAGATTATTTTTATATCCTGTGATTTAACAATAAATTTGGATTTACTTGCTAGCTCTTGCCTTCACCCGCGTGGTCATGGAGCTGCTTGGGCAGTTTTTGCTGAGCATCTTGTGGGGTCTCCAAGTGCTACCCCCGAGTGCCACCCCACTGGTGTCATCCCCAGCCAGTGGGTGACTTCAGTGGGTGCTCGGGCTGCTCTGCGAGGTCTGTACGGGGGTGCTGTAAAGGCTATTTGGTGCTCAAGAATTGTCCCTGCGATGCAGCAAAAAGGCAGGCAGTTTATGGAGGGTGAGGCCAGCAAAGCACTGGCGCGGGCTGCGGGGGGGTGTTCAGGGGTCACCAGCTTTGCGGGGGTGAAGAACAGGCTGAAAAGGAGTAGCATGCCTGGGGGGCATATCTGGGTGGATGTCCTCCTGCAAGAAGCCCCGACGGGAGCGCTGCCTGGTGCCTCCGGAAAACTTTACAGGCTTTCCCGGCAGCTCTTGAAGTGACAAAAGGAAGAACAAGGCAGAGGACGGCAGCATCGGGTTTTCGCCCTGCATCTTTTTGGGTGATGTGTGGAGCAAGCGGCACCTCGTGCCCGTGTTGCTGGGCTGCCGGGGCACTCGCACGCAGGCGGCTTCACCTTCCCAATGGTCTTGGCTCCTTGCTGTTGCTCTCCTCCTTCCTGTCAGCAGTGACACTAGCAAGAGCATCCTTGGTAGGATGGGGGTTGCATTTAATTGCCCTCGCTGGGAGCCACCTGTGCTTTAGCTTTTGCAAGCCCAGGGAAGGTGCCTTAACTTGTTTCTCCACATATTTCCCTTGCTTAGCTGCTGCTGCCTTCTTAAAGCCAAAGCAGTACTGCCCCAGCTCTGCAAGCATCTTGTACCATGTCCTTTTTTTGTTACTCCACCCCAACAGGATCCATGATGATGTCCAGTGAAATTTGGTTGAAGCAGGATCACTCCTGAGATGAGACCTTGTTTGTCAAGCACGGCCTACATTATAAACCCATAAAAATAAGTTTATCATAGGAAATATGACAGTTTCGGAGCTGGGGCAAACCAAACCTAACACTACGTGGTAAAGGCTGCTACGGCCAGAGCAGTCTGTGGGATGTCTCCGAATGGCTGTGACTACAGTTCAGAGCCCATGTGCTTTTCTGACTACATAGACAAGCCCATGGAAAAAATCACTAATTAGAGGAGGCGAATGATCAGTCTCAGCAAGATCATGGCTTTTGCTTCTCTCTTTTATCCATACGAGCTCCTTGTTAATTCAAGAGTGATTTTTATTCACACGCGTAAGTGTTTACAGATGTTCCCACACATGTTCAGCCAGCAAACTCACACATTACAGCTAAGGAAATGCAAAAAAAACCCTAGAAAAATCCCCACTACCTTGTGCAACATTAAGGTCAAGCAGATACAACCGGAGGCAAGAGGTGCAACCAGAGGCAAGGCAAAAACTGCTGTTCCAGCACAGCCAAGTCAACAGCTTTGGCCACCGCACAGTGTCCCACCTTCCTCTCGCTTCTTGCTGAGAACTTGGCTTACATGGGATGAAAACCTCACTTTTAATGAAATTTCACATTTTAATGAGAAAAACAAGACTATAACTGATGCCACACATCCTAACTAATGCTCTTGTTACCACGTAGCTTTTCACATCATATTTTCTGGATTTAATTAAGTTACATTTAGTCTCCTTTACTCATATAAGGCTGTGTTTAGGTATGACTTTTCACAGGATCCAGGATGAGTTATTTCATTTTCCTCCATGCTTACGGGCTAAGCTCACCTCCAGATAATGAATCCCCATGATTTGGGCTTCAGCGGGGCTTCCCTGACAGGTCCATCCCACAGCGCAGCAAACTGGGTGAGAACTGCTGGGGTGGGAGGGTGATGGGGGAAAGACTTTCCCTGGCTGACTGGGGGCAGGACTCCAGGAAGATGCTGCCGGCGCCCTGGGTGCTGATGTGCCTGTGATGCGGAGTGCCGCCGCTTCCGGAGAGCGCTCGTGCTTGTTGATTAGTGTCACCCTCACCTCACTTCATCTTCTCTTAAGCAAGAGAAAAAAGGAAAAAAAAGGTAATTGCTTGTGCTTATCAGCATGGGTGCTAAAGTTTCCCCTTGCAGGCTCTGTGACTGACACGGTGCTGAGACGGCTGGAGCAGGGAAGGAGCAGGGGAGGCATGAATGCCCACCCTTTCAGCCTCTCCCGCTCCATGGGCGGCTGTGTTCCCCAAAGCTAGGGCAACGGGACAGCAGCACAGCGTGGGTGCCCACGTCGGTCTCACTGAGACTTTCCAAAGGCACGAGTGACTTGGGGTGCCTCGAGCACAGTGTCTCCACCTGTAATGCTGGGGAAATGGGGGGCTGCTCCCCGAGGCCCCTTTACAAAGCCTTCTCCTGGTGGCAAATCACCAGCCCACAGGCCAGGAGACGGCTGCTCCTGGCAAGCAAGCACTAATTGCATGCTTCAGCTGGGAAACATGCCGTGGAAAGCAGGAGAGGCTCTGATGGAGCCCATCCCTGTATCTTTTTTTTCCTCCTGTTCATTTTGCTTTCGAATTTTCGCTCAGTCCTGACACTTGAGGACTTGCCTGGCCGGGATGTTGCTGTGCCCCATCACAGTGGATGCTGGGCAAGTGGCAAAGGAAGTGACAGGAGCGGGATGGGCTCTGCCGGAGGTGCCAGCATGCTCAGCCTTTTGCCCTCCATTGCCTTCTGCTGTAATAGCCTGGCATTTCGGTTAAAAGATTTTTTTGCGAGCCTTGGAAAGAGTTTCGTGCAGCCGTGCCTAAGCGAGCAGGCAGGAGCGCTTTACACAAGCGGCAGAGCTCGCAGTAGATTTGCCTTTCAATCCCCTGGCAATGAAGGGAAAGGGCGAGCGAGAGAGTCAAACCTTCAAATCCCACGTTCAAAATGCACCGAGGCATGGCGTACAGCACACGGCACACGGGATCGGCACCGCGGGCTGCGTAAGGGCAGCTGCTGCCGGGCGCTGCCTGTGGGTCCAGGTCCTGCCTGGCCCCGGCTCGGGCAGTGGTTTACACCCGCTCCCAGGCACACGTCACCTCCTCCGTGGGGGTAAGACGGAGCTCAGCTCAGGTGACTTGTCCCTGCTTAATCCACTTAGAAAGCTCCCCTCTGCCTTCCCCCACGCTGCTGCAGCCTCTCTGCCTGCAATGTTTTGGAAACAGCAAAGGCATCATCAAAAAGCCCCAGTGCGAGGCGTAGAAAGGCTGCCAGTGACTTCCCCCAGCTTTGAGCAGTGCCCCTCACTGCTTCTTTATCTCTTCCCAGGGTCCCCGTAGGCTGTTCAGTAGTCCAAGCCTCCAGTTTCCAAAGCTGCTGGGAGGGCGGGGGGTGAAGGCACCCAAAAATTCTCACGGATGTGCCCCTTTGAATATCCACACTGAGACTGTTGCTTGATAAACATCGCTCAATGCCCTTCTCAAGCAGTTGTGAGTTGTTTCAGGAAACGTCTCCTCCTCCTCTTTCTTATCCCCTGCCATCCCTTCTCCTTTTCCAGGGCACCCTACGAGGAGAGGGGGGAACACATTTTGGAGAGCCAAGCACCCTCACGCAGTCTCACGTCGCCCACGCCGAGGGCGTAAGGTGCCTCCGTCGCTGCCGGGATTTGCAAGGCTGTGCCGGCCGGAGGTCGGGTCAGCGGGGCGAGTCCCCGAACACCGTCAGGTTGCGCTCCTGGATGTACCGCAGCAGGACGCGCGCCCGCCCATCGATGGTCCGAAGCAGGGGCCTCAGGCCCTGGGGGCCGCCCTGGCTCTCCCAGAGCTCCCGGTCCAGGCGCAGTGACTCCAGCAGCAGGCTCTGCAACCGGCCTGACCGCAGCGTGGCCACTGCCGCTGCCGGGAAGCTGCAGCGGAGGAGCAGAAGAGAGAGGGAGGGAAGGGGTTACCCCAAGGAAGGCCGAGCAGCGAGGAGGGGAGCAGCAGGGCCCCCCGAGCAAAGGCCACCCCGGTGCTTCAAAAAAAGATGCGTCTCCACCCAGAGGAACGCAGGATGAGGAGCCTTCTGCTTAAAACTCTGCCCATGGCAAGCATGCAGGACAGCGCCATCAGAAACGGATCCGAATGAGCTCCAAATCAACGGGCCGGTAGCGTGCCAAATGCCTGATGGGCAACGACACAAGCAACGCTGAAATACCTGATTATTCGCTATTTTTGTGCAGCTGCCAATTAGAGAGGGGAAAATAGGCTTTGGAGTCCGCCATCAGCCACCCAGAGCAGGACGAAAACCCAAATTCAGTGCAGAGGCGCGTGTGATGGGTTTGCCAGCCCACTCACTGCCCCATCCTGGGTGGGAGGTGGCCCGGCTCCACAGGGGTGCCCGGCCGGGGCGGCCAGGGCAGGCGCAAAGGCGTGCAGATAGGGCTGGCGTCCGTCCCCCGCGCGCAAGCTCAGCCCTCGCCCGGGACGTGCCCCCAGGAGGGTGCGCATCGCCCTTCCTACCTGTCTATGCCTTGCAGGAGCCTAAAGTTGAGCTTCTCCTCGGGGTGCTGTGGCCTACCAGCGTTGTCGATGAACACCAGGTGGGACGGTGTGCTCCTCCGGACCTGTCAGCGGGACGGGAAGGAGAAGTTCACTTGCTGTGGGGAGTCACAGGTTTGGGTGTTTAAGCTGGTTTTTTTAACACATTGAATAATCCTGAGATCAGCTGTGGGCCGGCAGCTGCCAAAGCCCAGGTCCCTCCGTGCTGAGGCACACCTCCCACCACGGACCCCTCATCCCCATGGGACCTGTGTGCCCCTTGCTGCAACGTCAGCCCTGCAAGGGCCTCCCAGGCATCTTCATCTTAGCTCCAGAGTAGCCCCTGGGGAGCCGAGGGACATACCAGGATGTGGACCAGGACCAGCTCCGCCGGGTTTCGGCACTTCTCGTGGAGCCTCTCCTCCACACAGGGCTCAGAGGGGTCGGGCTGAAACCCACAGCAGTAGCGGTCCAGGCGGTCGTGAACCTGAGGGAGACATTTGGGGACCTTAATGGGGACAGGCACCCAGGGAAGGGAAGTCCAGCCGTGAACTTTTCTTGTTCAGAGGAAAATAAAAAAGTTTCTAAGGATCCTCAGGAGACATGAGATGGAAAAGCTGCATACACTGGTGAGCGAGAGAGAGGCAGGGAAGCATTCAGAAGCCGATCTGACTTGCAAAACTCCCTTGTCTTGGAGAAGAGACCAACAAAGGTGATGGTGACAGGCTTTGCTGCTGGTGCCCAGATACCTTCTGTGCCTGGTACCTCCACACTCCATATTTGCACGGAGCAAACGAGTCATGCTTCCAGCTGAAACCAAGGGAAGGCACAAATAGTGATGAATGTAAAAAAAAAAACAACAAAGCACCCAAGGAAACCTAGGTTTTGAAACCTCAGAAAGAGATTTTTTATTCTTGGGCTGAGTCTTGGTGCACTGGATGGTGGTTTCATCTGGCTCCTGGCTCACATACATCCTTTCATCCGTCCCTTCTGGCAACCTACACAGCTCTCAATGGAAAGATGAATGGAAAAGGATCAGCAAGGGGAAAAGCGATTTGTGCATTTAAACAGAGCATGTCTGACATTTGGAGTCCGCCATCAGCCACCCAGAGCAGGACGAAGACCCAAATTCAGTGCAGAGGCGCGTGTGATGGGTTTGCCAGCCCACCCACTGCCCCATACTGGTGGGAGGTGGCAAAAAATTTCTTCACTGAGAGGGTGGTCAGGCATTGGAACAGGCTGCCCAGGGAGGTGGTGGAGTCGCCATCTCTGGAAGTGTTCAAAAAACGTGTGGATGTGGTGCTTCAGGACATGGTTTAGGGGACATGGTGGCGCTGGATTAATGGTTGGACTTGATGATCTTAAAGGTCCTTTCCAACCTTAGTGATTCTGTGATTCTGTGATTCTGTGATTCTGTGATTTAAGTTAGGCCACAGTGACTTGTTTTAACCACATCTGTGTTTAATTATTTGGAGGAACTGCTGAGGCTCTGTGTTGTCGAGTCCGTCAAGCCCCTCACTCCCCACCCCAAATCCCTGCAGAAACCCCGGTGCTGCGTGGCGGCTTCCAGTGTTTCACCCACAACCTCAGAGGGATGAGGGAGTTTTAAAAGAAGTAAATCTCTGTCAGACCCAGCTTCAGTAACCCTGCCTCAGTATTCACATAGCTCCCTCAGCTTTGTCAGAAGCAGCCCGTGCATCCTCTGCGGTGGCCTGTGGGGCAGATGGGACCTCACTGGCTGTCAACAGCCCTCCCCACGGCCATGCAGGAGCGGCTGCTTCACCACCTCCAGCTCTGCAGGCCTGTTTGCAACATTACAGAAAAAAAAAAAACATATATGTATAAAAAAAATCTTCTTTAAATATATAAGTATATACAAAATAAGTACATTTTCCAGTCAGAGCACAAAGGCGTCCAACTTACTTGCTTGCTCGGGGTTGCTGGTCCCAACCCAGGAGCCAGGGCTCAGGGTGCAGAGAGGCTCCTGGGGCTGCCAGGAGGGCTGGAGCAGGTCTTGGGTGAGCCGGGGGCAATGTACAGGTGATGACTAGATGGAAGCCAAGTGACCCACAGTGGCTGCCTATTCCCCTCACCCTGATAATTAGCAAAACTTATCAATTACAGACTGTGCTTCAAGGGAGAGTTCAGTCTGAACCCAAATACTAATCAAGCACTGGAGAAGTTGCTGCAGGAAACACTAAGTTTGATTTCCGTTGCCCATTATATTCATAATCCTTTGAGAAGCAAGATTAGTCCCACACTGGAGCCCTTTAAGAAATCCCTCTGTTTCCTGAGGTTTAATGAAGCATTTGGGTCATCATTTCTCCATTGGGACACCCACCGGTTAAAAGTGCTGGAGCATCTTTTGACACAAAACCCACTGAAATGAAAGAAAACATGACATTTCCTCCACGCATCTCCTTGGTCTACCTACTGGAAAGCTCAGCACACCAGTTTCTCTCACCTGCTACGTTGTTTTCCAGGCTGCACAAAAAGTGAAGACAACCTGAGATGATTTGCAGAGATTATTTATATGTGCTCAGGCCTCCACTCACCCACCCATGAGTGCCTGTGAAACCGAGGCAAATCAGTACTGGACCCATGGAGATGCAAGGTGGAGGCTGGACCTGGTGTCCAAGTGGAGCCCCAGAAGATGGACCAGCTGGTTGCGGAGGTGCTGAGAGTGCCACTGACACGTTGACGAGCCCTCTCTATCCCCCTGGTCCTCCCTGGGTCATTTATATTTATTTCTTCTCACCAGTTCCTCAATGGCTCTAATGAACGGGACATCAGGTCTTATTGCTGGAACACAAATATGTGAGCCACACCTTCTCCCATCCAAGCTCAAACCCCGTGAGAAGTTCCCCTTCAGCCCCTCTTTGGTCCCACATGAAGCTCAGCTGCCCCAGAGCATCCCCTTGGGTCTGACAGGGCTTTCTAGCCTGACTCATCCTGAGACAGATTCCCCCAAGGAAAACAGCCTTGCTCTCCCTCGGCGTGGAAGGGTGTATCACAGGGAAGAGACGCGGCTGCAGAGCTTCAGAGTTGATGTATTTTTGGGTCACTTTAAGGCGAAGGTCAAAAACATCAGCTACTCCCTTTCCACTGGGCTTGATGTTTTCCCTCAGTAAAGCTTTGCACCAAGAAGGCGTCCCCTTAAGGCAAACACCAAGCGAAATCAATATAGAAACAGCCCAATTTTAAAGCTAATTGAAGAAAACAACCAAGATTTCAATGTCAGTGTACAGCACAGCTCAAAGCTCACAGGGGTGTGAGAGGCTAAAGCCATTTCTGAAGGATGCTTCCATAACACCCTGCTGACTCGGTGCCTCTTTACCTTTATGTGCCTTTTCCCCATGGGAGGACCCCGTTGGAGTTATTGAGGAAAACCTGAGGAAGCCCTTGGATTTATCATTGCGCTGCTTTGGTCCTCCGAGGGAAAGACTCCTTAAAACTAGATACTCTCTCCTGGAGACTCAGCCTTTCCATTGCACTCAACCATATTTTGGCCTGGGGAAGAGAAGGGGGTTGGTTAATCTTCTCATTTCTCTGGCTGTTTCAGCTAAAATATTTCCAAAGCCAGACAGGATTGCTCCCCCTCTGCCAGCCATAGTCTGAGGTTATAAAGATTAATGGTCAGGCTTTGCCAAAAAAAAAAAAAGAATAATGAGAACACATATTTTACTAGTCTCTCTTTTTTTTCCCTTTCTTCCTTTCTTTCTTATTTCAATACTTGCCCTTTCAGGCAGTTTCCCCTTGTCTGATAACCAAAGCTCCAGCCCTGAGGTGCCTAAAAAGGCTTTTTTTCCCATAGAAACCACTTTTGCCTCCTCACAGCTGCCCTCTAAGAAATGATAACTCTCTGGGACACTGTTGTAATCCCTCGTGGCAGCAGGGTATGATTTTCCAGACAGAAGATTAAGCACTATTAATGGCGAGGAGGAGAAGAGCAGTGCTGTAGGAAGGGGCAGGGCTCCTGATTTCCAATGCCAGCAGCACATCTCCGGAGCTGGATCTGATGGGGCTGATGCCCCAGGGATGCCCTGTCCCGAGCTGCTGCCAGCACCCACGTGAAGCGGAGCCAACGGAGCCACGCCGCGAGGAAGCTCGCCCACGTGGGAGCAGACCCGCCACGTCCGAAACCTGCATGTCTTTCCTTGCAAGCCCCAAGCACGGACCGTGCTTGGGCCAAACCGCTTCTGCGCAAAGCTCTGCTGCTTCCCGTCAGCTAACGAGTGAAAATACATCCCAAGAAGCCACCGCCTACGCGGCCCTGCAAAGGAGGAGACCACAGTCAGGCAAGGCAGGAGCAGGCGCAGGGGGACCTGGGTGGCACAACCGGTGGGACGGGTGGTCTCCATCGCCTCAGCCCTACCTGGAGGAGAAAGTCAAAGAGGGCCAGGCGGCTCCACTCGCTGCGCGGGATGCTGGAGCAGGGACCGTCCCCAGCTGCCGGCGTCGGTCTGCGGGGCCGCAGCATCTCCTGGTACTGCAGCCACCCCAGGGCACAGGAGTTCTGGTCATTGTTGGCATCCTCCAGGTGCTGGAGGTCAGGTGCCCACCAGATGATGGGCCGTGGGGAGCCATCAGTGTAGCTGTAGGGGAGGAGGTAGCTGGTGAAGCGCCGTGCCACGGCGGGCAGGCTGCGGTTCAGCCCCAATACCCTGTCCAGGTGGAAGGCCAGCACCTCATAGAGGTCCCCAGGGCGCTTGATGAGCCCGCAGCGCCCATCTCGGCAGTCCTCCTCCAACCCAGCTGGCGAGGCGTCCCCCTCAGCATCCCCCACGGCCCGCAGCCCCACTCGCAGGACTTGCCCATGGGCTGGGACGCGGGTTTTGGAGACCACCTGCCCACGGGCCAACAGCCGCATCTTCTGGAGGTCATCGTCAGAGAGCCATGGGGGAGCATCCCCCGCCACCCCCCGCCGCCGCCGCCTGCCCCGGCCGGGGGGCTGGTCCCGCTGCAGGCGAGCGGGGGGCATGGGGTGCCTTTCGCTGCGGGCTCGTCCCCTGGACAGGAGGGCGGCCACCTCCTGCCGTGGGGCCGTGGGGCATGATGCCAGCAGCAGGCGGTGGGAGCGGTCTGGCAGTGGGGGCAGGCGAGCAAGGACCAGCAGGGCCAGGGCCAACAGCACCCCGAGGGCTGCCAGGGCGGGGGGCTTCAGCCCCGTCCTTCGCCAGGGTCGCTGGGCCTGTGGAGAGAGAAAGGGAGAGCGTTACCAGGGGTTCTGGGGATTCGATGGGTGCTACAGCCAGGGCATCCCTGGACCTGTGCATCCCCCACCCCAGGCAGCGCTGATGGGAGGCTCTCAATAAGCTTAACGGGGTTGGCTTTGGGCACATTTCTGCGTTTGCAGCAGTGATGCACAGGTCACCTGCCAGGAGATGAATTCTTCATGGTCAAACATTTTGCTTTAAAAACTCAAGGAATGAAAAAAAAACCACCAAAACCCACAGACAAAAATAGAAAGAGCATCCATAAGTAACAGTATTCCCCTGGTCTTCTCCAGATGACCTTTTCCACCCAACCTGAGCTACTTTGCTCCCGTTGTTTTCAACTTGTTCCTGAGCAAAACGGTCTGTGATGCTCTGGTGGGATTTCCCACAGAGAGACATCCCTGTCACACCTTCCACTGGTGCTTCAGGAAACGGATGAGTGGTCTAAAGCTTCTGCAGAATCACAGAATCACAGAATCATTAAAGTTGGAAAGGACCTTCAAGATCAGCAAGTCCAACCATTAACCCAACACCACCATGCCCACGAAACCATGTCCCGAAGCGCCACATCCACACGTTTTTTGAACTCTTCCAGTAATGATGGTGACTCCACCACCTCCCTGGGCAGCCTGTTCCAATGCCTGACCTCTCCCTCCGTAAAGAAATTTTTCCTAATATCCAATCTAAACCTCCCCTGGCACAACTTGAGGCCATTTCCTCTCATCCTATTACTGGTTACTTGGGAGAAGAGACCAACACCCACCTCACCACAACCCCCTTTCAGGTAGTTGTAGAGAGCGATAAGGTCTCCCCTCAGCCTCCTCCTCTCCAGACTAAACAACCCCAGTTCCCTCAGCCGCTCCTCATAAGACTTGTGCTCCAGACCCCTCACCAGCTTCGTTGCTCTTCTCTGGACACGCTCCAGCACCTCAGCATCCTTCTTGTAGTGAGGGGCCCAAAACTGAACACAGGATTCAAAGTGCGGCCTCACCAGTGCCGAGTACAGGGGCACGATCACTTCCCTACTCCTGCTGGCCACACTATTTGTGATACAGGCCAGGACGCTGTTGGCCTTCTGGGCCACCTGGGCACACTGCTGGCTCATGTTCAGCAGACTGTCAACCAGCACCCCCAGGTCCTTTCCCACCAGGCAGCTCTCCAGCCACTCCTCCCCAAGCCTGTAGCGTTGCATGAGGTGCAGAGGCAGAGGTCTGTGCTCGATTTCCTGTCTCCTACTGTCGTCGCGTTGCTGCTGCCAAAGATCCTCCTTCCCAACACCAGCATTTGCATGCTGGAGCAACCACACCATGAGAAATAAGAGCACGCAAAACCAGAAACTGAAAATATTCTTCTTTTATCATGACGGAAAAAAAATGGCTGGATGGTCCCAACTGCCTTTCCATCCACCACAGGTTGTGGTTTTCTGTGGTCTCCCCCAAAAGCAGCCAGCTCTGCTGCATCCACCCCCTGCGGCCCCCAGACATGGGAAGGAGACCTCACACCAAACCCTGCTAAGGTGCAAAATAATTTCTACCACTCGATGGGAACCTGAAAATATCTGTACGAACTGGGGCAGCTGCTGGAAGCTGCTCTGTACCCCTGCTGCCCAAGGCACACAAACAAGCCCCGGGCTGAAGCAAAGCACTGCCTTCCGCTCCTCACACATCTGCATCCGCTTGCGACGGGGGATCTGTGTAGCTGGACGAGCACTCAAGGAAACCGGGGAGCAGAAGGAGGGGATGGAATGTGCACTGTGATTCAGGATTGCTGCAGGCGGATAGGTGGGAAAGGCTACGTTGGTACAGCACTTTTTGTGTTCTTGGCAGAGGTAGACCAAACCAGAGCAAATTCCTGGCTGGATGCGAACACTTTCCGGTTCCTAAGAGGTTTTTATCTTCAGATCTTACTCCGGACACCCTCAGTGGCTCCTAGCCCGGTTGCACGCTCAGCCCATAACCTGGATCCCTGTGCCCTCCTTCGGAGGATGTCTCAACATGTGCTGAGACACGGCCTCTGGAGCTCTGCCCATCGCTGTGTCCAGCAAAAACAAGGCAGCTCCAAGTGCCAGCTGGGGGCTGTGGCAGCCTATATTTAAAAAGAATGCAAACTGCTGTATCTGAAACCTAAAATATCAGTGCCAAGGAACGGCCTTTAGATGGGTACTACCAAGTTTTGGGGTGTGTATCTTTATACACGCAGCTCTTCTTTCCCCCCTTTTAGTCATCCTTTCTACTCTGAAGGGACTCATAAAAAATTATATAGGCTGGAAAGGCAGTTACGAGCAAATACTGTGCAAGTCTGCCCGCATCGCTAAGCCAAGGTATCTCCAATGCCTTGGCCTAAAGCAATCCCACATGTACAGCACCGGGGCTGCCCTGAGCACAGCACCTTCTTGTTTGGGGTGAGGTGGAGGGAAGCAATGGGACCTCATCCTTGGGCCACGCTGCACCCGGGCCACGTTCACCCGGGCTCAGGTGGTCTAACACACTTCGGGAGGCTGGAGCAGCACAAGGCACCTTGGTGCCATTTCTCTGCTTCACAACAGGCATCTCCAAGCGGCTCGAACTCATGTTGGAAGTCAAGGCAACGTTCAAGTGGATGCATTTTTTTTCAGTTATTTATTTTGGAAGCACAAGCATAGCCATGGCAGACACAGCGGGACAATATATTGCCAAAGAAAGGATAAGAGATTGTCTATAAGAGGAAAAACTTGAAAAAAAAGAGCTAAAAAGCTGGGGCGGGGGGGGAGCCAGCAGAAAGAATGACTTCCAGAAGGCAGCTGGGCGAGCAGAAGCACTTCCAGCCACAGGGCTTTTAGGATCACAGGTTCCTGCCAGCTGCAGGGACCCACCACCAGCACAACTCCAGCCCCAGTCGACCCCAGCGTGTGAGCCCCTTCATAAGCTGATCCAGCACTTTCCTAAAATCCATCAGGTTTCGTGCCCTCACCATGGGGAGGCTGCTTCAGGGGGCCCCGTGGTGAGGAGCCACATCCCTCCCAAAGACACTACATCAGCCGAGGTGGAGGAGAGGAGCCACAAAGCCATCAACTCGCTGGCAGCAGCCACGAGGGTTTTCCTTCGAGGTCTCCCTCTCAAGGACTGAGCAGATTTAATGCAGCTTATAAGAGCTAATGATGGTGCATTTAGAGTGATTCAGTTTTTATAGCTCTCATTTAATTGTTTCTCTCCCAGAAACACAAAGTAGTGCAGCAAAATATAGCCACCGGGACAAATTCATTGCTCACACACAGCTTATGCTGACCTCTGACAGGAACCGGGGCTGTCTGGTGTGGGGCTTTGGGACCTGCCGGGGAACCCCCTGTTTTAGCTCTCCCCTAAAGCACCAGAGTCAAAAGGAGCGAGTCCAGGGTGAGACCGTTCAGAGACCCTGTCCTAGATCACGGGCACAGCTATTCAAGGCTTCGTATTAACTCTCCCAGGCATCATACTACATGGCTAAATCATTGCCTTAGGCCCCTTTCTGGGCAGGGGATGAGCATGAATACTGCCCTGAGGAGCAGCAGGACTTCTGCCAAGTGGCTGGTTGCGATGCCTCCCCAGCTTTCTACTGCTTGGATGGGATAAAGATTTGCTGTGGAACCATAGCCAACGCCAACTAACACAGGCGGCATGAGCGCAGCTACCCGGCACCTTCATGCCCCGGATTTCAAGCCTACGGAGTGCAGATGGACACTTATTCCCAAGCACCCGCAACCCAGGTCTGGCAGTCTGAGCAAGAGTTTAGGGCAGGTGCAACATCTAAATCACAGTTTAACCATAGTAAAATAAAGCTGTAGCATAAAAAGGCCAGATCCTGATATCCTGATATCCTTACTCCTTCCAAGTCATCACCATAAGTGCTTCACAGTCTGTCTTTCCAACCTCAAAGCACACAATTAACTGCGACGACATCTACGGAGTTAATCCTGATGGACAGGATTAAGTGTAAATCTCAGTACTGCCATCTGCCTCCAGCCAAGTTCCCTCCCCATCCATGCTTCCCCGGGCACTTGTCCCAGTGCTTCCCCAGTCCCACCCCTCTGGACGCGGCCCGCCCAGCTCTTGACAAAACCCTCCGTAACCCTCTTTTTCTGCAGGGAGCATTTGCAGGGCAATCGTTTTTGTTATCCACCCGATAATAACCCTTTGATTGTTTACACCATCCCTGGGCATGCACAGAGCCTGGCTGCCAAAAATCCAAGTATCCTGGAGGGTGGGTACATGCAGAAGCCATTTGGAGAACCTTGGAAATACCGCAGGAAAAATCCTTTTTAATCCACATCTGGAGAGCAGGGGATGCCAAATGGATGGCAACAATTGCCGGGGTTTTAATGTCAAGTCAGTTTACAGTCCAAGTGGTTAAGGAATCACTATTGCCCAAACCCACTTTGTCTTCTCTCTCAGCAAGCTCGGGTTTGGGCACCACATGTTAGAGCTTCATTTCTTTCCCACCCCAAGCCTGAAATCCTACGCTGTGAAGCTGGGCGAGGGCCACTGCAGGCTCCCTTCCCCAGCACAGTTCAGGGTTTCCCTGACACATCAACAATAAAAAGAGAAAAAAAAAAAAAAGAGTGCAAGTACAGTCTGTGTGATTTCTGGCAGTTGATATTGCAAATTTAATAATAATCTAGATGATAGAACATTGCAGAAATAATACCATATTTACAAGCCCACGGCAAATATTTTCCCAAAGAGACTTTCTCTGAGCCCATGTTGTAAAAAAATGCTGTAGTTTAAGCTATGGCTTCGATTCAGCCTGAAATGCAAAACATATGTACAGCTCTGTTTTGCCAGTCTGACATACTGACAGTACAGCACGTCTTTGCTAGAAATTAGGTCCATTTCCCAGCGGGCAAGCCACAGGCAAAACCCATAAAAAGGCTTAAGAGAGGTACTGCTTGTTCCAGGATGCCCGTAAGTAAATAATATATATCCTCGCTCATCGGAGGAACACACAGCATGGCCTGGGCTCCCAAAGGCATGGTGGAGAGCCTGTGCACCCTGGCCACTCAGAGATACAACTTTCTAAGTGTGGTTGGGAGGGTTTTAGCCTTGACATTGTATCCCCAGGACGCTTGAACCTTGGCAGAATTTGAAGCAGAGAAGCCTGTTTTCAATTTCTTTTCAAAGTGCCTCAAATTGGCTTTGTCGAGCTTGAAAGAAAAGAAAAACAAACCCTAAACTTCATTATCCAAGAATGTAAGAAACGGCCCTAAAACTAGAAAGATGCCACAGAAATATGTGGCCTTTAAAAGTGGATTTCATCCCTGCTTTCCTCTGGCATCCAGAAGACCGCTCCCGCCCCTGCGCCGGCACTGCCAGACCCCTCCAGCAGCAAACCCCCTCATCCCAAAGAGGTGCCCGAGGGAGCCGGGCTGGCCCGGCCGTGGCCACGTGCCTCTCAGCTGCCTGCCTGCCCCAGGCTCCCGCGCTCAGAGGACTTCACCACAGGTCACCAGTGAGCAGGTTAAAAGCAGGTAGGTGCATTTATCTGGATGCATGCTGCGCAGGGCATTTTTTTTTTTTTCGCAACACGGGGAGCTGTACTTGCCCTCCCAGCACCGTGCTCGCTGCCCGCCCAGTGAACCGCAAAACCGCCTGGGCAGCAGGAGACGCAGCCCACCGTGACCAGTTTTAACAAAGGCTGCTTGAAAAGCAACGGGGAAACCTCCTCTGGCTGCCCACCACCCCCGGGAACGTCTCCAGAGCCTCGCGCCCAACACGTGGTGCTCGCGGCAGCTCCCGGCGCACTGGGGAGAGAGGCTGAGTGCGCGTAGGTCAACCAGATCCGGGAGGGAAGCAGCTCCTTCCTTTTGGTTTTATCCGGGAGGTTTTTGGCTTGTAAGGGCATGGCATGTGGGCTAAGCTCACTGCTGGGGACCCATAACCATGCTGAGGACCTGGAAGGTGACGAAACCCCTCTACTTCCAAGAGTGACTCTGGGCAAGCCTAAGCAGAAGGAAATCCTTGGCAGCGTCCATCACCCATCACTCAAGTGCTTAAGCGCCTTCCTATACCATCCTGCTCAGGGAAGAGAGATGGCTCGCAGAGTGGGAATTTACTGAGGTCCCACAAACTGTATACACAGCAAACGCTGGGTTGTCTGAAGCCCAGGAGATGGAAACATGATACGTTGCCACGTGGTGCTGGGTCCTTCCCTGCAGAGTCAGCAAAGCCCTTGTAGCTGGCACACAAGCCTTCCCACCAGCACGTCCAAAACCAAACCAGAAAATGACTAAGTTAAATTGCCCGGGTGGGATTTTAAAACATGCTGTACTTTGCTGAATTTTGGACGGTCCGCAAAGCTTCTGCCTCAAGGGGATAATGTACAGCCCAGTTGCGAGACACGCGTGCTTTGCGCTGGCGTAGGAGAACGCTCCAGCAGCAGCACAAAGGGGTGGAATGGTGCTGATACCATTCACTCCGAGCACTGACTTTAAAGGGATGGTGCCAGTGTGCTTCCTTTAACTTCTAAAATAATGCCGCCTTCACATTTCTTCCCGGTTACTGCTACAGCCTTGGGGCAGCTAACTATAAAAACCTAGAAGTCATCGAGCTCCACAGCCTCACTCTCGTAATAACCTGGCGTGCCTTTGACTGCAGGCCCTGCATCAGCCCCTTGAGCTTTTTGCTTCTCAAGAATGAGACACCCTGTTTCTAGCTCGATCTCCCCCCACCCCAGACCCACTATTTCTGCTTTTGGGAGGCCCCCCATGCTGGAGGTACTTCTCTGCCCTGGCTCTTCTTGCACACCATGTCATCCAAAAGACCGTTTTGAACAAAATCTTCAGTCATTGCTGGAAGCTGCTCTGCGTAATGAGAAAATCCCAGCACTTGTACCTAATAGTGACATTCCCATTGCACTGGCTGGTCCCAGTTGACCTCCAGACCAAAAAAGTACAGCCAAAACATGGGCTCATAAAACCCCTGGGAGTAGCCTGCAAGGGCAGCAAGGCTCCCAGCATCCCAATCGTCCTGTTCAGCATCTTTATGGAGGACTTGGGGCAGGAGATGGAGGACACCATGGACGAGATGGGTGGCCATCACCTGGGTGGAGGACACCGCACTACCGGCTGCAGCTGATGCAGTCAAGGGCAGGGCTGATGCTTGTGGCAACCTAGAGAGGACACACACCATGTCCTGCACCTGGGAGGGACTAAAGCCCTGCAGGGTACTGGTGGGGACTTGCTTTTCCTGTAATAACACTGTCCTTACAGCTAAATTATGTGATTTTCACCAAGAAAAAGGAAAGATTCATAATTCTCCTCACTCCCACTGTGTAAATCTTCTGGCTTGCAGAAGTTAATATTCAGCTCTGTGAGGGATGCACAGGGTGCTTTTCATCCCAACGCTGTGCACAGCAGAGCTCAGGACCCCTCCAGTTTATCCTGGAACTCAACACAAAGCACCACAAAAATAAACAGTCTCCAAGATGCCATGCTTCTTTTGCTTAAAGTAAGCAAACAAAAAGCTTTCAGATGCCTCATCCTTCTCCTACTTAAATTCAGAGTCAGGCTTTTACTGCAGACTCTTGCATTTAACTGGATCTTCTGTTTCTTGGAGACACATCTCCTAAGGAGTTGCCGGTTGTCTTTCAGGACATGTCACAGAGACGCACGGGTCTGCTAACATTTACATATGCAAACAACTCCATTAGTTTTCACCACTAAAAGCCTTGTATTAAATGATATCAACCTGCACCCAAACCATCCAGGTCACTACGGACCTGAAACAGCACCTCATGTTCGCAGGACACAGTGACGACCTGAGCAGCCCTGAATGCCAGACTGTCCTGCTAGCATCACAGAATCACAGAATCGTTAAGGTTGGAAAGGACCTCTAAATCATCAAGTCCAACCATTAACCCAACACCACCATGTCCCGAAGCGCCACATCCACACGTTTTTTGAACACTTCCAGTGATGATGGTGACTCCACCAACTCCCTGGGCAGTCTGTTCCAATGCTTGACTTGGGAATTTACAATGCTTGACCACTCCCTCTGTAAAGAAATTTTTCCTAATATCCAATCTAAACCTCCCCTGGCACAGCTTGAGGCCATTTCCTCTCGTGCTATCGCTGGTTACTTGGGAGAAGAGACCAACACCCACCTCACCACAACCCCCTTTCAGGTAGTTGTAGAGAGCGATGAGGTCTCCCCTCAGCCTCCTCTTCTCCAGACTGAATGGGACAAGGGAGGTCCTCCTCACCCTCCCTCCTCTCTGTCTGCTCGTTCCTTTAACCCTCACGCCTACGTGAGAGCAGCACAACCTAGAAACCCTGGCAGGCACATCAAGGAGGGAGAGCAGCGGTTTTGGGCGACTGTTGCCCCCTCGCTCCCCCCGCTGCTGCGCAGGACCCCGCCAGGTCTCCCTTTCCCCCCTCTCCGCCTCCCGGTTTCCCGGCCAGCCTGTTGCGCTCGGCTCCGGAGGTTTTCCGAGCAGCTTTCCCATCTGCCTGCTGAAACAGCCCGAAGGAGGGGGCCCCTTCCCCGGCAAAGCAGATGTGGTTTGCCTTTGTGTAACATCTGTGCCTCGCCCCCCAGCCCCCCCGACTTTGAACAGCCTTGCTTTTGTTCGTGAGGGGTTGTGCAGGGGATGCTTTGGAGGAGGGCAGCAGCCTGCGGCCCGCGGACCGGGCTCCCTCCCCTCGAGTCCCGCACCCGAACTGCCCCGGGACGCCTGCGCGTCTTCCGGCGGAACACAACCCGCTTCGCGCCCGGCGGCGGTCCCGGTCCTCAGCGCTTCGCGGCCAGCGGCGCGCGCTAATGATTCCCGGGAAATTCCCAAACCCGGGCAGTAAGAGCGGGAACGTGGGAGCCCCCCACCGATGCCCTTGCTCACAACCCCCCTCACCCCAAAGCCGCCCCTCTCGCTGTACCTCTGGGCCGCTCACCGGCTTTGACTTGGCACCCCCCGAGGGGTTGTGCTGCTTCGGCTCCGCTCCGCAGCGGCAGCGAGGAGCAGCAGTGCTGGAGAGCCACATCTTTTTTTGTTCTGGGCTGCGTTTGGTATGGGGAGGAACACATTAAAATCAAATCAAATGAAATTTTGTTTCCTTCTTGCTCTCAGTGAATTTAGCAATCCTGCTGACAAGTGCCTGAAAAGCTGCTAAAACTCTCTTACGCATTTTGGCACTCAGTCCCATTTTATTTATTTTACTGGGGGTCACTTTTTTTCGGGGGGGGGGGATTTTGATTCACTTATTTTCCTTTTTCATTTCTAACGGGCACAGGGAGCAGGAGCACTCGCTCAGTGCCCGGCAAGGTCTCACAAAACCCGCTTCGGGGTGCTGACGAGGGGCAGCACCGGACCCCCTTGTCGGCGTTTCAGCTGAGGCTGCCCAAGTCGGCCGGCTGGGTTTCCCCGCGGCGGCTGTCAGGTTTTTTCCCTTCCTGGAGAGCAGGAAAGCGCATTCGTGGGATTCCAAAGGGGAGGGAGGAGGAGGACAGCGGGGCCTTTCAGCCTTGCGGGCTTTCTTCAAAACAGAATTGTTCATACGAGCCCTGGCCTCAGTTGCAGAAAGGTAACCCCGTTCTCCTCTGTTTAAGACATTACTTCTTAAGGAGAAAAAAAGGGGGAAGGAAGCTGCACACCGCTTGGCTCTGAGTGCCGCCTGTGTCCCACAGACCCCGTCCTGGGCAAAGCCTGCAGCAGCCACCCTCCAGCCCACGCTCCAGTCCCCTTCTCCTTCTCCCAGCACACCCCACAGGGCGAGTGAGCGGAGCAAATACGGTACGAGCACCGGTGCGGCCCGACTCCCAAAAAAGGGGCTTTTCCTTCAGGGCAAGACAGATAGCTGTGGGCAGACTGGAGCTATTGAGCGTTTGAAACAGAAGGGGTAATTAAGGCATTTGGCATCTATGCCAGAGGATTAATAAAGTGTAATCAGTGCCTCTTATTTAGACTGCCTCATACTAGGCGAATGACAGAGCAGTTGGAAATTACTTGCTGGCAGATTTTGAAACCAGAAGAAAGATGTTTCTGCAGTGCAGTCATCCCCCAGCCCTCACTGCTCCAGCAGCTCAGGTATGTACAGCGGCCGGATCCGACAAGCAGCCGTCTGCAAGCGCACGCTCCGTACTAAGAGCAAAGCTCACAGCTAGGATCTCCACAAGTGGTCACCTTCCTGGTGACTTCGAAAGAAGTAAAAAACCGTCTTGAGTATTTTGCTTAGGGTGTTGCTGCAAATGAAGCAACAAGAAAATCAGCTTAGGGAACAGCCTGAAGGTATTCCTCACGACCATCAGTGCCCTGCCTACAAGTGCCCAGAGCAAACCCAGATTATGGGTGAAGTCAAAGCAATCAATATGGGAGCTCACGAAGGGGAAAGGACTGCAGAAGCAGACCTTCCCTTGCCAAGGCAAAATGGAAACCCTGGCAAAAACTGAATATTCTGCTCTCGCAGGAGAGACCGCACCAGGTACCTGGCACAGGCTATATACTCTTTGAAAGGCTTCATAGTGAATACTCCTGCAGGAAAGTGTTACTGCAGACGAAAGGCTGGTGCTGGGAGGGCTGCCTTGCTTTTTTCATTGACAGGAAGGAGTTATCTCCAAGCCCAAAATGGGTGACACAGGCCCCAGTCTTGTCTACTTTTCCTGCTGCTGAAGTTCATTCATTACAAAACTCAAAACAGCCTATGCAAACTTTAGGACAGAAAGTGTAAAGCATGACGTTGGTGCGTGTCCCACACACACTCTCACACTCTGGTGAAGGCTGGCACAACCCCACTGCTCCCAGAGATGCTCTGAGTCACCATCACCCTCCTGAGGACGTAAAAAACGTTTCAGCAACACGAGTGACACCAAAGCACCACTTTCTGGCAGCAGCAGCAGGTGCCTCCTCAGCTCATCCATCACACGTTTGCAACCCCTGCGAGGGCTGAGGCGGCAGAGCAGAGACGGAGCCCCCCGCCCCGGCGCAACCCTCCCGGCGTGATGTCCCGGCTGTCCCCTGGCGGGACGGTGGCAACGGGGAGTGGTGGGGGTCCCACCCCAGCCCAGCTGGCTCATGCTTGCTCAGATGGGTCTGGAAACTGGTTGCCAAGGGCTGTCCCAAAGCTTGAGCGTTAAAACTAGATGACATGAAGAACCACCCTAAGGTTTGGAACGTGCTGCGGATGTGGGGAAATCTGCTTATTAGGGAAACACAGCATTTCTTGGGGTGGGCGGGGAAGGTTTCCCTTGCCAAAACGGCCATTTTTGTGAATTTTTGATGAAAGCACTGCGCTTTGTGGGGACCAAACGGAAAGCACGGAGGGGCTCTTTGTGCTCTCCGAGTCTATCTGCATTTCGCTGCCTTTGCCCCACGCTCTTCGCCTGCCTGAAGCAATGTCACCTGGGCCCTTAAGAAAGGTGGGTTTTGGCTGAGGAAGCGTAATCGCCTCCCTGGCCGACAGCAGTGCCTTTAGCTGCAGCAGCCCCAGGCACTGCCTTTATGGGCATCCTTACAACCTGCCTTGCCCACCCTTAGTGTTATTAAGGACAGGCAGGTGCTGGAGCAGGTCCATGCCTTGTTTGCCTCGCCATGACCCAAGCCTCCAAGGGGTCCCGCTCAACTTGCCCGCAGGATGGAGACAGCCGGGACACGGCCTCGCACCTCGTCCCATGGGATTGGTGTCCCTGAGCAGACCCAGCGTCGCTTCCCGCCGCCAGCTCGGCAAGGAAAACCCTAAATCCTACCATGTCTCGCAGCGCTGATGTGCTCCTCCTCGTGTGCTTCACCGCCCGCGGGCGACACGGCACGCGGTCACCTCCTGAGCCAGCTGCCGGCCGCCTGCGGCACTTCCATACACCACCAGGAACCCACACAAAATACAAAAATTAAAAAAATAGCAATAAGAAAAAAAAATCCTCCAGCAGCTACTCAGCCCGCCTCCTCTCCCCGAGCCGTTAATCCCAGCTGGGGGGCTGTCACCCAGGGGTGCCCCTCCAGGCTCTCCGCAATCCCTGCTGCCTGACTCCGCATTGCCAGGGCTGCCGGGTCCCTGCCACGACACGCCGGCGGGTGCCTCTGGTTCCCGCCGGGTGAGAGGACACCCTTCAAACTTCAGCTGCAAGTTTTCAAACTCTGCCTCATCCCAGACCCACCTCCCTGTGGGGAGGGGAGCAGAGAGGCTGGAAAAGGGGGGAACAGGCATTTGAAGAGTCTCATTTTCACAATAAAAGCCCTTCTTGCTGCTTTTTTTCTTTTTTTTTAATACCAAACGCTGATTTGAGCCAGGAGGCACAGGTAAAGGAGGCTGAGACACACGTACTCCTCTCAAGCCCATCTGCTCCCAGTGACCCCATGCCAGACAAGCAGACAGACAGGCAGAACCCCAGGGACCACGTCGGCCCCAGAGCCGGTAAAGCAAACCCCAGGTCTGCTCACGGGTGCTCCAGAAAATGCATGTTTTTATTAACATTGTTTTGCCTTTCAGTAACAGCCCAGCAAAGAGCGTGCCACACCAGCGCCTAGAGTGGCTGCAGCCCTGGGAGAAGATTTCTTAACCACTTAAAAGGCATTAATGTGCTGAAAACATTTTTAGGGTGCTCAGGTGCCTGCTTTTCCGTGGTACCTGAGGCACAGAGCACCCAGAGGCAGCCAGGAGAGGAATGACCACGGGGGGCTGAGGGGAAGAGACCCTCACACCCACCAGCGCCGCATGGCAGGTCTGCGGCACGGTGAGCCCTGCAGTGCCCGGCCAACGCAGCTCCCTCCCAGCACCCGGGTGTCGGGTGCATCCGAAGTGCCATTTCCTCAGACCTCTGGGCGAAGAGGGGCTGGAGGCATGGCTTTGTAAAGCGATGCGTTTCACCAGCCCTCCACGGCCAAGCAGGGCATGCAGGCAGCTGCCAGGCTGCAAAGCATTTTTTTTCCTTCATGTAACTTGCCCCTTCCAGCCTTGGGCTATGGCCAAGCAAAACCCATCGGGCCCCCACCATGGCAGGTGATGTCGTCACCTGCCCCAGTCCCATGCCAGCCCCAGCCCTGCCAGCCCGACGTGGGGACAGAAGGAAACGCTCCATCTCAGGCATGGGGTGTTTCCAGCTTCCCAACCTATGCAACCACCTTAGCCAGGAAACTGTAAATCATAGAATCATAGAATCTTTGGGTTGTAAGGGACCTTTAAAGGCCATTTAGTCCAACGCCCCTGCAGTGAGCAGGGACATCTTCAACTAGATCAAGTTGCTCAGAGCCTCATCCAACAGCATTATTCTTTACTGGTATTTACACTTTTAAAAGTCCAACAAAGGCACAGTACAAACTATTGTGAGAGACGGTGAAGAGATGATGATCTAAAAAGTGAAGAGACTGAGGCTTGGGGAAAGCTGGTCAAGTGACTTGACCAAGGTAGCATGGGAGGGCAGTGGCAGAAGCCAGGAGGAGGCTCCTGCGTCCCCCAGCCCCGCTGTAGCTCACTGACCCTACAGAGTCCCACAGTGACATTTCACGGGGCTGTGCAAAGCGTTGGGTGTAAGCAACGGTGGGAACACGATGCTCTGCCCAGCGCGGGCTTCTGCTAGTCCCAGTGCCCCTGTTCCTTCACATTCCCTTGGCTCATCAAGTGCATTTTATTTTTAATATAGTACGTCTCCCAACACCTTTTGTTGCTACTCAAAACTGTAGCTAAGAAAAGAAGTGGATTGCAGGTTACACACAAAAGCAGTGAGTCTGATTTCGGCTTCAGCACACCCCCCTCCACACCACCCCTGGGCGTGAAGCGGGGCGATGGAAACCGAGCCCTGTGTCCCCCCATTGCTGCCACCAAGCTCACTGACCCCCTGGCTGTCCTGGGCACTGCAACGTTGGACATGTTAAAAATTTTTCCTTGAGGCCAGTCCCCTGGGACAGCTGGTAACCTCATATTCCTAATGTAATTAAGAATTTTAAGTAATTAGCAATCACCTAGTATTGGCCTTGGCGCAGACGCGGACCAAGGACACGGCCAACTGCTGGAGGAGGGACCTGCAGGGCTCCCGAGGCTGAACCCCGCGCGTCACGACTCACCGGTGGCACCTCATTTCGGAAGCGTTTGCTTTCTTAATTTTGAAATTATTCAATTTAAATGCAATTTTCTGTTAAAATTATTCCCGTCGGTGCAGCGGCATTGTGAGCCTTGACTGACAGGCCAAGCGCTCCGGCTGGTCTCTCTGGATTGCCTCTCCATACAAATAACCGTTTAAAATGCATGCCTGACATTTGAGGAATTTGCCACAGAAACAGGCGTGGATGGCTGCTGTGGGAGGCAGACTTAAGGATCAGCGGCCAAACCGATATGATAAATCCACCGAGCCTCGAAACAAATGCTCCGATCTCGGCATTTCCAAATTTCAATTTTATTTCCTCCCTCCTCCCCCCGGAAATTTTTTTTAATGATGCTCGCAGCGCAAAAATCAGATTACTTTGAAGTAGGAGAGTTGAGACCTTTCCCTGGGGGAAAAGCAGTAGCGGGGCAGAGCCCAGGGAAACCGTGGCCCTGGGCGCTGGTGCTACCCACAGCAGCACAGGGACCTCTGTGCTCCCCAAAACGCCACCACTATAGACATCAGCAAAAGGTGCTGGTATAACCCTGCCTCCATTTCATAGACTGACTCGCTGTTCCCCGCACTTGTCCTTATAAAGAAATACCTGTTGCAGAAGGATGGAAATAGGCTGATCGATTATTTTTTCTCCCCAGAAATACGTTTTTCTTTCCCCTTCTCTCCCAGTAGACCTGCATTCATTTCTCCCTTGGGAGCTAAAGACAGGCAGCGGAGAGGGGACAGATTTCAAGATCTGACAAGGAACAGAAAGCTGTTCTGCCTCTAAGAAAGTAAAGTTGAAGTGTTTTTTTCCTCCCTTTCAGAAAAGTGTGAGGCCCTAATGGGTTTGAGGGACTCTGAATATGACTTTCCACATATGCCAAGATAATTATAAGCTTGAATGGACTTCTGAGACCCAAACCCTATCCAGATAAATCACTGCCTATCCCTGGTTACAAATGAGCCGCTCAGCCTTCAGATTTCTCCCCCGGCCCTCCCACTCTCTCTTATATCTGTTGGTAGTGGGCCTCGATGCTTAACTAAGGAATAGGCTATAGAGGAGACCCTGATGTTTCAGCCTTCCTTTGCAGCAGCTGTGAAAAATGGGGAACGAAGGCTACGGGGATCAAGCGGAACGGGGAGAGAGCTGGGCTCCTGCTCAGCGCTGTGGGCTTGGGCCTGGCGCTGGGACCCAGAAGATGCTGAGATGCAGATGAGCTGCAAAATTGAGTTTTGCATCTGGTTTTGGAGCGTGACATGTACCCGTGCCCCACTTCCCCAGCCACTGTCCCTAGAGGGGACAGGCCCCGAGTCCCTAGTGCAGAGAAAATGCCGAGCGTGGGCGATTTCTTCCAACGTTTGCCTGACTGAAGACAAAAGGCAGGGGGTCACATCCTGAAGGGAGAGAAATCCTTTACCAGCAGTGTTTAAGATGCCAGAAAAGACAGTAACATCTGCAGAGGAGCCACACGTTCCCCGAGCGCGCGGCTTTGTGCCTCCCACAAGCACCTCTCGCAACCTCCTTGCTACCTGACTCAAACGCAAGTACGTGGAGGAGGGACAAGGAGGGATTAAGTCCTTCAGAGGTGGTTGCTCGTTCCTCTGGCTTACACTTTCGACACAGGCCAGAAACTCTGGATCGCTTGCCGGACCGCCGCGTTGTTTTTGCAGGATGTGAGCTGTGGCGATTCAAAGGAGTTAGGGTTTTCTCTTAATTTTTAATTCCTCACGGCTATCTTAAAGCTCTCCCGTCTTCAGCCAGAAATAGCTCTTACCACCCATGCCCCATGTCCAAGAGATTTACCATGTTGTTAGAAAAGCAACCGTTTCCTAGCCTGCTCCCGCAAGAAAAAGCAGCTTTTACGATCGCCCCGCGCCACTGAGGGCCTGTCGGCCTCCGTCCTCCACCGGCTTTTGGGAATGACTGGCCTTCAGCCTCGTGCGAGAGCGGAGAGCGGCTGGGAGCCCGCCCGTGTCACGATGCCCCGGGCCCACGGGAGAGGGCGAACCCACCGGGGCGGCACGACGTGGTGCCCCACGGGACGCCCGTGGCCCTGGGCTCCCTCGCTCCCAGCAGCTGCCATAGCAGCTTGAACTTCAACACCAAATTTCTACCTGTACCTCATCCTAGAGGCCTCTGTCCTCTTCCGAGCCTGCCCTTCCCGAGGCAGAGACCCCCATTCTCTCAATAAAAGCCTTCTTTGTAGTTCCACCCTTTCTCCCTTCTAGATACAAACCCCAGCACTCGGATGAATCAGAAACACTATTTTCTTGGACCATGACCATGTAAAACAAAGGATTCAGACCTCCTTTTATTATTAACTATCCCCCTAATCCTGCGCCATCTGCAAATTTTACTAGCAAATAAATGTATGCGTCTGTCCGTGTATCCTTAACTTGGTCAAAATTGTTGTTTAAAATTGTTTTTGTTTCAACAAAAACAGTTGCTTAAATTGTTTGAACAAGAAATTGTTGTTTAGAAATACTGGACGTTGGACGAAGAACAATTCCACCCCACAGCGTAAAAAAGCTTTAGCACTGATGTCTCATTTTGAGATCTGTTGCTGAGACAGTTTCTCATCTAACATGTAAAGCAGTCCCTCTAAACGATACCATTTTCAAAATCAAAATGGCATAAGGAGCTTCGCCCGTGGCCTTGGAGACACCCAAATGTGCCCCGCCAGCGCAGGCGCCCTGATCTCCTCAGGAAAGGCAACGAGTTTGAGCATGAAACCACGTTAGCTGGTGGTCGTTCCACTCTTCGCTCCTCACTCCTTCTTGACGAAGACTTCGTTCAGCCATCCACCCGTGATACCGCATTCGCAGAAGGTGGCTAGAAGAAGCCACGGACAAGCCCAGGGAAACTCCAGCGGAAACGGTGCGTAACATCACAGAAAAAAAATATCCTGAACAGTTGCAAAATTACTGCTTAAGTTATTTGGGCTTGGAGGGGCTAAGAATGAGCGTGGGGGGCTCAGAGAGCTGCTTGGCTCATTCCCTTGGCCTCTTGAGCGGGAGTTGTCCCAGCTCAGGAGGTGCTTTGGGAGAGGCGAGGAGCCGCGGTGGGGCTCTGCAGGGGACAGCCCAGCTCCCCCCGGCCTGCTCTCGCACCTCGCAGGCGCAGCTTTTCCTGCACCATCCACAGCTCCACGCGTGGCTTAAAGCTGCAGTCAAACGACTTTTAGGAAGCCTGAAAGGGAGCGCGGGTGGTGCCAGGCAGGAGCCCTAAAACATGACTCGATTTCCCTCGGAGCACCTCAGCCAGCCTCCAGCTCTAACCTGCGGCATCGGACCGAAACAAGGGAAAAACGAACACAAGCTGACGCACAGAACATTTCCCCCTCAAAAAAAAGAGAGGGAAAACAAGACAGAAGCAATCTGTTTCTTTTCCTGGAAGGAGCTGTTGGCATATGCTTGAGTTCGGTTCACAAAGACACCGTCTTGGCTGTTCATACCCCTTTGCATTAGGGAAAGTCCTCTGTCACCGTGACGGTAGGATGGGAGAAAATGTATGCATTAACATGTGGAGTAATCAGGCAGTATTTAATCTGAAAGGTTTGAATTGTGGCTGCTGAGAATAGGGCCTGACCGACATATGGGCTCATGAATCTTTCCTGACAGCCCTGCAGCTCCAGAAGCAAGAAGCGGAGCCTCCTGGTTATAAATTAGTCATGAATAAATTTAGGCTGGCAATTTGAAAGTTTCTAGTAATCAGAGGAATTAAGTTCTGGAAACTTTCAGACAGGAGAGGGAGCGGGCTGGGAACCTCTGTTGCACTTCCATGGAGCAGTGGAGGGGGGGCATCTTGAAGGCTTGGGGCATTTGTCCTGTCCGCACCCCCAGGGAAGGAGGCAGGAGCAGACTTGACTGAGTTTTGTCTATAGTGCTTCCTGCATCATGTTTCTGTCAAGTTTGTCCTGTGCTTCAGGACTGGTTGCCTCTGGGGTCCGGGAGGGAATTTGTCTTGCCACCCTTGGAAAAGGAGAGTCCCCCTTCCCTTTTATTCATCAATTAGTGCTTCGCTCTTTAACGATGCAAAGCAATAGGCCTGGAGCCAAGCTCCTCACAGGCTTTGAGTAGAAAAAAGCCCCAGGTGGTCAGAAAGAAAGGTCAGATTGTCAGGGGCTGTCCTGCTGCAGCCTGTAGGTCCCGTTCTGAGGACCATAAGGACACCAAATTTTCTGCCTGAGCAGTGACCCAGGGCTGTTGGCAGTGCCTGTGACCCTGGGCGCTCTCATCCTGTGATACGGCATTGGGACTTTCTTCTGCCCACAATCCAAAATTTGCTGTAAGGTGCTAAAGAGCGTTTGGCACCATGCAGCGTGTGGATGCTTTAAGTCTCCCAGTGGAATAATTGTCCTATGAGACAATAGCCCACGTTGACATTTAATAGCCACTCTGACGGTCCTTTAAATACCAAGTCATGGCACTCTGAATGAAGACACATCGTAACTCACCTCCTTTCCACGGACTCCTCTGTGAAATAACATTTTCTCACCTTTATCTCCAAGCTTACAGCTGGCAAGGCTGTCTGCCACGTGGCGTGATGGGGCTGAATAGTAGCTCCTGTCTCAAACACTGCTTAGTCCTCATAGTAGGAGACTGGTTTAAAACATTAAATAGCAGTTTTCTACACAGTGGCAGTGAATTTCTAGAATATGTTACCACAGGGTTGTGGAGGGAGGTAGTGTGAGCAGACTCAAAAGATGGAACAAAAAAAGTCTGTTTGACGGCTTTGGTAAATATGAGGTTCAAACAGTGGCTCTAAAAAGTCCTGGCTGTTGAGTCATTATTGTGAAAAATATTCAGATGTTGTGCCCTCCCACTGGGTGTCCTTAGGTGAAGCTCCAGCTGATCTCAGAGATGATAATTCTTTCGTGCCATTTAAATATGAACTCTATCACTTTTTCAAAGCATCTATCATTTTCACCAGAGCAGAGCTTCCAGATGAGATCCTGCCACATAAACATTTACCAGCGGCACAGTGCCCCGAAACACCGCCCGTGCTCTGCAAGTGGCCCAAAGCGGACACGAGGGAAGAGATCAGCTCTGCTGAGAGCCATGATGAGCTGGCCAGGGCCTCTCCTCACACACGCAAGGAGCGATGCTCCCAAAGAGTTACAGAACAAAATATCCTGAAAAAACACCCTCATACCAGGAGACCACTGGGGAAATGTTAAAAAAAAGGACTGCTTCCTCTGTAATAAGAACTAGGCCAATGCATCTTACGAAGGAGGAATTGGCTCTGTGCCAGCGGCAACGGCGTAATTTCTAGGTTGATAATCAGCACAAATAGCTGACTGCAGGTGGAAGACTTCTCCATTACAGATGCACATAGTGGTCTGAAAGCTTTTGCGGGAGGAGGGAGAGTTTGCTACGAAGACTTATCTTGGAGACGGCTCAGAGATGGCTTTTACCAGGGCCTGTTGTGACAGGACAAGGGGTAATGGTTTTAAACTAGAAAAGGGCAGATTTCGACTAGATGTAAGGAAGAAATTTTTTATGATGAGGGTGATGAGACACTGGCACAGGCTGTCCAGAGAGGTGGTAGATGCCCCATCCCTGGAAACATTCAAGGTCAGGTTGGACGGGGCTCTGAGCAACCTGATCTGGTTGAAGATGTCCCTGCTCATTGCAGGGGGGTTGGACTAGATGACCTTTAAAGGTCTCCTCCAACCAAAACATTCTATGACCACTGAAAGTGAGGTGAGGAAAAAATGACCAACTCTTCATCATTATGACACAGGGGTCTGCTACACAAAGTGAAGGTTGGGCCAAATTCCCACTTGAGGACAGTATGAACTGGAGGTTGCACAGCATCCAAGAATGAAGCCTGTTATGAGTTCAGGGAAAAACAGAGGGTGTGGGTACATAGGCAGCACCCACAGGGCCGCTGCCTGTGTCAAGGCAGGGACGAGGACTGCGGTACTTCAGCACAACCGGGGATGTGGTGCTTAAATGGGTAATGCCAGATCTTTCTGCTTCAGAGAAGGAAATCCCAGTATAAACTCAAAAGTACCCATTTGCAACAATAGTATAGGCAACTTCAAGCTCAAAACAACATTAAAAACTATTTCCAAATTAAAAAAAACACCACCAAACCAGAAATTATACAAGGGAAGAACACCAAAAGCTGAAGACCTGAAATGAGTGGAGCCCAAATCACACAGCCATCCCCGTAAATTTCTCCACTTTAGCACTTCTTGTTTGTAAGCTGTACTTACTCATATACCAATAATGCCGTGAGTAGAAATTAGCACCTTTTCATCTCGATGAAAGGCAAGCACGTGGAATTCTCAGAGACACCTTATCAACGTGGGCAGGGGGAGAGAAACATACAGGGCTGGAAACATTTAACAGGCACTACAAGTGAAGGGAAACAAAATAAACAGAAGGGAACCCAGCTGCCAGCCAGACCAGATATGCCACCAGTCCACGGTGAGCATCAGTGGTGTGGAAGTGGTTCAGAACAGACAGTATTATCTACTATTAACATATTAACATAACTACAAGACCAAATGATTTGAAAATATCATGGTCCTCACCAAGCAAACCTCGACTGAAGGCCAGTCTGACTACTAGTATTTGAAAACTAGGAAGATCAGTAAATCCGGAGATTCCTCTTTCAGTTCTACTACATCTCCAAAAAAATGGAAACATATTCACATACCAAAAACACAGCAAGAAACACGTTTAGACAAGAACCAAGAGCACTTCAATATGGCCTTTTTTTCTTTTTTTGAGAAATATGCATCACCAGCAATCACTCAGTCCAGAACTCCAGCTGGTTCACAGTAACAGCAGGTTTTACACCTTTTAGCTACAGATCACGCTAAAAGGTCCAATCCCACTCCTGTAATTGCTCCTGTCTCCCAGACTTTGCAGCACAGAGATTAGGACTGGGTTTGCCAACTACTGGTATTGGTTTAGCAAGTATGATCTCAGGAGTAAACTGGATAGGGCACATCCTCCCCTCTGCCTCCAGCAAGTCCCCTGCATGTTCCGTGAAATAAACTGAGAAAACAAAACACTGGGACTTCACTGAAAGCTTTTTCTGAACAGCAGGTCCTATGTCTTTACGCTCAGCTCCGCAAAGTAAATTAAAGTAGTATATCCTTAGTCCAGCGAAGCACATCTCAGGCAACTATAAAGGCAAAATAAAAGACTTGAATAAGCTCGTCCATTCTTCTCAAAAGTTTGTGTCATCCCCTCAGCTGCCTGTTTTGGGTAAGCCTTAGGAACAATCTTGTGAAGAGCTAACGTTGCCATCATGTGGTAACCTTCAGAAACAAAACTGTACTTCATAAGTTTTCTGTATCCCCATAACGTTAAAAAAAAAAAAAGACAAACCAGCACAGATGGCACAACACTCATGGTTTCAAAGGAAGGTGGACTACCAACATGATACAGAGCTGCAAAAGGTTTCAGAGAGGTTTCTTGAGTTGCAAAAAGGAGCACCAGCTCACCAGATGCTGCTCACGTGGAACATGCTGCCAGAAAGACATAGCACAGGTAACCAAAGATTGGTAGATTCAATTATTTTTTTCCTCTTTCCTCCAAACTATAAAGAAAAAAAAAAGGTACTTTCACAGCAGCAGTTGATGGCAGACATGGTGTTATAGAATCAAGTTTTCTTCTAAGGCATGCAACGCTCGCTCTCCCTACTCATGCCTCAATTTTTAACGACCCTCTCCCCTGGCACATCCCTTTCCATGGCCCCGTGCTAGCGCAGACGAGTGCCCGCAGCAGGCAGCCCTCCCTCTGAGCATGTTTTTGTACCCTCCTAAGGTTCCTCCTGTTCAGGGAAATGACAGCCGCTAGGCAGCCTGGCCGCTTCCAGCACACTCCATATCACGGACACGTTTTGGATACCTCAGTAGCTGCCAAGTGGTACTGGTGGGAATGAAAACATTAGATAAATTGCAACAGCCATAGTCAAAGTACGTTTAAAAATGAGCAAATAATGTAGAAAAAACATTTGGGAGCTCATTATGATTGAAGGCACATCTATTTTCTTCAAGCACTCTCTTCTCAGGCACTTTCACCAATTTTTCCCCAAATCTTCTGTAACTAAGCTTAAGAGCAGTACACAAAAAACCCCAAAACAACCCTAAGGAACACCTCTTTCACCTTAAAGGACCTCCAGGTTGATACAACTTTTCAAGTTACTTTCAAGTTAAGAGTTTCAGTGTAGGTGGACTTATTCATCACTTTAAAATCAAGATCTCCAGATGCTTGAACATGGGTTTTAATCCCAATTTGCATAATTTCAGATTTTTTTTTCCCTTAGCTGTTCTATCCATTCCATTTCCAAGGGCATATAAATAGCTTAAGACCGTTTTAAGTGTCTGGGCATGCAGATGCCCAGTACTGGCTGAAATGAGCAACACTAGCCATGTAACTTCTTAAAAGCACACATCTGTAAAAGTACATGCTTATCAGTATATTTGACAATGCGCTTAAAGGTCTTGCAACCTTCATTTTTTAAAATATATATCCTCCCTCCACTGTAAAAATAATTTGCTTGTCAACTGCAAGAGATCTTGGACTTCCACACTTTCTTCATTCAATTTGAAGAAAATAGGTCCCTTGCTAACTACACAGGAGAAAACATAGGAAAAGACAGGTGCTGACATTCAGACATACATGAACTTTATAGTGCAAAGTCTAAATTCAGCACTTCAGTTTCAGATGGATCAAGTAATTTTTAGGTCATGTCCCCTTTTGCTTAATGGTTTTGACTAAAAAGTGGGAATTATATGCCACATAGCTTAAGGACCTGTAATTAGGTTCAAGTCTCAACATAAACTCCTAACTTTAAACATTCCAAAAAGCAAGCATGCTTGAACAAGTCACCCATTTCTACTGTATTAATGCAATCACTCATTATAACTTGCAAGGCAACTGTGTTGCTAGACATCTTAAGTAGGGAAGTGTTCCAGGTCCTACTTAAAGAATAGTGGAAGTTTTTTACAAAATGTGGAGTAATTTAAAGCATTTGAACAGTAACTTGTCAGTCTTTCAAACACTGACATATATTCTAATGAGAATACTTTCCATTTATGCCTTAATTTATATAGAAAAAAATTGGTGTAATTGATTACTTCTCATCTGAGAAACCAAGCAAGTAATCTCGTTCATTCCCAAGCATTTCAATAGCAGACTGCTTTCAAATGTCAGGATCCGAACTACTTCGAATACCTGGGTATGCAAATACTTCAACTGGCGTTGGGTACAGAGTACTGAGCAGTCTGCATGGTCAGCTTCAGAGAACGTGACAAAAAAACCCCCACATTTCTGCGTGTTCCAGGGAAACACTAGAACCCAACATTTGGACATTAATAAATGAGACAGACAACAATCCTTGGTCAGAAGCAAAAGTGAACTTATGATTACAATTTAAAATCAGATGTTAAACCATTTGTTTTAAAGAATCAGAACAAGGACACAAAGTCATACATAACTAGAAGTTCATTTATTTCTGCGCCTTCTCTGACTTCTGCGCCTTCTCTGACTTCTGCGCCTTCTCTGACTTCTGCGCCTTCTCTGACTTCTGCGCCTTCTCTGGCTTCTCTGACTTCTCTGGCTTCTCTGACTTCTCTGGCTTCTCTGACTTCTCTGGCTTCTTGCCTTTTTTAGAAGACAACTTCTGGAGCTTCTTCATTTCATGTTTGATGATCCTGTTTCTCTGTAAAAAAGGACAATGTTTACTATTCATCAGAATGAAAACAGCGACAGCTCATAAATACTATGCCTTAATTTCAATTCTAAGCTTTCAGATTCTGCCCTTTCTTATCATCACCCTCTGCTAATCAATTACATTTTTATTATATAGACAAAAGATCTACCATGTATTACATTTAAAATGTAACAGTTCACCTAAAACTGTTCTGGTCTACCAAGTGGACAACATCATCCTGGCTGGTAACTTGGGCACCCCAGTATTTCATTTGTAATGACTTTCGCTATAGAAATAAATCCTAACAGCAACCCATCACGAATATCTGGTTTCATCATCAGGTAATTGCTTCCTCAGCTATAACACAGAGGACTGACACACAGATCATGCAGGTTCAAGTTTGATGAACTGCTGAAGAGAATGTGGTGGCCAATGAAGCATGAAAAATTCAAGTCATTCACATACTTTGTGTCACTCCATAACCCAAGCCAGATATAAAGGCTGCTAACATCTGTATGTGACTCTAAAGTGAAAGTTATAAGCATTAACCCCATTAAAGAAGCAACACGTAAACACTTACCATTTTCTTCGCTTTCATAACCTTGTAGCGATCAAAGTCAGTCATTTTTGCTTTCTGTTTGGAAATAATCAATCATGAAGTTACAATAAATACATATGCAAGAAGTCAAACTCAAGTCTTTCAAAGCATTCCACAAGTAACTCTGATCATCTCCAAAGTAGGTTTAACTGCACAGCTGGAACTAGCTCACAATTTAGGGCCTTTGCTGGGAAGTGATGGTGCAGGAAAAAAGGTGGTTATAAAAACAACTGAACAAAACCACATTTGCTGTTAAAATACAAGAAGTTGAAGCTGATAGGTAGCAACTTTTAAAAATCTATGCCTTGTCTATCTTGAATCTTAGCCTGCAATTGAAAACACATAGTTTATTAGATTGCACCTAATTTTAATAAGCAGAAGCAGTACAATGTGTATTATTCATCAAGTGAAAAATGGTACCTTTTCTCGGGCTTCAATCTTCTTTGCCCATCTTGTCGCTGCCCATTTTTCATTTATATTTTCCTTCTCCCAGGCAAGTCGCACACACTTCTGACGAGCACTGCATTAGGACAGTCACAAAATTATATTCACAGTCTTTATAAAAGTAGGTTCTCTCTGACGCTGGCCCATCAAATTTCATACAAGGGAGGATCACCCTTCTAAATTACTTCAGACACTTTAAGTCAATGCCATATACATCTCTGTGGCCTAATTTTTTTGTGTGAATGCTTTGCTACGACTGAACAGATGAGCAACTCCAAGAGGCATACTCACGCACTATTCCTAGCACTGCTTCGGAATCAGAAAGGCAGCAATTTTTTGTTTCTAAATTACAGAAACTCATATAGTAACTAAGCTAAACAGAATGAGTTCAGCCTCCTGCAATTCCAGCACAGTTCTGTAGGCAGGGAATGCATTTAAAGTCTGAAGGTGACCTAAGCAGTAGTAAAAGCAAAGCTGCACAGTGTTTACTGCGACTGCTTTTCCCCACCACCACCCAGCCCGTAACTATCTGCAAGTTGCCTAGGCCAGTGGGCTATTTCCTTTGCTCCTGCACAGTGGTTATCGGCCAATATTGGTAATGAAAACTTAAATGTATTCAACGATGATAACACAGTCTGCCAAATTTTTACTGCACACACATGTTAATCCATTGACTTAACATTGTCTGAACTTTCTATATTTAGCAAGCATCAGATCAGATAATTCAGTCATCAAGTGACAGCATGGTTTTTTACACAGGTCAAAAAAATGCCAACAACTCACCTGTGTGGGAACTTGAGAACAAAGTCAGTCAGCTGCATGCACTTGAAGGGCATAGCCTGCCTTCTGACACCACTGCAGGGGCCATCAACTAGTGCCTGAAAAAGGAAACAAACGCAGGGCTTTTGTAGCAGTTTTCCCATCATATCAGATTTAGACAGCAGCTTCCTAATAACGTATGAACAATGTCTTGACAACAATGGTCCAAAATTGAAGTAATAATCTCGGGTTTTGTCTGCATAACATTTAAGTCTTGCACATAAAACCCAAGCTTTACAAAAAGAATTTTAAAGGCCCGTCTTTGTCTTTGGAAAAAAAACCAAACTGAACTTTAAAAAAAGCAAACAGAACTAAGATGACATACTTCATCTTGCCTTTTTTCCCCAGCTTTTTCAGCAACATTAAACAAAGAGTCCCCTAGCCCAAACATTTGCTTTAAACATACATTAATGCCATTCCATTCTTAAGTTTTAGACTCCAACTGACATCACTTGTCCACTTCTACTCCTAGGAAACACAGCAGAGAGGGGAATATATCACTTGCCAGTGAAAAAAGCTTGCTACTGCAAGTTTCAAATACAACAACAGCTGTTAAATCCCATCTTTTGTCAATTGCTTATTTCTTTGAAAAATCTATTAACAGAAAATTTCCTTTAAAATCGATACACTCTGTCTTAAGTATACAAACTTCTATTAATGCAGAAAGGAGAAAATAAAGGTACAGAACCCATAGCTTACCCTGTTTTGGTCAATAACATCCACAATGGCCACCAGCTTGCCCGCGTGTGGCCCGAAGGAAATGAAGGCAACTCTGCCAATCTCGACAAAGCGTTTGAACACCTGGGAGCAGCAAGAATTGACAGGAGTTAGGCGAGAATATATCGAAGGCCATTGATTCAAGGCTCTCACAGCCTTTAAAACATCTTCCCAAGCATTCGAACTGCACAAAACCCCTTCGCTTGAGCAAAGGGCCCGCGGTAACGCCCTCAACTACTGTTTGCCGGCCCTGGCCCTGCGTGGAGGCCGCAGGCATGCGGAGCAAGAGGCGCTGGGGAGAAGCCCTGAGGTCCATGAGTAAAGAGCCAGGGGCGGACGCGCAGGCCCCGACCGTGCCAGGCACTGTCCTCCGATCACGGCCCTGCCCGACTCCCAGCCGCGCCCGCTCCACGGCCGCACGCGGGGCCCAGGCCCAGGCCCAGTCCAGCACTGATGAGGCGGCCGCGGCCCTCCCCCCGCCGTCCGGCTGCCGCCTGCCGCCCGGCTCCCCCCCACCGCCTGGCCAGGCGCAGGGAGATACAGGCGGGACGGCGCAGGCAGGGAGGCAGGCGGCGAGGAGACCCCAGGGCAGCAGACCACGGAGGCCCTGTCCGCCCGTACGTACCATGATGGCCGCCCGCGCGCAGAAAGGGAGGGGTGGCTCCCGCGGCGGCCGGAAACCGGCTCTGGGCCACGACTGCGCATGAGCGGAGGCGGGTTCGGCGTACCGCCTGGCGGAGTGAGCGTGCGCAAGGCGGCTTCCCCGTGGCGTGACAGTACGCATGCGCTCTAAGGGAGAGGCCTGGAGGCGGTGGGCGTGCTTCTCTAAGCGCATGCGTATTGGGGATGGGGAGCGCGGCGCGGCGGGAGGGAAGTGTGGGCGCCGTCGTCTCCGCTGCCGCGCATGCGTAGTGCGGGGCGGGCGGATGGCTCAGCGGCGGTTGCCGGGTTTGCGCGGTGGGTGAGCGCGGAGCAGGTGGTGCCTAACGCCGCTGCCGCTCGCTCGAGTCAGCGAGCTAAGGATCCTCCCGAGCTCGGGGTGGGGGTTATAGGCCAGCCTCGGTGCTCCGGCCCGGCGGCTGGCAGCAGGCTCCCGGTGAGGGAGCGGGCCGGTGGCAGAGGCATGCTGGAGCGGACTGCAGATCCGGAGGCCGTGTCGGTGCTGCTGTGGCAAAGCTGGTTGAGCTGCTTGTGTTTGAGCTCAGGAGAAGGTTGGCAGAGCACAACCAACACGCTCTGAGACAATTTGTTAAAATTATCGTTCTCTTCCAAAGGCAGAACATTTTAATGAGGGGATGAGCGAAGAATACACCAAGGTTGTGCACGGATTTTCGTATCACAGTGCAGAACTGGCCCCTAATTTGAAGGAGCAGCTTGGCCACATGCAGGGCAGTACTCCGCATACAGCAGAACAAATCCAAAATGGGTTTGGGAAGGAGGTGGGAGAACACCTTCGGAACAAACTTCTAGAGGGTAAAACCAGCATTGTAATTCAGCTCAGTAGGTGATGCCACCTGATTGTGAAACATTCATGGTTTGAAAACAAAAGCAACATTCAGTTGAGTCGGCATAATGGGCACCGCAGCGCAGAGGGACAGGTAGAACTCCGAACGCAGAAGTTGAGCGTCCGGCCTATGCCGTTCATGGCAAGTCGCTTCCTGCTGCCTGTGGCGTAGGGCATTGCACTAGTGCCGGGGCCACGGGTGCGGACACACTGCCGGAAGAACACGTTCGTTCTGTCCTTGGAGTGTGTTCTCGCCGAGCTCCAGAGCCAAGTGCAGGACAGCTCTTACTCTATTGCTCAGTACCCATTGCCACATGAATGACACTTCCTAGAGAGCGAGGACATAGTGTGTAAAGGATGGACCTTTCCAACCTCAAGTGGAGCTGCAGAGACAGCGTGCCGGCTGGAGAGACGTTCCATGGGACAAGCGGCCAAAGAGCACCCTCACAGCACTGCAGGAGCCCAGCCTGGTGCTTTACCCTGAGCTCCCCATGGCCCTCGCTGTTCTTGCCACTCTGGGGAAGGGAAGGGGTTGGGTCCTCCGGACCATCAGGGCATGGCAGAAAAGCTCTGTGGGTGAGTGTCAGCTCACTGGGCTGGATTTGATGGACATGCATGAAGATACTGGTATGTATGGATCGCATTGTGCAGGATTTTCACTTGCATAAATGTCGGCCAAAACACTTGCTATGCGAGGAGGAGCTTTGAAAGTAGCAAAATGTAAGCAGAACGTACTGCAGAGCACTGCTGGAAAATAGGCCTGACCTTCATTCTTCTGGGTCTTCTGTCAACAGTGGAATGACATCCCAATTTAGCTGTCTAAAGCGTCGTGTTTATTGTTTGTACAGTTTTGCTTTTATAAGAAAAGAGAGCAAGTAAAAAATGCACTTAATTTTAAATGGTGTAGGTATTTTTATGCAAGTGCTCAGGGAATGGATCATTAAAATGTTAATGAGCACTTAACTCCCATCAGGTCCTTTTGAAAGTCCCAACTGGAATACTGTTAGAGCAATATTATTTTACTGTGCTTTACAACAGTAATATATTAATATGTCTTAAACCACTTATTTTTAAAACAACATGTTCTCGGTCAAGTCAGTAGAAGATGATGCCTTTTGTATTCTTCCATTTTGCAGTGATTTGCAAAAACAGTATTTTTCATTTTCTTCATTTGACCTCACATTACTCTCCAGTGCTACTTGAGAGAAAGGGAGGGAGGTTACCCAAAATCTTGGTCTTTTTAATGACCTTTGCATGTTTTATGTCAGAGATGCTCAAATGTCACTAGTGACTGCACTGATGACTCGCTGAGGGCTGCATCTGTTATACATAACTATAACTTGCATGCGTGCATTTCTGCAGCTGTTAAGATCATAAACAACTGGAAGAGGCATCATAGAAAACACCCAACGTGGGCTATGCCTTAACATCAAACACTGAAAACAGTTCAGGACATAAAGCTTGAAAACATTGCCTCCCATGAATACACTTTTAAAAGCCTGCACAAATGTTGCTTAGCAAGTAACTAGATACTGCCTTCCTCTTACTACACAAAAAACCACTCATAAATTAAGTGTAGGTGAGCACTTTTTGTGATACACAGTCTTCACTGCCACCCAAGTGAACATACATTGTTCCTGAAATAATAACTGGGATTTTAAAATTCCCCAAATTGTGGTATGACTGTCATACTCAGCGTTGTTTACTTTTCTGTCCTCTCAACTGATCTTGCCAATGCTGAATTACGCCATGAAGTACAAGCTGCTGCTTGCTTCTGCCGCATTTGCGTGTTGCTTTATGGGAAGTTTGTCACTCCACAACCCGCCCCCCCCCCCCCCGCCTTCAGAAACATCCATACACATTTAATTTCTCATCTCTTTCTTCTGGTGGATTAATTTCCTGCTGTTTCTCCATAGATTATGTTTTTTTTCATATTACATAATCCTGTCCCTGTTCCCAGTGCCTGACAGTTCTTTTTCTAACCAATCTGTATCTCGATCAACTGTCTGTGATAACTGGGAATTGCTGCTTCCCTTTGGCGCACCAGCTTTCAGATCTACATTACGGTGGTGAACCTGAAAGAAGCCCTAGAAAGTGTTGGTGTCCCTGAGTGAAATGTTCACCATGTTTAGAAGTTGTTTATATGTATGTAGATATAAAGAACCCCAGAAGAGCGGCTTGGTTTTAACCACCAGGGTTTCCTGGCTGAGAATATGGATTCTGGAGATCATGAGCACTGTCCGCTCCAGAATCTCGCAGGATCAGTTTTGCAGCATGCAAGTTTCCATCTCCCAGGAAGGCATTTCAGAGATTTCCTATTCCTCTGATAAGAATAACTTGTCTACCAGGATGAAAATATTGGTACTGGGTGGAAAAAAAAAAGCACACTTGGGTTAGCTTTTCACAACTTCATTTTATTAATACTCATAAGCAGGCAGTAAAGAGTGTAAAAAGATAAATAACCTATAGTTTGTACACATTCCCAAATGCTGTTAACTTCACCAGCTCTCCCAGATATCTGCCCAGGTATAGATGACAG
Organism: Phaethon aethereus; assembly: GCF_964289735.1. Lineage (NCBI taxonomy): Eukaryota > Metazoa > Chordata > Aves > Phaethontiformes > Phaethontidae > Phaethon > Phaethon aethereus. The sequence continues at coordinate 124,830,024 of NC_138582.1, read as the reverse complement.
GCCGACTTTACACCTGTTGATCTGGTTCGGACTCACGCTTGGGGGAGGATTCAGCTGTGGTTACTGAAGCCTTTACCATCCCTGTTGCCCCACCTCCCCTCCAGAAGTGACTGCTACAGCCAAGGGTAGCCAAGCTGGCTGCATTGTCCCAGCTGTGTTTTTTCACTGTAACACTGAACCACAGCCATGGTACTGGCTTGGAAGAAGCTGTAAAGCTATGGCAGCACAGCTACCTAGCTGGAAGTTCAATACTTCCAGCTTTCCCAGCTGAAACTGATAGGAGACATAAGACTGAGCAGGTGGGTGTCCTGGTGATAACAGGAAGGAGATTATATATATTGGGAGAAGCGGGAACTACTGAAAAAGCAAAACAGAAGGTGACTGATGGAGGGAAGGCATTCTTTGATCACATACTGGCTCTATCCAAGTACATCTGGAAGTCCAAATAATTTTTGAACAAATTTACTTGTTCTTTAGCTGACAACTCTAAGGAGACTAACTTTCAAGCATGTTCCATTTGTGCAAAGCCATGCCTGAATGGCCCTGCCATTCACAAACAAAACAAAGCAAAGGTTTTGTAGGGCTAGTAAACATTCCAGAATACCATTTTCCACAGAAATTTGGCAACTGAAGAAAACATTTTAATGCTCTCATCCAACTTTTTTTTACCCTTAACTGCAGTACCAGACCTGTCACACAAAAGATCAAGATTTTATCTCATTCCAACCTCTGTAATGTCCATGCATTCTGAAGTAAATTTTGTGTTTTATCAGATGTAACTTGGGTGCCACAGAGCACTTCTTCATCTTGTAATACCTTCTGCCTTATTTTAAGTACTGCTACACCAGTAATACTGACAGGACATAGTATACCGAAAGAGAAGGGACAAAGCTCTCACTGCTGATCCTCTTGAAAAATCACTAATTTTTTTCTTTTTTTAAATTTTTTTCCATCTAAAAAGGTATTTAGTTCCTTTCAAATCATCTATCAGCCTGTGAATAATAACATAAAATCAAACCCTAACCACAGAACCAAACCTGAAAGTAAGAAGGTGATACAGAAACAAAACACAGAAATTAAAATATTATTAATGGGTAAAAATACTGGCCACTGTTCTCCTATCTCACAACCTAATCAATACGGGGAATAGATTAAGTCGCGATAGAAAACACATTATGTGCTATTGGAATTCATAATCCAATGTTGACTTTTGAGTGTAGGCATCAACAAGTAGATCTCTTACATGCAATACACCTGTGTGGAAACCACTACTCAGGCAGCCTCAGGCTTTAGCTCATTAGCAATAGATGTTGACTATGACAATCTCCCTTTTAGTTTTCACTTTCTCACACTGAAAAACTCCGTGCATGAAATGAGTAACCATCCCTTCAGAGAGGAAAGATGCAAGCAAGGGAAACTACACACAGAGGGAGCAATCCTGAGAAAGTGGAGAGGGAGGAATGTATGAAAGCGATTGGCAGCAGCTATTTGCAGGACATTTGGAGAAATACGGAGCTCCACGTAGGTACTGAATTTAGGCGAAAGGAGATAGTGGAAGGGGAGGAGGGAAGTGAAGCAGAGGTATTCTTTCTTCCTCTTGCAGGTCCTGAAGAGTACAACAATCCCTTCTTTCTGCTAACTCTAAGGCCCTTCAGATACATTTCCCTTGACGCTTCACGTCACGGCAATATTAAGAGGAATTAACAGAAACAGTGTATAAAGGGAAGAGATGGCAGATGACGTGGCAGGAGGCTTTTTCAAGGGTTATTTCAGAAGCCAGCTGAAGAAGACCAAAGCTATACAAAAGACAGGCAGGTAAAAGGAGCACTAACCATGAAGAACTCCTCAAGCAGGGGGTAAAATTGTAGTCTTATGATTTAAGGGAATGAGAAGTTGGGTGAAGAATGCCTGGGCTTTCAAGGAAGTCAGCTCTTTGGAGCATGAAGGCAGCAGCACTTCCAGAAAAGCTCTGGACTTAATGCTTTTGACAGAAGCATCTGCTAGGTAGATCCCAGTGCTGCTGAAGGAACACAGAGGCCAGGACCGTGGAATGGCTGATCAAGGCAGTACAGCCATGACTGCAGCTCTAGCAGCGTTCCCAAACCCACTACAGAAAGGGTGTTCTGCTGGCCTGCAGACTGGGTCCTATTGCTCTTGGCCTTGAATGAAGGGCTTAACATCTTCATGCTTCAGAAGGTCTCAGGTCTGAGACTCTATCCAGACAGTTGAAATAATATGTACACAACAAGTCAGTACTGACTGCGACTGTCTGAGATCAACAGTATTGGGGAATACAAGTCAGTGTTTCAGTATGAAAACCTAGGAAAAGGTTTTTGTGAAAGTTAGAGAAAAGGACACAGAACACTCTAGTGGCTTCTGAAGGTAACTACAAGACATTTAAATTTAGGTTGCTACTAACGCATGAAAGCATTTTGTTCCACCTTCAAAGCAAATCTTATGTACCATAGCAGAGGTATTCTGAGATCTCCATGGTACCAAAAGATATAGCTCAGTTTTAAGCCAGGCTTGAAAGTCCCAAGAGGTGTTATTACACCTTTATGTAGTGGGGATCAATCAGTTTGGAACAGAAATAGAAACAATTCTATCCCAGCTGTTCCTTTCAGTTCCTGTCATTACCCAGTGCTTGTTCCAGTTTCAGAAATTAGATTATTCAGGGGCTTTCAGTGTCAGCACAAGAACAGCTACCATGTTCTTGCCTCCCACAATTCCTGCTGTCCTGTTGTTTAATTTTATCTCAAACAACTGCTGCCACGATCAAATCCATCACCACTTGCGTTTACCAGTTAGCACAGAGTTAATGAACAAAAAAATAATACGTACCTGTCAGAAAAAGGCTATTAACCCTTTATCAGGCAAAGTGACGTATCTGTCCATGTTTTCTCTGCTGCACGCTGGACAAACTAGTTTTACAGAAACACTTGCCAAAATATTTCAAAAGCACTCCAATTCACCATACCACCGATTCCTTTGTGCCTCTTCTCTATTTATGCTTCTGGTCCTGAAGTCTTTTTGCCTGTCTTTATTTCACCCTCCATTTTTAAAAAATAAAGCCCTACTTAACTTAATAGCACTATACAATTTTTATTTTGTCTTCAGTAAAGTTCATTCATTCTGTAAAGTTCATTCATTCATTAAAGTTCATTCATTCTGGAATAAATATATGTTCAACACGACTGACGTTCTTCCGATTATGTGACAGAATACACAAGTATACAAGGAAGAGAAGGCACAACAATGCCGTAGCTGTGAGGAAGACGAGGAGCCCAGCAAACAAAGAAGGTTTCAGAGGTAGTTGTATCAGCTTGCCTTCTGCTGGAATCATGTTTGTGAGACTTAACATGTAACCGAGTGACCATGCTATACTGCTGTTACCAACCTGAAATAAAAATAGAAGAGTCCTATTCCCATGGACTTTTCAGTCAAAGAAAAGAGGTTCCAAAAGCTCAACTGCTGATGCTGGCTCCTTAAGTTAGCAAAGAGAAAACTTTAGTGGAGTATACAAAGAAGATACAGAACCGTCTTAAATAACCCTTTTTTTTTGTAGTTCCAGAGGATGCTAATGAAATTGGTCACTGGGCTAAAGAAGCAGAAGACACAGGTATTAGATGGATGGGTACAAGGGTGCATGGTATATATGCAGACAGACAGTTATGGGTTTTTCTGTGCAAGAAACATATTTTTAAAAGAAAAAACAGCACTACTGTGCTAGTTCCTGGAATTAGCCCCTTATCTTAGCCAAATCCTATGATGTTCTTTAGTTCAAAACAAAAAGCCCCACAAAGAGTCCCACCAACATGGACAAAGAGGAGGCCAGGGTAAAGTCCACAAAGCAGGGACTCTATTTATTATCTTTTGTTCCATGGTTGGTTTTGTGCCTGCAAATGAACCAGCACTAGGATCTTCCATTTAAGAAATAAACGTAAGTGGAAAATTACTTAGGAACATGTGAAACAAGAACAAAGGGGCTGTGTTGCATTTGCTCCACGGTCCTCCTGCTTTGCTGTCTTTCCCCACTTCTGATTTGAGCAACACTGTTTATCAATTTTCCACTGTCTTCTTCATTAAATCATCATCCTGCCACTTGATAAGCACAGGGCCAGCTACACGATATGTATTTGGTTTACACTCTAGCATAGGTGGCTTGCTTTTTCAAAGGGCCTGCATCATCTTCAGATCACTCCAGGTAGTTCTAGGGTATACTACAGGACAGACAAAGCTGAAGTTGCATTCTTCTACAACCAACCAGCTCTCCCAAACTCATCTGGCTTTCCATCTTTATTACAGGTCATCCCACTCTGCAGCTATGGAGATAAGTTTACCTGAATGGCTGCCTGTAAGTAGTTTGCTTAAATTTGGGAAAGCAAGTCTCTTTGGTTATTCTTGTATAGAAAGCATCATGATGAAGTTGAGGAATTAACTTTAATAAATGATTTAATGTCTTTAATGAACAGTTTTAAGCAGTCACCTACTGGTTGTAGGAGACCCTAAGAGCCTATAATATTTGGCCACTTTTGTAGCTGCGTATATCCTAATAACTTTTGTTTAATTGATAAAAAGAAAGTTACATCATGGGAACTGGACTATGACAGGTGAGCAAAGAGGGTAAGATGGATCAAGGCAGCTTTTCATTGCTGAGAGAGGGGAAAAACTCTCATTATGAGGTGTAGAACTTTTGCAAATCATCTAGCTCTAGATCTCACCCAGATCTTAGCATTGGGTTAAGGTTATTTTCATTGGTTGTGTTCACTAATTAAAAGGAAATATACTCCTAGCATATGCAAAAAACCCCACCCTCCACTCTTGGAGTAACTGTGCCGATATCTCTGGGGTAGCTTAGCTCATGAGTTAACACCAGATCTTATTATTTTAGTAGGGGCAGATCTAATTAAGAGAATGTAGTTTTTCCTTTTGGAGTTGCATGATTACCCTAGTGCAAAATCTAGGTAACAAAGGTGTTAATAACCCAAAAAGCCTTTTGGGTTTTTATTTTGCATAGTATTTTTACAGTCTTGGCTAAATACAGAAAAACGTTGCTGTGTTTGTCTGCTCCTATCTGCTGGGGACAATACAAGATATATTTAAGTACTGAGACAAATCCACCCAGATTAAGATCCCAAAGTAAGCTCTGTGCCAACTTCCTGGTAGAAGGGCTAAACTCTGGACACTCCTCCAGAGCTGCTAATCATTGTCCACCAGAGGACAAAATAAGGCAAGAAAATCCTATTTGATTCCTCAGCGCACCAGTAATAGATATGACTGTTCAGAAAACATTGTGTACAATTTCTCAATCACAGCTTGCCAGCATACCCTGCATTTAAGAATACACCATGAAGATCTACAACCTATTCTTTTGTTGATTTTGCATGCAAGTGCTGAAGCATTTCCAAACTGTACGGAGATTAAGAGACAGTCTGGGACAAGGTTTTAGATTAAGACTCTATACAGTATCAGAGAGGAAAGGATGGAGTCACAGAGTACTGTGGGGACCACTGCTTCTTGTTATAACAGCCAAGTTTAGTGGCCGTGCCTTCTGATTTGGAAGCCAAGATTTCTTAGCAGTAGCTTTAGAATGGATATATACACGTATATTCCAAGTACTCTGTTTTTTAGGAGAAAGATTGAGGTCAGAGGAAGAGAGAAATGCACCTATTACACAAACGTTGTAAGCCTTCTCTCTGTGCCAACTGAAATCCAATATTCCATCAATATACATTCTTATTCCAGAGAACCGGGTTACAGCACAGATGAATGTGCCAGCTGAGGATGAAAACTGCCCTAGTTGCTTCATCACCACTCACTGAGTACAAACCAGCTCTGCTGATTCCCCCGAGGCTCTGCCAGCAGACAGAAAAGCAGGGGTTCTCCTGTCCAGCTCAGCAGGGTTAGCTCAAACTGACCTTGACTGGTGAGGTGTTTCAGGCAGATCACTGCCTAGAGCAATCCACTACTTCAACAAACAGGTTGAAGGGGGCAAGGTTTAAAACACAATTATTTGATCTTTTCTTAAAGCTCTTTAAAAGAATCCAGGCAGCATCTCCACATAATGCTGCAATCCCTGGAACCAGGATGAAACTGCTACTGAGGCTTGAAAAGTGGCTTTGTCTTATGCCAAACATTTACAAAGGCTGTTTATGACCATTATACTTTTGTAGGCTGCTGCATCTTCTGTCTCCCTCTGAACTTCTTTGGATTAAAATAACAGTAAGAGAAAATTATTATTACTCACCTCTTTTTGAAAATGTATCTGTGGCCAAGTTTCTACATCAAAGTTGTAACCATGTACGAGCAAGTAATAAATGAAATTGGCTGAAAAACAGTAGGATCTAGCATATATTTCTTCAAATTTAGGCAGCATAAACTGGAGCTGAAAGCAAAAGTTTTTTTAAGAACATGTAAATTATGTAAAACAAATGCTTTTGTTTTTTATAACTACAGAATACTTTGGATTCTAATTAGAATTTATTAGCATTTTTTAGAAACACCAAGTAAAGTTGTGGACAACTAGATAATGGAGATTTAGAAAAAGAAATATCCCAACAGTGATATAGCTTATGTGGTAAAAATTGAAAAGAAACATAAAACTGTACATGAAAATTGAGGATATTATAGTTCCTAAATCTTCCTTGTCATCTTTACAGCATGGATAAAATTGTGAAATGAAATTTCAAGACCTAGTTCAAGTTTTAAGCATGCTAGAAAAACTACATGGTTTGAAGCAAGTGGGAAAACAAATGTTGAGGTTGATACAGACCTTCTGAAAAGTTCTGGATACTTGTCCAGTCCATATTCTTTTTTTCTTTTTATATCTCCCTTTTACAGATACAAAAGAAAAAAAAAACACAAAAAACCAAACAACCCACTTACCTGTGCCCAGCTTTGTGAACAGAAAAACCACATACTTGAATTGAAGTCAGCTAGGGAAAAGTGCCCAGATAAATTCAAAGCATTAATTGTATAGTAGAATCCTGAGAAAGCCTATAGAAAAGGAGCAGATGACAGGCCTGTTACTTTCAGAACTACAGAAATCAGAAGCAAGCAAACTCAAAAAGAAATTCTGTGTTTGCAAACCTACCACAAAATTCCCTTTAACTTTTGGCTGACGTATTCCATTAAACGGACAGTCTTCTCTGTCTCTGCAAGCAGTGAAGTTAAACAATAAAGAAACCATCTCCTGACACAGACCTGGGTCTCCAGTTCCATGGAAGTTCACAAGCTGATTTGGGTAGTAATTTGCTGGTCTCAGAGACTGTGTACAAAGGCTGCCAGAGAAGTACTTCATCATTAATGCAGTATTATAATTCTGAGGGTAACATGGATTATCCACATTGGAACTGGTGTTTGATTTCTGGGGGGAAAAAAAAAAAAAACTCCAAACAAAAACCCCAAACAATAAAGGCTACTCAAAAGCAAGAAAGACCTAATTTCACATTAACTACAGGAATCTTTTTAAATCACATATGCCTGTATTTTTGTTCTCTTCTCTGTCATGGCTGATCAGTACAACGTTGCTGATCATTGTAACTCACAGAATATCCTTTCTAAAAAAATAATTGGCAAGATCAGCGAAACACTTACAGGACTAATTGGGCCTTTTTGTCAAATGGTACAAAACTCTCACCAATTTTAACAAATATGAAGATCTTTGTATGAAACCTAAGTGCATTTGTGCACAAGTAAGCACAACAGAGCTGTTACTGGGGTCTCCAAACTCCACCAAAGGGAAGCTAACACAAGCCTAAGAACCTGTTCAATTACTGAACACCTGCAACAGCAACATAGCAAAGGATCTTAAACAGACCTGGAGCAGCAACGCTAAAAGCCTTTTCTCAGCTTCATCTCTCCCGTAGCACTGGAAGCTATGAGTGTAGACATTGTAGTTGTAACCATACAACTTCACTTGCAAGGTGCTATTGAAGTTCTCCTGAGAGTCCTCTGGGATAAATGAAATTTGAGTGGAAGCTCCTCCAAGATCCAGTGCACCCATAGTCTCTTTTCTGTAAGGATGGACCCATGTCCTCCAAAGGTTTCTCTACGTGTGAAAATAAAAACAGGGCTAATTAGAAATATCATCTGCCTGTTCTCCCTTCAAGCTTTTCTAATCTTTACTTAACTTTTTGAGATTTCCCCCCCCTCTTTGTCCTACACCCTTTCCAAAAAATCTTAGCTCTGAGGAAAACACGCAGCTGTTTTTTACATAAGAGTGAGGTACTTTCCCAGAGTGAAATGATCTTGAAAGATGGAAAAAGGAACACAGCGTAGCTTTCAACTCAGGGGACAGCACAATGATCAAAGCACAGGATTAGACAGATCAGTATCTGTACTAGAACGCAGGGAATTGAAGTCCAGATACCCATGAGATCTTGAACAAATCTGGATGGAAACAGTATGAAGATTTGCTTGTTCCAAGGCAAGAAGAATTATTAAAGGAATAGAATAGTAAGAGATCACACAGAAAAAGAGAGTAAAAATAGAGTGAAAACCACAGAAAAGTCAAATGAAAGCTCCATCAAAGTCAAAAGAACAAGGACCCCTAACCTGCACATTTCCTTCACTGAAACTGCAGTGGCAATATATCTGATCCATTCAGCTGGGATTTTTCCCTATTACTCAAAACATCCCCCAAATCCTATATTTGATCTACACAATCACAGTGCAGAATACAGATTTTGTATGATTATCTATCTCGATATTTACTGTAGTATTATTTACTGAGCATGATGATATGAAATTACACACAAGAAGGGAAAAGAACCTTTATGGGCTAGCAAATAAAGTCACAAGAAAATTCTACAGTGAAAGTTTCCCATTAACAGCCCCTAGCAGCACTTGACTCTTAGCCCACTGTCACAAGAATGGTGAAAATTTCTCTCTCCTACTAGTGATATTCCACACATAGGTCTTCACACAATTCTCTACACTAAACTGGCTTCACAGCATCTTTCAGTCCCTTCAGCAGTCCTTATGAATCTGCCATATGGAATTTGATATTTGGATTATTAAAATTCATGTGGTAAAAGACTGACACCCTGAAATTTGTGACATCATTTTTGTTGCATGAAATGCACACAATGAGAAAAACTATTCCAGAACCTGTGATTCCAATACCGTTTTTCTTAACTTTGCAAGAGTCAACAACACATTCACCATGAGCTGTCACTCAGACCACCACCAACTAATCCCTGCTTATTAATTGCCGTGATCTAACAGGAACCATTCAACCAGCACAGTAACAACTGTTTGGCTGAAATTTCTTTCAACCTAGCGAGACTATCTGGAAGAAATGCAGTCAATGCTAAGGGCAGCATGCTGCTGCCACCAGCGCAGACGAGCAGTTGCTCCATCATCTTGGTACAGCTTTTACTGGGAATGAAATCATACTGAATATCTCTGTATAAAAAGGGACCTTTGAATGCATTTGACTCCCTCTCTGCTATGAGAATCCTGCCTCACCCTATTCTGAGTTCAAGGACACCATAAGTGTCTTTATATTGGTATCACTTTGTCTGCACAAGACAGTTGGACTCACAGCCCACTGCTCATAGCCTGCAGCTTTTCAGCAGTATTGGAATGAACTGTGTATAAGTGATTTCTGGATCAGCTGAGGCACATTTGGCCACATCAACTTAACCACCTTCACTGCTTCAGACAGTCTTGTCTGCTTAAGACAAGTGAGCCAACACTGCCAAACAAATTGGAGGCCCCTAAGCTGTGCAGATCCTTCAGCCGTAGAGCTGCAGGGACAGCAACCACCTGAGGAAGTCACAGAGAAGCAGAAGAAAACATCTTTAGCTGGCACCACTGTCAAGACAATCAACACTGTCACACTTAACGTACTAATGCATTTAAGAGCAATGCAACTTCTGTTTCTAGGTAAGGCATCCAAAGTCATTTAGCAAATAGCCCTGTTTTGTGGATCAACAATTTTACCTTTCCCATATCACATTCCTGTAACTCATATTCTTTGATTTATGTTTACTTTGTTCTATTACTGCCACAAAAAGACCCTGCTGTATGTTTCAGTGCAAAATGGAAGTTGTAGATATGATGTTTGAACAGGCATGTCCTCTCAAACATCTCATTTATAAGAAAGAAACAGTGAAAAGAAAAGCATGCAGTTTTTTCCACACACCTCTAAGAAATTTCCCATTAAATAGTTGGCTGTTATCCATCCATACACCCCTTCCTCTGGCCCAGTTATGATTTGCGCACCCCTAAATTCAAAAGGTTGTGCTCTGAAGTAGTTTTGAATGCTTGCAAGGACTTCATTGGCTGCCGTTTCATTTTGTAACCTAAGCAATTCACAAAACATGAGACACTTGAGCATCTGGAAAGGCAAATAAAATCATGTTTATTGTTCATGGACTTAGCAATTCAAGAAAACTCCTATAATCATCTAATAAAAAACAGAGTAATAAAAAAATCCCCTAAAGGGGAAGCTTATGATAGGGAACAGCCAAGTATCCAGCATCGTTTCAGCAAGCAACTCCCCCACTATATACAAACTTCACTCTTTTTAGAGTGTACAGGTTCACCCATGTACAAGTTCATGGGTGTTTTGTTTCTTATATATACTTTACTTTTTAGTGAACTGAGTGCTTATATGACAGCTGCTGGTTAAAACAGTCCTGGAGCCTTCCTTCCCACTCTGTTTTGCCACAGAACAAACACAAAAAGCCAGTTTGTGCCAGGGCTAAAGCCACATACAGAACCCAAAAGCCACATTACACCACATTCACACTCAGAAAACTCTGCAATGTCTAGCTTTAATCTGCCTTTGCTGCCCACAGATACACACAAAGACTATCTGTTTACATAACAGTGAATTTTAAGACAGATATGGAAGAGAAAATTAAACCCTTGCCTTCTCCAGAATAAAGCAAGCATTGCTTTTCAATTCATAACAGAGGATTTTTATACAGCCCTGCTTTCCCTGTCAAAAAAGTTAATTAAATTAAATTGGCTGGGCTCCATTTCCTTTTTAGATGGCCAATTTCCAATGGATAAAAAAGCATCCCGTACATTTTTCACATTCTGTTTTCACAGACTGCTACACTAGTATGCATAGAGAGGAGTTCAAGTTTCTGCCATACCTCAGTAGCCTCATGCCAGCTGTAGCCCCCAGATAGACAGAAGTGTTTTTATGCAGATGAACTGGTATTCTCTCCTTGACTTTATCCAGACAGTCATCAAAGGGTTTGGCAAGAGCTCCAGGGTTACCCTCGTAGCTGGATATACCAGGGCCTAAAAGAGAACAAGTAGATTGATTTTATTCTGCTTTGCCAACCACAAATTAGCCTGATTAGCAAACTGGTGTTAAGAGAAAAAGATTTCCCCCTTCCCTCCTGTAACTGCAAACTAGAATGGTTGAAAACTACGAGTGCTTAAGGAATAAACAATGCAGTGACTGTCTCAGCTATGTGAGACAAGAAGATATTTGCAAACTGCTCACCTGTATTTCTGTGTGTATATATACACACCTATAGTACCATACCTAGAGTAAGATATACACTATAATCATATAACAACACAATGAAAGCAGTGCTATATTCATGATAAAAATAGGGTTACTCATGGCAGATGTTGTAGAAAATAGCACGTCTAATTGATGTAAAATTTCTCTGATCTGCTGAAGTATAGAAAACCCCTCCTTCCACAACCTAAGACAAAGATTTCCTCATTTGGTTTGCCTCAACTGTCATGGACACCATGGCACCTCTACAGCTCACTGCTCTCATCTGAAACCAAACTAAAGAAGCTTCTGGAAGGAATTGCTAGTGAAATTTCAAGATGCACACAAATGGCTCTTGAAGTCATATAGAGGCTAGGCTGGTGCATGAACTATTAAGTATTTCACAGCTTTCCAAATTTCCAAAGCCTTCAAATAACAGGAATGAGAGTTACACCATGCTGCGTAAGGCCTAACTATTTGAACAATTAATGTCAAAGTCTTTCCTCCCTTACCCAACACTCCAAGGACCAGCAGGACCTCAATTTGTTCAGGCTCAACTTGGGTGTGAATAAAAACATTCCTTACTAAAATTCCCTAGTTAGGGAAGTTGCACAGGGAGAAATCCAGGAGTTCCTGTGAAGCTACTGCCCCACAGAGAACAATTCTGCCAGAACTCCATTTAGTTCTCCTGTAATAGCCATCTCTCTCACAACCTGATCCCAAGATTAGCAAAAGGTGGCTATCTTAGAGTTAAAATGAGTACCCATTTTATTCAGCCCCATTGCATCAATAAAATCAGAAGAAAAAATATGTAAGACTTAACAGACTTCACACTCCACCACTCCCTTTTCTGCAATATGAACTTAAACATAAACATTACCATGTCATCATTAGATGTTCACAGCCCTGGTTTGGAATAAGACTTTCTAACAGCCTTAAGTCTAGCACAGGCAGGCCTGAAGCTGGAAGGAAAGCTGTTACCAGCGGAAAACAGAGCAGCTACATCTCCAGCATCTATTTCCAGACACAAAGAGGGGTATAGGATTTTGCATGATCATGACTGAGAGAGAAGGAAAGGGAAAAATGCTCTTTGAACACCACAGTTATTATCAGAGATCAATAAAATCTGCACAGAGACCTCCTGAGTTGCCCCACCTTCTTCTCTTACCCAACTTGCAAATCCAAACCAGTACACTAAACAAAGCCGTACTGCTGAAATCAGTATCTTAGAGGATAATCTAAAGCTCATTTAACACAGAGTAGTGGAATTTACAGTTTGGCTTCCTGCAGAAATCCCTTACGGACTAGCTACTGATGTGGATTTCTCTCCCCTGCCTGGCAAGCTGTCTTCGTAAAATGTGTGGAATTTTGGTATCTTTGAAAGCTTAGGCAAATGTCACTGAAGTTGACTAAGAGATTCAAAAGCTGTTAGGAAAGAATCCACAAGCTATTAGTACATATACTTAACCATACCGGAGTGTGAGCAAAAGTCAGTGTAATCTAACATCCTCTCTCTGAGAGGAATCAATGCAAAACCACAGACAGAAGACAAGGCAGGTAGCCAGTGATACTTGTCATGGGACACCTTCTAGCAGTGCACAGCTAACTACAGGTCTTCCTGAGCCAGAGGCCAGACCTGCATATTTGATACAACTATGACATCCTGTCAGAAACAGTTTCGCAATTTAGCTATTTTACTTGATAATTTTATTAGACTCTTCCTAGTTCTGTAGTATGGAGAAGCTCTTCCTGTTCAACTTCTGCAAGCCTTTCATAATCTTCCCTCAGTTGCCTCTTTCCAAGTTATTACAGAACAATTACAGATGAACTGCATAAGCCTTGTTTGTCTAGGAAACCTGACACCAACAGCAGATTATTTTTTCTAAACATCACTAAGACTTCTAGAAAATAAAAACTAATTTTTCAAACTCCTGTAGCATAGCTGACATCCATTTTTGCCTCCATCAAAATTAATGGCTAACATCTAACAAGAGCTAGATCCCTATTCTTCTCAAAGGCTTTTTATTCCAAGATATTTTAAAATATATTTTATACTTTCCTTTTAAAAGAAATTATTTCAGAGCACAAGTACTAAACATTTACAGGGCCTGATTCTCTATAGATCAAATTATGTCTGCACCAGTCATGCACTGCAGTGGAGTAAATCAGGTTTAGCTACAACTTCCTCTCTCTGTTGCCTCTCTTTCTCTCCTGCTTGTGCCCGTAGGAGAATGACTGATGCTGACAGATACAAACATAGTCTTAACAGTTCTTGCTCCCCAGGACTGAAAAGGGAACACAGTAATAAAAAACAGTATAAGCTTCCTGATAACCTCTTCTTGGACGATAGAAATAAGGAACTTCCATTTGAGCTCACCTTTCACACTGCACTTGAAGGTTTGGCTTACGACTCCCGTGTCATTTTCTTTTTCTGCTGGCCATTCATAGACATAGACTGTAGTCCGAGAGGATCCAGCATCAAGGACTATTCCATACTGGGGAGAAAAAAATAATATATTAGATCAAGAAACAAACAGTGACAGCATAAAGGCCCATATGCAGCTGTACTTCTTTGCACCATCAAACACTTCAGAAAATGTATGCACAGTATATTTACAAGACAGATTAATTGTAGTGTTGGGCACTTAGGCAAGAATCCAACAGCCAAGCACAGAATGAATTTGGCTGCAAAACAAAGAACATGCTACGTATCTTCAATAATGAATTCAGTGGGGTTGGAGAATGCTCATGTCCTTTCAGCATCAGGTTCAAAATCCACACTGACTAACACAGATAACAGTGTGTTAGGACCTGATTTTGCAGCAAGTTCATTAAGTTCATTTTCCATTATCCCAGCTACACTCCCTGGACACTGAAGGGTTTGATACCTAAGCACAGGCTTTAGATTCAAGGATGCACAAGGGATCCATAAAGCTACGAGCAAAGATATAAAGTACATAATAGTCCACAGTTAGAATGATGTAACAAGTCTGATTCTTTTTTAATCGCCCCATAAAGCTCTCCCTTTGAGTGGTTTAGGCAGTCCATCTGAGAGTTTGCCACGAAAAACAGGCTGTGCCAGAGTGTGAGACAACAAAGAGGGAAAGAGAATCAGTATTACCCCATATTTATTTATGAAATAACTGAGAAATATTTAAGTGACTTGCCCCAGGTCACTTGGACTGTCTGTGGGACTAAAGCACAGGTTTCTCCATCCCATTCCACTGCTCACCAGACCAGTCTTTTCCTCATTCCCATCTTTTATGGCAGCGGAAAACTGTAACAACTGGGAAGGCAAACTACATGAAAGGAAGAAAACTGCAATTTTGCTTATGATCTTTATAATCCCTGAAAGTACATTTAGCAGCCCCCCTCTTCCAAAGTCATCTAATTGGTAGGAATCACAGAGTGTAGGGTTCATTTCTCTGCCAACTTTTTTTCTTTTAGAAAAGACAGATGCCCAGGAGCCTGACAATACTGAAAAATGAGAGCCTCCGTCTGGCTGCAAAGGAGTAAGAGTCCCTGCAGCAGGCCAATAAATTTCATGCCACTGCCCCCCTGGGGAGCCTCAGGTCTTACCGAGAAAGATCACTGCCTCAGGTGGCAAACCATGCAGCTTCCACTGTAGTCCTACAAACTCCTGGCCCCCAAAGAACTACCAGCAATACCAGTCCAGCCTGTTTCCTAGAGAACCGTTGGATAATGAAAATTTCATTTGTATTTATCCAGACGGTATTTACTCTGATCAACTAAAAGGTGAAAGGCTCCACAGATACTATCAAACCACTACGCCATCAGGTTCCGTTCAAGTAGCTACTTTAGCAAAGATACTTTGAGTGGATTTCCCCCTCCTTGAGAGAGAGATTAGCACTCTGGAGACACATAATACAGTAATGGTCAATCTGCTCAAGGGCTATTAATTAAATCTAGTCTCGGTCAGCTCAAAGTGCCAACCATAAGCTTTTAACTTAGCTACTTTTAGAGCTAACTATCGTGCCCAAGTAGAGCTGGAAGACAATGGAAGTATTTTTACCTCAGTTACCTACCTGTGGGGCTTTTTGACCTACTTCCATCCTCCCTTGCATTTCCCAGCCTCCCTCCCGAAAGTAGTAGATTTCCATCCCAAATAGTGGTACGCTTTTCTGAACCAATGTGTGACTGACAATTTTATTTTCTTCCTCCTCCTCCTCCTATTTTTCCTATACAGACTCTCATTTCTTTTAAGAGAGATGCTCGTTTTTGAAGAGGACTCTTGGGCCCATTTCAGGGGGACTCTTGAAGCTCCTCAGAACTTATGTGAGTTCACTCTGTATGAACTGGCCCATGCAGCCTCATGAAGTGGTGATCAGTAAGAAGTGTGACAGATATTAAGACTAAGATTAATCTTTAATTAAAAAAAAGAAATTACAGAGGATGTGGCATTTTAAGAGGGCGAGATTTTTTTGGCTGCAGCTGGGCTGACTAAAGAGACAGCTACTCCCTCCCCTATCAACTGTATGTCCTTCCCTTTCAAGAGGGTATCCCTTGCTCACACAGCTATCTGTGTGAGTGACAACTACCTATGCTGTTTCAGAGGCATTTTCATGCTGTTCACTCAACCAGTCTGGTTGTGGCTCAAAGAGATAAGGGATATTCATATGAATGGCTTTGCAAGTACATCCTGAAGAGCAGCAATCCCAACAGGGAAGCAAGAACAAGCCCCAGGATTCATCGATCACTTTTTTCAGCTTGAATACCATTCCCATAGGAGAATGTACAGATGCACAAACCCTTAAAACAGGCACAGTTAAGACGGCTTACCTGCCTTACAGTCACTTGGGAACTGCCATGAGAAACTAACAAGCTAAACCAGTGACAGGAAAGACAGAGGCTACAAAAGTAGATCCATGCTAGAAGTGCACTTCATTTCAGCTACATAGGTTTGAAATACTTTTAATCAAGTATAACATCCACAAACAAGGCAAAACACTTCCTAAGAGCCAAGAGATGTGCAAAATTCAGGTGTAGAAAACTGAAGTACCTGAAGAGGCAAATTAAAGAAACACAGTAATGAAGGGAGGTTTTTTTCTCTTTAAGGCTCACAAAACATCAGTAGACAAACAGAAATTGTTTTGACTGGTACAAAGGCTCATTACATTCAGAGCTAGCATAATTTACAATTCTGGACTTCTTCACAAACTGTGCCACTAAGGATGTTTGTGCTCTCTTCATCACTCTTCTGACTTCATGGTGTGTGCCAACGAGTCGAGTTCTTTCAGTACCTCAGCCTTATGCACATGGGCAGGTCCTTCCTTCACAAATCATTGGCTGAATCTTCATATAACCCAACCACCAAGGAACCAAAATATTTAATTTTGCCACAACACTTTAAAACATCAATGGCTTAGCAGATAATTACCTCTTGTGCCACAAAAGAATGAGCCTGGATGCTCTCAATGTGCATCCTGGGAAAAAGATATGCCACAGATAACACAAACTCTAGCTATCCTTCAGTAGCTGTTTTGGTTTCATGGAGAAGAGCCAGAAGCAGAACAACAATGCCATTTACAAAGAGTAAGTCTGTTTTCATCATGTTATTGCCGTATTTAATTTTAATCAACCGCTAACTTCAGGACACTGCCATTTCCAGGCTCCATCGCATCAATCAAGTACTGGAGGGTTTCACACTGGCATACCAAGGTCCTCCTTCTGCTCCTGAAGAATTACTTCTTGTGAGTGTTAATTATTCTTCACTAAGGACTGCTCAGCATCTCAGGAATCAACTGAGCCAATATGGGTCCTCCATATCAGCTGGCATTTTCTGCATTGGCAGGCTTACAGCCCAAAAAGAAATCCAAGGCACCTAGCAGAGGAACTGCCAGTCTTCCTCCAGAACAAGCGATGAAGCCATTGTGATTCAGGAAGAAGACCTCCCCACCTAAACCAGCTCCAGATAGTCAAGGTGGGTCCGATGTTTGCTCAAAGAGTAAGGTGGGCAATTTTATCATTCTGAATGTGAAACTGAATTAACAACAAACACAAGTGATGTGTATGCTGTCTTTTAGATAGTGGCTTCAGCCTACATGACAGTCCAGTCTTGCCTTGTGTAAAAATTGGCCGGATGTAAGGCTCCTTCCAGCAGAGATTTGGGGCACAACAGGGAGTAAACTTAAGGCACTGTGTCCCCTTGCAAGATCCCAGCACACACACCCTGCCACACCACACAAACACATAAAACTGGTATCAGAATACAGTTTTATCCCATTGTCTGACTCATACACCACCAAATGATTCGGACAAAGCCAAAGGTGTTTATAATCCCATGAAGTTTAATGAGACATTAGCCTATCGCTATCAGTATGTGAACTATCCAGTTAAATACATATGCAGAGGGAAAGGTAGAAAGGACTTCAAAGGATCTGACAGGGTTTATATTCTTGTAGCTATAGTGGGAAAAACCAGAGAACCCAGAATGCCAGACTGCACAGCTTCTCTGGAAGGCTAATTTCTACAGCTTTGTCCTCAGTTGTGTACATCCCTCATTGAAGAATCTGCACGCATACTGCAGCAGCACAAGGCAAAGCCTGAATTCCAGAGTATTTCAGTTTGTCTTTTCCAGTTTGCTCTGCCCCTCCTCATGAAGCTATTTTGCTTCTGTTAATATCCAGCAAGTCCCAACATGTGGTTAATCATAAAGTGCACACTTACAGCCCAAATGCTTTTGATACACAGGAGCCGTTTACAAAGATTTCAGCATAAACTAAATTTATGGGATAAATTGGGATAGAATTTAAACTCCACCTATCTCCCACTTCAAAATTATTTTAAAATTACTTCTAATCTCTGGCAAAAATGAAAAAGCAGTGGCATATTCTCCTCGTTTGGCCTTTCAGTCTTGGAGAAGACATTGTGTGATAAGCATCAGAGACAGGGAATCAAGGAATGCTTCTCCTGCTTTGCCACTGACTCTGTGATCTTGTCCAACTCTCTTTTTCTCCCAGCTTTAGTTTTCCCATGACGAAGATGTGGTTAAACATGAATTTATGGCTGTAAGCTCATTTGAATCAACCCATAAAGTGTAATTTAGACAGGAACATTATTAAATATCAGTCCAAAACATTGTTCTCCTTCCCTAGGTATTGTAAGACTTACCTTAAGCCCTGGGGAGAGGATCTGTTGCTGATTTATCTGAATCACTGCAATAGCAATTACAAGAATTATGCTTAGAAGAAGGAACACTTGGGCAATAACACTTGGGGTTCTGGTGAGCATCCTGAAACAACAAAAAGGGAAACACTTAGGGAATGTGAAAGGATTCAGTGATTGTCTTAAGGCCTGAGGCCCTGGATCAGTTGAGTTTCCTCATAAAATCTCATTTTATCAACTAGATAGATGAAGCAACACAAAAATTCTGTGTTCTTATCAAGAATTGCCTGGTGTTTTGCTACCACTAACTTTTTACTGTCTAGAAAGGGTGTGTCTATATGGTCATGCTAATGATGCCAGATTTCATGGTCAGTTGTCAGTCACGGCTTTCCCACAGTGCCTACATGTAGCTGCATGCCACGATCCCATGTACGCCTACAACATAGACACAACCACAGCCATGCAGACACAATGCTGGCGGCTGCTAAACACAGCTGGATGCTTCTGCCAGAGATGTGAGGTCAGTGTCTGTAACAGATAAAGGCTGCTTTAGCAAGAAACAAAGGAGGTTTTAAGAACATTAAAGTAGGCATCCTTCTTCTAACTGTTGACGTGTTCACAAAGTATGTTTGTGTGCATATGTGTGTGCATATTAACACCAAGCCTACTATTATCACTCTGCACTACACCTAAAATATAAAATACAGTTTAACTCACAGATCTTGTGATGAAAAGTTACTAAATGTAAGTAAATCCAACATGGAGTTATGTTAAACAAACCCAAAGATGACATGAAACATACATACTGACGATAAAGCTGTTTATATGTTCATATCTTCTAGAAAGGTTTTCTAGAATTCAAACGTGTTTTAGGTTTCCTGTAGTTTCTGTTGATCCTTTATTTTCGCATATCCCTGGCCAGTCAGCTCTTCACCCCAAAAGGCCTTTCAGTACCTCTTGAGTACTGACAATCCCCGTATCAAAAATTCTTATGCTCCACAGGGGCTGAGGAGGAAAGAAGTGGCCGGAGGGAGATGGCTAGCTTATAAGCGTCAGAGGAACACAATAAGGAGAACTTTCCTGCCTTTCTCATTTTCAGAAACCAGTTATTTTGGTATAGGGATATCAAGTTAGCCTGGTGTGATCTATCCTGGCTCCCATCTCCTAATTCTTCCATACCAACGGTGGAGTATACCAGCAGCTGTTCAGGGCTGCCCTGCTGTTTCAGCAAATGCCAGTGCCTATCTGAGCTGAGGAACAAGCAGCTAAAAGGTGGTCTAAAGTCCATGGCCACAGCACACTGGCTCAGTCCCATTGTATCTGCAACACACGGTCTCCTCCTTAGCTCCAACCAGAGCCAGAGGGCTCAAGGAGAAGGCAGAACAACTGCTTCTTCACACAGTTTCCATATTCTAAACACCATGGGTTCTTCAGCCTGTGTACCTATGGTCCAACATCCGTGTTCACATTCAAAAGAGAAGCACGTTACTTGTTTTATTCTGGGACTAGGTTCACTCTGAGCTTTGCCCACTGCTGCTGCTTTCCTTCTTTGTCTTCTGATTTCTGTTGTGAAATCTAACTCAGATTGGCTTTTGGAAACTCTTCATTTCAGCCTGACACATCTCACTTCCAGAACATCATTTTTTACACATCTTAACCCCCTTTTCTAAATTCATATGGGCTCCTTGTTTACTGTCAATCTGCTCTTCCAATACTTTATTTTCTTGGCTTGGTAACAGCTTTATTATCTTAATCATCAGACGGTTTTAAGAGAAAATTACCAGCCACACTGATGACTTATTTACTGCTATCCATTGCTTTACTATCCTGAGGCATTCAAACATCATGTACACAAGGCATAAATGATAGAATAAAATCTTATTTTTACTATTATAAAATATGTTAACACCTAAGATCATTTCTCACTGTAACCTGCAGATGATGTCAGGGCACACTAATTAGAAGCATTTATACAGTTCAATTTATTTTTGAAAAAAGACAGCAGATTTTAACTATACATTTATGAATAACCATCTGCATTAAATACTTGTCTTTAGGGAGAAAAAATGGTCTTTTTCTTTAGTTTTCATCTGTACATGCAGTTATCTATAATTGTAAAGTGACTGAAAGAGAACTACCTGCTTGCAACCTAATATATACCAGTCACTCCTGGATCAAAGCACTGATGTTCAGTGCTGTCAAAAATAAGTCATTATCAATGAAAAAAACACTCAGGACAAATTACTCTTTGAAAAAAATAACTGCTCATTACTGAAGAGCAAAGCAATAACCTCTATTATACTATTAACACTTAAGAACACCCATGATGACTGCTGAAATATTTTCTGCTGCATCTGCTTATAAAGGTGAAATTGAAATCTTGGTTTGTTGAGTGTCTCAAGTGCTTCCCTGGTACTGGGATTTTTCTTCATCAGAGATGATTTCTCTTTTCAAAAATCTTTTTTGACAGGGAGCATATTAGGTATGGGAGCATCTCTTTAAGACATTCTTCATACAATCTTGTCCCTTTGGCAATCAGGACAATTTCATCACAGAATAATCTGTAAATCCTGATATAAGCAACAGCCTCTGTGTCGGAAGGACACCTTACACTCCATGCCCGCTTGAAGTTGTCACAGTTGACATCTTCACTATCCGAATTGTGCAAGACGCTGCAAGATTTCACATAACTGAATCAGAAGCATGGCGCTTTGTTTACTTTTAGCTACGCTCATCTACATCTCACACACATACCAGGCAATACAGTCATACTTGCCCATTCACTGAAATCTGCAGAGATACCAGAGTGGAGTTCCTTCACTCCACAGTTTACAAAGTTGTAACATAAGTAACTCTTGCTAAGGTTGTGCACTTGTTGGCAAAAACCCAAATAAAAGATTTTAATGTAGTATCAATTTTCAATGTAGTATCAGTAGCAGTTGCATTCCATTATTAAAACAACATCATCCTGGGGCAAGAAACAGCATAAATACGTGTTTTCCACACCCAGTTAAGTATACTGGGCCACACAGCAGCGTATTGGAAGGATCACTTTCTACACCTTACTTCAAGCAAAAGGAATTCCTGCCTGCAAAGGAAAATGGACTAAACTTCCTCATGCCACCAACATTTTGAGTTTAACTAGGTTAAATATGCATCTGTATAAATGACAGTGCATATTATATGTTGAAATTCCTTTTCCCAAGTTACCTGAAACATCAAACCCACTTATTTTAGGTACTTACCTGTTTGTTCATAGGGTGGGGTAGGCAAGTACCATAAATATCTTTCTGGGTACCGGAGAGATACAAACACATTAACAGTTATTTTAGAAGTGGTCTACAGGTGAATGTTTTTCAAGTGCTGAAACAAACAAACATACATAGAAACCCACAGCGTTTCAAAGCCCGCAATGAAAACCTTCCTTCGCAGGAGAAAGTAAGTAAAACCAAGCACATGGACCCAAAGTTAGCGGCTGAACCTCAGAGCCTTCCCTCAGCTCACCGTCGTCGTCCCGGGTGAGAAAGCTTCACACAACGATTGCGATTAGCGAGAAGTCGCAAAGTTCCGGCCCCCCCACCCCCCCAAAAAAACCGCCGAGAGACAGAGCGACGCTCCCCCCGCACCGCCCCAACGGCCGCGACGGCACGCGCCCACCCCCTCGCCTCAGCGGGGCGGCCGTTGGGCGGGAAGCCCCGCTCATCCCGGCTCCCGCCGCCCCGGGGACCCCCCCGGCCCTCCTCCCGCACACTGCCCGCCCCGCGCGGCGCCCCAACCGACCTCCGTAAAGCCGCAGCTTCCCCGCTCCGCTGCCGGGCTGAGGCGAAAAGGGAGAGAGTGCACCCTCGGAGCTGGGGAGGTGGCGGCTGCGAACGCCTCTCGCCCCGGAGGCGGGTTGCGGGGAGTCACGCGGAGGTTGCTCGCCCTCTGCTCCCTTATTTCCAAATAGATTTAAAAACAAAAAACAACCAAACAACTTGCCGGTAAAAAATCCGGATCAATTGATTCAAGTGGAGGAAGGAGATCTGCGGGGAGTCGACGCAACCGAAGCGTTACCGCACGCCGGGACGTGGCGGGGAGCCGGGGCGGGGGCGGTGCGGGGTGAGGCCGTGCCTAGCCAGGAGTGCTGCGCACCGCCGAGGGAGGAGGGCCCGGGCAGCGGGGCCCCGGGGTGCAGTCCCGTCCTGTCAGCCCGACCCATCCAACCGCTGCTGTTGGGCAGGCTCCGGCGGCGGTGCAGGTCGTGCTGGGACCAGCCATCCGCCTGCAAAAACCCCGGCAACGCGGCCGTGTCGCCGTCCTTCCCCCACTCCACCGGCTGCTCTCCTCTTCCCGGAAACGCAGGCCCTGCTTTGCCAGCCGCTGATGCAGCAAGGTGTTGCTGGCTGGCCCTAAATCACGTCATCCTCAGCTCCCTCTCAAAGCAAAGAGAGAAAGAGGGTTTTGCCTAGAGGTGACACCGTGGGTGAAGCAATGGTATATCCCTGCCTCTTCTGAAAGGAACAAGTGCTTTCTCAGGAGGGTTTTTCTCAGCCCTCAGAAATCAGTAGCCCTCCAGCCTCAGAGCTACCTTTCCATTCAAGGTCAAGCGTACTGGCACCACTCGTTCTGTAGTTTTGCTGGAGTTCTTGCCAAACCTAGACTGCTCAGTGGAGCTAGCAGATACCCAGAAACATATGTAAAAGCAGCGTAACTGAGATCCTGCTCCCATCACCTGTCCCACCTGTGTGATCAGCCACCTCCCCAGCTCCCAAGGATCATCCTGTAGCCTGCAGGATGGGTTTGCCAGAGACATGAGCTCCGGAATCACAGTGAGACACTCCAACCACTTTGCCACCATTTGCTTGTTGTTCTGGGATTCAGATTCACATAATGTAAAAAACTAAACACACTTCTTTGATTCCTTTTCTCATAATGATCTTGATGAATTATGGTATCTTTGGTTTTTGAATAAAGAAAGGAGAACAAGAAAACAGCTGCAGCCTTGTGAGCTATCTATACGCATCCTTCCATAGTCTACTCATTTTGGGAGTGGAGGTAATTTCCTCTTTTTGATGACAACACATTGTTAAAGCTGGTTTAACGATGATCTTGGTGGATTAGTTCAGCTATTTCTAGCACGTGAAAACAAAGCCATCCCTCCTGATTCTCCCTCTGTTGCATGTAACGCCTTTCTTTTTTTCTGTATCATTTCCGTTCCTGCGGCATCTTCTTCTTCTCCCATCCAAGTGTATTTGTTTTAATGCACTTAGTGCAACGGACAGTACTGGCCTGCTCTGCCGCAGCAGAGTCTGTCTCAGGTGTCCATTTAAAATGACACGTTATCTGCATTGCTTACCCCACAGAAAAGCATATTCATTTTGCTACCATCAAACATTTTGAAATAAAAAATAAAACATTGACACCCACTTCAACCAGTCCTACAATTAACCTCCCCCAGTGACTATAATTTAATGCTTGAAAAGAAAGCAAACCCTACCTTCTATATCATCTACTTCTGTAAAAACAGACATGAAAGATTCTTTTTCTTTCTGTACCATTTCCAAGATCTGGGCTGTTGCACGAGCTGCTTTTCTTGTGACTTATATTACCATGCTATTACCATGATAGCAGCGTAAGTGATATGGACTATAAAATCCCCCAGCTGCCTCAAAGTCCAGAACACCAGTCCTGAATCAAATGGACCAGAAATAAGGTTCCCCTCCCTGCCCAGCGTCTGTGGCACAGTAACTGGGTTCATTGGTTCCTCTGCTTCAACCCATCTTAGATCCACTACTTTATCTTCTTTTTTTCTGAAACCTACCTCTTTGGCTTTTCTTCAGTTTCCTCCTCAGCCTTATCCTCCCTTTTATAGTTCCTTTCATGTGTCCCTCAATCCCTTCCTCACTCCCAAGGCATAGATTAAACTTGCTGCCATTTTCCCAGCCTTCGCCAAGCCTGTTGTATGTATATGTCTCCTCTCCATCATTTCCTTTGCTGCAGCACCTTTTTCTTCTCCCCCTTCAAGTATCCTTGTTTGAATGCATTTAGTGTAACTAACTGTATTGATTTGTTTTGCTTGGACAGAATCTGCCCCAGGTGTCCATTTAAAAATGACAAATGAGCTGGATTGCCGACAGCCCCAAGGAAAAATTTATTGCTTTTGCTACCATTGAGCATGAATATGTGGAGTTAAAAGACAATGACTGATATTGGCAGATTCATATATGAAATACCAGTTGCTATGATCAATAGCAAATATCTAGAAACTAAAATGTTATGAGCATGAATAAATTTTTTATTACAGACACACTTCTGCAATGCATTTATGATATCACATTTACACAGGATAGGATACACAACAGATACTGCTCCATTTCCCTATACAGTGACAGCAGCAACATCAGGAGAGGGGATGGATGATTATACACCTCAAGAGACCACAGAACTGCATCTGCTCCTTGTGTAATGCTCATACAGCATTTGATGCTGGAATATTTAGAGGCCTCAAAATATCCTCTGAAGAGACAACAATAGGGTGAAATGTTAATGTAAAAATGGAGGTAAGAAGACACTGGTGGCAGCAAGAAGATGAGTCTGGTTTCTTGCACGGTACTTTGACAGTTCACAGGAGTGAGATCCGTCCCCCATTTCTGTGCATTCTTTGCAAGGTCCAGTAAACAGAGGGCTTCTCCTGTTCCTCCTAAGCTTTCACTGCCTTTTTCTCCATTGTGTTGATGTCAGCAGATGGGTGTAATGCCCTTTAGCTCAATTCATCACTTCCATCAATCTTTCTGGACACTTTCTTCCTGGAACTTTTAATCAGTGTTGACAAAGATCCTTCATTCACTCGGTTTCTGCTCCCAAAGACCTCCTGTCTTCATGTTCACCTCTTTACCTCAGGATCAACTGTGAGAACTGGCAATGCAAGCAGAGCTGTCTAAAGAATTTGGGACTCTCTGGGCCAGCAGGAGTCAGGACATTTAACTTAAACAAAGGCCATTTTTGTGACCAACATTTTATTCCAAGTTAAAAAGTACTTTTTCTGTTTGTTTCAGACAATCGTTCTACATATTATGCATCCAAAGAAGAGCAACAAAGCTGGAGAAGGGT
The DNA here is from genome assembly GCF_964289735.1 of Phaethon aethereus. Classification (NCBI taxonomy): domain Eukaryota; kingdom Metazoa; phylum Chordata; class Aves; order Phaethontiformes; family Phaethontidae; genus Phaethon; species Phaethon aethereus. The sequence goes on along the minus strand of NC_138582.1, from coordinate 124,804,337 downwards.
CTAGAGACTGAGTTCTATGAGGAGCAGCTGAGGAAACTGGAGTTGTTTAGCCTGGAGAAAAGGAGGCTCAGGGGAGACCTTGTCACTCTCTACAACTACCTGAAAGGGGGTTGTGGCGAGGCGGGTGTCAGTATCTTCTCCCAAGTAACAAGAGATAGAACGAGAGGAAACAGCCTCAAGTTGTGCCAGGGGAGGTTGAGATTGGGTATTAGGAAAAGTTTCTTCACCAAAAGGGTTGTCAAGCACTGGAAGAGGCTGCCCCGGGAAGTGCTTGAGTCACCATCCCTGGAGGTATTTAAAAGACCTGTCAATGTGGCGCTTAGGGACGTGGTTTAGTGGTGGACTTGGCAGTGTTAGGTTAACGGTTGGACTTGATGGTCTTAAGGGTCTTTTCCAACCTAGATGATTATATGATTCTATGGTTATAGCAGCATACCTTGTTAATTGCCAAATTTAGGAAGATAGCTCTCTAGGTTTTCAAGCAAGGAAGTCACAAACCACATCTGAAATATACATTTTGAAGAATGTCAGATGTGATTCTTCTCAGAAATCAAGAATGCAGTTCTTTGTTTCTTTTACACAGTTGCAAAACTCATTTTAATTACCTTTAAAACATCTATCATCACTGACAAAAAACCCATAGAGGAAATTCACAGCTATGGCATGAGAAATTCAGTTTGTCCCTATTTGTTTTGAATAATGGCTGGACATAGACATTGATTTTTGTCTTTCAGAGTTTCACTGATGGCTTCTTTGAAATACCTTATGCAACTACTTTTTGGTTTGTGTTTTTATTTCTTCATCACAGAACTAAAGCTAATGATGTGTCTTAGAGTCAGTTTCTGAATGTCTCATACATATGACTCTGTAGTAGTAACAGTTTTCTGGTCCACATCTTCTTCTTCTGAGGTCTTGAAACAAAAAAGAATTTAATTCTGAAGTTGAACCAAAATACTTTCTAATATATTTATTTCCCTTCCTGAGACTTAAAGCTTTATACCTTGCATCTCTTGTCCAAAGAATCAAGAACTGCTTTAATCAATTAAAAACCCTCTGGGAACAGCCTTGATCACATGGTTATGAGCCAGGACAAGTTGTTAGCACGGGCAAAGTAAGCACGTAACTAGGGCAGCAGCTTGCTGGGACAGCAGAAAAAAGACAGCTCTTTGTCTATTTTGCTATGCCCGAGTTTTAGAAAGCCAAACTAGCTGCTGCGGCAGGAGAGGGTGTGGGCCAGCCATGCTGTGCTGTGGGAAGGAGAGGACCTCTCCAGGAGTAACAGTGTCTGCTCTCATCCCTCTTGCTACCTGCCCTTAAAGCTGCAAACCAAGCTCACAGAGCTTTACAGCAAACTTGTTCAATTTTTTTATCCATGCCTGCAAACATATCTTATGTCCTGACATACACATTCCATTGTAATAAAACTGACCACAGGAATCTTATAAAGAAATACCATTCTCTCACAAGAAATTCACTGTTGTACTCAATGAAATGCACCATCTCCAGTGAATGGGGATAAACTCCAGAAACTATTCCTTGGGACTTAATCCTTTAAAAATTGCTATGTGAAAAACGGCTCAACATGGAATATTTCTGTGAGGCTGACAACTCTAAATGAATAATGTTTCACTTTTCACGGTTCAAAAGCAATTGCTGACAAATCACTAGTTCAGGAGAAGAGATTCATCCCCTGTGTTTTCAAAAAAGTATGAAGTAGTCCTTGTAGCAACATTTCTGCCACCTTTTTATGCTCCCCCAGGAATGGACCAAATTTGCTGAGTAACTTTCAAATTCCTAGCTAAAATCGCTTCCATTGCAATTCCATGCAGGTCAGGTTATCTCCTTAAGTACAAGACCTGTGAATGAAAAAAGTTCTATTATAACTCTTTCCAAGTCCAGTATTTTTATTCACGGTGGCTTTGCTTCACTAACTCTGAGTCAATGTAACAAGTTATTTTTGTCGCTTTCTATGCACTAACATGAAACTGCAATTCTTTGGGATCATTCGTAGGCTCAGAAATGCAATTATAGCCATTAAAGTCAGTTGTACAGAACAATAAGCCTGTGGGAGAAAACAACCAGCACACGAAGGAGTAGAATGATCCCTGCAACAGTGATTATGACAACCATTTCTAATTTGCAGACTCGCCCTTATGTAGTTCCTGCTTGAAAACAGCCTGCACTAAATAGCTTGTTTGTTCGCCAACTGAATAAATATAGAGAGACTTACTAAAATCACAGTTTTGGTTCTAATAGATTGAAAAGCTTTTTCGTATCTGGTATGGGGGTAGGGAACTTCTTGCTAACTGGAGTGCAAAGCTGGGTCTGGTGAAGGGTGTGACGTACACGCTCATTGGGATGCTCCTACAAACTTCACTGTGTTTATCTTCATTATCTTCATTCACCTTTGCAGTCACAAGTACAGTACCATGTCTCCAGTTCATGATAGTAATGGTAAATAATACCCCTGATGTGAAAAATTTATCCAGTTTTGATATTTCTGTGATTTTTCTTTTTGTTCATTCCTTTTGTCTCCGTTTTGGTGCCCTGAATATTTATGACCTGCATAAGAGCATATCACACACACCATTTTAGCGTGCCTGATGAGCTTATGAACCCTCTGGCTTAAGTCAGGCAGGTTTGTGCCTTGAGTCAGACCTGGGTGTAAGTATGGGTGCCAAAAACAATATAAAATCTAAGTGACAGAGATCCTGCCTGCAGCTGGAGTCTGTTATGTCAGACCTAAGCAATAGGTCCTGTCAACCATAGGATTAGTTGTACGTGCGTAGCAAAGCCAGACATATTAAAGGCAGCTGCTGTCTGGACCAGCCAAGAGTGCTGCCTCAAACACAAACACTGCAGTTACTTGCTTGGCCACGTCAGCAGTATGAGCACAAAATAAGAAGGGTGCTAATTTTGTATGAATGCTTCGAAAGCTGGTGTCAGTCTGCCTAAGTATCCGTTTCTTCCTCTCTCTCCCCAAGTCAGGTCTAATGGTATCCTGTCCCACCTTTTGTCCTCCAAAGCCAAATCCACCTTTGGCTTCTCAGCATGACAGTCATCCTGCTCCTTCTTACATGCCTTGCTTTGCTCCTCACTCAGTCTTCTTCAGCTCTTCCCACTGGTTGTGCTGTTCTGGTGAAATGGTTTTCCTCCTCAAATGACTCACACATATAAGGACTCCCTCAAAAATCTCTCCATCTACCAGCGGTGGCAGATTCTTTTAAATAAATTCATGACAAAGAAATCCTCCCCTTAAAAAACATATGTGTGCCAATCTACTGTGGATGTCTGAAGAGAGACAAATGGGACATATTGTACATCAGCATGGTGAGAATAAATATTTCTTGTTGCATCCCAAGTAAGTATGAAGAGACAAGTGCCCTTGCAGCTATGACGGTCTAAGGACAAAGGGAGAACAAGTCTGTAGATGGAGGCAGTATCTTGCACTAGACCTTGTATAAAGATGGGCTAGTTGGAAAAGCTAGACAAGCTTTGAGCCCTCCAGACCTTATTCTGGCCTGAAATAGCAGCAGCAAACTTCAAAGCCAGAGGCAAGTTTAGAACAATTGCTTGGATTTTAAGCAGATAGGTACCAGGTAGACTGTTTCTGAAAGCAGTGGTAATTCTTTGGAGTAAAGCAGACATTCGTAGGGGGAAGATAGATGGCAGAATCCTTACCTCCCGGGGAAATAAGAGATATAAGAATATGGAGTATCAAGGAGAGGTGGAATGAAACAATAATGAGCCATGAACTTAACTTTTCTACTGAATGCCTGATTTCAAAAGCTGTTGGGTGACTGCTCAGTACCAGGTGACCAAAACCTAAAGGTCCTAAGAGTCATTGGTCCATTAAAGTCATGGGAGCCATGGTTGGTGGTCTACAAACTTTGGCAGCACCGGATAATGGACCGGGATCCAATGCACTGGGCCTAAACCCTAGTCAGCTACTCTGTGACAACAGACAGAGCACTGTCCTCCAATCTCCACCCAGTCGTGGTCTGTCCTGTGAGCTCTCTGAGGAAAGGATTATCTCTGAAGTGGAAGAGGCATGGTGCCAAGAATGATGGAGCCCTCATTTGGCCAGGGTACAGGGCAGAACTGTGACAAAAGAGATTAATCATCATAAACCTGAAACGGGGCTCCATGAAGCCGCACAGGCTCATAGGCCAGCTGACTTTGATTAAGATCCACAAGCACAAAAGCTGACCTCCCTGGGGTCGCTTCACAACAGTGCAAACCATTATCACCCACGTAAAAACAAATCACTTGCCCACGGTTTCCAAGCTATTTTATTTGCTGAGAGCAAATTAGCTTCATCTTGTACTGTATATATACATTTTTTTACGTAAGCCTGTATATGCGAAGTTTTAAGTGTGAGAGGCTGCCAGACAGGCATTTTCACTTTGACTTCTATCTGCTGAGCAAGGTTAACTGTATTTCGGGAGCATGCCTACGCTTACTTTAATACTGCATTTTTCAGTTTGCTTCTCTTTCTTCACCTCAGTAATTCAACTCTGCTTTCCCAAGACTAATACAAAAGAACTAACAGTCGTACTGGATCAGACAGAAAGTGGATGTGCCTTCTCTCTAAACATCAGTAGGAGCAGATGTCTATGAGAAGGCTGTTGGGACTGGGATACCACACACGGGTAATTCCTCTGAAATACCCTCTCAGTTGCTGCCACCTCAGGCCTTAGAGACTTCTTGAGCCAGATGTCTTATCCACTCTAATAGCCCCTGATGGACCTCTCTGCCCCTGAATGTATTTGATGGCTTTTTGAGCACATGCATGTGCAGCCGGCAAATCCACAAGGTGCTTCTTAAAAGTTCAACAGCAGCTCGAATGCCAGAAGCGGTCTGGTTTAATCGGCTTGGCTCTCCCAGTAAGTTCCAGATTTGCACAGGGAAACCTTGTGCAAAAATGTCTTTTTTTAATTCTCTGAGACATGCTTAATTCTTTTATAAACTGAGGTATATTTATCCAGTGTTACAACTGTCGGGGTAAGACATGCTTAATTCTGTTATAAACTAAGGTATATTTATCCAGTGTCATAACCGTTGGGGGTTTTTTAGGGTATATTTATGCTTGCCTACTGCTTATGATTAGGTTATTAGTTTTAGTATAATCATGAAAAATTAAAATATTAAATTCTCTAACGTTACTGCTTCAAATTCCTAAGTCTGCATGTGGAAACCCAAACAGGACTATAAAAGCCTGGGCAGTAATAATGGTAATAATAACAATTATTAAACTTGAAGGCACCCAGCCTTTCATCCTGTTTTGCACCAGGTCCATTATGATAATAAAAAAGGCACACGGACTCTATAAGGTGTCATTTAAAATTCTATACATTATAGCTAACTCTACAAGGAGAGAATGGTATAGGTAATCTTACGTCCCGTTAGCTGATGGGAACCGCAGGTGGTATAGCATCAAATGGGCCTCCGACCCATGCGGAGCATGTTGGGCAGACACCTTTCGTAGAGGAGATATTCCCCCATTTTGGTCATTGGTGCTACTGTGAAATATGTTCATCTGAGTCGTGTGATGAAGTGTAATCTTCTGTACTTTTATGGATTTCTCCTGCACCATAAAAAGGGGTATTTTACAGGAGAAAGTTAAACTACTTTGCTGGTATATCAGCTCAAACCAGTTTGACCACTGACCGCATAGTATTGTGTAAAGAAAGTGCATGCATAAGGTTTGGGGTCATCCTGGGGGCACGCCGAGGAAGATTCGAGAAGACTCTAGAAGGAGAAGAGGGCATGCGCCGAAGAAGACACACCTATTCATGAATATGTATTAAGGGACAGGATATAAACCAGGAACAGGAACTGAACCGCGTGCGTCTTGGTGGAGCAGAGATTCCCGGCGCACCCAGCGCTGTTTGCTTGCCTCTATTTGCTTAATAAATTGTAAATTTGAATTGGAATCCTGTTTGGGGCTAAATCATTTATAACACTACTATAGGATTTTCTTAGAAGAAACAACTCTATTCATCATTTCCACTGCCAAACAGCTTTCTGTTCACATCAGAACTCACTGCCGCACACCTAGGTAACGGCATGGACACGCCGGAGGCCGAACCACTCATCCCAAGAGGGAGCTGCCTGCAGGTTCCTCCACTATAATTAACTGCAAAGTTTATCCTGTGGCCAAGGGATTTGGGCGGCACAAGACAGGCCTGAAGGCCAGGCTGTGCATGTAGCAAAGCGAGCGCCAAACGGGCGGGGCGACTGGGGACATGGTGACAGTGGAGCATGCAGAGACCAAGAATCATGTTTGTATTGTGATTCTACTGTGTATTACTATTACGATACCACGCTTGTGTTGTGCCCTCAGTCCATTGCTACTATCACTTTTCTAAATCAAAATCATGTGTAAAGCCAAATTTATCGAAGAAGTCAATTTGATATTAAACAGTAAACCTTCCTCGTGGAATATCTGAAGGAGCCTGGTCAGAGAATATTGGACTCTGACAGCACCACAGACAAAATCTCAGTCTTTGCTGTGGGTGAAACGTCTTTTCACGGGGTGCATAGGGCAGTCAAAAGAAGAGCTTAATGGGAGCGTGATGGGGTACAAAGGCTTTTTGCTGGCTCCCTGCACAAGCTGAATTTCATCACTAGTACCTGTCTCATAATCAGCTTAATTACGTGTATAACTTTTACAGCAAGACCTTGGCAGAGCTTTCTGACCCAGATGTGAACTTGAAACTTCATGTCTTTTTACGAGTCTGACTGCCAACACTTGCCTTGGACCTGATCTGTGACCCATGGGCCACCTCCTGCAGGTCCCTCTGGCCACTTCTTCATGTTTCTAGCAGGCCTTTAATACGCATGAGGTGTAACTTTGCAAGGCTTTTTGACAATCAAACACATGAGAAAACTATGTGAATTAGGGGCTTTCAGGGTCAGAATTTAACAACCAACAAGAGTTAAAGACCAGCCTATACACTCTGAGAAACATACTCACTTTTGCATTAATTTATATACATTTGCATAAGACTGCACAGACTTTTAGAACAACCTGACCTTATGAGGAAATTGCATGCATTCCTGCATACAGTCATAAGAAAAATCCAGCAGAAGAAGTAACTGTTAGTGCCGCCTCATCCTAATTACAAACCAAAAAAATAGAAAGTTCAGATATTCAAGCAAATTCACAACAATTCCATACTGGTCTCTTTCAAAAAAGGGGCTTGCTACTGTCATCTGGGAAGGGTCAAAAATTAACAAACATTACGCCTCCTGCTATCACGTCTGCCCGCAGGGGATGCCCACATTCCTGCCACTAATCACCAAAGCTGATAGACTGGGAATTAAGGGACCACTCAAATAAAGAGTGCTCTCCTGGACTGCCGGGCTCCTCGGTGAGATATACTGAAACAGAGACAGAAGCGGCTTTCAGAAACGAGGCCAGCGGTAGTTCTCTGTAGCTGACACAATACGTATGTTTATTGAAGAAACAAGTGGGAATAGAAGAAGTACAACATGCCCAGGGCAAAAAAACCCGTGTTTGCGCTCAGCACATCAGAGGGGTCACCAAAGAATTGTTCTGTGTGAATGTACAACCTCTGTACATGCTGCTGAGGGCATGGAAACATGGTATTATGAGAAGCAGCTTTCATTAAGCACCTCATATTTCTAAGATAAAAACAACAGAAAATACACAGCAACTTTGTTGCACTCAGTTATTTTGTCCTTTTTCCCTCCTCTTCCAAGTAATACCCATCTCATCCCTTTTACCTGGAGACATCCCAATACAGTTTCCAAGTCAGAAGGGTAATTTTGCCTAATTCAGAGCTGGGTACATTCACCCCACAATGAAACAACACATCCAAGCATGAAAGAAAATAATATTTTTTAAAGCTTCTGCTAGAGTTGTTTGCAGTTATTCCTGTTTTCCAGAGCAAATGCAGTTGACTTTGAGGAACCAACAGCCCACTAACAAACTGGTCTATTGAGACCATGAGAGATATTTATTCTTTTGAGGTCAAATTCTCTACTGGCTCAACTCCACCAACTTTAGTTGAATTCCACAGTCATAAATTTTACAAAGCAAAACTTCACACACAAAATTAAAATTCATTCATTATTTGCAGAATTTTTTTCATACATTGAAGCTAACAATATGAACTGATTAGTTCATGCAACAAATTAATATAATTGTTTTCTTTAGTGATAGTTAAGGTTGCTTCAAGATACATTCTCTCCTTCCAAGGCTGGAAATGAGACACAAAGGAAAGTCTCATGTATTCTTCACTTCACTCATAATATAAACAACACGCTGGGACTCTCCATAATTTGAAAATTTAGTTATTGACTAGGAATCCTCTTTCTGCAGAAACTTTTAAAAACCTCCCCATCTAAAAATGTTTTTAAAAATCAGTCTGCTGCTAGAAGATGAAAATTTGGCAATGGAATAGGTATTTTTGATAAAAATTTTCATTCCAAAACAAAAATATCCATTTCAGCTTATTTCAGCACTGAATGACATTAAATCAGTCCACAGACACAATGGTGAAAACGTGAAAAAGGGCTCAGTTCAATAGGAGAGACCGAAAATACTCCCCTAGCCCTCCCCTCACAACAGTTTATTGCCTATTGGTCCCAACATTGTTGTGGGAAATGGAAAGAGTGTATGTGAATCGCCACTGGAGGAGCCGTGAACTGGATCTGGGTCTCTCATGTCACAGAAGAGAGCTTTTAACAGACCTTATTATTGGCAAAAAGGATAAAACACCTGCCATCTGCTTAGCTTCAATGGGTGATTTTCCTCTGCCAGTTCCCAAAAAGGACCTTGACACCCACGTGCAGGAAAGAAGGACAAGCCACTCATCCTAAGTGGAACAAGGTGCTTCTCTGTGACACCAAGTAAGGCTCTTCCCTCCTAGAGACAAGCAGGAATTAACACTCACTCCTCAGTATTTTCTCCTATGTTATCTGTGGCTGACATTTCTGAGGAGGGTGTCATGAATCCCGTTTGGAGGCACTTCTCTGCCTCCATGCACAATCTAGAGAGCCATGGGCACTAACTGATGGCTGCGCACTTCACCAGGAGACAAATGCGTGGCAGATAGATATCTTCTCTGCTGGGTCTGGACTTCTACCCTTAATAACTGACTGTGCAAGGACAGCAAAGGTTGGCACCACAGTATCTTCTCTCTGGATACAGGTGGTAAGGAAATAGCTATGGCAAAACCTCATTTCATTCCCAGGGCTTGTGGTCCAGGCTCTTGGGTTAGACTGGTTTTGCCAGCTAGTCCCATCCTGAAAAGCAAGATAATATGGTCTGAGCAAAGAGGAAAAAACACCTATTTTTAAATAAGTGAATGAGATTTTGTCTCTTAATAAGTAGTTGCCTTGCAAGCGTTTATTCCCAGGGGCTTTTTGTGAATGCACTAGTTCTTCCATCTAGATCTTCAGTAGAAGACTACATGCAGCCAGGGCAGAGCTGTGCCACTTGTGAACACGCAGGAGACCAGTTTATTTCATAACCTTTGGAAAGCAGAAGAAGAGTTTTAAAATGGTAGCCCCAGCTCTTCCTGTGCTTAAAATACAGCCAGGCTACCCACAACACTGCCTATGTGTGACTTGCCAGGCTGAGGATTGAAATGGGGGTAGAAAAAAGGTTAATGCATTCAAGGCAAGAGGTGGGAAGAGCAAACACAGGTAGGACAGTAAGCCAAGTTAAGAAACACAAAGATTTTGCCTCTTTCCAAGTAGTTTCCTTGCTGGTCTTGGAATGTTATCTAGACTAAGGTGTTGGGCTCAATTTGAAAAAAAAAATTTCCTTGATATGCTCCCAGCATGAAAGATCTGCCACATGTCTTGCACTGAACCACTGGTGGACTCTAATTCCCCAGGTGAAACGTGCTCTCATATGCACTAATACCAAGAAACACAGGGAAATTATCATTCACTTTTAAGCAGAATTTTAGGAGGGTATGACTGGTCCTGCTTCTTTTGCATCTCTCTATATTTCCCACTTACTTGCAGAACGTGGGAAAGAAGCAGCATCCCATGCTTTTTTCCCCACTCTAGTTCTCCCTCCCCGCATGTTTTAGATCCCAGTCACTGTATCTCTGTCTCCACATCCATCTACCTGGCACTCGGCAGCGGGGGATGTCCCTCGATGTGCCAGTTCACTTATGGGGATTTAACTTGCATTCTCACTGCAGTCAGGAAAACAGGGAGGGAGCCCTGCCCTGCCCATGCCGTATGCCAGCAGGTGCTAAGAAGACTGGGAATAATATATGCAAAAGCTCAAAAAAGGAAGCAGACCCTACTTTGCAGTGGTCAACTACCACAACAGAGGAACTGATCCTATTTAAAGATCCTTTTTTTTCAACCTGCTGGAAAAGCAGGGCAAAAAGTTAGAAAACACAATTAGAAGATAGAATGAAGAAAAAAAAAAGAAATAACTCTCCTTGCAATGAGAGGGCTTAATAGAGAACTGCAGCCATTAGCTATCATGGACCTCCTAGCAATTCTTCCTGGAAATAAATTCTGCATCGGACTTGTAGGCAAAATTCTCAATTGATATATAAGCAACAGAGCTCTCAGCTACTTCAGACCAGCACAGGATCTGTCCCCACGTGGGTCTTAGATTGATTTTGAGAAATCCTGCGCCCCTCCAGGAAAGAGGCAATTTCCCCTTGCATCAGTCATATATTCCACCTAGAGCCTTCTGTGCTTCTTGGACCTCAGGAGAGCTCCTTGCTGAATTGTCATAGCACAGCAGCAATGTTCCATTCCAGCAAAGGACGGTGGTTCAGTGGATCAGCCCTCTTTGCCTATGTTCATTTTTGCAACAACTCATCTGTACAGAACTGTATTTGTGCGTTCATATCAGTGCTGTGACCTTCTCTTGGCATCAGACCGTATTCAGATACAAAAAGCATCCCAGAGTGTTTTTCACAAGCTCTTGGGACCCTCTGCTAACCTCAGGCCAATGGCACTTTAAAATATAAAACAAACCTACCTCTTCCAGGAAGAAAAAGGAGATTTAAATCAGAACAGGGCTGTGATGGGAGACAATGTTCCATTAGCACAGAGACAACTACTGAAGGTTTGGCAGCTTCTGATTAATACCAAGCTTAGTCTACCTCCCAAGAAAGATAAGTTTCCAAGTGATTTATATGGAGTTTGGCTGAGGCCCACACTGCGCATGCTGTGGATTATTCCTCTCATCTGAGGCTCTCAAAAGTACTAAACAAATAGGAATGAATTTAAAAGGGGTGAAAAAGGTCCCAGTTTTGCCCTCTTTTTGCATTGACAGGTTGTGGGACTTTCAGGAGCTAGATCAATTATCTGATGTCTTTTCATTCTTTTTTTTACAATTTTGAGACGAGTATCATGCTATACTTGCAACATCCATCCTCTCATGCCTGACTGGCTTAGTAATCATGGGTAATAATATTGTTCCATTGAGAAGCAGTAAAAATATACAAACCTGCAATTTCTCTGATCACACACCCTTACTATTAAAATACTGAAAAGACCAAAAGATTCTCTAGGAAAAAAAAAATCTAAGTTTTCTATATTGTTGTTGCTCACTGAAATTTCCTTCTGACACCAGTTCAATGGTAACACAATTGAGCAATATGCTCCACAGGAAAAGATAACAAAAAATTGATATCTAAGCAATTTCAGGATCATCTCTGAATTTGATGTCCAGCTGATTAGTTTATATGATAATGGTTCCTCAGTCCTATTTTAAGCATCTTAGAGAAGAACACTTTGTAACCCAGTTAAAATGCTTCCTCATTGGACAGAAATCAATATCCAACGAGACAGCAATGCCCTCTCTCAAATTTTGTTATGCTCACCACAGGAGTGCTTAAAATATTAATCCCAGGCAACCTACTGCAAAATTGAACAGGTTTTAAATAATCTAGCAAAGTAAAAGGAGCTTCTAACAATTCATCCAGAAAAGAGATCGCCTGTTCCTGGGAAGAGAAGATTTCCTATTCCTCCTTCCTTCACCCAGATTGACAAGGTTTTGGTGGCTCTGCCTTCCTGACTTGGTCTTGAGACAAGACAACCCTCACGTGTCATGGAGGGAGGCAAGGCAGGCCACTCGTGAGAGCATATTCCCTGTGTGTCAGTGCTACATAGTTTGGGGTGGAAGGGCTGAGGGAGTTCATTGCTCTGTTGCCTTTAATTCTCCATAGTCCCTTTGAACTCCATGGAATCTCTGTTCTTAGAAGTATCATGAGAGATTAGCTCGTATATCTCTCTCACATATAGATGCTTACATACATATATACACACACACGCGTATTTATATAGATACATATATTCTTCATATAGATATACATTCCTGTGTATATCATCTGTGTTTCTGGACTAGGGCTCATAAGACAGTGTTGCACTAGATGCCATGCATATGGCACATAAGCTTGAAGGAAAAATCTTCGCTATACTGACTAGACATATTATTAATCCAATTACAATAATACTGACATATACAGACCAAGCTTTCCAATTATTGCTCACTCCTATTAACTCTCTAGTTAAAATTGTTATGCACAGACTTTCTAGTATTCAATCCTTTTGCTGGTGTTAACGCTCACCCTTTCCATGCCCTCCTGGGTCCTAAGGTTGACAGTGCCAGTCTTAAGAGGGAAGTGTCCAAAGTGTCCCAAGTTTTTTCTTGGCAGGTGTCTGCTCAATATGTGTGTGTGGGCAGGGACATCTATTCCTCCATGGTTTGGAGTCCACTTAGCCTTACTTTTACACACACTCTGTTTTTTATGGTCTTTCATTCTTCCTTTTCTGGCCCATAGGTTAGTTATAACTACTCATTTTTGTTAAACTTTTGCTTACTTTTGTTAGGCTTTTATCATAAATGGCCAAACCACACCATTGCAGAATCAGCATTAAGCTATAGCAGATGATGGTACCCCAATGCTTTCCTGATTCTTGAGCAATGCTTTGCAGCTAGAACTGAACAGGTTCATAACCACCCACAAAACTCCTGACAGGCTCAGAGGCCTGAGCTGTAACATTAGTAGAAAGCCCATGGCCTGCTGCTAGCAATGGCCACCCCGTAGTTACTGTGATTCAGAGGAAAGTCTCTTTTGATCGCCCTGCCAGGGAGCCCTCTCAAGGCAAAGTGAGCTCCTGACCTTATGATATAAGATGTAAGTGTGAATGACATGTACAGTCCCTGCAATATGGTATTACTTTCTTCCTTCTTCATGTCTCCTCCCTTGAAAACGACAAATGGTAAGAGTCAGAAGCGTCATTAGGCAGAGCTTAGATATGTAGCCATTTATAATGTAATATGAACGGCTACATGACCACAATGAAGGCTTCTGCTAGAGAAAGAAATGAGCTCGCTAGAAGACCCATATGGCATGGAGTACAGTCTTGGATAAAGTTTTTTTATGCAGCCGCAGAAGTGGCGCGTACTTACCAGTAAGACACCATGAATCAAGGCACTTTGAATTATGGCCAATACTCAAAAGCAAATACCAAAAAGCAGCATATCAGACACCACAGCTCTCTTGGATTAAATCATCCTTGACTTGATTTCATTCTTTGTTATACTCATTTTTCTTAACACTCTGCTTCTACATACAACTTTCTGACCTTTACATTAATGACTCTCATCAGCTGGTGGGTTTTTTTCAAATTCAGAGCAGCTCTAGCTACCCCCATTACACTCTGCAGATCCACATTCTACCTTACCTATATTCTTATGTTCCTGGACTTCTTTCAATGCACTCCTCTTGCCTAGCTATACGTAAGAGCAGCTGGTCCTAGAGAACCTTAGTGCAGTTGTGCTCCTACCTTCCAGGGCCTTGTCCCAACATTGCAAAACACATGTGTTCAGCCATTCAGAAACTCCTCACTCTCCTTTCCTAGCGCACTATCAGAGAATTTTTCAGGCCTAGCAAAAGTCAATATAGGAAAGAAAAATGAAGGCAAACCTGAGAGAGGCATCTGGTCTGAGTCAGGCATAAAGAAGCTCACAACGACTTGAAGAAGAATGGAAGAAATTATCTGCTTTGTTGATTTAATGGACCAAAAATCATTAATCTGGAATGGTGTTTGCACAGCAAAGTGTTCACGAGGGGAACGTTCCTCCTCCCTCTCCCTCTCTAAAACAGAATGGATGAGGGCACTCTCCTGCAAACACTGCAGAACAGAAATGGGATTCTCCTGTCCTGATCAGTCAAGAATTCTTTATCTGTGGCAGCAGGAAAAAAAGAGTGCTGGAGAAAGTATCACACAAACTAGGACTTAGGGGGCTTCACAATCCCTCTTGTTTAGTACCAATTGTTTTAAATGATCCGTTATATTGCTGCAATCACTGGTGGAATAGAGAATTAAGAGGATGGTAGGGTCACTCATTTGAGAGATAAAAAGGTACATAGATTCACCTGTTTGGTGTTCCAGGACATGCACTGAGAAATTTTGTACTGCTTTAATTAGAAACAGACGGACTATGGTCTTTTTCTTCAACTGCAAGGGTGATTAAATTCTGAGCTAATTAAACTGGATACTAATTACTTTGCTTGTTTTAATGCACCCTCCAAAAATTGTGTATCATTATAGTCGTCAGACTGGTGAGTGCTTATAAAATACTTCTCTTTTTGCTGTTGGTTGTCAAAAAGAGCTCCTGGGGGCTCCAACATTCACATCCATCACTGCTCAGACCCACTTCTGCTGGGAGCCAAATGTCCCTGGGCAATAGAGAAACAATGAGCACCTGATGTTCAGGAACAGAGAAACCCTCAGGAAACCTGAAGAGAATGAAGTTTGGTGACCAAAGAAAATTCTCCTGTTCAGCTGGTGAATCTGGAAACAGCAAGACAAGAATATTGTCTCCACAAGGAGGCAGGTACAGAAGTCCTGGTGTAAAGTCAGCTAGTGGCTTCAACCGACTGGCCCATGCAACTGCAGGGCTCACATGGGATTATTTGGGTGGCACCACTGTCCTTCACATCCTGGGCCTGGAGCCTGGAGCCTGAAGCAGGCATCTGAGCAGGGAAGGACCATGGCTTGCCCCTGTCCTCTTCCTTGCCGTACTTGACCCAACTGATGACCACAGGGCTGGGAGGGCAGAGGGGGAGGTCACCCTCTCGCTCCTCTTGCAGGGAAGGGAGTAATAACTGCTTTCATGCCCTCCCCTGCTTATACCCCAGCCTGCGCCTCCTCCACATGCCATCCAACACAAGAACAGCCTTTCCTCAGGTAACACTACTCTACCGTCAGTGTGAGTTTGAGTGGAAATGGAGTGACAATCCAGATTTGGGTTACAGGTGTGGGAAAACAACGTCATTCTCGTGAGAGTTTGGTTATAGCCACATTTTCATATTAGCAAGCTATTTAAAACATAAGAGAAAACATCTCTCTCGTGCTTAGCTCTGGTATCTTAGTCTGTGTTCCAGCCAAGGAGTGCCTGATAAAGACTCAGTATTTTTCCATTAATTAAGATGCTTTAATTAGTTGGAACAGCTAATTTAAATTAGCTCTAGGGATAGGTATAGCCCTCAAGAGACCAAAGGACAATGACTGCAGTTAATTCAGAACAGTTTGAGGAAAAGCTCATCTTTAGGAAAGGAGTTCAACTCTTTCCTTTAGGAAAGGAGTTCAGCCAGGTAGACCAAGGCATCACTGGATGTACAGCTGGTCACTTAAATGCATCAGTTTTTATTTTTTTTGCAAACAGTGCCTGCTGGTCCTTTCTGGAGTTTCAGTCACAGGTTTTTTTTCCTGAGATGTGATCCAACTGGATTTTTGCCTGGACAAAAAAGATACTTGTAACAACCCTGTGTTACCTTCATACAACATGAGAACTAGAAAGAACATCCCAGATGTGTCTTTCCAGTGATGGCATACTGCATTTCCCCCAGCCCTGAGACAGTCAGGCCATTAGTAGTTTTTTTTAATTACTGCCTTTCTTTCACCACACTGAGGGACCACGCTGTGTGAAAAACCAACACAATGATGGCACATACCAGGGTTGTCTCACCCAACTTGTTAGGACATGGGGCAGGGGTGGAAGATGAGAACAGAAGCCTCTAAAGGAGCAGGAGAGCTAGGGCTGATGCTATGGAAGAAGACCTGATTCCTGATTCAGAAAAGGGCAAAGAGCCTTTCCAAGGAGGCAAGCTGGACTAGAGGTGCAGAAAACAATCAGCATCTTTTCTTATTCATTTGCACAAGCACACTTCTATCAACAGAGGAGGGAAATGGGGAAAACAAGGTGCAAATTTTGATGGGCTGTTGTGATTATTCTAGCAATAGCTTTGCATTTTAAACTGCCTGATGTGTTTATCACTGTAGGAAGAACTTATTCTGCAAAACAAATCTATAGATTAGTGCTCTCTATACTGAAACATGCCAGTAGGCTGGCCTTTGGAAGGATTTTGACACTAGATAAAAAAAAAGAAAGTGTTCACTCAAGAGTGAAATGTTCTAGCTAACCAAAACCTGCGGGAGCCAGGATAGAGTCCTTATCACTAGCACAGATGTGCAAATAACAGCTGCCTCCAAACCCAGCAAAGTACAGCTATTTTAGAAATAGTAGCAACTTCTTATCCTTGTACAAACAGCTGCAGTTGGACATTGATTGCAAAGGCACAAGATATTTGCTTCCCCCCCATGCTTCACATCAGTTGTGAAGAAGGATCCCAAGCCAGTGACTTGGACTCTTGAGACTATGCTTTTTTCCCACTTTTTTCCCAAAGGAAATACCACTTTGAGTTTAACAAACACATCACCCTGTCCTAACAGAAGCATATGTTCTGTGGGACACACATGTAAAACACAGACAGCAGATTAAATTTGGTTCTGTAGATCAGCTGATCCACTTTCCTCCAGGGAGCACATCAGAACAGGAATATGAAAATACACTTGCAAAAGTCTCCATGGAGTGAACTGCTCTACATTCAAATAAGGGTGTTGCATGTCCCACTCTCCATCTTGTCAAACATTGTAAATCCCTATCAGCCCTATATGAGATACCTCACTCATCACCTGAAGAACCTCAAAGAGCTGGCCAGCATCAATGCAAGGCTGACATTTTTCAACACATTTTTCAGTTCATTATTTTTCCTTTCAATACATTTTTCAGTTCATTATTTTTCCATGAAATCTACATTTGTTTGGGGGTTTCTTTGGGGTTTTTTAGCTCTTGTGTTTTAAAATGGTAATCTGTTGAAAAACCCGATTGCTACTAAATACACCAAGAAGACCTCTTCAAACAATTAAACAATTACAAGGGAATATATTAAAATAAGGCTTCTGCAATATGATGGGATTGATTTAAGAGGGTTACAGGAAGCTGAAGCCTGCTGTTCTGTGACAAATGATTTCCCTGAGAAAACCCAGTAAGTGAAACATAATCACATAATGGAATTGGTCTTGAAATATCACTAGCTCCAAGGTTTGGAAATCAGCAGCCCCCAGTGACCTTGTATTTAACATCTTTATTCATGATCTAGGAAAAGAAAAGGTAGACAGCATAAAGGATAAACCAGCAGACAAGAAGGGCCTTCAACTGAAGCAGAGGCTGGCAATGACAGGTTTGTTTAGTCCATGGGGAACTCAAGTGGAAAGAGATCTGATTAGGGAACTTGTGAGATGTTACAGGCTACATCAAAAAACAAGTCTGACGAGTCATTTAAGGGCAGGGCAGAATGGAGGGTTGTAGAATGGGAGAGCAAGGCAAGAAGAAGCAGAGGAAAAATTGAGCTTATTGATGTGACTTAGGGGCTTGTGAGAAGTACACATGGTGCCCACCTGAACCTGAGGTCTAGAAGCCCTTTGCTTCTCAAACACCACTGCACTCAAACATCAGCCCAGATCACCAAGATCAGAAAACCAAGAGTAGAAGTGCAAATTGTGCCTTCCCACTCCCTTCATCTTGAAAAATGAGAGTGGTTATGGCATGCCATCACGAGCTGTCCCCTGGGGCCACTAGTAACGTTCCTCAGCCTTCAGGGCAACTCTCATGGTGGCAAGCAGGTAGGAAAGCCTGATCCTCTCCATGAAAATCAAAGTGTACTTGGGGCCCTAGAGAGTCTGGCAGTGGCTGTGGCTCCAGAAGGGACTGATTTCATTCACAAGTGGACATGGGGACCAGGAAATGCCAGGACCCTGCTCCCTAGGACACAGAAAACTGTGCCCAGAAGATGAGCAAAAGGAGGGAGGCTACGTTGTGGAAAACTTAGACTTGAATTCCATGACCAAAGCTGAAGGGGTAACTATTGCACTTAAAGCAACTACGAAATCTCTGTTCAGTGCTAAATAATGCCATAGGGTGTTTATCCCTCCCAGAGGGGTCATGGGTGGGAGGAAGAACCAACTTTTCCCGTGTACGGCAGAATGAGGAGATGGTGAAAGAAGCCATAGCCTTCCCAAGCAGCAGCATTCCATCTGCATCCCTCCCTCCCCACGCAAAAACGCTGCCGGCAAACTGAAACTTAGACAGGGGTGAGCGGTATCCACAGTTTTCCAGCGTCGGGGGTTTTCCAGCGTCCCCCTTACTGGAGGGTGAGGAGAGGCTGCTGTCCCAACTACAGCCTGTAGGAAAATCCAGGGGAGGACAACATGAGTGATGGCTGCCTGGTTTTGGGTTTTCCTGCAAACCAGTCGGGCTTTATAGCCACCCTGTACTCCCCGTGGAGCGAGAGTGGCACCTGGTGGTCACATCCCCCTCGCACTAGCCACAAACTGATTTTTTTATTACTATTTTTTTGAATGCTCTGTACAGTGGAAATGACGGGGGAGCACTCTGTATAAAGCAGTCCCGATTAACTAGATCAGTGACAGCTGCTGGCTGCAATTATCCCTGTAACTCACTATTTTTCGACGCCCCTCGTCATGCAAGTAGCACCAATTCACAATCTTGTCCTTGCAGCACGCCCGCTGCACCAGCCTCCCTACCCACATCATTATGCTCCTGTGAGTGGGAAGGAAGGAATGAGGACCTGTCCTAGCTTGCTGAAAACATGTATTATTTTTTTCCTGACTGCTTAAAAAAAAAAACAATCTCGGGGCTTCCTATGTGGGCAGAGAAAAATAAGCCTGTTTCCAATCAACTAGCAAATGTGCATCCCTGGAGATGCTTAGGGCCACATGTGCCTTGGAAGAAAATGTTGTTATTCTCCTTCTGTCTGTCTCTGAGACATTCTGTGCCTCGGCAGGACTCAACTTCTGTTAACTCCCTGCACTCTGCAAACCCTGTGAATAATAGATGTGCTCCAAGGCAGAACTTCTGACAGGGCTGCTCCTCACATCACTGACTTGTCTGGCAAGCAGAATTTTTGGTGCAGAAGGGCTCGCTCTGAGAGATGAGCAGAAAAACAAGCCCACACAAAGCCCTGAACCTGAGACAACCTGTTTGCATTGGATTCAGATCTTGCTGCTGAGTGATTTTTGTATGGCTGGAGCACGAGGGCTTCATTAGAGATCAGAGACCGAGGGGTTGTCTGTCCCCTTGCTTCTGACAAACATAAACCCCTGCTGGAAGTTTTTCTGCAGCTGGGCCACTGTCTCTCTCCTGGGTGGGGACTTCGCTGCCTAAGAGCAGCTGTACTCACACTGCTGCCTTTCCCTGTTAGAGACTTTGTTTTTTGCCCAGCTGCTCCCTTTCCTAAAATTCACAGAAACATACAGACTCAAGACACTGGTACCTCTCTGCAGGTTTGGTAGGAGCTGCCTAAGGTGTTCAGCAGGCACTAGGATGGGCGGTGAAGGATGCGCTCACGCTGGCGTGGGCACACGACGTGATAGCGTGAGCGGCGCTTCCTTAAGAAAACTAACTACGAAGTCTGGGGCTGCATGAAGCAAAATCCAGCTCTCCATAGCTGTTGTTCTGCAGCAAAATGATGAGAGCAAAGATGAAGCAATTATACAGCAACCGCCACAGAGCAAAAGCTACTGGGGTTGGCTTTTCTACGTGCCAGGCTCACCCTCCTGGGCACCGTAATTGCACTCAGAGAGGGTGCGTGCACCACCACACACCAACATAGGCAGAAACCAAAGAAAGAATGACTTTATGTGAGCACCACAGTCAATTTTAATGAAGACTGGGATCTTCAGGTACAGCCTGTGGATGGCTTCTCTGGCTTTTTTGCCCAAGAGACCCTTGAGGTAACAGAAATGTGATAGTACATGTGCCTCTCTGATGTATCCTGGAAGGTTTGTCTGGTGAAGAAAGCGAAGAAGTACTAGCAACCTTCCCTCCAGCAAGTTTTTTATCCTGTCTTGCTCTAAGAGTTGATGCAATGGCAGCGGCTGTGGAAGAAAGAGGTAAATGAGGGAGAGAGATGGTAGGCAGAGCGCTGCATCACTGGGAACAAGTGCTAATAATATGGTCATTCAAAGACAACAGTGTAGGAGTGCAAGATGGAAAGAAACAGTTTTGAGGGACAAAGACTTCATTCTTTCTTGTTCCTCCTTCAGATCTGCCCGCAGATGGCAGAGGAGCATTAATATTCTTGCTCCATCTTCTCCACAAATACAGGGCTTGCCCTCAGGCTTCTCTCTTCCCCTCCTGGTTTGCAATCATATGGCCGGAGTGAGTAGAACACTGCCAACCCCCTAACCACCATCCAGTGCTGGGCAGCTGAGCTGGACCAGGTCTTGCGGCTGGTTCAAAGATCTGCTTACACAGAAGAGCAGAGCAGCGGTGAGCCACAGTGCGAGCTCAAACTGCTGTTGTCACACCAATGCAATGCTGAGGGGCGACCTCTTTTTCTGACACAAAGGGATTTTTCTGGTTTAGCTGATGTCATGCTGAAACAAGTTTAAAACAAGGGAAAAAAAAAGTGCCACTTTTATTCCGCAACAAAAACATCCATACAGGCCACCAGCCTCGTGGAAGGACTGAATTAAATTTACTAGTAATTGCTAAAACCTTTCTGCCTAGAATCACGCAGTGGCGAGTTGTACCGTGTTTTGCGAGGTCTGTGCAGAACTAGGAGGAGCAGTACAGCCAGGGCCTGTTTTGGCATCCATGTCACATACTTCTGCCACAGCACTAGCACTGCACATGCAAACAGGGAAATCATAGAATCATAGAATTATTAAGGTTGGAAAAGGCCTTTAAGATCATCAAGTCCAACCATCAACCCAACACCACCATGCCCACTAAACCATGTCCCTAAGCACCATGTCTACACGTCTTTTAAATACCTCCAGGGATGGTGACTCCACCACCTCCCTGGGCAGCCTGCACCACTCCTTCAGTAAATTTTTCCTAATATCCAGTCTAAACCTCCCCTGGTGCAACTTGAGGCCATTTCCTGTTGTCCTATCACTGGTTACTTGGGAGAAGAGACCAACACCCTCGTCACCACAACCCCCTTTCAGGTAGTTGTAGAGAGCAATAAGGTCTCCCCTCAGCCTCCTCTTCTCCAGACTGAGCAACCACAGTTCCCTCAGCCGCTCCTCATAAGACTTGTGCTCCAGACCCCTCACCAGCTTCGTTGCCCTTCTCTGGACACGCTCCAGCACCTCAACATCCTTTTTGTAGTGAGGGGCCCAAAATTGAACACAGTATTCGAGGTGCGGCCTCACCAGTGCCGAGTACAGGGACACGATCACTTCCCTACTCCTGCTGGCCACACTCTTTCTGATACAGGCCAGGATGCTGTTGGCCTTCTTGGCCACCTGGGCTAAATGCTACTGCCTTTCTCCATCCCAGCACCTCCCAGGCCAAAGCTGCCCTCAGAGCTCAAGAATGGCAATGATGCTGCCTCTGGGAAAGCATCTGGCCACGAGACACGTTCCTGCACGGTGGCTGGAGTATGCGATGTCTTCTGCAGGCTGAAGGTTAGCAGCACGGAAATGGTTGCAGACACGGCAGTGCAAAAGAAGAAGTACCAACCTACTTTGTGTGAAATACACTGCAGGGTTCAAATATAAAGCCATAGGGTTAATACAGGACTGGAAAATAGCATCTGGAACTGAATTTACTCGATCATTTTCCTGTGCTGAAAGAGAACAAAGGGAGGAAGAAAATAAGAGGGCTCCCAGCCTATGGAAGATAAAAGGATGGGAAGAAAGCAAATTAACATTAAACTGTAAATAATAATGAAAATTAAATGTAATAAAAAATCAGAAATAAATAGTAAAGGGACACTAATTATCAGGGCTGCCTAAAGACAGCAGGACACATCCCTTTCATCTGCCAGTCTACATTCAATAGTCATATTGAATTCTCAAAAAAATTCTCAAGTACGACAGCCTGGAGAGACAACCTGCTTGGTGTTTGGTGAGACACAAGTGCCTACCAGAGGAGGACGGCAATGGGAACTGGTCCTCTGAAAGGAGCAATCGCTTCTGTGGTGGGGGATGCTAATGCACCCTGAGTCAACAGACCACAGAAACGTCACACTGACAAAATTCGCTTAACACAGCAAACTAAGAGATTTCAGTAACAAGGGAAACTATTTTGACAAAATCTCCTGTCACCATTTGCTTTGTATCACTAGAGAGTTGTTATCATTCAGAAGAACTTTACAGTGAGAGAAGTAAAACACTAAGTCATAGGAAAGAAGTCAGATTTTGAATTTACTTACACAAAGATGAGCAGGAGTTCAACATTAAGCTGTTCCCACTGTACAGTCCTATACAAGATAAAAATGTATCTCCTATACAAGAAAATATATATACAATATATCTCCTATACAAGAAAAACTGGGCCCCAGGTACAGCCTGTGCAGTACAACCCTGCATTCTTCCTTTGAAAACGGATGTAATATTTGGCAAGATTTTCAAACCAACTGCTGAAGTCACACCTGCAAGTACCTGTAGGTCTGTGAGCAGAACAGATGCCCTCACAAGCCAAAGTGACTAAGGCCAGCTGCATGCCGGGACTGCGTGCACTGGGATCTGTTTGTAAAAGCTCTCTACCACTTTTCCTGTGTCTAGATTTCATGCATGTCATTTTTTTGGCTTTTTTTTTTAATAGGTCACATATGTTTTGCCCCTCCAAGAGTCTGAAGGAGCTCAGGTGGCAAGAAGCCTGTCACAGTCCGTCTGTACAGACCTGGGCTCCAGGAGGTACGAGCAAAAGCAAGACATAGATACACCCTCCTCTTTCCAATATCTGACCTGGAGGAGGGATTCACGTGGCTCTCCTTTTCCTTTGCTACATCCTCCACCCCGAACAGCACACACCACGCAGTGACATCTCAGGACGGCGCTGAGTGGGCAGCAGCCAGGGAGAGCTTGGGGCTGCCTCAGGAAGGGCATGAATATCACTTTGGCATTGGCCACAGCCAAAAAAAAGGCAGCTGTTTACATGTACAGACACAGCCGCTTTAATAGCTCATCTCTCCTAAATGACCTAAATGACTGCACATGCTATTCGCAGAAACATGCAAAAACAGAATTGCAAAATGAATGATGGACGATATTCCTCCTGGTCAGGAGGGTCATGAGCTTTGTGGGCCGGTGGCTATTCCGTCAGGCAGGGCAGGGAAGAAGGCTGGGTTTCTGCAGACCATTGTGGTCCCTGTTTTGTAGGGAAGGAACAAGCACTGCAACACCATGAGACATTGTAAAATCATTTGCATTCGTTTGCATGAATGTGAAATCTCTGCAGACCCCCAGACCTTGCACACTGTACAAAGAAGCTACCACCAGCTGTAATCATCTTGCAGCAAAAAAAGGTATCATTTCGATGAAATACTAATTGCAGACCACATCCTACTATGGCTCCTCAGGGAGGAGAGAAAAGCTGTGGGGAGGACTGCACACGCAGTTCATTTGCATCAGTTGCCCTTATTATTCCTCCAGGTTCTCTTTTTTTTTCTTCAGTATTAATTAAAGCTCATGCTGTGACAACCATGGGGCAGAGAGGGAGTGATGGGGAGGCACACTGAGTGTCTGGCAGACATTTCAGCAATTTTAACTTATCCCACTGCATCTTATTTTTTTCCTTATTTCCTTATTTTTCCCCTAAAAACTGAAGTAGGATAGGCTCAGGAATATATAGCATCTAGGGATAAAAACCTGATGGAAACAAATTCCTGTTTTCTCTGCATAAATAACCCTGTTGATCTCCTCCACGGACAATCCTCAAACTGCTGTGGATATCCAGAGTTTTCCCTCATGTCTGGGAAGCTCCCGAACAGGAGGTGTACTCCTGACTGCTTACTCTGCACAGGTATTGTAGTTACATCCAAGGGGAAACAATGCCTCCAAATTGTTTGGGGCTTCAAACAGGTTAACACAGGTCTCATGTCAGCAGCTCTGGAGATATCCTGAGACTTAAAAACTGACGTAACTTCCAAAAAACCCCAGGGTTTCATTTAACACCCTCCTTTCCAGGACAGTTAATTGTTGCCTGGAAAGGTGGTGAACCAGCAGAAGTGTGAAATCTAGAAGTACCACCAAAGCCCTGCAGGTTTCTACTCAAATTGCTACAGGAAAGGTCCTCCCACCCTCCACCCTCTTTTTTTCAACTGGAAATTTGGTTTGAAAGCAAAGTCTGCCCACAGCGCCCAAGTATTTCCCCATGCACATACAGCCATTTAGCCATGATTTGGACATACATGAGCAGGAAAGCTTACAAAGCTTTCCCTCTAGACCAGATCCAGTTCCCTTCCACGCTCCCTCAGACTGGCCACACTGCTGCTGATGGCACCAGGGAGACCCAGGCTTGGGGCCCTCCAAGGGTCATACCTGCAGCATGCCTCAGCAGGCCTGCCCGGGGCTTTCTGTCCCTTTCCTGGCTCATGGTAGAAGTATTTTTCTTCATCTCAGGCCTGAGAGCATGAAAATAAAGAGCCATCTAAGCTGTGCCACCTCACGGTGCTATGGTGACAAGCTACAGACTAGATGGAAGAAATTTTTCACACCAAGGGTGGTGAACCACTGGCACAGGTTGCTCAGAGAGGTGGTAGATGCCCCATCCCTGGACACATTCCAGGTCAGGTTGGATGAGGCTCTGAGCAACCTGATCTAGTTGAATATGTCCCTGCTCATTGCAGTGGGGTTGGACTAGATGACCTTTAAAGGTCCCTTCCAACCCAAACTGTTCTATGAATCTATGATTCAGAGGTTGAGTTGTAATGAGCATGAACACTGGCCTTTGCGGTTTTGGATTAGTAATGTAAACCTAGTTTTTCTGACAGTAGGATTCAGAGTTAACATTCCCTCTTTAAAGCATGCTTTGCATGCTCTACAAGCTCAGGAGGCCTCTTTTCTTTCAGCTGCTCATTGCAGTGGGCATTGGCCATCTCACTGCCCACTGGCTCGGAACACACAGTGCACATTTGGGTGCTCTATCAATTATATTTTTAATGAAGGCCTTAAGAAAAAGGGGCTTACTAAAAGCTTTTGGGAATAGAAGTTTATATTTTCCAGATAGCTTAAAGCCAAAGCTTACTGTGACATTGACCCACACCATCAGTGCTGGCTCTTCCAATTCAACTCCCACGTCTCTCACCCTCATGAATAGTTGAGAGGCAAAATGTGGTGTTTCTAAATTGCTGTGGGCCATGCTGGGGAAGAAATGGGCTTCAGAAATGCAAACTGATTGACTCCGTTCAACTAAAAATTAATCTAAATACCATAAATCTAGGTTTTACTTCAATAGCATTTGAATTAGCAGTGTGCTGTATCTAGAATAGGTAAAACCAACTTACACCATGTGCACCAAACCCATGCTCCTGGAAATACTGGCTACTGCTCCTTGGTCAGAGAACAGGCCTGGTATTCAGTACAGCACTATAAAATATGGAAACCTCAACACATTTTAATTTAAAAATGCCTTTTTGAGTGATTAAATACTTCAAATTGCAAGTGGCAGTGTTTTAAATTAATTCTCGTCCCGTAAGTTTAACTGTAATTTTGCTAACGAAGGCTTTCACATGCACAAACCCAGCTATGAGATCAGGGACTCAGCCTTCTCATTTGTCAGTCATCTGACTTTGTAACATTTAAGTCTCAGTTTAAATAGCATGAAAAAGGACACAAGTTTAAGAGCTTCTCCTGGTTCAAAATATACATGCTTTTTGAATGAAAAGTCATCAAAATTGCTGTTGAAACTCTGAGTGTTGAGAAAAAATGGCATTTTTTTGTGCAGAATGTCCCAAGTTTCAAATGTAAAAAGTGTTATGAAAGGCTGGCTGGGGATTTTTTGTTTTTTTCCAGAAGGAGGTCATTTTGAGATTAAAAAGTAACAATTGCTACATGCTTCATAAGATACGTAAGATTCTTTTTCTGTTTAGAAAGAAATGTCAAGCTCGGCTCACAAGGGACAGCTCACAGCAACCCAAACAGGCAGCTCTGCACGCACCAATGCCTGGAAAGCCTGCCCTCCGGCAGGCTTGGTCCCTGGGGCTGGCTGATTTCGGGGTACACGAAGCTGTGAGCTTTAGTCGAAAGCCAGGGGCCCTTCAGAAGCCTCTCCCCTGGGATCCTCACCATCTCACAGCCATCTCTTCCTGTTTATTTGAAAGTGGCAGAACTTCGTTACCTCTGAAAGCTCTTGCTTTCTGGCTGGTTGAAATTAGTCAACGGTCCAGCAGCTGCTGGAAGAGGAGATACATGTCTCCTTGCAGAGTTCGCACCCCTTAGGGAAAGGGGACTAAAAGCATATACCAGAAGCAGATTTTCAAAAGATGCGTTCAGCTACTCGCTATCCTAAGGAGCAAGACTGAGCAAGTCTTGCTGCGTAATCCTATGACCCGTGTAACAAGTGAACACGATGGTTCCCTCTCGCCCTAAAATATTTATTTCTACGTAAGGAAAAAAAACTCCTCTAAAAATAGAAAACTGCTAGTCTTGAAAGATCAGAACTACATTTATCGCTTCATTTGTTTTATGATGGATCTGAGTTTGCCCACTGTGCTGGGAAAACTAAATCAGGGATTCAAAGGGAGTGCTGCATGCGTCATTAAAGGAAGGAGCTGCTTCAGCTCTCCTGCCTGCTGCTTTCCCCTCCGTATCGTGTGGGCGAGGACGTGCCCGGAGACCGGGAGCTGGGCTGCCAGGGATCACACACCGAATCCTGCATCAGCTGCCTCCGCTCAGGAAGCCGACGTGGGCTGAGGGCTACTGTAACAGCATTAACGAATGGTGCCTCACCGTTAATTGTTAATTACAGCCCTCCGTGGTTGTTTTGCTGTATTATATGTATATATATGTACGTATTGCTCCAGCAGCTTACGCTTAGGTGCAGCTACCGGCAAGGCCTCCTCTCATCTCATTCGAGCACCGCTTATGTCGAGGAAGGAGAGGAAATGCCTCTGCGCGTGGCTCTGCAGTCCTGCCTGCCCACACTGTCTCGCCTTTGATTCCTGGACATTCCCAGCTTACTCCGAGCGCTCCCAGCTGCGAAAACTTGCACCATTTCACTTCTCACGGAACGTTATCTAAAATCCGTCACTGCTCACATTTCTCTCGGAGGCGGCCAGGTGGCTCACAAGCGAAACGCATTGGCTTGAATGTAGCCGGGGGGGACGGGGGGACTCTAACCCTCCCCGTTTTGGCACAAGGGGCTGCAGGCGCTGCTCGCTGACGCTGTGTTCCCCCCACGGAGGATGCGTTTCTACACGGAGTGGCTGAGGCGCTGAAACGTGCATAGCTCCCGCTCCCTGCCATGGCAAACGCAGCCTTGAAGACGCGCGCTGCGCGCCACTGTTGCACGGACGAGAGGCCTGCACTTCGCTCTACGTCACTCCCCCACGAGGTGACCGCGCACTGTGCGCCAAAAGCGTTCCCCACCCCTGCTACATCACAGCGCTACGACATACCACCTCATGCCGTGAGGGGGGGAGTGGTGCGCAGGAGGCGACCAATGCCGAGCGGCTCCGCTCGGAGGCACCGCCCAGGCAGCCGCCGACGAGTCCGGGGGGGGCCTTAAGGCTTTAAAGCGGCCGCGCGCCGGGCCGGGCTGGGCCGATGGAGGCGGGCGGGAACGCGGAGAAGGGCAGCGGCGGCTGCTGCTTCCTGTACTACGCGTACGGCAGCAACCTGCTGCGGGAGCGGCTGCTGCTGAGCAACCCCTCGGCGGCGCTCTGCGCCGTGGCGCGCCTGCAGGTGCGCGGGGCGCGGGGGGGGGTGGGTCGCGGCGTGGCGGTGCCGCGGCGGGAGGGAGCCTGTGGAAATCCGCCTGCCTGGGTGGAGCCGCGCGTGGGCCTGGCTCTGCGGCGTGGAAGCCGGTGCTGCAGGCAGGCCGGCCGGCTGATCCCTCCGACCGGTAAAAAGCGAGCGGCAGGTGCTCAGCTGGGTTTTATGGGACAAGTTTCTGGCGGTGTTTAAAAGGATGGGGCGCCGTTAAAAAAAAATAATCAGAATTTCTCCTTCTCCTCTGCCACGCTGGTTACAAGCGAGGAGCCCTCCCCGTGCCACGTGTCAGGCGGGATGCCGGCGTTCAGCCGGAGCTGCGCAGCTGCCGTTGACACCTTCCTACATCTTGGCAGTTCTGCCCCTGCCAGGGGTTATTACATGTTAGAATATCAGCTTGGCTTTAACGTAGACTTGGAAATGTGAGCTCATGGTCGTTAACCTGCTGATGTGCCGATCTGTACAAGTGGAAGGATCCCTGGAGGAGCAGAGCATTGGTTGGTACCGCTTAAGGGTGACTTGAAGGTTCTCCTGGGGTGACTGGCAGGAAATTATCTATGTTGGAGTGTATGAAGAAGTTCCAAAAACTTGTAATTAATAAACTTCCTATAGTCTCATACTGGGGACCATCAACCTGGCAACTGAGGCCTGCTCCTGTAAAGTCTGAGGCACTTGCGGATACCACTGAGGAATCAAACAGGCCGAGAGCCCAGCACCTTGCAGGATCAGGCCCTGGAGGTGAGGAGGAAAGCAGTGGTATTGCACTCTTACCTTTGAATAAAAGAAAGCCCTATGCTTCAGCTCTCCTTTTGGGTTTCAGGTAGATTTTCAGGTTTCACAGTAAGTGTCTCTTGCCACGCTGCAGGTTAGCTGTTCGAGAGCGGCCAGTCAGACGCTAGCTTTCCTAGCCGGCCTTTGACCGATTGCTGTGTTCCCCACTAACACCGGCTGGCTTCAGGCTGGAAAAATCACTGATACTTGGCAGTGAGGAAGCACACAAAGGTTGGAGCTGATTTCTGTTAATTTTTCTGGGGTAGTACCACGTTGGCTTAAAAAAAAGGAAAATATAGCCTGTAAACAGAGTACTCTGGATGTTAAGCTAGAATATTAAATTCACTTCCCTCTGTTTTTATTTTTTAAAGCTTTGTTAATCTTCAATCAAAAGCTGTAAGAAATGGGATGTGTAACAAGCATGGAAAGGCTATTACGCTGGTACTTAGAAGGAAGTCCAAAGACCAAGCTCTTGACCCAAGAAAGTATCTAGTGTGTTCGTTCCCGCTTCCCCGCAATGCCTGCTGCAGTTCCCTGCGTTGTGTAACATAAGGGTTTCCTGCTTCCAGCACCAGAGCTAACCCCACTATTTCTGTACAGTCTCTGTTGCCCTTCTTGGGTAGCATCTGACTGTTTTATACGCCTCTGTGGAGGTCTTCAGTGTGGGTCAGGTCCAAGAAAATACAACTGGAGGAATAAAAGAAAAATTGGTGCTTTTTTTTTTTTGCTTAACTAGACTGCTGTGAGCATACTTGGCTCTACAGGAATATTTCCTTGGGGCTCCCCTCAAGCGCTTGTCCACATCTGTAACTTCAGTCTGCGACTTGACTGAACTATTTACTTGCGTGCAAATTACTTGGGCTTGACTGTCCACAGGGTCTAGGCCAGACTCCTCTTCACACAGTGATCCAGTGACCCGAACATTGCAAAGCCATTTTGCAGCAGCTTGTCGAACGGTTGATGACTAGTGTGTCGAAGTAAACTTTTTCCCTAGGGAAATTAGTTTAATGGGGGACATTTTATAGGGAAGGAAGGTGACTCTATTGATGGAGTAAACAGTGTGGCTTTGCCAGGCTGCTCATTATCACTTACACAAAAAGAAATCAGATTAGTGTTCTGATCAGTGCTGTTCTTCTGTGTGTAAGCCTCCAACTGTTCAACTTTTGCAACCTTTTCCCCATATCTGTTAGGACGTATTACCAGAAGCTCATGTGTCTCGGAAAGTGAATATTAATATGTACATGCATATATTTCAAGCCAAAATGATCTTATTTCTCATGATCACCCTCTTTAAGCTGTAAGAAAAGCTGTGGGGCTATATAGGTTTGGGTTTTATTTTTGTTGTTGTTTTTAATCCTTTTTGCCTTTGCCAGATTTTGTTGTTGTAGTTAAGCAGGTAGTCTTCCGTAAAGTTTTGGGGTTTTTTTCTTTCCCTTCTGTACTGCTAGGGAAGGATCCACAAATTGGCTAACAAGTAGGAGAGAAAACTGAGTGTATGGAGTCAAATGGGAGATTACGCTGGGAAAAAAAAAAGGCAAGAACCTGTTATTCTGTTTTGCCTATGTAGTAATGTTTGATATTACTTGTAAGGAAAAAAGAGATACTTGATTTCTAAAAGAATGGTTCCCCTTGCAAAAACATGAATAAGGTTGCTCAAGGAGGCATACGCCTTGGCTTAAAAATACCCAAGAATGTTCCAGCTGAGTGACGAGATGGCACAAAACGCTGGAAAACACACTGGATGGTATTTTACAATTGGGCAGTAGTATTAATGCACAAGAATAACACCCAAGGCTCACCATTTTGTAGGCTTCTTTACCCCTCCTGTTTTCCTGGACCCTGCATGGTAGGTTTTAAGTCTTATAACAGCACCAAAAGCTGCAAAGGAATGGGCACCAGGTAGGCATGTCTTTTGAGGAATGAGAAGGAGGCAGTAGTCAGTTCTGTCCTTCATAGTACACCTCAGCCAAGGGCCCTTCAGATTGTCTAACAGGAAGCACATCAGCAGTCCTGTCACTGCCAACTTGGACAAAAGTCAAGCTGACATTTCTTCAGCACTACTGTGTTTACTGCAGAATTGAGTATGTGTTCTACACTTGAAAAAGGGCTACCTGCATTTTCTTCTCATCCCTAGAAATAGTTAGCTCATATTTAGGCCAGACTGCTGAGAGGTTTGGATGTTGATCCAGGTCTCCACAGACCCAAGACTTTTATCAGCAGTGCTCTCTGCCAGACCTCTCTTCCCTTTGTCCCAAGGCTGCTGTTTCTCATGGGGAAGTGGAAAACGCTGACTTCAGCCTCTCATGAGACAGGAGCTGGATCAGATTCCGCCTGGCTGTTCCTTCTTCTGTGGCTCCAACTGACTACTTTCAGACTCGCCTTTAGCTGCCCTTTTCATGTCAAGAATAGCCAACAGCCCTTATCTTAAATGGAAGTTGATTCTCTGCATTGGTTTCATTTGCAGGACTTTAAGTTCGAGTTTGGCCATCATCAAGGCAGGACAAGTTCTGTCTGGCATGGAGGTACAGCTACCATTGTTCAGAGCCCTGGAGACGAAGTATGGGGAATAGTGTGGAAAATGAACGCTAGCAATTTACGTTCACTGGATAAGTAGGTGACAACTTTTGCTGTCTTCTACTATTTTAGAGAGCAACTGAAAAGTAGTAGTTAATTTTTGGTAAAGAGCTGTGTGGAAGCTTTCGTGTTAGAATCAAGAAGATGGTTTGGATTTTAATATGTGAATTTCATTCCACAGTACATATATTGACTAAAACACATTTGTGATTAAAATGGCTTTGTTTTCAAGCTAAAGCTACTTGGGAGTATTTTGAGAAGGTGTGGACCTCGATTTGGAGCTGATATATTGGTCAGGTTCTTTTTTTTTAATCCCTGTCCTCACAATGTCCTCTCCCTAAAATTACTTTAAACTCCGTACTTGTCCTGTGACACTTTTCCCATTGCTTTAGGGAGAGTTCCCTTTGAGACTGACATCAATTTTTGCCTCTCTACATCTGTAGACTCCAGTTGTAGTGGAGGAGGAAGGGATGAGGACAAGACTTGCAGAAGAGAAAAAGGTCTTTAATACAGGCAAAGGCACCCTCTGAGGAGGGTATTTTGCATGTCTTCTCTTCTAAGGATTCAAACTTTTGTGAACTTGAGGTAAATCCAAGCAGGAAGCTGGGGTGGTTTTGTTTTTCCCTTTGAATGGCAGAGGCTGCCTGCACCATTATGATGTATGGCAGTGAATGTTCTGCCAATGCCTGATAATTTAGACAAGTTTAAGGCAACCTGAGCAAGTCATTCCCAGGCTGAAGTCTGGAGGACCACCTGGGTAAACAAACCAAGGAGTAGCATAACTTCTTGCAAGGTCTAAGGCAGGACTAGAACTTAATCTCCAAAACTTTGGCTGGTGTCATGTGTTTATTGCAGCTTTCAGGATGCACCTACACAGCATGGTGCTTCTGGTACACAAGGATTGCTTGTTCAGAGCAGTTCATCACTGCCAATTAATTCCAGTAGAAATCTAGGCTAGTGAGGCTAAGGAAGCAGGGTGTATTAAACCCATTGAAAGCATTACATTAATACAGTTTTTCTGCTTCTGGTACTGTTGCAATTTTGGCTATGGCTGCATTGTGCTGGGTAGACATGTCCTTATAACTTTGGCCATGAAGCTTGAAGTTCCAACTTGCTTTTCATTGCCTACAGTGAACCTGAAATACAACAGAAACTGTTGCCCAAGTTCTGTTAGCACATCATAGGAATAGGCACTCTCAGCTCTCTCAAATTCTGGCTGGGAGTGTTAGTCCCAAGCAGGAGGGCATCTAGCTGGTATGCTTCTGGTTGGGGAGAGCTTCACATGTCCCTGTTTTGTTATCTCCTCAGTTCCCCCTCTGTTGCTTACACTAGCACTTACCTTCTGGTCCCCTTTCTGCTGACCTGTACTTAATCTCTTGATTTACCATGCTTTCCTAAAGCATAAACTTCACAAGTATAAAGATGCTGTCTGGCAGCATCTGCTTTGATAGTAACACTGTTCCCGCTGTGGGGACAGCATTTTGCATTTTAACTTCTAGAAGTGGTGTTTAGATACTATAGAATTGCAGATTCCAGGCATTTATTTGTCAGGGGATAAACTTTAATGCTGGCTAAGATGCTACAGACTTGAGTGCTGTATCGTCACCAAAAACTACAGGATGGACGCTAGCATTAAAGATTATTTTTTCCCAGCTGCCTCATTGATGCCATGAAGGTGGACTGGCAATGGAAGGCAACAGGATGTGTTCTTGACTTTTGTAACAATAGTCAATAGTGTTCTTCTAAGGATTGTTCCTAACCATCTTGAAAGAGCTTGCATGTGTTCTTGCTGAAGATCTTAGGATTCTCTGGCAGTGTGCAGATATATTTGTAAGTTCTCAACCAGGTTATTTCCTGGAATTTCCATGTATCAAGAAAAAAAAAATTCATTATTTGTCCCACTCCTTCCCCCCCCCTTCCCCCCCCAATCTGGATAAAGTCTGTGCTTTGTTATCCAGAAGCAGAGGAGGGAATGTGTAATTGATGCTGCATGTTCTTAGTTGAAATACTAGTAAAACAACATAATACATAGAAAAAGAATATAGGAGGGGAATCTTTTGCTTAGATGGCTGAACTTTTTGGCTTCCAATGCATTTTGGTGCTGTCTCATGGTCAGATTTTTTTTGTCCTCTTTACTTCACAAATCTGTAAGTTATAGACTAAGTCATTACTTTTCCTCCTACTTTTTCTTACCCTAGTAATGGACATTACTTAACTGTAATATTTTTCTTGCTCTCACACACCCATGTGACTTATTTTGCAGTCTGCTGACCTTGAATCTGCAGTTAGCTTCCCTTGTCTACTTGCACTTAACCTAGTTATATAACATGGCCTGTGTTACATACATTAAATAACTTGAAACAGTAAGAAGTCTATGAAAGAAAGATAAGTTGTCAAATGATATTTTGACGAGCAGCATTAAAACCCATGTTATCATTCATATCTAAAGCATATCTGAAGCTAATTGTGCTATAAAGTCTGTCATGTATTGCTTAAGCATCTCATTTACTTGTTGCTATTTCATCAGACTTTTATTGGTGGCTAAATGGTAATGACTAAAGAGAACAAGTAGCCTTGTTTTTGAGTTTGTTTTTGTTTTCCTAAGACAGCATGATTTTTCTAATAAAAAAATAACAATGGTTTTTGCCCTGATCTAGCTTATTGTTGCTGTACACGTCTTGCACAAATTAAAGGGTGTCTTGGATTATTCATTGGAATGTGCATTGCAAGAGTTGTGCGAGTTTCCTCTTATTCAAATGTAACACAATGGGCAAGATAAAACTTTGCAATTGTTTCATTATCTGAGTGGAGGGTAATGAATGATATATGCCTGGCTCATGCTGTGTTTCTCTTGTAGATTACCAGGCTTGCACGGTAATTAATTCACAAGGAGTATTCTCTCTCTAACTTCTCAAGTTAATCACTAGTCATCTTTGTTAACAGAGCTGAAGTAATAAAGATGAATGCTGCTGCTGCTTTAGAAACTTACTTTTGGATATGAAACAAGTTTGCACAAAAAGTACTGGAATATGTTTTGCTTTATTTGTTTTTCTTTAAGTCTATTAACAGTGCAGACCAGTGTCCTGCCTTGAATCCTGTTACAATAAATGTATGTGTTTAATTGCACAGTTTGTTTGAAAGTTGTATCAGTTTTTTTCCACAAAAGGAATATATGTCCTTTCCAGGCAAGAGGGAGTTGAAGATGGTATTTATGTCCCAATAGAAGTTAATGTCCACACTCAAGCAGGAAAGGTACTGACCTGTCGAAGCTACCAGATGAAGGACTATGTCTGTGGTCCCCCTTCTCCTCAGTATAAAAAGGTAGGTGTTCCGTCACTAATTTTGGAGAGAATGAACAGAAATATATGATGCAGTACTTCTGTCCTATTTAATAAGTACTTTATTTACAGTGGATGGAAGGCATGAGTAACTCTAATGTAAAGGTATAACTTAATCCTTGTGCAATGTAATAGTGTAATGATGCTCGCAGAAGATTGCTAGCTAGGCCTACTAAATCACTTTTATTTTTTGGTTTAGTTATGCCTTACGTGACACCTCTAACTCGTGAGTTAGTTATGACTGACACAAGGATTTCTGAAGGATGTTGTTTACATATATGCAGCAATTCCCTGTTTGAAAAATTAATGTACTCCACTGAAAGGATGGAGGGAAGCTTCTGTGGGGAGGATACAGCACCTAGCTTGTAGTCTCAAGGACAGGGATTATCCCTATTGTCTTATGAAGAATTTTACTATCATTTAATACAGGAATCCACCTGCCTGCTTTTACCAGATGCATCATCAGTATATCACAGGACTTCCAGCAAACGTTGTGGAGCACTACAGGGTTGCCACTTGATGGCTGGTGAGGCAGAAGTGTTTCAACACTGTTCTGCAACACACTGACTCTGTAGAGACACATGATCCAGTCACACAGCAGGCCTGACCTGCTTAGCTTGTGAGATCTGATGCAGGCCTGGCCTCTGGTGGCATGACTGCATGTCTGGAATTGTGCAGCTATTTACAATTGCAGATAGACATCACTGTAACATGTTGACTTTTTCTGCCAAAAGCAACGAAATGGGGCTTGAGCTTGTTAAATCCCCAGTGTGCCGCCTTCTCAACTGAGGAGCTTGCTCCTATCAATCAGCTTCCAGGAGCACAGCAACGACCAGCTGCTGAAGGACTTCTGAAAAGAAAGCTTGCTTAGAAAGCAGGCTCTGCTACTTCACAAACCTCCTCCCTGCCAACCCGCTTCCTGTCAAGACTGATCTTGAGGGTTTTTCAGGGAGCTAATACATAGTCTGCTGCTATCTGTCAGCTCTGACTAGTATACTGACAGTATACTCCAATAGCAGCAACTCTATTTAACGAAACATTCCCTCCTGCTGTTGTCAGGGTCAGTTGGTAGTTCTCTTCTTTCCCTTTGTACCCAGCTTTTATTTGTTTAAGTTAACCAGGCAAGAGGGCTAAAAATTTAGTACAGGTGACTGCATTGGCACAGAGTGATCTACATCCATCTGCTGTTATGTACTTTTTCTGGCAAAGTTCATCCTTTCTAGACATCTCATCCTTGAATTTCCTGGCTGTTGAATGCATGAAAGAATACTTACAATAGTGACAACTTTTAAAATCTGCGTATTTATCTATCCATTTCTATATGGGAGCTTGCTAATATCTCTTTCAAGTGTTGGCACCTACAGCCACCTCTTTTCCTCTCACTGTCACTTTTCTCTTTTCTCTTGCACGAATACTTAAGTTTATTTTGTATGGAGAAGGAAAGCTGCAGTAACAAACTAAGGAATCTGTGTGTTTTCACTAAGCTAAGTATCTGTTTCTGTTACTCCTATAACCTGTCTAGGTACTTGCTGTTGTGCTTCAGATTTGAACAGCTTAGTTTTAAAAATAACTTCCATAATATACACTGCTTCTCACTCAGATGTGATACGAAGGCTGGCTAAAGGCATAGAAAGTAGTTCTCATCCTCGCTGGAAGAAAGAATAGAATAACTGAGTAACAGCTTAATTGTACAGTCTTGTGCATGTTAGTAACATTTCAGAATCTTAGGGGTATGCCTTGGTAGTTACAAGCCTTTTCAGAGTAATTTCGTTGATATTAAGGTCCTCAGTGGTCTTCTAGAAGCTTTTGGCTATCTTTAGGTACAAATAGCATTATTTGGGGTTAAATCTTTTGTTACTGTAAGCGGTTCTTCCCGTACAAGTAAATGTTTGGAGGGGTCTGTCCTTCCTAACACTGTTACTGATGGCTTTTTTTTCGCCCTCTTTTTGATTATAGGTTATCTGCATGGGTGCAGAACAGAATGGCTTGCCATCTGACTATCAGAAGAAATTAGAAGCTATTGAAACTAATAACTATGTAGGACCAGTGCCAATCATGGAAGAGATTGAAGCTGCTATTAAAGCAAAGAAAATAAATTCTGCATAGAATACCTCTGCAGTTGCTTGGCCATTCACCTTGATTTAGATACCTCTCCTCTCTGTGCTGATCAGCAGTTTCTTTATCAAGAAAATATGAGTTTGTGCATCTACAGTAAGCCATTAGACGTGATTTGCAGTGTAAAGACACATTGACATTGGTAACTTCGCTTTTTATGTGTAGCTTGAGTACACGCTGAAGTTTTTGCAGATTTAGAAATTATCTTTCTGTAATTGTCATGCAGTGCTGTATGCAAATTTGTGCTTCATGTTGTTTACTGACCTTTGTAAAAGAAAAAGGCCATCTTGATAGGTGTTGGCATCTGTTGCCTTCTGAGGAATAAGGGCTGCAGGATCGGGCTCTTTGTTCCTAAATGTTGTATACAGAATTATCAAGAATTTCAAAGATTTATTAGCTGCAAAGTAGACTCAAATCTCTAAACCAAGACTAAACCTTTTCCTCTGCTGCTTCTCTTAATGGTTTGAAGCCCAGCCTATCTGAAGCTAGGGAGTTCCTGTTTCTGTTTATATAGTTAACAAAGAAAGTAATTTTAACTGTCTCCATGTTTTTAAGTGTTAGTCCAAAAGGCAATCCAGGCCTGAAGACAACATTCAGCAAAGGATCTCATTCAAAGTGTAACAGCTGCCTCCTATGTCAAGTAATCATCATAGGTGAACTAGTTAGGTATAACCAACAGATTTTAAAGAATTCGTTTCAGTTAGATAATTCCAAGGTTTTTTAAATTACCTTTTTGACTGGTTTGTTGCTTATCTAGGCCTTGGTCTTATGGCCAGTGAAATCAGGAAGTCTCCGAGTCCTAGTGCATTTGTTTCATGGTTTTGTCTATTAAACCCCAGATGAACAGACTTGACCACTTTTTTTCCATAGCTTTGACAATCTCCTACAAAACTGGAAGCTCTTGTAAGGTTTAGGGTATTTATCTTCATGGTACTTGGCAAACCCTGTAATCCGTGTGCGGGGGACACGGAAAAATTGATAACTTGGAAGATGTCAAATAACTGAACTTTGGCTTATCTTCTGTACTGTGGTGGTTTTGGGTTTTTTTTCTCTTGATGTACAGAGGGGTGTAAAATATAATCGGTGTCACTGTGTGACTGCTTAGATAAACAACTGACAAAGTAACAGACTTACCATGTCTTCTCTGCATAAAATTTTTCTGTAAACTTCTGCCAGGGATGTGTAGGTGCTGTCCTGATGTCATATGCCCGTTGGGCATGGTGACTGCAGTAAAACACAGTAGTTTCTGTGTTAGCACTGTCTAGTCTGAAAATGAGTAAATAAAACTGCAGTTACCAAACCTCTCCCCTGTCTGTTCAATGCATGTGTCCAGAGTATCAGTATTGCTTTATGTAAGCGAAAGCTGGTGACATGGAAATGTAACTGAAACTTCCATTGGCTATTTGTGTGTTTTAATGGCTTTAACTTCAGCATGGAGGGTAAGACTGTGCATGGACACCCTCCTCGACATCAGCACCACTTCTTTTGCTTTGCCGTGCTCCTTTGGCCTTTTCAACTTTTAAATGGGTATTTTCTTCTTGCAAGAAGAAAACCAGTAAATACTACCCTGGTGGCCCCCTGAGGGGGGAACTGACAGAAGGTACTTGATGCCTCCTGTTGAGGGGAAAATGGTGGGAGCTCCTGAGGGCCGGGGGAAGGCTGCCTTCCCCGAGGCAGGACCCCCCACCCCGGCACCTCTCCCGGGGGAGGAAGCCTTCTGCCATGGGAAGCCAAAGGCGGCATCCGTGCAGGAGAAGAGGCCTTCGGCCATGCCTGCCTGGGGCGGAGCCGCTTCCCGCCGCGGAAGAGAGATCGTCTGTGGGGCGGGAACTCCTTCCCGGGGGTGGGGGGAAGCAGCCATGGGCCAGCCATCGCCCCGCTCTTCCCCTCGCCTCCATCCCTTCGCCGCCGCGGTGAGTGCAGGGGACGGGCCAGGGGCGGAGGAGGGTCGCCGGGCCGCTGACCCCCTCGCTCATCACCGACGGCTGCGAGGGGGGTGGGCGTCCGCCGTGTCGTGAGAGAGGGGTGGGCGGTGCGGAGAGAGGGGTGGGGGGAGTTAGGCAGCAGGTCAGCGGCTGGCACCGGGAGAGGGTTGGAGGGTGTAAACCGAAGTTTCGCTGTGACACACGTGAAAGGCTGCGAGGCGGAAGGGGAAGGGCTGTGCCCAGGCGGCTCACGCTGGCGCCTGCCTCGTGGTGAACTTCTCGCGCCCCCGAATTGAAAATTTTGGGACTTTTTCGTGTTTCTTCAGCAGGGGCTCTTCCCGCCTCCGGGGAGGGGGTTGCCTTGTGACAGGCGGAGAGGGAGGGGAAGGGAGTGGAGCCAGCCCGCCGGCCGGGACAGTCAGCAAAGGGCCCCGCAGCTCCTCGGCGAGGGAAACGCCGCTTTCATACACAATACAGCAACGCTGCCAGGAATAAATACTGTTACAGATCCTGGCCGGTGATGCAATTTTCCGGAAGGGCGGCGAGGCCCTGCAGGGCGGAGGAGGTGGGAGGGAGCGCCCAGCAGCTGGGCGGGAGGCGCCGGGCGGGAAGGCATCGCTTACCTGCCGCGGAGCCTGCGCCCGCCGCGCCTTTCCCGTGAGCGACGGATAAAAAGTAAAAAGAGCCATTTACGTGCCGTGCACCTGGCTGAAGATGCGCTGACTCACGCGGGAGCCGTTTAGGCCTCGGTGCATTTGCTCACTTAACGCGAAAGAAACCGAAAGAGAGGGAGGCGGGTGCGGTTTGCCTGGGCAGAGTTGGTGTGCCGTGGCTGTGGGGAGGCCGTGGCATGGCGTGGTGGGAGAGTGGCCTTCCTCCGCGCTAGTGTGCTGCTGGCACCAGCAGTTAACGCTCTCCCCTTGGGACGTAGGCAGTCCCCGCTCAGGACCGCGTTTTGCTGGGTCGATGGATGCGCAGGCACGACCGAGCGGTGGTGGTCGGCACGTGGAGCGGCTGTAGCTAATTAGGTTTGCTGTTAATGACCGGAACAAAGCTTGGGAGGTAGAATTAGGAAAGCTGTGAATATGCTGTCTATCGATTGCAGCTTTAATTGTAGAAGTCACCGCGGGTTAAATGTGAAAATAGGAAATAATAGTAGAAAACCGGTTCCATTTTTTAGATATACAAGTAAATTGTTCCCTTCCTCCTCCATCACTTAAAAAAAATCCCCAAGATTTCTCTGTCTGAAGAAATTTTTCTCCTGCTTTTTAGTATTGGTTCCTTCTTATTTATTGAACTTTTCCCACCAGAAAGGAGTTATCAAGAAGCTGCATAAAATCTTTTTGACAGGAGCTTGTTAACTCATCCAAACGTTGTATAGAAAGTTCTGTTTCTTTAAAATTAAGCTGTTAGGAAATGTAGCAGCAAAACCTGTGAGGGATATAAATATTTCTGAAAAGCCTGTGCCTTTTAAACAAAAGCTTGTCAGTTTACCAGGTGGAGGCAGAAATAATTTCTTCTGTGTTCTTTTATATCTGTTGCTCTTCAAACAAGTAGGGATGGCTACAAAAGCTTATGCTGCAGTCAAAGGAGAGAGAGAGGAAGGAAGAAAAATCACTGAAGGATGCTGATTTCCGTGACCCCAGAGCAATGCAGAATCACATGAATTGTAATGTGTTTACACTAGTGTGATGTTAACTTATGGCTCCCAGGGCATTTATTGACCTACGTAGCATCGATGATGATAGTACACAGAGATTGTAAACTGGGGTATGATGAGTGTGTTTTAACTCATAGATACAGAATATCATTTAAGATCAGTACAGGGTCTCTGTACAAGCTCTACCAGTGCACCATTTGTGCTATAAAATAAAAATAAAATGCTATTTTTTAGTACCTCTGGGAAATACATTGCATTGCTTCTCATCAAAGCACACAGACTTTTTGTGTAGTATACGTGCCCATTTGCTGCTAATCTCTACACATTTTTTACTGTTTTTGAACTATGTAAAATAGTTGTTGAAGTTCTTTTAAAAATGAGAGCTTCTGTGTGGAAATATGTTCTTACTCATTTGTTAGAGTCAAAGACTGGCTGCTGTAGCACACATGAAATAAGATGTGGAAAATCAGTCTCTTTTTGCTATCACTAGGAGAAACAGAAAAGCTGAGTTTAGACTGGCCTGACTGAGTCTAGATTACCATTATTAATGAAAAAGCATGGCAAAGTCTCCAGTTCTCCTCTTGCTGTAA
The DNA here is from genome assembly GCF_964289735.1 of Phaethon aethereus. Taxonomy (NCBI): domain Eukaryota; kingdom Metazoa; phylum Chordata; class Aves; order Phaethontiformes; family Phaethontidae; genus Phaethon; species Phaethon aethereus. The sequence goes on along the minus strand of NC_138582.1, from coordinate 124,763,311 downwards.
TGACTCTGCAGTGGGGTGGCTGGCACTGTAAAATAGCTTTTCTCAAGAAACAAGCGTGACTTGGAGACAAAAAGGGCACAGATTTTCATGTGAAACAGGGTACTATTTTCATACAGCCTCCTCTCAAAGAGTAGTTGCATTTTGAATACTACGGACAGATGGCTATGCCAACAAGGACTCCACTAGCCCTGGTCTGGCACTGAGGGGGGTGTGTGTGCTTTGCTGTTGTCCTGCCAGAGCTGGCTACTAGGTGCTGTGAAAATCCTGAAGATATGCCAGCTACTGGCTGCTGATAGTAGCTGTGTGGTGTAGGACTTTTTTTTCACAGGCAATTTAGAAGAACGTTTTCTATCAGAATAGCAAGACTACAGAAGAATTAATATTGACTGAGTTTTCAGCTCTTCAGAAATACTCTAGTTTGGTCTTAAATCAGATCCTTTGAGGGACCATTGTTAATTAATTTGCTCCTTGTATTGCCTTTAATGCTTCATCCTGTGCAGTTTCCTTGGGAGCAGCCAGCTCGAAGAGGGGTGAATTCCCTAGTTCACTCAAAAGTCAAAATGTTTTTTAGCTATTCTTTAAAATCCTTCATCCCCTTTATCTACAGCATTTATATTTGTAAGACCTTGTTGTGATAAGCCAGCGTATTCTTAACTGCCAGAGGACTTGCAGCACTGGAAGTTGAACAGGCATAGCAGTTTTGTTAGAAGAAGAGCAAGGAGATCTTAGTGAAAAGAGGATGTGAGAAGGGCAGGGCCAGGAAAGATATAAATGTATATATGCTTGTGCAATGCTGAGAATAGAGGGAAGTATGAAGAACCACTAGGTAGAAGTGCCAGTGCCTTCATGCAGAGGCCACCAGCAACACTGCCGCTTATTGACATGGATTATACAAAACCTTGCTGTAAGCACTGATGCTTTTACCGTACCTCTTACTATGACAAATTTCATTTCCCTTTTTCATATCCCTCCTTATCCCTGGCCTGATCCCCATTTTGCTTCCTCTTTGTTATTCTCAGTTATGCAGGCTTACGATACACATCTCTTGCCACACTTGCTGTTGCATCTCACATCACTTCGATCCCCACCGACACGTCATTTGGCCAAGGCCCTGTCTTCTCTCTCTTCTTTGCCTTTACAACTGATGGGTGAGCACTCTGCCTTATGGTTCTTTTTAACTCCTGGTAGTCTGTTTTCTGTCTTCTTCACTTGACCAAAGCTAATGGCTAACTGAATTTCTTCTCCAACATCACTGGCAGCCTCTTAAGTAGTTGGTTTTTATTTTTCCTCTCAGGAACAAGAATTCCATTCTGTTCTCAGATAGGAAGCTTTTCCCCATAAGCATCTCTCCTGTTGTCTCCCCGTACTTGATACCTACTTCACCCAGGTATCATCTCTTTTGTCTCTCTCCATTCCTCAGGTGTTTTGCTGTTTCAGCCTTTGTATCAAGTTTGCAAATCTTTCCCATTTTCCCTGTATACATACCTTTCTGTGTACAAACCTCAATGATAATGCTAATTTCTCTAAATAGACGTGTTCACAAGCTGTTGTTGTTAGAACAGGTGACCTGTCTTTACCATAATTTACTGATGTTTTACAAAGGATTGTAAGAGCCTTAAGGTGGCTGTGAGAAAAATGATTTTATTCATTAGCCTTTTCAGAATTGGGACAGTTCCAGAAATGAGGCAGTAGTTCTCAACAGTGGATGTTCTTAAACCTTGTTCAGTGCGCTGAGGTGTTTCACATTAATGTATGTCTCCATCTTTTCTAACAGTGTGCCCATGACATGCCACATCAGTCACAAGAATTGCACTGGAATTTAATCCAGCATCTGGAGTGCCCAAGATAAGGCAAAGAAAACTATATGCACTCTAGCAAGGAAGTGCTTTCAATGCATATTTATAAGCTGCATAAGCATTCACCTTCAAACATACCAGATGCATAACCTAGCATTGTAAAACTAACAGATAGTTGGAACAAGAGACTCGGTATTTTGTAACCCTGTGATCCCTCAGTGAAAACACTTGTGTTAAAGCACTAGGGAAGCTGGGACTCATTCCAGAAAGAGAGGTGATGGACTTGCAGATAAGTCGGAGACCTCATGATGTACACATTGGCCTCATGTTTAAAAAAACAAACAACAACAAAAAAACACCCTAGCAAAACAGAATTGTGTATGTCAGAATCGTACGGGCAGTGCATTTCTCTAACAGAAAAGCATGTTTCTCATGCTGATCAGGACTTTTAGGTGCTGTAGAACTGCTACTGTAGAAAATTCTTGTGTTTACTTTAGTCTGAGTAGAACTTGAAGTTTCTTCATATTCCTGATACACTTTGCTACAAAGGTGCACATACCTGCCTTGCTCTTAACTACACATGGCAGGGTGTTTTTCTGTTCCAGCACTGTTTAAAGTGTTCAGCTGCTCATCTGATGTGTCATTTTCTTAGTCTATGAATGGTGGAAACTTCCATTTTTTAGTAAAAGATACTGATGAAAGTTACTATTTTCTCCAGTACTGGGTGGTATGTTTTTTTTGCCTTAAAGTTAATATTGCCACTGAAAATATCACTGAGTACGTCATCATGCACGAATTCATATTGCCAGCTCTGACTTCCCTGCTTGGCATTTTTGCTCTCTCTCCTTTTCTCCCCTGATGCTTAGCCTCACTTTATATTCTTTTTTGATTGCTCTCTTGTTTCTCTTGCAGATCACCCTGTGTGAAAGGGAACGTGCTCTCTCCTGCAGCACACATATGCACACCCCTTCCAGTAGCAACCAGGTTCTGTACTGACTTGGACTTAGTCAGACGCAGGGCAAGCATCTTTGAGACCTTGTGATCTTTCCATATTTTCCATGTTCTTGTCCTTTTGCTGTATTTCTTCTTTCTTTTCTTATCCTCTTTGTAGATGGATCTGAAAGAGTGAAGAAAATACTTCTATTTGGCTTGTACACATGACAGCACTTTGGTTCATTATTATGGTTTCCTGGATGTTTGTCTCATTTCTTCTCACAAAGTAGGAAGAAAGAAAATGTGGCCCTAGAATAACTAAAGCAAGCAGGGAACATTGGGTAGATGCAGTATCTTGAAAGAAAAGGGTTAGTGTTTCTATTGCATGTATTTTAAGGTGACTCTATCCCTTTAAAAGCTTGCGAAAGCTCTAAAGTAAATGGCGTTTTCAACATTGTTTGGTCTTCATGATAGAGTTCACTTACGGAATGAGCTTTCTTGAACAAAGAGATGTGCCAGTGTGGCTTCTAGGAAGCTGAGTGACTCAGAAATCAGCCACTTCATCTGGTGGGTCATGTGAATGGCATAATGAAAGGTTGATTTGTCTGAGTAGATGCAGTCACTTACTCATGTACCAGAAAGTCAGATCACTTGGTTATATTCCCTTTGGTTGAAAGAGTTCTGCAGTTTTGGAGTTGGCTGTTATCCAAAGCAGTTGTGCTGGGGATTTGCCTGGTCTCAGCCTTTGGAGGACTCAACTCTTAATACAGTTTTCTGTGTCTGTCCAGGTCAGCAAGCGTAAGTTAAGGCTTACTGGTCTCCTGAAATCAGAGGAGCTAAGCTGGTTTGCCCTGTGATTGTAAGTGTAGACAGTCACTAAAATATAGTAGTATAAACTGTGTCTTTCTCCAGTGTCAAGCAGGAGAAGCTACACTGATGCAGACTGCAGCTCCTGGTATGGAAAACCCATAGAAATGAGTTTGCTCCAGTAGCAGGTCACCTAGAAGAATCTGTGAGCTGGCAGGGCTCAGTTATAGCTTGTCAGGGGAGTGCTAGGGAGCATTTGGAAAGTTTGCCGGCACTGTAAATATCTTGGGAAGTCGTAAGAATTTCGTAGCAGCAGAGCTGGCACCTTTACAGAATTGCTGAAGAAGGGGTTTGTGTTTTGTTTTTATTATTATGCCTATAATCAGATTCTAAGAACATTCTTCCAAATATCCCTTGACCTGCTGAAGCAACAGTACGTTTTTACCTGTTGCTAAAGGGTGCCAGTAGTTTGTGTTGATCATGCAAACTCTTACTGTCCGTATAGACGTGATTCAGCTGTGACCTTGCAAAAAATCTCCTTTTTCCATGGGAAATCATATGGGCAAGGTTTGTACCTGAACAGTAACTAAATGAACTTATTGTTGAATTGTAATTACAATATAACTTCATGCCTGCTTATATGGTATATGAACTGCAATTTAAAAAAAAACCTTTAGTAATACCATAGAGAGCAGTCTGATCCTGATTCCTATTGCTTTATGCCTTGTAAAGAAAAATGGGAATAAATGGTCATCTAAAAAGAGTTCTGAAGAGCTGGTGTAGACTAAGAGGGAATACACAGTGTATATTGTAGGCAATATATATATTTGTAGGCAAGGAGAGAGCATTCATGCTAAAGAGTATAGTTTCTAAACAACATCTCTACAGCAGTGAGGGGGTTTTCTGAGCCTGTAGCTGCCTGAGTTAATGACCACGTTGTGTCTCTAGGTGTACATACGGGGGCTGAGGTCAGGCATTCAAGCCTAAGTGTTTGCACAGGCTTTAAATTGGTATCTTCGTTACAAGCTGTATTGTGTACAACCTCTTCCCTTTATGAAGATGGTGGTGGGTTGGATGCCCAGTCCAGTAATGAATATGAATTGTGATGCCATCTTCCAGGCCTAGTTCATCATATGGGGAAAGAGTCTGTGAATTCATGTTCTGTGCAATTCCTGCTCAAGGAGAGGTCCAGATTTTTTGTGTGAATCACTAGAGATGGGATCTTGTATATTTGCAATCACTTATTTCAGTCCTTTCTGTAACATTGTTATTTTTCAGATTCTGAAAAACTGTATTTGTAACTTTGATGGTTACTCACCTGAATTTGGTAAGGTTAACCAAATTAAACCAATGCAATGCTATTTTCCCTGTTTTACACGCTGTCTGAACCAATAGCTTTAGGAGGTGTCAAGTGCTCTGTTACCCCTAAGTGGTATATTAAGCGCTGAAATCTACAGCAATATTTTCACTGTTAGCAGCATTTTACTCTTTCTTAACAGAAACGTCTGATCAGTGGTTTTCCCACAGTCTCACTACTGCCTCTCAAACCAGGTGCTTTTTCCAAGTTTAGCTACAGCTGTCTCGGACTTCACAAGGCCTTGCTTACAGGGACAGTTGTCATATTGGCAACATTTTATATGGGGTCTGTTGTTGTAACAGAGAAAAAGCAAAGTGAATTCCTCCTACAAATGAATTCCTCCTACAAAATTAATTGCTATGAAGTATAATTTTATTCCGTTTATTTCCTTGTCCAGATATGTTTGGACAGATGCCCTACTTTGTCTATTGAAACATGAAAAGCAAATAAAAAATATTAAATTATACACTAAGAACTGTTAGTTAATAAAGCAGTTGCCAGTAGTGTTGTATGAGGCAAGCTACCGTAAAATACTGGTACAGAAGAGGGACTGCCTGCTTTAGATTTTTTTTTACAAAACCTGAACAAATAAATGGAAGTACCCGAGGAAGACACTTTTTAATAAAGTTGGCCTTGATATTGCACAGAGTTTGGAAGTATTCTTTGATGGCTAATTGAAGGATGTATCTGCATAGGATAAGGTTTAAACTGAGGTTCAATGCAATTACTTTTTACAGACTTGGTTATGTGAAGGACAGATTGCCTGTTTCCCTGAAGTTAACTCCAGGCTGACTTCTCACTGCAAATGGACAGTTTGTCAAAGATGAGGCTAGGCGGAGCAGCTTCTGGCTATCTCAACTATGGAAGGCCAACTTCGTGCTAACTTGGAGATTTCTCTGGAAAAACCTCCAGGAGCAAGTCCTCCGTCGTTCATTGCTTTGCTGAAGGTATACCGAGAACTTCTGGTCAGTAGAATCCGAAACACGCAGTGTTTGATTGACAACTTGGTTAAGAATGACTACTTCTCCACTGAAGATGCAGAGATTGCTGTCCAGTTCCCAACTCAAGCAGATAAGGTATTCTTTTTATTTCACTAGCTGGCATAAGGTTTTTGTTGCTTTCAGTTTACCACTAGGTTTTATGGGCTTAACTGGCAATTTTATGTCTAGTGTCTTTTCTAATCTTTGTTATTTTGGAGTTTCCCCACCCTGTTCTTTCTGGACAAGTGTCTCCAGCACATCTCTTTCCAGCAGGGCTGGCACTGCTTGTAATGCCCATTGGCAGCTGTAAGAATGAGTGAGCAGGTGATAATTGCTCTTCTGTCCCTGCCACTGCAACTTTGTCCTCTGACAAGAGGGTGACCACAGTGGCTGTTAGAGTGCAGCTTCCTACACGCAAGCCTTCATTATTGTGCAGAGCATTGCAAGGAAAATCTAATTCAGAATGCTGGGGGACAGATCATCCTGCTTTAGAGGAGGAGAGACAGAAATTAAATATTATTTTAGAAGTTAATGATTGTAGCTTGTCCATGTACACATCATGTCTTCTTTTTAAAGACCTATGTACATTGTAAATGTTTGTATGAAAAATTGATACATCCTGACACATTTGGGTTTTTGATTCATCTTTGGACACCAGTAGCAAAAATTATTTCCTAGTCTTTTGATAGGAGAAAATTACCACATGTACATGGTTGCTTTTTGCATCATTATTTAAAACAAGCTCTTGATCTGTTTCCCTGACCGACCAGTCATGCAGCTTCAGAATAGTGTCACAGGCAAACCATAAAAAGTTCAGAGACCTTGAACTTCACTAACAGTGCAGATTTTCATAAAATAGTAATTCTTGCTGGCAAGTTGAAATGGTAACACAGTGCTCACTCTGTGCATAGAGTCAAAGCTGAATAAATGCACGCTGTATGTTCATCTCCATTTCTTATTGTTCAGCATAAGATACATGTTTTAACAAAGCTGAGGGGGAGGCTGTGCATCAGGAGTCTAAGCAGAGACAGAGAGCAGACCACAGTAGTAAGTGAAGTGGACTCTGTGGGAGCTTCTCTGGAAGGCGTGAAATTGCTTTTTAGAGCATACACATTGTCAAAAAATACTACGCTTTTGCTATGCTGTATGTACCTCACCCTGCTTTAGGCTCACAAGAGACCACAATCTCTAGAAACCTTTGGTTTAGAACTGAATTCCTCGTTCATTTCCAGCAAGAAGAGGATCCAGACATTCAAAATGGGCCTCCAAATGCTTGCTCTGTCTTGCAGAGGGTTTTATACTAGGGTTGTCCTGTACTGGTTGCACAGAGATCAGATTCTGCCTTGCCTTTAGAGGTAACGCTTAAGGTTCAACTGTTCCAGTCACTGCCTGGTAGCCATTCGTTTTAGTTACAGTTGCAGGCAACGAGTCCGTTGTACAGAGAGAGCCTGAAGAATCGAGTTGCTGTTTTAAAAGGAAGAGTTGTAGGTTCTTGGATCTGCATTAAGATCCAGAGGCAGATTCTACCAACCCTGCTCTGGATCTGGCTGAATCCTGAGGTAAATCTAAATGTAACTGGAATAATTACAAACCAGAGGGGCAATTTAGGGCATTGAGAAACCACCCCTTTCTTTTTTCTTTTAACCAGCATGGGATTTAAAATATACTATCTAGCCAGGCTGAGGAAATCCTTTGGGTTCCCTATTGAGGAGCAGTATTTATCCATTCGGTTTTGGTTAGCGTATGATTTAGCTACATGTTCAGACCTTAACTTGCAGAGCCAACTTTCTTGCAACATTGAAATACAAATAGACAGTCAGTTTTGTGATGGTTCAAATTCAGAGCTAGATTTTTGAATTCAAGTTTTTGAGGTACTAGTTTATATTTTGGTTACCTGTTCCAGTCCAAAAAGGATCCTAAAGTAATCTACAAGTGTAATTGTGATAAAATGCAGTGCATCAGTGATCTTACATGTGTTTTTTTTCAGGTTCGCAAAATTCTAGACTTGGTTCAGAGCAAGGGAGAAGAAGTCTCAGAATATTTCATCCGTGTCCTGCAGAAAGTCACTGATGCTTACTATGAACTTCAGCCTTGGCTGGATGAAATAGGTTATGAGCCTTCAGAGAATATCTGTAGTAAGCCTGTGGTAAATACAGATCCAGGTAAGGTCATGCGCCTATATCCTTTTCCTTAGAACTACCCTGCTATGTAGGAAGCTCTGACCAGGTGATGTGAGAGTAAGAGAGTCTAGGCAGGCACAGCCAGGGAAAAAAAAGCTGTGCACACATTGCTAGCAGTGGTAGCCAGATAATTAAAAGGCACCCTGTATAACACAACAATCATGTTGATGTATTACATCCTGTTTTGCTAACATCAAGCTCTTTCTGTGTTTGTTTGTGGATATGTAGCATAATGGCATAACCACCTTGTGCCACCTGTAGTATTTTCTAGATCTCTGCTACAGTTTATTAGCAACACTGTGATGTTTTGGCAATGGAATAGATGGTATTTTATGACTAGGACAGTCAAGCAATGAGGCAGGTTGCCCAGAGAGGCTGTGAAGTGTCCACACTTGAAGGTTTTCAAGATCCAAGTAGATAAGGCCCTGAGTAACCTCATCTGATCTCATAAATGACCCTGTTCTAAGAAGGAGGTTGCACTAGAGACCTTATGAAGTCCCTTCTAACCTGAATTACTCTATGCTCCTAAATGATGAGTTATACCAAAAGTCAGACTTAAAATATTGCAGAAATAAATGTTTTCCTCTTGAGAGTTTTTTCATACTATATGAATACAAGAATTACTTTGCCCCCATCTGAAGCAAAGTTTCTGTTGCAATAAAAACAAGCCAACGTTGCACAATAACTGAGACTATCTCTTTTTTTTTTGTCACTTCAAAAAAAAAATCTTTTGAGGTGCCTGGCACCCAGTTTCTAAAATGCATGCTTTCTATTTATAATAATAAAAATTGCTGAACAAGTTAGGAAAGAATAACCACATACCCGATAGAAATTGCATGTAGATTATAAATACAGTGAAGAGGCAGATGCAAAAGCTAATCAGTGACCACCAACCAGTGCCTTTGCAGAGAGTAAAACAGTATTAAAATGTCAGGGGCTTGGCTTTGAGTCTCAGCTGAAAGATAGTGGCTCCTTAAAGTAATGCAGTGTCATCAGTAATGACTTTCAGGAAATGGTGGCTCACACGTTGCCTCTTTCACTAACACCTGAATTTCCCAGGAGAGTGATGATGGCAGCACAAATAAATAGAAGTAATCTGCCAAAGAACCAATTTTACGTAATTTTTTTTTTTTAGTTTATTACGCACTCTCAGTTCCCAAAGAGGTGGGTCATAGTCTACATAGGCTTTTTAATAACAGTCTTTTTAATAATAGTCCACTGTCTTTTCAGTTAGCAGGTATTGCCAGAAACTCCGATATGAACAGGGACGGGACTCCAAGTTTGTTATGTCGTATGCTCAGAGGGAGGAGATGCTGCTTGAAGAAATCTACTCTAACAGTATTATGGAACTGGTCAGTTTTAGCAATGAGAGTCTAGGCAAAGTATGTCAATTAGAAGCCCTTTTTGATGATGCAGTTGGGCTAATTAATGAAGATGGAGAGACCATTTATGTCTTTGGTGATGCAGGAATTGGGAAATCCATCTTGCTGCAAAAGATACAAAGCCTTTGGGCTAGAAAAGAATTGGACATAGGGGCCAAGTTTTTCTTCCGTTTCCGATGTAGGATGTTTAGTTGCTTTAAGGAAGATGAAGCCATATGTTTGAAAGACCTACTCTTCAAATATAATTGCTACCCAGACCAGGACCCCACAGAGGTGTTCCATCACATCTTGCAATTCCCTCATACAGTTCTTTTCACATTTGATGGCTTCGATGAGATCTATTCCAACTTTGATCTCAGTAGTGTTCCCGAGATGTGTTCACCCAATGAACCCATCCACCCCCTGGTGCTGCTGGTAAGCCTTCTCAGAGGAAAGCTTCTTAAGGGATCCAAGAAAATTCTTACAGCGAGGACAGGAACTGAGATCCAAAGAAACATCATTAGAAAAAAGGTGTTGCTCCGTGGTTTCTCCAGCAATAACCTGAAGGAATACACTGCCATGTTTTTCAAAGATGAGGGGCAACGAACACTGGTATTGAACCAGTTGGAAGCTAACCCCAATCTCTGCAGTTTGTGTTCAGTGCCTTTATTTTGCTGGATTATCTTTAAATGCTATGAACACTTCCATTCCATGTTTGAAAGCCACGAGCTTCCGGACTGTTCTGTTACATTGACAGATGTATTTTTGCTCATGATTGAAGTCCATCTGAACCGATCTCTGAAAACAAGTTTGCTGAAGAACAACACCAGGAGCCAAGCAGAGATGTTCAAATCAAGAAAGGAAACTCTTCTAGCTTTGGGTAAAATGGCATACAAAGGGATGGAGAACTCTTTCTTTATCTTCGAGCAGGAGGAGGTCTCATCAGTGAACATCTCTGAAGAAGATTTGCAATTAGGCTTTCTCAGGACAGTTAAAGGTTACAGTGGCTGTGACAATCAGTCCACTTACGAGTTCTTGCACTTAACCCTTCAGTCTTTTTTCACAGCTTTGTTCCTGATTATTGAAGAGAAAGTGGGTGCCAAGGAGTTACTTCAGTTTTTCAATGAATGTTCTTCCACTGAGACTGCCCAGCCTACTTGCCTTCGTATTCCTTGGATGAAGAAACAACTAGCAGGGGAGGATCCTTTCCGAAATAATGAACACTTTCATTTTACCAACCTGTTTCTTTGTGGCCTGCTTTCTAGATCCAAGCAGAAGCTCTTCAGACATTTAGTTTTGCCTGCAGTCATCAGGAGGAAGAGAAAGACGCTCATCACATACCTTGGGGAGAGCATGAAATCCCACATGAAAGGCTTCACTCGGTCCAGGCTTCCAAACTACAATCAGGTCCAGGTCCAGCCCAACTTTGTTTGGATGTTGAGGTGCCTTTATGAGACTCAGAGTGAGAAAGTGGGGAAGTTGGCTGCCAAACGTATGCATGCCAATTACATCAAGCTCACATACTGCAATGCCTACTCTGCTGACTGCAGTGCTATTTCCTTTCTTGTGCATCACTTTCAAAAGCACCTGGCTCTGGATTTGGACAACAACAACATCAATGACTATGGAGTAAAACAGCTGCTACCTTGCTTCAGCAAGCTTGCAGTCATCAGGTAGGAGTCTGTGCAAGCTTATCCTTGGTTATTCCACAAACTGCTGGGCTGAAGGAATTGGTCTTGAAAGTGGAGAAAGTTGAGGATTCTTACTGCTGCTGGAAATTAAAGTTTCAGATCTTCTGAAATCTTTGTTCAGCCTGTCACAGGAGTAGGGACAAGCTGTGAATTTGGAAACCCAAATGGAAAGGGTGATAAGAGGTCCTTAGAAGCCAGGACTCTTTAAACCTGTAGGTTTAGTTAGCTCCTTCTCAAACTGTTTTGTCTCAAAAGAGGATTTTTATGGGAGAAAGTGCTTAAGGGAAAAGAAAGGAAACAGAAGTGCTTCCTCCATTATCTGCAGGTTGCCGGAGCCTATCTCTGCCCTTGGTCATACAGGGTAAAAGAGGATCTACTATTCACAGTAATCCTTGGTCTAAGGTCTGAATTTCTTGTTTTACATCCTGCCAAGATGCTTGGCTTTCACAGTACAAAAGCTAACACCCCCATGAAAGGATGTAGTCGAAGTCTTAGATGTGGTTTTTCCCTGAGGTGATGCAGAGAGAGGACACAGCTTGGTGTGATCAGGGAGAACTAACTCCACCTCTAACATCACAGGGCAGATTGTTCCATTTCAGGTCCTTTGAGGATGTGCCACATAGCTATGCCTTATTTGTCTAAACACTTAGGTGCAGAAAACCAGGAACTTCAAATACATCTTTTTTTAAAGTTCCTTCAGCCTCATGAGTTTTTTTTTTTTTGTAAATTGATTTATTCCTCCTGGTTGGCTGTGCTCTGCCTTGTTTTCCTCTAGGACTAAATCAAAGCAAGTGACATTTGTTTTTTCCAGTTAGTGGCAAATCAACTGACCTCCCAAGAGAAAGCAATAAGGAAGCTTGGGGGGAAAATGCATAACAAAAACAAAGAAGAAAAGGACAGACTTTCATTCTCTGTCCCTATTGTATGATCGTGCCATACACAGTCTGATCTTAACACCACCCGCAGCACCAAATCTGTCTGTTAGCTTGCCTTTTTGTCTCTATGGCTCTTCTGATGTTAGGACTTTGATTTATAATGACCAATTTCTGCAGGTCAGGAAATGTTGTTTCTAACAGCTTAACCATCCCTTTCAAAGCAGCAGACTGTTCTGATTTGTGGAAATTGGCTCTGATTTCTCCTATGTGATAGTGCATTCCAAAGTAACCAAGTTATTAACTAGCAAGAGCCAGGGAGCCTGTTGGTGATAGGGTATTCTTAGCCATCAATGTTCAGCTTCAGTTTGTGCAGGAACTAAAGCTGGTCAAAATGTTTTCATGGGGACAGCTTTACCCAGAAAATGTGATTCATCAGAGTTGGAGTGATTCATGGGAACCTGTCCATTTAGGCAAAGTGAAACAACTTGAGAAGTTAAAACAAACAAACAAAAAAAACCCCAAACAAAAAAACCACAATCAAACCCAAAAAAACCCCAAAACAACTGTGAAAAGAAGTATTTTTATTCTGTGAATGACTGACGTTGATTTGTTGCATATCTAGTTGGGACAGTAAAATTAGAAACATCTATCACACCCATGGGACTGCAGTTCTATTTCCTGGACAGGGCTTTTCACAACCTTTATTCAGTGGACCCTGAATGTGTTGTGACTTTCAAGATGCCTGGCTTTCACTAGGTACTCAGAGAGAAGGTTGCAAGAAGAGCTGTTTGGAAAGCTTGCTTTTGCTAGGGTGTTAAGCAGAATTTCTTCCTGCAGTCACAGTAAGCGTGAGAGAGTGAGGTGTTTATCTCTGGTTTCTGACTTAGTACACTTTATTGTTTTCAGTTCTATGGGCAGCTTCCAGAGCATTACCTTGGAGATCTGGGCCTTTTTGTTTTCTTTTGTTTTTAGAAGTGAGCCGTGTGGAACTGAGTTCACATTTCCCTTAACGGCTTTTAATACGTGGCATAAGGATCTGTTAAAATATCAGAGGAAAATGCATAGACCTCCAGTCATTCAGAGGTCCCTTCCAACCCCTACCATTCTGTGATTCTATGATTCGTTAACTCATGGGTGATGAACACTTGTAATCTGTATTGATTCAAATTTTCTTGTCTTTCTTTTCATTCCAGGCTCAGTGTAAATCAGGTCACAGATCATGGCGTGAGGATCTTGTATGAAGAACTCTCCAAGTACCAAATTGTGACTTTCTTGGGGTATGTACCAATTGGAAGCAAAACACTAGATACTGATACTAGAAAATAAAACTGCAGTGCTGACAGTACTGACACAGCTAAGGTGGGGTGGAAACCACAGTTACCTCCTCATTTACTGAACATAAGCAAAGCAACATTTTGTGTCAGAAATGAGTCAGCTGCTGTCCTGTAACAGTTCACTGGGAAAATGACCACAGCTTCCTCTCCCATTGCACTGCCTCACAGGGTGGCCTCCAGCTGACATCAAGCCCTTCTATAACACAGTGCAGACCACTCTCAGGTTACTGAACTGTGTGGCATGCTAGTTTTATACCTAAAGCCTTCTGCTAGTTGTGGAAGGTGTTTTATATTTGATATTTTAGCTTTGTAGCTAGAGCCTCTAGTTTTCTCTGATGAAACTGATTTATTTCAACCATGCAGAGCAAATACAGCTTGGTAGAAACTAGTATCAGAAACATACGGTTTCAAGTGTCATGTTCATGGTATCAATTTCTTTAAGACCTTAATTAGTTCTTAATCAAGGTGAAGCTGGAAGTTAGCTGACTTCCTGCTCTTGGTTAAGTAGCTACATAAAAATGACTTTTTGAGAAGTGAACATGAATACCAAGAATCACCTCCTTCCTCCAGTGCCCTAATATAAGTACATCTGCTCAGGTATCTGATCTTCAGTAATATTTGCAAGGGGATTTTATGACTTTTAAAAGACAAAAAATACGTTCTTCTGGTGTTTTCTCTTCTGACTTCTCCACTGGCAATATTATTTCTGTGCTAGCACAGGAATAAAGGGAAGCTTTGTTTGCTTGGGGAGACCATTTATTAAAAAAATCCTATAAATATTTTCCCATTACTTACATCTGGTCTCCTTGTATTTTATATCTAGCCTTTCACAATATGAATTGTATATCAAAATAGAAGTATAAGCAATGGTGAATCTGTACAAAGCCATACAAAAAGGATAGACGCTATGTCTGCATTATAAAACATTCAGGTTGTAAATACTAAAGTAACAGCACGAATAACCTATTTTTACCAATGTGCTTTTTCTTTAAGCTTATACAACAATCAAATCACTGATGTTGGAGCCAAGTATGTTGCAAAACTAATTGAAGAGTGTTCAAGCCTTGAATACGTTAAGTATGTTGGATTATTTTTTTTTCCTTTCTACAATATCCTAATTAAGGTAAAGCAACTTGAAATGGGAGGAAGAGTGGAAAAAAGACAAAAATTATATTTCAAACAAAATATAACTTAGGTTGCAGTTGTATATTATTTTACAGTAGTCTAGCAGTGAATGGCAGCAGGTGAAACTCTTGAATCCATAGTCTTTACTGGAATATAGTAATAAGCAAAAGGAGAGCATGAGATCTGTTCTTTACCTAAACCAGACTGAGTACCTGAGTGAGGCTTAAGTGGTGCATGAACTTTGCTGCCCCTTGCAGCACGCAAATTCGCTTGGATCTACTACTAAGCTTCTCGTCTTTTACGGGCCATTGGAGTCAGGCTGTGCTGGTGTCATACCTCAACTCTGGAATTCCCCAAATTCACTTGGTGAGTTGTTCCCTTTAATTCCTGGAACTTCCCCAGATAAGAGCATCTGGCCATGCACAACACTGGTTTGACATAAAGGTTGATCATTAACCAATGGTTTAATTGTGACTACAGCAGAAAACAGAGTTAACTACAGCAGTGTCAGCTGCTGGCGTGTGAATGTGGCAACAGACCGGCAGGGACTGTTGGGTTCTAGTCCTTGTTCTACCACTAACTTGCTCTGAAACCCCGTGCTAGCCACCTCCTTCCCACTTGAAATACTTGCAGAGTTTTGAAACCAAAGAGCACTCTGGTTCTTTCACTGCTTTGACACAGTGCATTGCTTATTTAATCTAACTTTTCACAAAAAAGCCTGTTGGAAGATGGTTACTTTCAGGCTGCATAGTAACCCCAGAGATTATTTTGAGATAGAGTGCATATTCATGTGCCTGAAATCAGTCAAACAAGCCAGTTTTACTTTATGTCAATGTAGTGGGTTGAGGGGTTTTTGGTTTTGGTTTGTTCTTTACAGCAGTGTATATGCAATTGAGACTTACCTCTTCCTTGAACTCCAGCCATTTGATACCTCCACATTGGCTAAAAAAAGAAAAGGTCTTCTGTAGAATGCCAGCCAGAGACACTGACTGCTGCACTGACCTATGCCACTACCTATCGCCTATGCTCAGAACAGAAAGACTTGAAATTATTACAATCTGTGCTTATCAGCTGCAGTCTCCTCTGGAGCCAAACAACCAAAAAACATTCTGTTCCCTGTGGCATCATGAAACATGCTGCATGTAATTCACGTACTCTGTAGCAATGGCTGATATTACGAACTATATTAAAAACTAGGCAGGGGTTCTTGTCTTGGGGATCTGTTCCTAAAACACATTTCTGACATACTGAGCACCAATCTGCTTCTGATTCAGAGGGCTGACGTGGAGAATATGTAAAAGACAACGTAAAATGATGTCTTTTAATCAAAGGTCAAATGCCTGCAGTAGTTTTTTACGCTAGGTTAATCTTTGGTAACTGTAGCTAGCCTCCAGACTTAATTAGCCTTAAATACTTGTATTGCTTTCTGAGCCGGTGTTCTAATAGCTGTACAGTTCTAAGTGTACTTCATCAATTCATGTATTTTGTGCAGAATAGGAGCAAACAAAATAACGAGCGAAGGAGGGAAGTGCCTTGCCCAGGCCATCCAGAAGAGCAAGACAATGTTTGAAATTGGGTAAGTTCAGTGCTAAGGAGCAGAGCTCAGGGCTTGGTCTTGTCAAGGCATCTGTAAATCCCTTAGGATTCCTTCTTTCATTCTTAGCTTCTTTTCTTCTGCCATTCCTCCCCATGGCAGCATTAGAACAAACTGGTGCAGAAGCATAGTCACATTTTCCATTCAGAGGGAAAAGAAGGGCTGCTTTATTGTTCTCCAGTTCACACGATGTTTGTTTTGGGCTTTGGGGTTTTTTTGCCCTGTTTTGACAGAACCTTAAAGGAGAGGCAAACTAACAAGAGGACAGTAGGTAAAGATAGCCCCTTTCCTTACGGCAGCGCAGCTGTTCTAGAGATATTTGGTCATTTTTAAAAAGTCTGTGTGGTTTTCTGGCTATTGGCAATGTACCTAGTTACTGAGTGTCATTGTTATAATTGTCTAACCTTCTACATCAAGTCCTGATAACGTTACAATCTGGGAGAAGAAGAAGGAATTCCCATCATCCTTCTGTCTAGTCTGTCCCAAACTGGAGAGTCTGCTATGATTGGAGAGAGGTCTGAATGTACTGTAAAGCTTTAATCCCTGTCCTCTTTCTCAGGAGAGGTGCTAGACTTGAGGGTTTGAATTTTTAATTTTTTTTTCCCCCCAGTTTCTCTTTCCACTGTACAGGAGAACATTTTTCTCAGAATCGAATACTCAAATACATTGAATTAAAACCTCTGTTTGGCCATTGTGAATATCACAATAACCCTGAAATACGAAAATCAGATTTGAACAATCAGGTTTTTGGCCTTTAATTTTGTTGTCCTACAACATTTCACAAGTATAGTCAATAGCATGCACACTTCCATTGTCATATAGCTGGGTCTGCTGTGCTGTACTTGCTGTAATATCAGTGAAGGACTCCTGTTTTCTCCTGTGGAGGAAAAAATTGCTAGGATAGCTTGGACAGAAATGTTTAAACAGATATATTCAGCATTTATATAACAAACTGCATTGGAACTGAAGGACAAGGAAATTCTAGGGAACTTACTGGAAGTGGATGTGTTTAGATACCACAAAGCTCAATTGATTTTAAAAGAGCTGCCAACTAATTACCCATCAAAGCTGAGTGTGGCTCTGAGTCATCAAGCCATGATCCCTGTTAAAAAACTGAAAAACCTTATACCTCAGCAGAGACACTTTCAAGCCTCATATGTGGGGTGAATTTTCGAAATGGTTGGTCTGCATAGAAGAGATTTGACCAGATACCGCTATTAAATGTTGATCAAATTGCCACAGCTTTCACCACATTACCTTCTCTTAACCCTTTGTGTTACCAGGGGTTGTTTTGCCATTGGAAATACTACTCCTTACAAATGTGTGGAAGAGCCCAGGGTCATACTGTCCCTTGTGAGATTGTGATCTTTCTCTTGGCAGCTGGAGAGAGAGGAGATAGAACCACTTGGGTATGACGCTGAGGGAGTTGTAACCTTTTTGCCAGACTATTCTGAAGGAGACCTTGTAGAGCAGCTCACTTCAGAAAGTCATCCATTTGGGTGTGGGTCCCTGTGCAGTTGTGCGTCTGGGGAGTCTTTCCCAAGACTGGTACTTTGCACTGTGTAAGGCCAGTCTGTGCCCAATAGGTGACAGGAAAACTGCAGCAGGCATATGGGAAGAAATGCTGAGCAGAGAAGTGATAGAATTTAGGACGTGGTGTAGTTCTCATGGCAGCTCACTGTACAGGACCACAAGACTCCTTTACCCCATAAAGGGTACAGGGCTGCAAAGGGTTTGCCCAGCGCGGCAAGGTGATCCCAAAAGCACTCCTGCTGCAGCAGGCTGTCTCCTAGAGCTGCTTCTCTGCTGTGGCCTTAGGGCACTGGTGAGTCAGCAGTGGTGGTGTGGTGTGCAGGGAGAGGAACATGTGCGGGGAGTGTACCTGCCAGGTTTCTCACAAGCCTGAAAGACTGTGAAGTGATTGGGGACGAGGGGAAGGAAGAGAAAAAGGGAGAATGCAATGTCGAGGGGCAGTAGGGCAGCACACGCTGATATCTCCTGGTTTCCTCTCTTCACCAGGATGTGGGGTAATCAAGTTGGAGACGAAGGAGCAAAGGCATTTGCAGAGGCCCTGAGGAACCACCCCAGGTTAACAAATGTAAGGTAAAACACCAGCAGAGCCAGGCAGCTCGGCGTAGTGCTGGCTTTCCCATTGTGCTTTGAAGCGATGACTCTTCCCACCAAGCATTAGCGTGGAATGCCATCTGGTATTGCAGCCTTTGCTGTGTAACCAACAGGCTCCTAGTGCAAGCAGGAAGCCAGATTGAATCAAAAAGCCCTGTGCAGCCATTAAGCAAGTTAAAAATGTTGCAGGGCTGGCATCCTTTCCTCTGTCTGCACCTCCTCTCCTCATGCTGCACAGAGTTACTGGCATTTGTGAAAGCACATGGTCAGTGGGTGCCATTTTGATCTGGAAGCATTAGCAGAAGGATGCACCAGCTGTCACAGAATCGGGCTCTCTGTGAGCTCAGTGTTAACAGTTTCTGTTGTGAAGGTACAGCAGCTTTTGCCAAAATAATTTTTAGGTGATAAACTGTTTGAGTAGCGACTGGAGTGTTCTTAAATTCAGGTTCATCCTGTACTCCAGTGGAACTATGTCACCACACAGTCACTGCTAACGAGATGCAGTTCTCACTGGAGTTCAGTGACTCATCTAAAACCAGCCTTCTGGAAGCCCTAGCATGGGTGAAGTTGGTAGCACAGCACGGGGAGAAGCCAGCAGTGTAAAACAGCCCATCCCCTGCCAGACTTTCAAATGCTGTCTCGGGATTTAAAGATGCATATTGTGGTGTCTGCTGTTTTGGAGTCCCTTCGCACAGCTGGAGCACTGGGTTTATGGTGATCCTTTCGATTTGTCTCCCAGTTCCACTGGCCTCCACGGTGAGGGAGCAGATGAGGCTCCTTGGTTTCCCCACAAGGTGGCACATGGCACTAGTTTCTTTAGAAATACGGTACTCGGTGACTTTGGGGATCTCTGGAGAGCTTATTGCTGCCACTTCAGATCCAGGGATTTCCGAGCTGGTGCCTTGTCCTCCTTTCTGCAAGCAGATAGCTGGGCTTAAAAAATTAAAAGCTGAACAGATGCAGTGACCTAGATGTATTTAAACTTAAAAGCTATCTGAAATAGTCATCTTCCCATAATTGCAGAATCCATCCAGACATATCAGACTTGAAAGAAAACATTTTGAACCTGAATGAGAGCTGAGGGATTCTCAGATGGGAACAAATATGCTGATGCATGTGTTTGCAAAAATAAGGAGTAACTGTGCTGGCTAAGGATAGGTTTTGCTGGTGCCTGTGCAGGGTGAATCTTCTCCTCTGCGGTGTACTTGCACTTGGGTTCATTTCTTACTTTCCACTGGTTAATGTTGCTTCATGATTTGAGTTCATAGATAGCACCTGTGGTAGCTTTATGCAAAGATTAAAGGAAGGTAGTCCCTGCTACATCACTTTAGCATATTTGCCATTTTTAGGCCCAGTCATGACAGACTGAGAATATCTAGTTTCAGATGAAGTTAGCAGGGACTTGTGCTAAGACATATTTGTGCCATTGCCCCACTTAATCCCTCTTTCTGCCTTTTTTTGAGACCTTGCACTATTTTTGGGCTCTGGCCTTGCTTTTGAGGAGGGAGGTACTTTTTGAATTCTCAAAGCCTGGAGCATAGCTTTACCTGGATGATTTTGCCATTCAAAGAATGAAGGGCAGACTAAGAAATGTTTGTGGTTTGTAATGGAAAGCATGCATTTACGAGCTCATCTCTCCAAACACAACACCTCCTCTTGTGTATGGAAGAAGAATGAGATATTCAGGCGTCTGAAGGACTTAAAGGACAAAGTGCCCAGTTTGTACAGGGAGTTGGGATGACAAATGCATGTAAAACCCTGTGTACTACTAAATGCAACTCTTTGTCCTTGTTAAAAGGCTTGACTCTAAAATCAGTGGGTGCAACTCCACTGTCAGTCCCAAGAGGACAACTCACTGACGGCAAACCTTATGGCCTGGACAACAGACCTGCACTCAGGCTGCAGCCTGTGAACTGTTCTCACTTTTGTAAAATTTGTAAGGACTTACTGGTTTGCAAAGTACGTCAGCCTTTGAAACACCCAAATGCTGAACTGTACAATGGGGAAACAGATCATCCAGGATATTCATTAGTGTTTGGCAGCAGAAGGGCCAAGTGATGCTGGCTGTTTCTTACACTTTTGTGTTATTACTTTACAGTCTTGCCTTCAACGGCATCACGACAGAGGGAGGCAAGAGTATTGCTGAAGCTATGAGGCACAACAACTCTGTGAAAATATTCTGGTAACTGACAGTGTGATTTATTTCTCCTCCTTTCTCCAGAGAAAGCTGCAACCTAGTTTTATTGCCTCCAATTCCATTGACTCCTCCTATTCTTCCCTCCTTCTCTCCCCACCCCATCCCCTATGCTTTCACTACCAGCAAGCTATATGTCTCTGGAAGAATGTAGACATGAGTAATGGGATCAGCAGCACATGACATTGGACACATTCCAATGTCATGCTTCGCTCTGCTCCCCCCATCTTGCTTGGCATCATCTGAAGGCAAGTTCTTTGTCCTCAGTTTTTGCACCTCTTCAGTGTAAGTCTCTACCTGTCTGCCTTTTTCCACCACACCTCATCTACCTTTTAGACACTAAAACATCATGAGAAAGTATCATTAGAACTTTGCTCTGAGAAATAAAGATCTGATACTCTTGTCTCTTTTACCTCCATGGCTTCTCTTCAGTACTGATGATCTTAAAGGTCTTTTCCAACCTTAATGATTCTGTGATTCTGTGATCTCTTTGTGCCCAGCCTTTAGAAATTGCTCAGGGTAGGAACAGCACATCCCCTTTTGGCTGTCTAAAGCTAAGTCACAGACAAGCTGGAAAAACAGGAGGTGTAAAGTGAATGATAACAGCCGAAGTGAACATTTTCTCTCCCACGTAGGTTGACTAAAAATGAGCTGGATGATGAGGCAGCAATGAGTTTTGCAGAGATGCTGAAGGTCAACAAGACACTGGTACATTTATGGTGAGTTACATTCCACAGAGGCATGGGCTCTTTGGCAGTCACTGCATTAAAACTTCACCTTCCAAGTCTATGTAGGTCACAGTAAGCTTTCTGTGCATGGTCTGGATGCAGCTGACTGGTTGTAGACAGTTCTAATGGAAAGTTAATAAAGCTGCTGTCTAGCATTTTGAACCTGCCTTCATACGGGGAAAAGTTCAAGCTGTTTGTGTGTCCTGGTAACTTTCAAACTACTAATTGATTTCATCTCTCCTTAGAGGAACAGTACTGGCCTTAAACACAAAAGTTTTAAAAAAAATACAGGCAGACAGCTGGAATAGAATAACCTTATTATGATTCTTCACTGTTTATCATCATACTATGAAAGTAGCAAGCTCAACTCTTAGTCTTCAACCAAGAACCTACATGACAGACACTTAAATGCATGTTCCATTTGCCTGATGTTTTCTTCTGGGGCTAGCGCTTTTACTCATGCAAGACACTCATCTATAAGACATAAATTCCTAGGAAGCCTGGGGTTATTTCTAGCAATCACAAAAAGACTTGTTAAACTTCTAAGAAAACACAGCATTGGCTGTTCTAATCCAGAGGTTCATGAGAATTTGTCCATGGGTGGAGTTGGGCAGATGTGGGCTGTGAAACAAACAGCTGTCCATTCATCCCAAGTGATCAAGAGAACATAATAAATGGAGTTCCTTTACAAGCTTATACAAAGATTTTGCTAACCACACTCTAGCATTCCCTGTATTATGTGTAGTTCCCACCCTGTAGGAAGTGTGCCAGTTGTCAGAGGTGCCAAGTACTTGTAGCCTCTTTTGAAAGCAGTAGAAGCGCTGGTGCCCATCACCTTGAAAATAAAAAAAGGGGAGTGGGGAGGGCTTGATTGCTTTGCACACAGCTGCAGATATGCTTCACTGAGCAGTTTGGTTTGAGTTCATGACAAAACTTTCCCCATCCAAAGCAGGGCACAGTAATATAGATGCATGTCTTTATCATGGCTTAGTATTGTCCAAGGGTTTCTGCCAGTAGACAAATTTATATCCTACTTTGTTGCTTATACCAGTGGATACCTCCAAAAGGTGGTGACCTATAGAGATAGTTGAACTTGAGGGAGAACTAAAGTGTCTTTCCAGTAGCTGAAAGAATCTACTGGCTCCCTTTGCATTTTGATTAATTTCCCAAGTGCAGAAAGTCCTTTCACAGGAATGCGTCCCTGCTTCCTTCCTTCCCTCTCTCCCTAAGAGATCGTTCAATTCATTCCAGTTTTCAGCCTCATCCTGAATCCTGTGGGATTCATGCAGCCAGTCACATGGAATGGTACGGCTATGGGGCACATCATGGTAGACTGAAAGGTAAGTATTGAATTAGGCTAGGTTGATGAGTATTTTATACTCATGCAGATGAGGGGGGCTTGGTTCATTTTTAGCTAGGGCATGGTCTGCAGTGGATGATAAGAATTACCTAACGTTTCTTCAGTTGTGCTACTTTAGGATCCTTTTTCTTTTTTTTTTCACCCTCAGATCAGATTAGACATATTTTATAGCTGCTAAGGTGGCTTCACTGGGACTTGCACCTGCTCATACCAGAGTCAAATTCAATGCCTTATTTTTCAAAGATCTTGCTGGTCTGATAAACAAGACAGGAGGATTTGGCAATGCCTAGATCATAACTGCTAAAACACTAGGTTTACACAGGTTCTGTACTCAGAATTTTCCGTACATAGCTTAAAAAGGTCTCACAGTGTTCTTAACAAGAAAACAGAGCCAAGAGGTTAGTCTGTCTCGGAGTCCAAATCTCATAATCCCATACCTGTAGTAAAGAGTTCTCAGAAGAAATTTGTCAGCTGTGTAATTAAGCTCAATATCTCCAGAATGCAAGCACATGCAAGATTAAAAGGAAAAGACTGATACTCTGGGCTCTCTTTCTGATGTGCATGTGCGGCATTTGACCAATACTGCGTACCATCCTCACAGCCAGGAATCACAACCGTCGTCTTGTGGCAGACAGCTTTTCTCCGTGACACCAAGCTGAGCATAGGTTGTGCATGTGCTGTAAACTAGTTTGCATGTTAGTTTGACATTAAGTGCTTTTTTTTTAGGCTTATCCAGAATCAAATTACAGCCAAAGGGGTGAAGTACCTCAGCGAAGCTCTCAAGGAGAACACAGCTATTAAAGAAGTCTGGTAAAGATCCCCTCCTCAAAGGCTCACTTTGTAAACTTTCTTTCCCTTTAAAACACTTTTGGCATTACTACTTTCCAGCCTGAAAAATTTGGAACAAATTTATGTGAGGCAGGGGTAGTAGTTCCAGCTGTGGGTTTCAAATAGGTAAAAACCCTCTGTCATTGAAACACTCCCATGTGTGTTACAAGCAGTTTTGTTAGTTTGCATCTGTCTGTACTGCTGACTCGCAGAACATGCATGTTTGCAGAATTGGGGCCTAAATTTATAGACCAAGTTGTGCTTGTCCTGATTTATTTTTAAATTTCTGAACGTTTATGCTTTTCAGGAGCTAAATCCCAACAAGCAGGAGATGGTTACATTTGATTAGCATTACTAATTTAGTTCATAGAATTTGTGCTTGGATTTTCTTTGGGCAGTTCTCCAAACACCCTGAAAGTGCTAAGCTGCAAGAAGATTAACTTTTTGTAAAATTTGCTTGGTTTAGATTAGGTAGGCATCACATAGTCGCACATGTGCATTGTAAGGCACAAAGCCAAATACCACACTCCTTCCCTCACCTCAGGGACCTCAAGAGTCAATAGACTGTGCTGGTTTTAGCATCGCTGCTTCTTTATTATTGAACATGAAATTTATTTCTAAATATATATGTTTGTTTTAGTGAAAGGACACTGAATTCTTGCTTAGAAAGACAGTGACTCACTATGTGACTAGTGGGTCCCCTGGAGATGTGGAAGAGATGCTTTTCTTTCAAAGGCCTCTGTCAGCTTTCGTCTACAGAAGAGGCAATAATTCCCACTTGAATCATTCTGAACCTTCAGACCGAAGTCCGTGTTTTGATTCTTGCCTGGATTTGCAGAGGTGTTAGTTAACCCTAATAATTTCATAAATGCAAGTGGTTTAATAGGTTTCAACATTTCTGAAAGCTGTACTTAACCAGGCTGCTCACTTTCAGGAGTGTAAATATCAATGTAGATTAACTTCATGTTGCCAACTTGAAAATTTTGCCATAAGTCATTTCACATTAATAATGCCCGAGTACTTAACAGAGTTTTCTTCCTATGTTGTCATGGAATACACAAAATGCTCTGAAGACTATTAAAAGTTCTTTAAACTAGCCCACAGCATGGTAAGAACCTTTGTCAGCTATATGCTGCTTGCTGAAATGCAGACAGCGGGGTATCCAACACCGATTCTAGTTCAATGAAGTTTTGGTGTTGGTTAGTTCAGTTTTTATTTCTGAAGAAGTAGCCTTGTGCAGTGGGAACAGCAGTGCTGTAGGCTGCCTGTCTGAGGCCAGTTCCCAACTGTGCGCCCTCGAGGGGCATTGCAAAGCTGTGAGCTCTGCTCCAAAACCTTGGAAAAATAGAAGCTGGGCAACAGTCACTACCTTACTTTCACATCCCTTTTATTTTTCCCCTCCAGTTTGAACGGGAACCTGATGAGCCAAGAAGAAGCCAAAGCTTTTGAAAATGAAGAACGGATCATTTGCTTTTGAATGAGGACTTTCCCATTTTGACAAGCTTTGTGTTACAAAGGTTACTCCTCCAC
Source organism: Phaethon aethereus (assembly GCF_964289735.1). Taxonomy (NCBI): domain Eukaryota; kingdom Metazoa; phylum Chordata; class Aves; order Phaethontiformes; family Phaethontidae; genus Phaethon; species Phaethon aethereus. The sequence goes on along the minus strand of NC_138582.1, from coordinate 124,738,514 downwards.
TTGGACTGCAGAGTTTGTAAAGATGTAAATCTGCAGCGCTTATGGCAGGAGAGAGATAGGTGATTAGTTGCCTTTTTATGAACATGCTGCACTCCCTCCGCTCCATCCCTTATCCTGCCTGTTATTCTTAATCCTTTTGGTGAGTGGGAAGTTGCCTGGGTAAATAATTAATGTTTGTATGGTGCTTTGAAGACGAAATGCAAAGTGTTAACAGACCAAATCCACTGGCAGGATCTAAACTGAGTTTAGATTTATTCTGTACACTGATGTAAATAATCTCTTATTTATATACCTAAATAAACACACATATATGCAAGAAAGGGTACAAGATGCACAAACTCCACAAGCTGACAGTATTATCTGCCTCATAACTGAAAATGAACATACATAGCTTTACTGGAAACATAATTCATCTATAATAGTTGCATACTACCAATGTTTTCAACATGAATACCTTTCTCATGCCTAGAAATTAGGCCCTTATTTCTCCACTGACTACAGGCAGCATTGTAGACACTGCCTCTTTTTTTCATCATTATTATTTTTTGAGAAATGGGTACATCAGGGTCAGATTACTTGCAATAATCTTTTTTTCCACATTGAAACCAATACATTTTCTTTTATACAACCAGAAGTCCTTACTTCCATCACTGTAAAAGCATAAAACTGGTAGCAAAGTTCTTTTGCTTAGAATTTCCTGAGGGCTGTGGAGAAACTGCCACCTCCTGTTTTTACAGTGTTTGTTCTGGGGAGGGGGTCTGGAAAGAAATGTGAAAAATTAATTAGCAGGCTGTTCATTGCCTTGGCTCATGGCCTAGACACTCTGCTGGTGGCAATACACCAATATTAAGCTGCCTCTAGCTGCAGTGGGGAGAAGGGACGATTGAAAATCAGTAGAAATCCCTCCTCCCAGCAATGTGTAAGCACAGAGAAGGATTGAGATTTGCATGGAAAGCTTTTATTCCATGCTTGAATTGGTGGAAAGTACAAGGCAAAGGGCAGGTAGCAATGATAAGGACCAGCAACAAAACATTATCCCCCTCCTCAAATAATTAGTGTTTAGGGAGTGTAACTTTAGATGCCCTATAATGAAACCAGTTTACAAAGGAGGGGGGTATTTGATTTTGTGTGTGTGTGCAAATTAGGCATGCTTTACAAAGGTAAACTCAAATTCTACCCCCCACTGTGTTCAAGGAACCTAAACTAGAAAAGCATGATCTGTTTTCCTTCCTTCTCGCATGTTACCACCTCCCCAAAACTTTGAGAAACAATTCTCCAGTTTCTGACTAACCCACAAAACCGTGGTAGGCTGGAAGAAGAATCTCCAGTTAAAATGCCAAACCAAGGAACCCTCACCTTCCTGTTTCCCAAATCGGCCCCATAAAAGCAAAACATGAAAAAAGGCTTGCATTGTAGGTCAGAGATTCTCCATTTCCTGTGTGGTAGCAGACCTTTCCCAGTCCCCAATTCTGTCTACTCCAGGTCACTAACGCATTTTAAAATACTCGTAAAGCTTTTCACAAAACCAGCAGCTAAAAAAAAAAAAAAAAAGAGAGAAGAAAAAGAACTTGGTGGTTGTTATTTTTCAGTGGCTTTTCCTCCCTATCCGTGGTATCAGCACTGATTTTTCCCAGGGAGACAGATGAGGCTTTTAGACCTTTCCAGAGGAAAGCTGGCTTGCTGGAATGATTTCTGCACCTGAGCCATTTGTTTACTGAAACAAAAGGGCACACGGTTACAGATGAGCTGCATTTCAATTGCAAAAACATCTGCCAAAGCATCTGCCTTTAAAGACTTCTCAGCGTCTCTAACAAGTCAAGACACCCACACACCTTGTCAAAACGTTGTTCCTGTTTTGCCAGCCTGCCCTTATGGAGGGGAAGAGACACGGATGCAGGAAGGGCCTTCACAAGAGATGTCATTTGCCTGTGTTGGAGGGAAGTGTGCTCCCAATTTCCTCTAATCACTGAATTATTTGCTCATTTACCAGGTAGAAAATACAGTTTTTAAAACTCCAGCTCCTGTCATTTCACTGGTAGACTGAAGTAGTACAAACAGTCCATGACGGCTCCCTCCAGGCTTTCCAACACAGACACTTCTGCCCCTTTTTTGGTTTAGAGCAGCCTTTGGAGCCATTAGCAGCCGGACAACCACCTCAACCCTGTTGCAAATTCTCTTACAAGCCCGGCATCCAGGGCAGTGTTTTCAGGGTCAGCAGCTAAATGCGGCCTCAGAGTAAGCGGTGGCAGGATCAGGCCCAGCTCAGCGTAGGAGGGAGTTTGGCACCAATTACGGTGCCGGTGACCATGCTGGTCGCAGCCGCTCATTTCAGAGGTGGCCGTGGGCCGCGAGCACTCGTTTGGGCTGAGCTGAAGGTCTGAGCACAGTTCGGGCTGGCTTTGACAAAACCCAGGGGTTTGCACAGCATCCTGCTCCCAACTGGCCCGGGGCAGAGGGTCTGCTTCACGCAGCGCGTCCCAGCTTGGGCAGTCTGGTGCTGGGGAAACGGGTTGCTGCTCTGGGAGCAGCTGGAGTTTCCTTGTTTATTGGCACAGATTTTCAGGCTGCATTTCTTTCTTCGTAGTCTTACTGGACTATTTGTAGAGCGCATCGGAGCAACACGCTTGCAGCTTGCAGGGAGAGTCTTGTTTTCTCGAATCCGCAGACAGCTGTAACATTCTTAAGACTTGCTTGTAATTTGCTAAGACCTTCTCTGTACGTGGCCTTATGTTTTTTCCACTTGTCCACTGTGATAATAAACAGCTTTTTAAAGAACTCGAACAGGCTGCCTGCAAGTCCTTGGGCTTTGCTCAAGCAAGGCACTTGGCGAGATCAAGACCGGACCGTGACAGCTTAACTAATTCTGACCAAAAAGGCAGTAAGAGCCCCACGCCTCTTTCCCTTTAGCTTCACTCCCTCCCCTCAGTTTGGCAGGGGAGAACAGGAGCCTAGTGCAAAACTTCGTCATCGCCGGCTGTGCTCGGGAGCGAAGGTGTGGTGGGTGCGCCGTGAGGAAGGACGGGTCCACTTCAACTGATGGAACTGCTAAGTTTAGCAGCAAAAAGGTGCAGCTGTGCATGAAGGACTTGACTGTTGCTTTAGCAGGTAGAAAGAAAATAGCAGGATTGTGCTAGATGAAAATGGAGGCCAGGTCGGGAGCTGCCCGCTGCACCTGGGGACTCCGAATTTACTCAGAGGAGATGGTTTCTGTTTGCTTGCTGGGGGCTCTGGGTTCCCCAGCGGGATGGGCGAGGCTTCTGAAAACACAGCGTAGCAGCAGTGGCGAGTCCTTCCTCGCTTCCCAAACAGCGAGAGGATGCAGGGAACGCCACAGGTGCTGGGGAGTCCGCTCTTTTATCTTGGGGAATTAATGTTCGGATCCCCATGAATCTCAAGGGGGCCGAAATTAGCCGGTGTTCATTCTCCACTGCCAGAGGTAAACGAGAGGTGAGGGCATGAACTCCAAAGGTTTGGAACGACTTGCCTCAGGTACGCAGCGGGGCTTGAAAGGAGGGATGATGTTTCAGAGAAAACAGCAGCTTTGGCTTCAGCAGCATCAAGCCACGGGAGATCATGGCAGGTGGGTGAGGGAATAAAAACTGGTCTTATAGTCAGCCCAGGGCAAAAATTACGGCCATCGCCTTATGCTGGGGAAGTGGGGATGTCCTGCGCCTTCCCGCGCCGCCAGCGGGGAGTCCCTGGCTGGCTGCACCCACCGGCAAGCAGCAGCTTGCTGGCAGGGCTGAGGCCGCCTCACCCGGCCGAGCTCAGCAGCGCGTTAAGGTGGCGGCGGTACGTAAATGCTTGTCATGCACAGGGCCTGCAGCCGCTGCTGGCACCAGGGCTGCTGAACAGGAGGGTCCCCAACAGCCCCGGGAGGCCGGGACCTTCCAGGGCAATGTGGAAATGGAAGATGCGGAGATGGGCGCCGGGTACAGGAGAGGAGGAAGCAGGTATGGCTGTCCTGCTGGTAGCTGCCACCACATTTTCTCTGTCTCATGGACCTGCTAAGGCACAGCCAGGGGTCCAAATCCCAGTCCTGGCCCCACACGTGGGGCAGTTCAGGGTCATTCACTGGGGATTGGCTCCATCACCTCACCAGATGCAATTTTCCTGCTTTGTTGTCTCCTCTCATTCCCTTGCCCCAGAGCCACCAGCTTTCACAGCCCCACCACCACAACCTGGCTCGGAGGGCGGCAGCCCCACATGCTGGGGGCTGCTGCCGCCCCTCTGGAGCGGCGCCGCTTTGGAGGTGTCAGCAAGTCGGGGTGGCCCACGCTTAACGGAGCACGACTAAATCATCACGCCCTGCTCACACGCAGCCCCTCCTGCCAGCCCAGCAGGACTGACAAGGAACGGGTGGACACGTTCCCCAAGCTTAGCACCCTCAGCCAGCGACCGTTTTGTGCAGCGCCAAGTGAGCCCAGATTTGAGCACCTTCGCTGAGAAAGGTGCGGCGCTTCTCCCATCCCAGCGAGGTGGCTGCTGGTGGCATGCCCGATGGGCCACTTCCAAGCCGGCAGCCCGAGAGCAAGCCGGCCCTGTGTGGAAGCGTCCCCTTTGCTCTCGCGGGGAAGAGAGCCGGAGCTCCAGCTCTAGCAAACTCTTTGCAAGCAACTAAATTATGCCCAACCGCTCTCCTCTGGGGATTCGTCCTGTACACTGAAGGCAGCAACTTAATTAGCTGCTAAAGCCTCGTGAGCCAGGAGACTTAGACCTCATGGGCTAGAGCAAATGAAGCTGTCAAGTCTTCACGCTGCCGTTACCTGCCAGACTCTAATCCTGAGTTTAGCAAATGTTAATCCTGGCCTGGGTGATTTGTGAAGGGGAAAGCTGCTCCCTTGAGAAGTCACCCGGGTCCACTGAGGCAGCGGGTGAGGACACCTCACCGCAGCACGGGGGGGATGGCCCCATGGTGGTCATTCTCCTCGGTGACAAAGCCTGTCTGGGCTTGGACAGAGGCTTTTGGTTTTCTTTTTCCTTCTGTTTGAGGCCGGCTTAAAGATGCAACTAGGAGGGGAAGGGGGCGGGGGGAAGTCACTGTTAAAATTTAAACGTGTGTTCAAACAAAGACATCTGTAACCAGGATGAAAACAAAAAGCAGGGCAGGAACTCGACACAAAACATGACTGAAAAGCTAATGGGCCAAATCCAGAGAGGCACCAAGCACCTGCAGTCTCCACCGAGCTCAGCTGAGGACCCGTCCCCGTGCTTTTAATATCTGCCTCCTCTACACTCTTGCCTTTATGAGGAGTGAGTCATCTTGCGTCAACTGAGGATGGGCTTTACACAATTATTTATTTATGTCAAACCCTCCTCCCTGCCCCCACGCATCCCTGATCTCATCCCCCTCAGAAAACAGATGCTTTATTAAACATGGGCTGGAAAACTCCACCTGACTTGGCTTTTGCTGAGGCTCCTTGTTGTCCAGTGGCTGGCGAGGAGATGGTGGGCACGAGCTGCGCAGCACCTCGCAAGCAGCATCCTCCGCGGCCTTGTTTGGCTTTTTGGACATGGGCACCCCTCTCCCTGCAGGGTGGCATCGAGCTGGGCACCTCCTCAGCTAAACGAACGTGCCTGGGGATGTTTGCAGAGACCAGCAGGCTCCAGCCTGCGCTCATCCAGGCACAGACATTGCTCCAGTCTTTGTAGCCTTGGCAGGAGCAGGAGAGCTCCCAGCACAGGGCACTCAAAAACCAGGGCAGAAAACGCCCTCGTTTAGCTCCAGCTGCTGCAGGGGACTCTCCCCTCCCTCTCTCCCTGCCGCAGGCTGTGTGTTTTGCTCCACTTCCTGCTAAAAGCAACGCTGCATCCAGAAGCGGACACGTATCATGGGCTGTACCAAGCAACGGCGTGCAGGAGCGGGGCCAGACACGCACACACGCGTGCGGCATCACCATCTCACCCCGACAGCCCCCGGGAACAGCCCGGGGCTGGCGCTGCCACCCGGTTCACCCCAAGACAAGCAACTTGGGGCAGGGGCACCATGTCCCACGCCCCAGCCATAGGCAGGAGGGCAGGACATGATACCAACAGATGCCACCAATTTAAATTCCACACATGAAATCCCATACCTACTGAACTAGAATAATTTCCAGCAGATTTTCCTGATACAAAGCCAAATGCAGCTCTAACCGGTTATCAATTGCTTTGTAATACAGCTCGAGACGGAGGAAAACACAGGAATTACTGGCAGTGAAGGAATTCAGGCTTCCCAGAAGGCGATCAGGGAGGGGGAGGCAAAAAAGTTACACTAGCAAGGGATTCCTTAGTAATTACATCCAACTGTCTCTTGGTGCAGACCTGAATAATTCATGCATTAAAACTACCACTTCCCACAGAGAGAACTGCGAGGGTCCTAACTGTCACCGTGCTTTACCACCACATTCAGCTACTCCTAGCTTCTCTCAAAAGCTGAGCGAGCAAGGACGGACACCCACCCGTGGAGGAACCCATGCCATAAATCCTTGCATCTCATTCCACCGGCAGCTATTGCGAGCCTGCCGACAGCCCCCCCGGCTGGGAGCAGCACCCTGTTGGGTCAGGATGCAGCACACCAGCATGAGAGGAGGCGTTTCCAGCCCAGGGCATGAAATCCTTTCATTTTCCCCACCCGCACGTGACCTCGGTGAAATGCACTTTGGTTTTGCTCAGAGCACCCACAGCTCCATCCCCAGCTAGTGTAGCGGAAGGGGTGTAAAATCAGACTGACACCGTACACCACCCAAAACCTGTGCGTCCTCGGTAGGACGCATCTCATCTGTGCCCCCGTGCTCATTTCACTTTTCACACAAGGGCTGCAGCTCCTCAGCTGCTGCCGGGACAAGCGGGAAGATGTGGAGTAGTAACTAACGCGCCGCGTCTCTTACCCACAGCTACCTGCTGCGCTGGCGGCGACCCGAGGAGTTCGGCAGCTGCAGCCGCTGCCTGGGGAGGAGGTTTCCGGGCGGTCAGCGGCGCAGTGCTCTGCCCTTGCCAGCGAGCTCAGCTGGAGAACGACTTAACGTCCTTGGTGGCTCTGGGTAGAAACTCCCTCCTCCAGCAGTGAACGCATCTCTGCGGGAGCCTGGTGTAGTAGCCTCTTCCCAGCTACTTAGGGACAGAGGGGAAGAGTGTTGGTGACCGTCGGGGACACGGAAATCCACGCACTGGGTACACTGGTAGGGAGTCAGTTTTGAAGAGGTATCTATGAAATGTTTTGGGAGGAAGCTAGAATGGTATCTGGGTAGAGGAAACCAAAGGAACGAGCAGCGTGTTAAACGTAGCTTCATGCTTTGATGGAGATTCCCAGTCCCTAGGTGATGAGAAAGGGCTGTTTGCCACCCCCTTACCCCCTCTTTTTATTTCTTAAACCACCCACGAGTTTCTCACCTCCAGCCCTGGCAGCTCCAATTTATGCTAACCTTGAAGGCCATCACAGCTGCCAAGGATCACCAGAGGACACATCAACAAGAGACGCCTCGCCTCCAGCCACCGGCCACCCTGGCGAAACAGCAGTTACATCAGCTCTGCTTTGCCAAGACTGTCCTCGGCCGGCTGGATGAAAGCCGCTCACATAGCCGCCACGCAGGCTACGCGAAGCGTGGAAGGGGCTCTGTGAGGGGCCAGAGGCTGGCCCAGAGGGTCTGCACTCCCACCTGCAGAACGGCAGACAGGCGAGATACCAAGGGGCTTTTCTCCCTGTGACTATAGACCACGCGTTGCTTTTCCTTCCTCTGCTTCGGCTTGGTCTGCAGCATGTACAGACACTCTGCCCCGCAGTGGTGCCGCTTTCACTAATACTTACCAAAAAAAAAATCACCTGGAAGTGTGAAGAAAACTGTGCTTCAAAAGATTTATTACATATATTTGTACATATTTTACATGAATGGAATGTTAAACATACAACCTAAAAATCAATAAAAAAATATTTTCATTCATGATTATGTACTGGCAAACCACTGAAGAGAGTACCTTAGAACAGCTTACATCAACTTGCAATCATACTGCTCAATTAAAAAAACTAAAAACAAACAAACAACAAACATGTTTTACATTAGACATTGCAAATTACATTCCGATTTCTGCTCCGGGCAATGAAGGAAGACCATGTCCATTACCACTGCACGTGCAGGTGGCAGGTTAGAAGCTAGCACGGAGTTCCCTCTAACTCGTTGTGGGCAGGGTTAGCTCTGTGGGAAGAGACATATTAAAAAAAGGGGAATATACACTCTGCTCCCTACCAGCAGGTACCTGCCAAAGGGTAGAAAGCACCAGAAAGAGATCTGCAATCAAGTGATAAGGTGAATGCGGGATCACCACTGGTTCAGTGTGATGCTGCAGCTTTTAAAATTAAGTAGTTCATTAAAACACCCCCTCTACAGCTAAGCTACCTCCCTTCTTCCTTGAAAGTTATAGTGCTTTGGCAATATCAGCTAGGAGAGAATTCCTGACTGTATGAATACTTCAGCTTCATCTTAATATATACAGGAAGAGCACAGAATCACACTTCCCTGTCTCTTCACGTTAGCATTTCACACCTTGAGAGCTTGTGACCAGTCATGTTGAGAAGTGTTTACTATTAAATATAACAAATTAGCAATGTAAGGGACAGATTTGAGGAAAAACAAGAGGAACAGGATTCAGCAACAGATTAAGTTCTTGCAACGTGGGGTTACTTACACTTGAAACTCTGCCAGAATCGAGCAATCCTACTTATCGCTGCAAAATCTTTGCCAAAGCACACTCAAGGGCAAAAGTCTCTCAAACAAACATACATACATTAAAAGCTGCCAGAAAGATCAGCTAGTGGGCTTGCTGCCTTCTAATTCCTGTACACTGGCAACTTACTAGATCAAAGACAGAACCAAGTCCAAATTTTTTTCGGGTGCAGGATATTCCTACGGTGGTTTACCTGAGGAATTCTTCCAACTCAAAATGCCCCACAGTGAGGTCATGTTACAGTTTATCCCATCATCAGCTCTGACATACTTAATTGAGAAATGCCTTTACAGAACATGATGCAGCAGCTTGGGAAGCCAGCTGAACTGTGGAGTAAGAGAATCAAATGCAACTTGAGAGTAAGGACTGTTTTTTTTCAGGTTCCCCCCCCCCCCCGGCTAAAACATCTTCAACCTGATTTTAGAAGCAGGTTAATTTATATGGAGAAACATCACAGAAGTTTTACATTTCAGAAACAAAAACTGGACACGGTTCTGTCATGAATGTCTTACACAGAATACTTTGAACGACAAGAAGTGGTATGAGCTGATGACACTGCTGCAGGAAGAGACTTTTGGCTGGGTTATGGCAAAACCCCTAACAAGCCCTCCTCTTCTAGCTACAACCTCTTACGTTACTTTTGCTGATGCCAATGGAAAGCCTGTCCAAAGATTGAGCAGGTATGGCCTAAAATATATCATGTCTTCAGCTAGGAAGAGGAGAAGAAAATGATACTAAAATGACTTTTAAGCTTGGAAGGGTGGAAAATGAATCAAAATATAACACTCATCAAAAAATGAGATAGTTCTCCACTGGCAAAGGTGAGCTGCAAGGTCCATAGTAGCACTTCTGCATTCCCAGGGATATGGTAGTCTCTTGGCAGGAAACTCCCACCCGTGTAGCAAAATTAGTAGGTCCAAAACAACAATACCAAATTCGCACACAAATATTCTTTCAATGCAAGAAAGCAGCTAAAATTCACAGAAATTCAGAGAGATCATGGCCTACATCAAAACCAACATACGCTTTGTTGCTGTTTCTGTAGATAGAGTAGTAATATTCAAGTGCCAAGTTCCCTGCTTTTGGTGGGACACAGAAGAAATGGGGCAAGTTTCTGAAGGCCTCACATGGAAAAGGCAGCATACTAAGAGAGTCCATAAGCACATCTTAAGTATTAGGTGTCATCCATCCAGAAACACCAAAGATCCACATTTCTGAATAAAAATTATCTTTCCCACATTTTCTGAGATTTTAATCTTCTGGGATTCAGTTTTACCAGCTCACCAGCCCTTCAGCAAAGACTTCATTAAAAAGCCAGTGCTCTTAACATTAAGAACTATGATAAATGTATAAATCTTGAGATTAGGTTATAAAACTCCCTTTACACCGTAAAGAGCGGGGAGCAGGGGAAAAGAGGCCACAAGCATCCACCCACGTCTTTGTACATCACCTACACGTTTTCCATTTCAAAATACTGCAGTACACTTACCCTTGAATATGAAAGTTAAATTGATTACAAATAAGACCATCTGTTTCAGGCTTTATTCTTCCCCAAAATCAAATAGCACAAATTTGCAGTGTGCTTTATATTTTTGCTTTATGTCCCAGTGAACTCACCATCGAACGTACACATTGAAACAAAATTAGCTACCTCCTTCAAAAGGAAGGTGTTATTATAGATATACTGCTTTATAAGAGACAGGACAATGGCTGCCCTGTGCTGACACTAGCATGGCTCTCTTGGTAGTGTATGGCATAGGGTTATATACAATCCCAATCGTAGCCACCTCCACTATGAACTTCAGAACACAAGTTGCTACTCAAGACACATGGGTATGTTACAAGTTCAGAAAAATCTCATATTTCAAGACAGTGTTGAGTCTACTCTTCCCCTTCTGGCAAGCAGCGTGTTTATGGCAGACCTGAGTATGGGAATTATTTCACACCCTTACATACTTAGGGAAGATATAGGCCAGATGACAGAAAATACTCTGAAACAGCACAGAATTGGCAATCTCAATATATTTACAGGCAAAGAAGCGTATCGCACCGTAATTTAAGTTATTGCTTCTTGTGGATGAGTGGGGTATTCCTTGATCGAGACACAGGACTTGGTTGGTGTTTATTTTCTGCTTCTGAAGCACAACGATTCAGGACAACTGTGAGGATGCTTTTAAAATGAAGGAGTTGCCTATGAGAGCTACGTCTACAGCATGGTCATCACCAACTGACCAACACAGCTGGTGATAAAAGCTTACGGAGGTGAATTTCCACAGGCATTCTCAAGCCCAAGCACCACTCTCATGCTTCCAGGGTCATTCTAGGCCTGCTCTATAGTACAGGTTTTGATACAAGAAAACCTCCCACAGCCTTTCAGAAGAGATTTATGGATACTAGAAGGCCAACCTAGGATCTAAGGCTGAGCTCGTATCAGTCCCTCAAATAATCCACGGTATTGCTGCTCTACTGTGGCGACGGAAGCAGCAACGGGCTCTTGCCTGTAACACCACGCACCAGTGCGATTGCTAGTGGCATTCTTGTCAGACACTTGCCCTACACGTAGGGCAGCAAGACCCAGGACTGCTGGGTCTTTAAACCAGCTATTTGCATCTGAATACAGGAAATTAAGGTTTTTGGAAAAAAAAAAAACAAAACTGTAAATGAACTAGAAATATGAACTACCAAAACTGAGCTTAAGTTGTAAACAGATTTATGTTTATAATATTTACCTACTTAAATCCCCAAGCCAAAGACTATCTATGACCTTGGAGCACGGGACACCAAAACACTTACCTACTCCCTTTACATTATTACAGGTGAGTTTCTGTAGGCATGAAGCCAACAGTAAACATTAAATCAATGCAAATGCAAAAGCTTTACTTTCAGGAGATAGCAGGAATTTAAAAACATTGGAAAAGTGGCAACACCACTATTCGAGTATTACAGGTGCTGTAATTCCTTATACCCTCCCTCCCCTCCATGATAATACAAGGCAACACAAATATTCTCAGCTAAAAGGGAATCTGTACAGGGACCGACTGTACATTTGATGTAATTACAGAATTGAAAGTGTGACAAAATGGTTCTGCTCCCACTGAAAAAGAGAATACAACAGGGCCCCATAGTTACAGGTTCAGCTGAAACCAGTGATACAAGCCCTAAAGTGTAGAAACTGCACCGGCGATTATGACAACTATCTAGTTTGAACTCCTTTAGATTTACAGCGTAACAAAGGCATTTTACAGAGCAACATTTAAGAGAAAATGTTATCCAGGCAAGAATTGCTCTGCAAGCAAGATAGGAGAGTTTAGTAACGTGCACTGCACTTGTTCTCCAGACAGCAGCAATTGCTCCTGTTCTTTGCCCTTTTTGATATGAATCACAGTAGCAACAGAGACAAATATGTACTTAAACAAAAAGAGAAAAGCAGAATTATGTACGTACAAGAAAAATGTTTGAAGTGTTGTGCAATTCATTTTAACTATTGAAACACACTGAAAATGCTGTCGCTAATAAATATTCGTAAGTCTTCCCTGGACTTTGAAATTCAGAAACTACTATGATTAATTCTTGATACAAAAAGTATGATGCTAAGCCCTGATATCTGTTCCAGTTTATTTTCTCCCCCCCCTTTTTTTTTTTAACTGTGATACTTTATGGGAACTAATACTTACCCACAGTTTTACTTGGTGTACCCCCCCCAGAGACATCCTGTGTTTCACAGAGCCCTGGTTATACCAATATAATACAGTAAAACAATAATAAATTAAATAAATGCAGGTGCATTTTTTAGAAAAAGAAACCACACTGTCAAATGCTGCCCTCCACACAAAGAGACCAAGGCTTTAGATGCAAAGTACTACAGATCCTGCCATCAAAAAAAACATTCAACCAAGAAAACAAACACTTGCGTGTTTTAAAAATTAAACACAAATCCCACCTCAATGTTACCTCATCCATGCCTGTAAAAAAACCCTCTTGCTGTGCCCACATTTGCAGTTATTCATTTACACCTCAGGAGGCAGCCTGGAGATGAGAGTAGTACAATAAAATAATTACCTGAAACATTTTTAAAAAAATACCCGTTAAACAAATTACCTTAACTGGCAGCACTTAAAATTGGTAATTCATCTTTTTTTTCCTATTTAAAAAAAAGTTGCATAGCTGTAAGATTTTGCTTTGCTGCATTTTTGTTGTTGTTGGTTTTACTCACAAGCAGTAAAAGAGAAGTTTTAGTTACTTAAATAGCAATACAATGTGCAGATTTCAACAATCCCTATAGCTTGATCAATATAAATTAGTTACCTGTCTTGGTTTTACTCTTTGGACTGCATTGTGACAAAGGTTTAGTTACAAAATTTTGAAATACAGTATTCCTATGCAGAGAAGTTTATGTTTTTCGGTTCTTGAAAAAAAGTGAAGAACGTAAAACAGGGTGTGAATTCAGTAAATTAAGGTCACACTGTTAGATTATATTTAGTTTGCCATTTACTCTTCTTCAGCCAACGAGAAGGTGAAAACGTTCCCACTCAAACCCGGGGCCACCCTCCTGCAAGGGTCTCAGATAGCATGTATCGAACGTCTCCGCTTCCACTTGAGGCAGTAGGAAACATGTCCAATAACCTGCTTCGTCACAGAACCAGAAGTTAGGCTGATATTCGGAACTTTGGCCTTCGATATAAAATAGTGTCAGTAATGTCTGTGGGGAGTCGATTGTTACAGAATGTGCAGCATTTTCAAAATCCCTGTGTGTCCTTTGCGTGAGTGTTTGGTATACTGAGCGCTACTGGCAAGTAACCGGTGTCTGCAATGCTTTTTCCATGTCACTGTCCATCTTTGCCTTTTTCAGCCACAAAGAACTGTAAGTCTCAAGCCAGGCACGCTGTGTTCAGCAAGGGAACCTCACATCTCCTATGTTTTCTGATCAGTGGAAGCAGCTGTTGAAAAAGCAAAAAGTACCGTAATTTTAGCTATTTCAGTATATAACACACTCAAACAGCATGAGCACAACCGCCGTGTTTGCCTTCCCCTTTTCCCTAAGCCCCAATTACCACCATGTCTGCTGTGAAAAAAAAGAAAATTGGATTTAACATGAGGTTAGACACCTGTGAGCATGTACAGAGACAAATGTGTCCATAAACAGCATGTGGGCTTCTTCCAAAATTCACTTGTTGGGGGCAATATAGGAACTTATTTATTAATTTTGGCTAACTGCCCCGAGGACAAAACAATTATCCCCGTAGCAGGATACCCTCTTTCAGGTTTTCTCTGCTACCCCTGCAACAACCATAGCACTGCAATGTGACCTGCAACAAAGACTCGTGAAGCAACGTGAAACAAATGAACAAATAAATGCCGATGTTGAAGTCTTCAGATTATTTTTTTTCCATTTCCATCCGAACAACAAAACCAAGCCCGCAGCTACCAACCAGAATTTCAGATATCTCCATTTCTCTAAGAATTATGATGACTGTTGGTGTGTTTTGCAATGCTATGGGGCAGTGGTTTAATGCAAAATAAAGTTTTTGAACTAAAAGAATAAACCTATCCTTTAAACCTTTGACAGTGATTGCAGATCTGAGATCATTAACACAAAACATAAGCTGGAAAAATGTGAACCTCTGAGATGGGATGGATAGAAACATGTTAACATTTTTTATTTATTTATATATTGTAAACATTCTGGAATGCATTAACATGAAAGTGGTTTTGAAAATACCTAGTTTCAACTTTTTCATAGGATTCCAAAAGCCTTCTGTCAGAAATAAATGCCAGTACTCATGGAACAACCCAAAATTACACAATTGTATCATTTTAATTTTGTTTCATTTCCACGGAAAAAAATACTCTTCAGAAGTTAAAGCTTTGTTGGCACTGACTTGCAACTTTCCAGTACTAAAACTGGAATACATCGTTTCAGACCATGCCATCTAAGGATGCAGAAACCTTTTACATATTGCAATATACGTCAATACTTACTGATTAATATTGCAGTTCTGAGACACAGTAGCAAATTCACAAGTTAAAAAAAAAGCATAGAGTTATTTCAGATAATAAAGATATTTATTGTTGAAGTGTAGTCTAAAATTAAATATTACCTAAAACATGAATCTTGTCTTAATCTGATGGATGCTCAGGGCAAGATCTATTTACTTCAAACCATTCATCTATGCAGCTGTTGGATACAAGACAAAAATTAAAACAATTGACATGAATATCTCAGTAACATTTAGCGGTAAGATATGAATATAAATTGGTTTCTCAATTTCAATGACTAGTAGGATTTTATATTATACAAAGAAGTATATGTTATATACACACATCATTGGAAAATGTAATAACCCCAAACCACAGTAATAACTGGATATTAAACACCGCTGAAAAACTAAATTTCCTAAGTGTTAAAATTTTCTAAGGAAGCATTTTACAAGTTACTACCCAGGTTTTACACACAGGTTACTTCACTACTAACACTATAATCCATCTTATATCATTCATTGACATTTTATTTCCTGTAGTTACAGACACTTGTGAAAACAAATATGAAACAGGTATAAAAAGTGTTCCCCCCTTTTCCCCCCAAGTCCGTTAGCATCTGACAAAACACACAACCTAAACTCCCTAGCCATGATGTGCATGTTCCCCATATAGGTGATTTTGCCTTATTTTTTCTGTGGGCTTTTCATGCAAGCATGAAAAGACTATAGTAGGGAAAACTGACTTCAAAATACATTGGTGGAGATGCAGAAAGATGTCATTTTAAAAACATCTTTAGGGTTGCTGCTGTTGTTTCTTTGTTGTTTGTTTGTTTTTTAACTGTAAAAAGCGATTAAATTTTAGTGCTCCTTTAAGCACCCCTTGGAGGAGTTTTCCAATAAATGCAACCTTCTAGAATTTTATATGCATCTTGAGAAATACTTGCCCTTTATGATATATGCAGAGGCAAGGCAGTCGTGCTATAGTGTCTCCTTGCTGCAGCTCTTCCAAGCATATTGCACACTCCCCAGCATCTTTACTCAGCACATCCTCTGAAGAAAGAGCACAGAGTTAAACAGTTAAAACACACACTACCATAAGCAGAATGTTCTTTATTCAGAACATCAAGGCTAGCTACAGAAGATACTTCTTGTCCTGCAGAAAGCCATGTCAAGGTGAGGATCAGTCACATTTACACCAGCTGACTGAAGATTCCTGATGGGAGATATTTTAACGGCTTAAATTAAAATATGGTTACGATTCAGTTTCTTGCCTAAACACAGCACAAAATAAAGCCCTGTAGAAAGACGCTTTCTTTCTACAGGAAGGAAGGAGAAGAGGGGTAGCCATGATCAACAGCCAGTACCCTTTGGAGTTTATACTCTCTCGGCAGATCCATACCCCGCCACACAGGCTGCTCTGATCTGACCTCAGAAACCTGCGCTCTGAACCACGCAGCCGCAGCAGACACACAGCGTGCTGCCAACCCCCAGAGCTAAGCATTGGAGAAGGTGGGTTCTTCATGCAGATGACAGGTAATGCCTTCAGGGCTTTAAGGATTCATGCTAGGTGGGTTTTTCCTAGCTTCTACTTTCTTATCCATGCTCTGTTTTCACTATGGAGGTTAAGTACAAGCCTGAACGTAATGTTTCTCTGGACAGGACACTGCAGGTCATTAACGAAGTAAAGATCATCTTAACTTCTGAACACTCAACCTACCATTGGCTTTGTCTACTCTCCTATTCATCTCTCTTCTATACATTTGGCTTTCTTTTACCAGCCTTTCCGGTACTCATATTTCACACCTTCAACCTCCTCTTCTCACCATGTCAGCATGTTCTACCACATCCCATCCACATCTTCCTCAGTGTAAAATATGCAACTGTTAGCAATAGGAGTAGGAGTTTTCCATCAGGGAAAGATCAGTGCTGTATAGCTCTAGTGACCCAAAATTCCTGGAGACACTGATTTTTTTTGCAGCATTACCAAGTCCCATAACAAAGGAGAAGAAACTAAGTTACTAGGAATGCACAAGAGTTGGCTTTCACACAAAAGTTTCTGGGAAAATATATTATTTTTAATAAAAACCTTCTCTCTTGGACACTTCTCTTAGCCAGAACATGGGATGCAGAATTCCGTCGGAGCACAAACAGGAGATCACATAAGGACTCGTGTGCCAGAAGCAGGTTAAAAGTCCCCGTTAGATGTGACCTCACACAGTGCACAGAGCATTCCCAACAAGGGAACACGTAGCAACCAAGCTGGCAATCTGGCAGATCAGAGAGGTGTACACTTGGCAAAGTAAAGCCCATGCGTTTGAATTTCCACCGTTTCATGGGAAAAGCTTCCCTTTCTTAATCAAAAGGAGCCTAAAGGGACTGTTTATGGAGAGTACAGCTCCCAGGTACGACTGAGAAACCACCAGCTCTATGCTATTCTTTCCAGTGGCTCCAATACTCGTCACTATGACATTCCAAACACACAGAAAATGTCAAGTAGACAACTGAAATGCTATCGTTGCAGCAAAAAGTGAAATGAAATTAGGGCTACCTTGTTTTCCTTATAATGACAGCAAGCTGTCTTGCAGGTGCTTGGGTTTCTAAAACAGTGCTTATTGCAGTCTCTGCTATATTCATTGGTTATGCTAAAAATACTGTATAATGCCACCCACGTATGTAGCATCGTCATGAGGATTATGTGAAGAATATCGAACATGAGATGAATTGTTATAAAGTAAAATATTCAAAACTAATTAATAAACAGTATACACCTACCACAATGAAGAAAAAAAAATGTATTTTACACGTGGTAATATTATTGGTAGGCATTGCATTAAGAAATTGCTTCTGTTGTTCTATCAGAAGCTGTAAGTCTGCAAGAACATTAGAGGTACCCAAGAGAGAAAGCAATTTAAAACTATACAAAAGATCTTAAAGAACTCTTCTCTGTTGTTGCAAAATCCTGACACTAGGAACTTGCCCAGAAGAGGGTGCTAGGGATAAATACTTCCTTGAGGTCTTGAGGTGTTTGTTGTTCTGGTTTGGGTTTTGTTTCCTTTTTTTTTTTTTTTTTAATTAAAAGATACTTTAGTATCTGACACCATGAGGCAAAGACTCTCCAGACAGCATTGTCCTGTTACAGAGATATTAATCTTTGCCTGAGGCTCTCAGACACTACCATCCTAGACTGCCTCTTTACACAAGTACTTTGCCAGAAGTCCTATGAGCAGATCTACTCTCTTCCCACAGACAGGTTGCAAGAAGAAATGCCATTATAATGCAAGCATGTATCATATACACAGAGGATACTTAATGAAAGTAATTTTTTTCCATGAAGTCACTTTATCAGATCAGCAGCTGGTACCCAAAACAAAATGACACCAAGATACCTCCAGTGAATTAATCCCCAGCCTCCCTCCCTCAGCACTCTCAAGAGGGAAGTGTTTAGTCGAGTTTTAATGATAAAAATTTAAAAGCTGTCCAATAAAAATACAATTTATGAAAGAAAACATTCCTGTGAACTGCTTTCACATCATTGTCTGTTGTACACGTCTGGCTTATCGTGCGCTCCCCAAACTGTACAATGCTTGGGTCTGAACTGCTGCTGAGCAATTTAACAAGGTTCTGCACCTTTTGGCTAACATTAGGGCAAGATGCCAAATTAAACATTTCTATCTCCCACCAGCCCTGGCGTAAGTGTCTGAGACTCCTTTTCTTCCCTGTAGTACTCCTGTACTCTCCCCAAATGCCATTAGCCTTCCTCTTGCCAATACCGGCCCTACCGCAGAGGTCCCAGGCAAACAGGTTGCCGCCCTCCCGGGCTTCACCCCAGGCTTTCCCACCGGGATGAGCTGCCGGGCATGCAGCGGGCTTTGCCTAGTCATGCCAGAGGGAGCTGGTGGTAATGCTGACCACGGCTGGCATGGACAGAGCCTCAGAAACACGGTGGAGTTCTGCCACCCCTGCAGAAGAGATTTTCTTAATAGGTTTCAGTGCTCTTCTTCCTCTGAAATAATGAGGAGTCGGCATTCCCTGGTTCTTGTGTTAACCTTCCGAATCCTACCAGACTCTCGTGCAAAAGAAAAGCATAAATACTGAGGAAAATCGGTACAAAATAGCTAACTGCTATAAATGCCCATGTGCAACTTGGCACTGCAAGCAAACAGACTCCAAACCCATGTAATTATGCTCGTAATTGATTACACATGTGGAGTGACGATAGCAAAACCAAATCCTTCAAGGACCAACGACACTTTGGGTCTGACTCCCTTTTGACCATTTCAGGCGATTTGGATCGTCAATCCCAGATAAACAAAAGGAGTGAAAAAACCTGTTAGACCTGGATCCAGTCAGAATTTGTTCTGTACTTGTTTCCTTCAGCACTCCCCTGTACCAACACCGGCTTATACCAGATGGCAGTCAGGTTAAGGACCATTTAACACTGACTTTTAAATGTATCTGTTACGGAAAAATGTGTAAATCATTTTGCACAGAACCACTGCAGTCTGAACAATTTTTTTGTTTTCATATTTTCCTGCAGCAGAGTGATTCAGCAGATACATACGATGCTTCTTCTCTTTTCTCTTTAAAAAAGAAAAAAGAACAGTTTGAGATTTCATCAATGTTATGATTAAAACATTTATATGAGCGTTATTACCTAAATGGAAGTGGGAAGAGGAAATAAGCACAGGCCACATTTTTCCATTTCGCCCACACGTGGGTACATACACACTCATCACATCCATCTGCCTTGCACCAAATGGGAGGTAAACACTCCTCCACCCTCCCAGCTATTTGAACAAGTACTCATCAGCCAAAGACTAGTGTCAAAGATGAAATCTGGCAAAAGAGCATAGTATTTCCTTCCTGTGTCTGCTGAAGTACTTCCTCCTCCTCTCCTCTACCCCTGGTTAATAATACTCCTGTTTTAACTTCTGGTTGTCAGTAATTTTTCCTCCTAAAATTTTATCTTTTATCTTTACTGAAAAATAAATTCTACTCCACTCCTGCATTCATAGCAGAATAGGTAGTACCAAATTAAAATAAGATCACCTTGGCAATTTTGCACCTACTTTACCAATTAAAAACTTTTCTAGAACTTTTGAAAAACCTATCCAACAACTATCAAAGCCACCAACACAGTCATGTTCATGTTTAGAATTATAGGCAACACCTGTGATGAAATAGTCTGTCTGAGGACTGCAAAAACACATGCAATACATACCTTACGGATTAAGTCATTAAAATCTGTGCTACTGTTTTTTGTTTTTCTTTTTAGAACACAGACAGATACAGCCCTAGGCTCAGGAAACCCCAAGTCACAAATCATGGAGATGGCAATAGTATTTGGGGAGATATCACCTTATAAGCTGCAGTATTTTATGTCTCTCTAGGCATTCACTGGAAACAGAACAAGTTAGAAAGACCTTTGATCTAATCCAGTATGACAATTTTTCAAAATGTCTGTATTTTTTCTAAAACTTAAAAGCTTAGATGTCTGTGGAAGCTGTCACCGCAGCTAGCTTAACAGTGAAGGACATCACAGAAGTGCACCCTTTCAGGAATACGACTGGAATTTATCAGAACATACCTTCTGAACAGTATCTTATCAGCACTAAAATTGGTAAAATAAGAGCTGTAAGAGGTTAAAAATATCAGTGAAACTTCATTAAATAGAACATATTACTACGTATTTGTTACACATTCATTAACTTTTGTTGCTGATTACTAAAAACTCTAGCAGTTAAGTACTAGAGACTGTCTTTGCTCGTTTTTAAACACAGAGCATCAACTTCTAGACATCTAGAAGCCAACATATTTCTTCACATAGCATGAATTCATCCACATTGCAGAATTTATTCTGCAGCTGTCCCTGAGCAGCAATTCCCATCCCCCCAGGCAACTCTAGTTTTATATACTGAGCATGACATTATATGGTATAGAATATCCCTTCGGCCAGTCTGGGTCAGCTGTCCCAGCTATGCCCCCTCCCAGCTTCTTGTGCATCTCCCCGCTGGCAGACCGTACCCCCTTCTGGGATGATCCAAAGTTTTTCCTTACACTGTTACAAAAACAAGGAGACCAGAAGGATCTGCACATTCCACAGGTAACTATTCCGTAGCCAGCAAGTATGTGTGTATGTGATTACCATACTCTTATTAAATGTTACTGACTTGATTTACTAAATCTTCCCAGTTTTTGCCACATCTGTTTTTCTCCCTCTCCATTCCTTTCCAGCTATTTCCTACTATGCTTTCCTCCTCTTCACACTCATTTTCCCCAAAATATCATTCTCTCTAGACCTACTTTTTCTCCCACTCTCCTACCCCCCATCATCCCATTTAATTTACTGTTGCAATGCAGGCATTGAAGAAAGAAGGAAGACATTATTAGCCACTATCTGATACAAATAATATGGACAGACTTCTTATTTGGGGTTAATATCCTTGGGAGAAGTAGACAATGGAATGGAACAAAAAGGGACCATGATACAGAGTATGCTTCTCTCATGCAGCTCAGTAACTGTCTTTGCAAGCAAAAGCTTTTTCTCCTAGTCTATCCTAAGCAATAGGAGAGCAAGAAGTTTCTTTGGCATTCTATCTGTGCATCAGTATTCTGGCTGCCCCAAGAGGAACACCCTTGATTCAGCATGCTCTAGCTAGGGATCATTCTTGGATGACCAGGTCAGCCCTCCGCTGCTGCTCGAAAATTGAGGCAGAAAGGCACTCTGAAGGAGAGCTGATTCTTTAGTGCTCAAAGCCCTCAACAGCAGGAGAAAGATGGTTTGGTTGTCACTACGAAGATACTTTATTATCACTCAGAGCTTTCCAAGCTACAGGGTCTGCCAGCAGATTAAGCAAGGCAGAGCTAAAGCCATTAGGTTTGTTCACCTATGAAGACTCCACCTTCACAGCCAGAAGTTAAACTTGCACTGCCCTCAGTGAGGAACATACCTTCTGAAGAAACAGCGGGTTCCTGACCAGAAACATTTCTTATTGCTCTAATACAAGCAACCTCCTGTAGATGAGATGCAAGAGGGAAGATTTTTAACACCTAGCGGTTTTCCCTGAACCACAGCTAAGTGGTTTTCAGGATTTGTAACGCCAGCAAGTTGAGCATGTAGAAATTCAGAATTCAGCTCTGCTAAGTAACTTCAATCCAAATTCCCTTTTATACTGCTGAAAAAACTAATATCCATAAGCTAATCAAACACACACATTGCAACTTTTTGTGCGCTTCTGACAGGCACAATAACCCCAAACACCACTGGACAACTTGCATGATAATACCAAGAACTTAACTAATTTAAAAACACCTCCCCCACCACAATACACAAAAACATAACCTCTCTAAAACAAGCCAGCTACAACAAAGGTGACACTTCCTCAAATACTACAAAGTGTTTGATTAATTTTGGGGGTTTTGTTTGGCATCTCACTCTTCACCCCTTGCAATGTGGCAGCCCACTACAATTTCCTATTCAAAGTCCAAGCGTTATCCTTGTTTTCCCTTTCCCTCTCACCTTGCTCAGTGTTGGTCCAAGACTGAAATGTCTATATACAAACAGATACCCACCATGACAGACTTCCTGCAGAAACACTGCCTACAGTCTTTGGTACTCCCCTCTTAACACACAAACGTGAAGTGAAAGTCGCACAAGAACAGTATTTGCAGATGTACTGGGTTTGCGTGGCAAGGTTTTGGTAGCGGGGAGGGGCTACAGGGGTGGCTCGTGTGGGAAGCTGTAGAAGCTTCCCCTATGTCCGATAGAGCCAATGCCAGCCGGCTCCAAGATGGACGCACCGCTGGCCAAGGCCGAGCTCATCAGTGATGGTGGTAGTGCCTCTGGGATAACAGAGTTAAGAAGTGGGGAGAGGGGAAATAACCTGCACAACAGCAATTGCAGCCAGAGAAAGGAGTGAGAATATGAGAAACAGCTCTGCAAACACCCAGGTCAGTGAAGAAGGAGGGAGGAGGTGCTCCAGGCACCAGAGCAGAGATTCCTCTGCAGCTCATGGTGAAGACCATGGTGAGGCAGGCTGTCCCCCTGCAGCCCATGGAGCTCCATGGTGAAGCAGATATCCACCTGCAGCCCATACGCTGGGGAAGGCAGATGCCTGAAGGAGGCTTGACCCTGTGGGAAGCCTGTGCTGGAGCAGGCTCCAGGCAGGACCTGTGGAGAGAGGAGCCCGTGCTGGGAGCAGGTTTGCTGGCAGGACTTGTGACCCTGCGGGGGACCCACGCTGGAGCAGTCTCTTCCTGAAGGACGGTACCCCATGGAAGGGACCCAGGTTGGAGCAGTTCATGAAGAACTGCAGCCCATGGGAAGGCCTCACGCTGGAGAAGTTCATGGAGAACTGTCTCCCATGGGAAAGAACCCATGCTGGAGCAGGGGAAGAGTCTGAGAAGTCCTCCACCTGAGGAGGAAGGAGCAGCAGAGACAACATGTATGAACTGACCACAACCCCCATTCCCCATCCCCCTGTGCTGCTGGGGAAGAGGTGGAAAATTCAGGTGCAAAGTTGAGCCCAGGAAGAAGAGAAGGGTGAGGAGAACATGTTTTAAGATTTGGTTTTAGTTCTCATTATCCTACTCTGATTTGATTGGTAATAAGTTAATTTTCCCCAAGTCAAGTCTGTTTTGCCTGTGATGGTAATTGGTGAGTGATCTCTCCCTGCCCTTACCTCAACCCAGGAGCCTTTCATTATACTTTCTCTCCCCTGTCCAGCTGAGGAGAGGGGTGATAGAACGGCTTTAGTGAGCACCTGGCATCCAGCCATGGTCAACCCACCACAGCAGAATAAGGCCTAAATTACAATACTTGTATCACAACACCGTGCTGAGATAGAGGGAGGTAGCTGCAGAAGTTTCGTTGTTTCTCAGCAAACTCAACATTTGAGGAACTGGATTTAGATTTTTCTGGGACATTCTCATCTTTAAGAAGCTAATTCTGAGAAATAGCTAGATGCTTCCTGTTCAGACAGATACCGATCGGGTAGAGAAAACTTTTATTTATTCAACTTTTTGTTGAATAAAGATAAAAACTGAAATAGTAGCAACGGAAATACATTTTAGAGAGCAGGATGAGTATAAAAGCCTATATAGTCCTAAGAACCCAGATACAATTCTAATTAGGTAAACTAAGTAATATAGAGGGGAGAGGGATTTGTGCACTGAGGGGAAGCTTCTTTTGTAAAGCTGTTTGCTTCAGTGGCCACAACAGAAATCTATCTGCAACTTTAAGATACATGTTGTCAATACAAGCTACAGCGCTGCAAAAAAATTTTAAAGCTCAAGTTTAAATAACCCAGCTTTCATACAATGTCCAATTAAGGCATCTTGCTCATAGACAAAGTCAACTTTGCATCCCAGGACTCCCAGTGAAGAGCTAGGCTTTGAAAAAAGGCCAAGTAGTCTGGGAAATAAAGCTCCTCACTTCTGAGCAACATCTACAACCAGTGTACCAACTTTCTCAGTCTGTATTTATGCTTCTGGTAGAAAGTGTTGAGGTGAAATAGGTACTCATGCAAGATAAATTTTATCAACCCAACTGGACATGGGTTGTGCTCCTGTCCTGAGATTTATTGCCAGAGTGACTATGCGTTTCCACAGTGATTCAAGATTTGCTCTCAATACAATTATCTGATTGACTCCAAAACATCTGCTTTAAGCTGCAGTCTTTCCAACTTCTGTTTAGTCTGCTTGCAGTTTGAGATGCCCTTGAATGTTAAATCATCTCAAGATAGCTAAACAACTTTCTCCAAACTAGCGCCCCACTGTGCAACTCCCTCAGGAATAGTGTACCCCGGCACATACCATCTGAAACAAAAGCTGCTTATTGCAGCGCATGGAACAAGGAAGCTGCCTTTAC
The DNA here is from genome assembly GCF_964289735.1 of Phaethon aethereus. NCBI lineage: Eukaryota > Metazoa > Chordata > Aves > Phaethontiformes > Phaethontidae > Phaethon > Phaethon aethereus. The sequence goes on along the minus strand of NC_138582.1, from coordinate 124,713,968 downwards.
GCTGTTTTCTTGGGTTTTAATCAATGTTACATGACCTCTCAGGTTATTGGGTATTAATCTTGAATGTCAGGAGTTAAATCAAAAGTAGCATGTAAAGGGGCAAACTCACAAGAAATGCAACAGCAGCAAAATAAGTCTCCTTAGGAAACAGTGCAAGGAACTATCACTTGGGGAATACCTCCCCCTCGGCTTCATTGGGTAAGCGTGACTTACACTTCTCAGGGCTGACTTTACCATCAAAGAGGATCTTACACCACAAATATGCTACAAAAGGAGGAGTGGTTTGAGCAAATTGGCCAGAGGCAACTAGCATGTATTGCTGACAGAGTGATGCAGTTAGAGAGGACTGTTTCCTACAGGGAGCTGGAGATTGCTGGGATGAAGAAAACTTACAGAAGCAGGTGAGAAAGAAGAATATCAGTGTGAGATCCATGCATGCAGATCTTTTATCATTTTTATTCTTTGCTAAACAATGCTTCTCATCTTTGAGGAGTAAAAACAAAGCAAAATATTTAAGGGCTACTTATATGTACCTGCCAATCTGTACAAGCACTAAGAAACTACTATGATAGATGAAAAAAATCCATTTAGCCCTGCTGAGAACTTGGGATCACAATCCACGGATCCAGTCCAAAGGTGGCTGAACCACATGGTATCCCTCAGAGCAAGGGGAAGAAAATTAAGTCGGGTCACCAAGCTGAATACATTCAAGAAAAATGAGAGCGGCCCGAGGTGCAGCTTGCCTGGTGTAGCAGATGACTTTACCAAAGGTAAAAAAACCAAAACAATAAAACCCAAACCAAAACAAACCCCACCACAACCAACCAGGCATAAAACCCCAAGAGTATTTATCTACAGAAGCTTCTCTCCTGGTAGTAAATCACTTGAGAATCTAATTTAATGATTTAATGAAGAAAAGATACCACTGTGGTTGGGAGGAGGGTGAAGAATTCCTTTCATATACCATGCAGAGACAGTTTTCTTCAAGTAGCTTTATGGTCAGAGGGAAGACTTAGCTATGATGTTGTAAGTCTGTTAAAATGAACAACTTTGCCAAATTAAGACTAAATACTATTGCCAACAGTATTCGCAAAGACTGGGAAAATAAAGCAGAGCGTGGATGTGGCAGAGTAGGAATGACAGAAGATGGCTGTCTCTGACCAAGCTGAAGGAATGATCTTAAATTTGAAAATATCTTGCAAATGCAAGATGCTGATATGGTTGTACAAAAGCATCACCACTGAGGTTCGGAAATCCCTCTTGCTTTGGTAGCTTTTTAAAGTGACTAAGCTTATTTTATCCCCAACATGAAAGGACACCAAAATGACTGCAGAAGACAAGTTTTCCAAATGGCAAGGCTTCAACCATTCACCGTCACTGAAATGATGGTCAGAAGTCAGAGAAATTGCTTTGTAATGATTTTTAATTAAGAAGTTTTATTCTAGTAATGGTCTGCAAGAAATTGGGGGTGTGATGGGGACCTGCTGGCCTAATGAAATCTCTGAGAACTCTCATCTAACAACGTAGGTGAAGCAGGCATATTAGAAACCTTCACGGAAGGAAAGGGTAGGGGAATATTGTCCCTGAAGAGCAGAGGCAGAGAGGGAACGAACAGAGAAAACTGAGATGCAGTTAGCTAGCCTATTACTCTGGGCAATGTGGGTTAATTTAAATGGTGACTTGTTTTGAAGTTGGATGTAGCATTTGATTCAGCGTTTTGTTCACTTTGTCCTTTTTCAAGTTCCTATTCCAGGCTTCCTACAGGTGCCCTGAACGCACTGAGTTTTGCCAAGTCTTTTTTTCCAGTCTTTTAACATTGGCCAAATAACTGACTCATTTCTTTGCAAGCTTGCAGAGGAGTTTGGTTTGATCTGATGCAAAATGAATGCATAGGGAGCACTAAGGAAGATGGCATGAAAGATGAAACTATAAACCTAAGCTTGAGAGAGGAGGAAGGGAGAAAAACAGGTGTGTCTGACTAAGACGCTATTCTTAGGGAAGATATGATGCATTACTGAGCAACACACAATGAAAACACCGGTGCCAAAACTCAGTGTGCATAAAGTCTGGCTTATTAACCTCAGTGCCAGGTGCTAGGCCTACCGGGTGCTTTTCCCAGCAGGCTCGAGATCAGTCTTCTCCACGTTAAAAATGAATGGCTGGTGTCAGTGTGTGTACACAGGATAGGGATATAAATCACTGCAGAAGTTTTACTTGTCTGCCTTTTCTGTTCACAGCAGACTGAGTGCTTTTTACAAGCTACTCCTATTTTAAATGTGATTATCCTTGCGATATAGCTGGAATGCAAAACATGTCTGAATGCAAAAAATTCTGATAACATCAAATATTGAGTCGGGAGTTTTCAAAGCTGTCTCAGTTTTTCTGCTCTACACTAACCCATAATCCAGCATTATAATTTGTTCCAGAAAGGATAGAGATACAATATTTCTGGTGCTAACAGGTACCTACAGGTTTATAATACCCCAGTTAGATACAGAGTATATAGGTCTTTAATTTCAAGAGGGAAAAAAATACCCCAAAACAACCTTCCTTTACATGAAAAAGCAAATAGCATTATTTTCTAGATCCTAGCAATTAAGTAAAAGGCACCCACACAATTTCAACAGTACTTAGCAATTATGATCATTCAAAATAATGATACAAAAACATTAACATGGGAGATGTGTTTAAAAAAAAAGTTCCCAAAGACAATTCTCCAGTATTTGTTCAAAGTTTTAGGCACATAATCTTACACTATATTTCTGCAACCACATTAAAGTTTTTTTTTTCTCTTCATGTTTTGAATCTACAGGCTATCAAAACTATTGGACACCATTCTGACAAGGCATTTCAGCTAATAAAGCCATAGATTGAAACAGACTTTCTTGGAACTGTGGAGAAAAAAAAAAAGATAGAAGTGTTAACCAAACAATTCCTCCCTCCATCTCTTCGTTCTAAACAAATAAACATTATTTATGGGCTAAAAATTATCAATGAGTACTACATTATTGCTTAGCTACATGAAGGCTATCTATCTATATCTATAATACCTATCTATTTAAACTTCTATCTAATTAAACTTCACACAAGAAAAGAAGGAATGAGAAATGTGGTCAAAATTAATAACATTTGATATGGTTTTAAATTACAGATAGCTATTAGTGCAGGGTTAAAATGAAAGTTATCTGAGGTTTTTATGAGGAAATTTTAACAAGGTTTCATGAGTGTTAATATAGTTCAGCACTAAACCTAGCAATAGTGAAGTTTTTCACGTTTCAGCTGTGTGTTAGAACTTCGGGTTATTTCTGCAGCTGAACAAACCTGTAGCCACGTGAGACTTAGGCAAACTTCAGAGAGCGAGGAGGTTCCTCCAGGGAGGGTACAACAGGCTAGTCTAGTATTTTGTACCTATGTCAGGATATAATCAATGTAATCCCTGCCAACAGACAATTTACAACCCATTCTAGAATCACCGGATTTTGTTAAAAACACTAAAAGCTGGTATTTTTTTCTCCTGTGTAAGCAGTGATAATCCCCATTGTAGATGTGAGAGTACAGCTTGTTTTAGAAGAGTTGGACTTGTTCTACCACTGAAACCCCTGAAAAAGCTGGGCCGACTTCTTTTGTCATTGAAGGGTTGAGTCTGCAACTCAGAAGCACAAGACTATTTAAACAATCAAAGGGTAGCAGGTTCTAAGGAAAGATTTTAATCTGAAGAAAAAAATAATTACAAATGACATTTCAGGCAATTCTTTCAATTGATCTGCCCTTGGGGTAGTTTCTGAGCAAGAGGGAGTGCCTCATTCTTTTATATTTCTTCAGAAAAAAAATCCTGATCTGCAAATAATCTGTTCTAGTTCCTGTAGAACAGTGAGGAATTTAGGGAAGGAAATACCATGAAATTCCTACACAGATCACACAGTCTCGGTGAGATGTAGTTTAGCATTTGTTTTTAAAAACCTGAAGATTTCAAGCAGTTTTATTTCAAAATCCAGCCAATGAAACCTGTTCTCTAAGATTCAGAAAAGCTGTGCATTTTCAAGGGTTTTGTCACTACAGAGCAACTACAAAAAATAAGTCAGTTTGCTGCTAACAAATGAGTAAAATCTCAAGGTTTTAGAGGTATCAGCTTTAAAGACTGCAGAATTACCATACAAAATTAGGAACATTATTTCCCCTCAAGCTAAATTCCCAGCAGTCACAAGACTGCAGCAGTTGCAGACACGATTTATGACATCCTCTGAATGACCTCTCGAAGCTAAAGACTGATTAAGTGTAAGACATGGAAGGTAGCTCCTGTCTGCCCGCATCACATGATGCGGAGTCACAGCACCATGAGCGTTTGCTACCGAGCGAACAAACCCCTCCCTTCGCTTTCTCCAGCGTGCAGCGCTGCGTTGCCACTATATAAGAGAAACACAACGACATACAGCACAATATATCAGGTCCTCTCCTAACCCAACCTGAATCGCTCCTCGCGTCACCTGCGGGTGTTCTTTGTGGCACTGGCTCACAGGTGTATCTGCAATTTTCTGGGACAAGAATTGACTTTAGCAGCACTGTCAGTACCAAAACGAGACAACGGCAGTATCTGAGTTTAGGAGTAGCTTATAAGGAAAAGAAAGAACTGTTCAGCACACAAATGATCCTATTTTCTCTAGTTCTTTCAGAAACAAGCAGGCTTGTTCTATAGCTGTCAAAAGCTTTACTGTATTTATCCAGTGCTGCATATAAAATATTCCTGTAGCACACGTATGCTTTTATATAAAGGTGATTCCAATGTATTGAGAAAAAAAAAATTCTCAAGAACTGAAGTAAGTATGAGGTGACATTGCAGCTGTTTTGGCCAGGAGTGATTTGTGATGAATCCGTCACATGAAGTTCGGTCTAGCAGATTTCGGCCTGGCTCAAGGAAAGTATGCAGAGAGCCACCCACCAAATACCACCCAAAGGTTCATTAGAAGAGTCAGTCCCATTCACAACAAACCAGAGAAAAGTTTAAGATATGAATGGATGTGATCTCTGAAGTGTGTCCTCCTCAGCAGTATGCAAGCATGTCAACTCTACTCCATTACAGCAAGAAAGTTTAGCGTAATCTATTGAGCATACCCTAACTGGACCATGAAAGCGAGCTGTCACAGCTTCTTTACAAATATATGTTTCCCTTTCTCTTACATGAAGAGTAAAATAATAAGCAATGTTGATCCCCCAACCACCACCACTAAACCTCCAAGATTACATTTTACCAAGATAAATGAGGTAGTCTGCAGTTCTGGGAACTGCTGTTCCAGACATTCGAAGCACTTCCCTCTCAGCTACAGTATGTTCCCATTTCAGGAGCTTTCTTCACAGCCACACCATTTGAAATACACAGCTTACTTTTCTGATTCCATAGCAAAGGGTTGACACTTTGTGGGTGTGGAGGAAAGATAAGAGACTGCAACCTCTAAAAGTGCTGCAACTCCACGCTACCACAGACTGACCCAATTCATCCACTGACTGAGGCTGAAATGGGGTTACCGAAGTAGGTCCTACCCTCTTTAGGAGGTAGGTACATGCTGAACTTCAGTGTGGTTTTATTTAGTGACATTTGTCAGCATTAGTCTTTAAAATGAGCAACCTCCCTCCCAACAAACCCGAACTGTATCAGGCTGCTTTTGCAGTGATGCTCTTCTGGGAGGTACCAAAAACTGAAGGAGAGATTTGTGATGGTTGGAAGGAAATACAACTTTACTGAACAAAAGGAATGGAGATCTAGAGTTTGCCACTGTTCCTCTTAGCAGTCTGGGTGAGCAGCTATCCTCAGCCTACACTGGTGAACACCAGTGAAAGTTTCCTCCTTGTTCAAACTTACCAACAATTCCCAAAGTGAGGAAGTACAAACTAATCTATTTTAATCAAGTTCTTCAACCACAGTTTCCCTCCTTAGAACCGTAACAATGATTTGCAAGACAAGCTATGAAAGTTTGCGCTGATATTATACCGATTCACAGAATAATGGCTGTTCCAATGTCCAAGGTTAAAATTTTATTTACTATAGTAATGGGTCTACTGTCACCACATTAAGCAAAATCTCAAAGTTCAACAGATGTTCAACAGTTATAATTATTTTCAAGAACTGCTGAAGAAAACAGTTTTAAAGTGTCTGGGAAACTGAATGAACCTCCTACGTACTCTGAAGGATGTTCATGAGTACACAAGATCAAAACAAGGGTAAATGTCACTATTTTAACTGCAAGCACGGGATAAGTGTCTGTTTACATGTCCTGTTAAACTACCTCATAAAGCAGGCTCTTCTCCCTCCCCAGCACCCCTGAGGACAGAACACAGAACCATCTAGGGCAGAGCAAGAAGCTAGAAACTTTTAGCCAAGACTTTGTTAAACTCCAAAAATGGAAGAATTAAGAAATTCTATAGAGAAATTTATACCTTGGATAAAGCAGAATGAAAGAACTGATTTGCCTTAGTATTACTTTGCACTGCTTTGCTGAAAGTCTAGTCCTATTAAAGGATGAGGACAAGGAGGAAGGCTTAAGCTTTTCCAGGCAGACTGGCAAGATGCCCTTTTGCAAGGTCTTTTAGGGTATGATCTCAGGAACCTTGGCAGAGAAGTGAACTTGAAGTTAGCAATTCTTTTCATTCCAGACTGAAGTTTTGAATGCATTAGTCAAAACAGTTGACAGCATCAGCCCTGCTGAGTAAAATACTCTCCCTTTTTTTGTGCACAGAAGTGATCAAGGAAATCAGTTCTGCCTACTGCAGTGACTTACCGGAATCACGTATTTCAGTGGTCCAAACGTTAGGTTATGGTGCACTATTTTTCTTCCCTTCTGCTGAGCTATATAAACTAAGTAAGTTCTAGTGCAAGTAGCTTGGTTAAAGATGTTGAAACAGCCACCAATCAACACAGCTTATAGCTGGTGTTGGAAAAAATTATGTCAGTGCCATTCACAAAGAATGTTTCCAAAATATTTTTATTTAGTCCTTTAGATGACTCATGCCAATCTTCATGTCTCTACTTTTGATCAAAATGCATATGTTAGGGCTGCCATTTACATGTCAACAACTCTTCTAGCAGGATTATTGCTCATACAGATTCCAGCTCAGGATTCTGACGCTCACTCGCACGCAGGCCTCAGCATGTGGCAGTACCAGCATTTCTCTTTCCTCACAAGACAAAACTTAACCCAATACCTCAAACTGATTTAGAATAAACAGTGTATTTAAATCCCCGTGATAAAACCCTGATTTGCATCCTTGGTAGTCTAAATCAGTTGCACTGCTGTGGCCCAAGTCACTTTGAATTTGGTTAAATGGCACGGGAATATTTGGCTAGCTGTACATGGCATTAGGTTTGAACACCCCAGAAGACAAAGTACGTTGCGGGAAGAACACACAGAGCTTCATCCATGTCTTCCTTCCAATAAACCTATCTTAATTTTCAATATTCTGTCTGTAAAAGTCTTTCCACATACTAATGCTCCATTCAAAACAGACCTGGATAAACTTTAAATATAAAACCATATTTGTAATCCCTGCTATCTGTGATGTTTGATTCCCTGCTCTTTTTTGGTGTGATAGAGCTAAAAAATTCACTTATTGCAACTTAAAAAGAATTTTGCATTTGTTGGAAAGTCATGACCTTGAGTAAGGAAAAAACATCCAGCAGCTCATGCACTGGATGTCTCAACATTCTCTCTCTCTTGAAATTACACTAGCAAAAGCTTTTCCCCTTGAAATGAGCCACAATAAATATATTGGCCAATAATCAGACCAGCTGCCGTATCTGAATTAAATGCAGAGCGGTCTGAGTGAAAGCAGCACTGATGTCAAAGCAGCACCACCCCTGAGCAAGCGGCTTTGAGGAGACCCGCTTAGAAAGTTTCCAGTAGAACAGCGTTCCAACACAAAGTGCTGACTTGATGAAACCCAAAATATTCCACAGGAATGTGCTAATTCAATCAAAACTTTTGAAAGAGGACAGGCCGGCTCGCTGAGCCAGCCAACCAGTCTGGTGAGCTGACTGGCTCTCCCCAGCTCTCCGGGGTCATTGGCTTCCCCATCTGGCCAGGTGCCAGGCTGCTAGTCCCTGCTCTCAGAGGGGCCCTTTAGTAATAATAATAAAGTCTTACAAAATGTTCTGAGAAACCAACAAAGGAATTTTAAAATGAAAACCAGAATTACTTCAGAACCAACTGCAAGGTTTCTTCAAGAGGAACTGGTTGCATTTGTTGCAAAGCGTCTAAAACTTGTGCCCCTAAAGTCACAAGTCTCTCCCGTGTCTTCTCAATTTTTATAAAACACTTTGCAGTGAAAAAAAAGCATCAATACTACAACAACACAAAATGAACAATAATTATATTCAAAACCTAAACTTCACCAGATAGGTCTAACCATTAGCAAGGAGTTAAAGGCAAGTTGCTTCCATGGCACTAAGTAAATTTAAGTAAATACCCCTGCCTGACCAAAACACAGGGCTACCTTGTAAGCAACATCTTTTGCAGAGGAGTCCCTAAGTGGGCTCCCTGCATAACTCACCGTGGCAAACTTGAACAAGGTGGTGCAAGGGGCCTCATTTAACACTCTGGAGAAGCTCAAAGTAATAGGTATGGCTATATAATATTTTAGCAGGTTAAAAAAGAAAAAATTATCCGTCAACTAGCAAGTAACCCATTTTCTTCATAAAACTGGCTTTGACTAACCAGTGCATGGGACCTACTCCGGCTTCTCAGCAACTCAGCAAGTAACAATATGAAAAGAGTTTTTAACTGCTGAAAAAAGCAAGGCTATTTAAGATAGTAACACCAAACACCACAATGTTTTTGCACAATTCCATTCATTTAACAAGCTTTTGTGTCAAAACGCCTAGATATTCGTTCATGTGTGAGTACCACAAGTAGTTTAAGACATGTGGAACAAAGTTCCACAGAAAAAAGAAAGAGCTCTTTTTACGTGCTAAATTGAATTAGCAATGAGATCTCTGTTGCAGGCACGTCACATGATTTTGAAAGAATAAGGCTAATAAAATGCACGGATTTATTTATATGAAAATCAGCACAGTTTTCAGAATAGATCTGGGACAAATTTGTGACCACCCTCTTTCAGGAAAGACGTGTAAATCAGACATCTGCCAGAGTTTGCAGTACACTGACCCTTCCTACTGCCAAATGCAATGCACAAAGGTAGCTCAGAAAGCAATTAGAGATTGGCTGGAAGGACTCATTAATTTTTTTAAACTTCAAATCACACTAAACAGTCTTACAACAGTTTTCTGTGGAAGACTGTATGCCTCAGACTCACATTTATAAACAAAGAAGGTTTGTCTTCTCAGAATGACAAAATACGTACCATTTGCTCCCCGCTGTTTCTTCGAAAGAACAGCTAATACATTTACAGTATCATGAGGAAACACATCTAGAACAGAACTAGACATAAGCACAGTTCAATCCCACTCCTCAATTTTTAAACATTTCAGCACCTGCAAAGTCTATGGCTCCTTTTGACTAGTGGCTTAGACAGGTTTACTCTTCGCTGGGTAAAGAACTGGCTGGACAGCCGATCCCAGAGAATTGTGGTGAACGGTGTTAAATCCGGCTGGCGGCCAGTCACAAGCGGTGTTCCCCAGGACTCAGTTTTGGGGTCAGCCTTGTTTAATATATTTATCAATGATCAGGATGAGGGAATCGAGTGCTCCCTCCGTAAGTTTGCAGATGACACCAAGTTGGGTGGGAGTGTTGATCTGCTGGAGGGTAGGAGGGCTCTGCAGAGGGATCTAGACAGGCTGGATCGATGGGCAGAGGTCAATTGTGTAAGGTTTAATAAAGCCAAGTGCTGGGTCCTGCACTTCGGTCACAACAACCCCATGCAATGCTACAGGCTTGGGGAGGAGTGGCTGGAGAGCAGCCTGGTAGAAAAGAACCTGGGTCGACAGTCTGCTGAACGTGAGCCAGCAGTGTGCCCAGGTGGCCAACAGCATCCTGGCCTGTATCAGAAACAGTGTGGCCAGCAGGAGTAGGGAAGTGATCGTGTCCCCGTACTTGGCACTGGTAAGGCCGCACCTCGAATATTGTGTTCAGTTTTGGGCCCCTCACAAGAAGGATGCTGAGGTGCTGGAGTGTGTCCAGAGAAGGGCAATGAAGCTGGTGAGGGGTCTGGAGCACAAGTCTTATGAGGAGCGGCTGAGGGAACTGGGGTTGTTTAGTCTGGAGAAGAGGAGGCTGAGGGGAGACCTTATCGCTCTCTACAACTACCTGAAAGGGGGTTGTGGTGAGACGGGTGTTGATCTCTTCTCCCAAGTAACTAGCAATATGATGAGAGGAAATGGCCTCAAGTTGTGCCAGGGGAGGTTTAGACTAGATATTAGGAAAAATTTCTTTACTGAAAGAGTGGTCAAACATTGGAACAGGCTGCCCAGGCAGGTGGTACAGTCACCACCACTGCAAGTATTAAAAAAACGTGTAGATGTGGCACTTCAAGACATGGTTTAGTGAGCATGGTGGTGTTGGGTTGATGGTTGGACTTGATGATCTTAAAGGCCTTTTCCAACTTGAATGATTCTGTGATTCTGTGAATTACTTGCCACACAAAATTGAGAGTGAAAAGAAGGCAACAGACAAAAAAAGGAGGGAAAAAAGCTTATTTTTCTTCTAGTAGTAATAGGACTAGGAACCACCAGTGGCCAACACAAGCAAATGATGCTTACTTGGCTCTATTTGAGTATGTATGGCATAAAGCCAACAATGAGAAAGTAAAATAAAGAGATTACTTCCATGTTGGAAGAAGGTATCAAAAGTTGATAGCAGGATCTTTTCTTCTCTCAAGGAAAACTTGAGATACTCTTCTTACACCTTATGACAAAAAGGCAGATCCATCACTGAATCTCCTCATAGAATCATAGAATCTTTGGGTTGGAAGGGACCTTTAAAGGCCTCATAATGGCAAACAGCAAAATATACAAGTAAAAAAAGCATGCATATAGACATTCAGATGGAATTCTGGGCTTGTAATCATGGCAGCATTGAGTTACCAATCTGCTAGTTAATTATCTTTCATTAGCCTCATTAAAGGGATCACAATCATACCACAAAGTAACAACTAAGTGCTGCACAACTCTGAAGCCATATCCTCAATTTCTTTGTGCTGCAGTAATTTAAATAACCAGCTACAGGCTATAATTTAAGATTTCATCCACAACTCCGGGAGCTAACAAGATGGAGTTACAAGGATCAATGCACACTTCTATTAAGTGTTTATGAGAAGGAGACCATACTTCTAAGTCTCCCTCTCAAACCAGTCTATATAATTTAGTAGTCTTCTCTTTTCAACCTTATATAACCATTTCCTAGAATGAGTTTGAGGCGTTCTATACAGCAGATGTACTCCTAAGTTGAGAAATGACATGTTGCTGGTAATAACTCATATTGCATCGTTCCACAACTGCTTCTGTCATGTTGCAAATTTTCCAGAGTGGCTTCAGGTGCCACTCACAGGTTTTACTTCCACTCATTGACTTCACAGACTGCACAAAGGTAGCCCAAAGGAGCTCCAACCAGCAGTGTGCCAGCTGAGAGAAACAGTGCAGGAAAGAAAGGGAAGGGGGGGGGGGGGGGGGGGAAGTCTGATGAACATCACAAATGATACTGAGATACTGAGAGGTTACATTATGTAATTGCTGTACCTTTGGAAAAAAGTTAGTCAGCTGAGTGCATGTGTACATGTGGGAAGCAGTAGGGGCAAAGGATTTCAGTCAGTCAACTCTGTGCACATCCCAGCAGCTGGATTACCACTGGAGCTTGCTCTCTGCCAGCTTGCCTCCTCCTGCTCCACCCTAACTGATCCCAAGTGCATTATCACTCCCTGACTGGGGCGACTAGCCTGCTTCTCCCTTAATGTTCAACATCGCTCAGGATGCAGATTTCTATCAACTTGTCTTGGAAAGTGCTCAGTCCTAAATTTAAAAAGGCAGAACTAAGAGGAACAAAGCCCCCTCTGTTAGATGAAGTCAACCTTCTCAAATATATGTGTGGTAACACCAGGAGAAAAAGAAATATTTACTTTTCCTGAGTGCTGTGCTTTGAAATGGATTTCACAACTCTAAGTATATGATTTCAAATTATTTTTGCAATTAAAGGCCGGCATTATTGCTATCCAGACAAAGCATAAGGTGGGCCCAACTACCCTTCAAGACTTGTTCCAATAAAAAAAATCCAGTATAGGATACCTTAACAGCAAGGTGCCAGGAGGGTCAAAGAGCCCATAACACTGCAGGTTATTTATGCAATAAATAAGTTATGTTGGAAGGGACCTCTGGAGTCTTCTGGCCCAGCCCCTTGCTCAAAGCAGGACCAAGGTAGGCTAAGTTGCTCAGGGCCTTGTTAGTCAATTTCTGATCCTCTCCAAGGATGAAGGTTGCACAACCTCTTCAGGTGCCTGCTACTGTGTTTGACCACCCTCATTGTGCGGCATTTCTACCTTACATTGAAACAGATTTCCCTCTGATACAACTTGTGACCACTAACTCTCAACTTTTTGCTGTGCACCTCAAAAATAGTCCAACTTCTCCTCTACATTTTCTTTCTAATGATCTTTTTTTCTCACATATTCCACATCTGATGACTGGCGAGCAATAAGCTCATTTTAGTGAAACTTGCTAATGAATAACAAAAACATACGTATCTACCAGTCCTTATGAAGTATCACATACCCAATCAGCTGAAGGAGAAAGTTCTTTAGCTCCTGCAAGAAAGGGTCACTTTCTTGAATAATGTGCAAATGCACAGTGCATCAAGTAACGCTCCTTAATAATGTCCCCAGAAGGAGACTTGATTGACCTACCTCACTACTTGATGTCATTAGATGAGAGGATGTTTAAGCTACGTGTATCTCAAGTAGGCACTAAATGTGCACTGACAAATATCTGATCTTGTGGTAAAAAATGGAATAAACACACTCAAATAAGAATAATTTTATATTTGCAGAGCAAGTCAACAGTGTAAATTATATTGGCATGCAGTATAAAAAAAGACCAAGTTCTTAGGAATTACTTTGAAAAAATAAACTACAAGCAAAAAAACATACATAATTTCTGAGTCCACTGAACTAGTTACCAGGGTATTTTATTAAATAAAAAAATCATTATCCCTCTAATCTTTAAACTGAATAAGTAATTATCAGCTTACTTCATTCTTACCATTGTAGGTTATCCTTGGTTTTGTCAAACACATCACAAGATGTAAATCCATTTCGTCAGAAGACACAAATTTTGAACATACAGGGCACTTGAATCCTATGGAAAATAAAGATATGTGAATACACTCAACCACGTTGCAAATATGTATATTCAAGCCACAAAACTATTCTGCACACAGTAAAAGAACAACAAAAAAAATCTGGCAGCTTTTTAGTTTTGACCTGACATTTCTTACATTAATATAATTCCCTTGATTTCAAAAGATCAATGGACCATTGTTTCTGCAAATTGATCTGTTGCCAATTGCAAACATGTCAGCACCTTTGGAACACAAGCTTCCCCAACAACTCTAAGAATCATTTAAGACAAGAGTAAGAGGATAATATGACTCTACTAAAATAGAAATTAGAAACGTGTAGAGAACATAGACATTAAAATCTGAACTTGGGCAGGAACCCTGAGTTAACATCTTCATTTTTACCAGGAATAGCATTGAGACTTTAACAAAGGATCTCAGTTTTACATCTCATCATGCAAGCTGCAGCATCTTTTACCAGTCTGGGGCACAGGGAAAACATTAACGCAGGGGTGTCACCTCACCTACTGAATCACTAATATTTCCTGTAGCACTGAATTTGTTTGAATTCTCTCATCCTACCCAAGCATGACCTTGTTTAGCTTTTGAGGTCACAGCCTGAAGCAATATGGAGTAAAGAATAATTAAGACAGTCTGGATGGTGATGCAACTGCATAATAGTCCATGACAAAACTGCTTAATACTTTAATTTATGTCATTACCAAAGACAGCAGTCTTCCAGTTAAAGAACAAGATTGGTTGGACAAGTTTTACGGTCCACAGAAAAGTCTGACTGATTTTGATCTGCTGAATAATTAACACACAAGTGAGAGACAAAAAGCCACCAGCAGGGATCTTGATGCATAGCAGCTGTTAAGGAGTATAGCTACAGGACAACATACGGCAAAAATATCTAAGTCCAGCCTCAGTGCAAGGGAGCAACTTTTTCTTTGATGCTCTTGAGAAGTAATGATGCAGGTATGTATAAAAGACCACTGCACCTTCCACCAACACCTGGTCCTGCTCCCACATGTTTTAGTTTGTTGCCCCTTACTTTTGTACTTCTAACCTTGGGAGCCCACAATGAACTGGGTCAGTCAAGGGTGACAAGCGACTTGATGCCGCACTTTCAAGTTACTGATGCCTGAGAATTTTGATCTTTACTGTTAATTATTATCCAGATGTAGATCAAGCAACTAACCTAAAGCATTAGCACTTGATAGAAGTAATGCACGTTATTTACCAAGACAATGACTTTTATTTCTTTAGTGCAGTTAATAGGAAGCAAGTCAAAGCGGACAACTGGTAACACCCATGAGGAACTCTGAGCAGCAGCTGAACCTGTAGTGGAAACCACTTCCTGAGATAAAGTACAGATCTGATTCTTCCCATTTTAGTCATAAGCAGTTCATATCTATTTCTTCTTGTGTCAGTCTTGCACATCAGTTTAAATATTGCTCTTCTCTCCTTATTTTTAATCCTCCTCCCCCAACCCACATCTTTAAAAACAACAGTTACAACCACAGGTTAATAAGCATACAACAGCCAAACACATCTTTTGGAAAAAAAAAAAAAAAAAACAAGCTGAAAGGATTAATTTACTTGTAGAAAGTTTTGTCAGTGACCTTTCAGCCACTGTGTAACCTCCTTCCCCCAGACATCTCAACATGACTAAAATCAAACTTAGTATCCCAGTCTTCCAAACACTCAAAACCACACATAACTTTTTTGCTATGGTTTTCTTAAAAACTGACTTGGGCTAAATTTTCTCTCAATCCTTATCAGCCTAATGCAGCCAATTACTCCTAAGTCTAGTCAAAACCTACTAAGACCCATGCAATATTCTCTTATTCTATAAGGCATAATTGACAACATATTTTGATGTGACAAAGCACGTAACTTCCTTATATGCTACAGACTGAGTCCTGCTGTGCCAGAAGGGAGTGTTTGCATTACAGCAAGTTAACATTTATATTCATGGCTAGTTAAGCACTGGTACAGTCATTAACAGGTTCCCTCTGCTTTCTGCACAGAACCCTTCTAGCTTATTCCCTAGGGTCATCAGCATGTCTAATTGAGAGTGACAGGGGGCAGGGAAAATCATCGGTAGGTCTTTAGAACCATTGCTAAAGTTAACAGTATTTTTAAGACTGTACATATGACAGGAATGCTTGGAGGGAATACTTAAATCCAAATAAAACAGTAGGGAGAGGTTGGGTAGATAATAATGTGATGATGGTAATAATAATAACGCTTTACTTAAAACCATGCTTAAAGATAGACAGCTGTGAAAAAAAATTTTTTTTCTGGTTATCCACCTAGAGTATTCAGCTGAATGTGCTTATACTACCATGTACCTGCCCCTAAACCTAGTAAACAGTCTGCATTCTAGCAATAAAGTATCTTGTGGCTTGTCCAGTGTCAAGGGGGATCTGAAGGTAATAGTTAAGCAACTACAAATATCCTCCTGACACAGCAAGTCTGGGATATCTGACTGCTGTAGCTCTACTCAGCATGCAGAACAGTACACTGAAGAACCGAAGTAGTAGAGGAAATGGACCAATATAGCTGCCAATGGTAAAGGTATCTTTGTGGAAAAGATGTTTTTCCAGTGACCAGGATCAGCTGCATGCCAGAGACTAGCATAACAGCAGAAAAACAGTCTTGAGCTCACAATACTTGCTGAAGCATTTTTCAAACACAAGTGAAATCCGACTTCTCATTCCTTCACAAGGTTCTGCTGCAATAACCAGCTCCTGCATTTAGCCATCTCCCCCAAGAGATGCACAGTGTGTTTTGTGTGAAGGAAATTACCACTTCCAACTCCTTTAGTAACCCCAAAGAACCAATTATTTTGACTGTAGACACAATATTTATCTTTCTCAAATACAATTAAAGTAAATAAGTGAACAATCAACACTGTCCACAAGCCAGTTAGAGGTCCTTAAAAAAAGCTGGTATTTTCACACCTTTCCTCAAATCAGAAGGCAATAGTTTCATGACCCAGTTTACAATTAAGTACTCCATAAGAACAAAGGCTCTATTGTACCACTGCCTAGCAAGCTAACAACTTTTATAGCCTATGTTTGTTTTTACCACCAGTCTCAAGGAGCAATTCCGATAACTTGAATAAAGTGTCACATGACTAACAATCAGTAACAGGTCAAAAATAACTTCCTCTCTACATGACTTGTTTTACTAAGTTTTGCAGATAAACAATGCATTCACAGTCGTTTGGACAACAAATTGGAAGTAGTCCTCAGATAAGGTGACATTACATGAAACGTCCTCTAAAAACTACAAACCTCAGTTAACTACTGTCTCATTCCCTTTACAAGGGGAGTGCAAAAGATAATGCATAGTTCTAGGTAAAAATCCAGCTCTGATGAAGGTGTTGGTTTCACTGAGTCCCTTACCCTCATCCAAGATGAGGAACTATCACCTTTGTATTAGGGTCATCACTGTTTGTCAGCGTATCACTGCAAAGCTGTCCTTCCTTCTCCCATAGCAGAGAGGACATTGCCTGTATACAACCTAAGTCAGGGGAAGAACCACCTCTCACCCCATTCTCTTTCTGTACAGCAGGAAAGAACTGAGCACCAAAACGGAGCGAGCACATGCCTCTAGCTGACTTTTACAACTGCATGCTTAAGAGGCAGGGAGACAAATTCTTGCAAGCTCCCATCATCTAGTTTCACAACCCTGACTACAATACTGAAAGTAACACATTACCTAAAACAAAACCATAACCCTGGAAAAAAGTACAATTACAAGAAAAGACAGACAGAACAAAAAGTTGCAGCACAGCTACTAGAAAATCCCAGATGGCACAGAAAGTTTGAAATAACTAAAGCTGTGTAAGTAGCCAGATTTAAATATTCAGAAGTGAATTCTCTCTCTCAGTGTCTCTTGAATGTATCACTTTCTTCAGACTCCACTGTCTTCTGCTAACGAACCTCCGGTTAGCCAAGAAATCCCATCTTCTCTCACATCCATCTACTGAACTCATAACTTTCATCTCTGGCAGGCTTGGAGACTATCCACAGGGACAGGTTGATGGGTGGCCACTCTATCCATACCAATTTCAACCTCCTATTGATATCTTACTGTATTTGCCTTGCTTTGCAAACATCAGACTGTTTGACTTGCAGTTCGGAGCATAGTGAAGCAAACAAAAACCATCCAACAAAAAACAAATTCCTGGACCTCTATAATTTTTGCAAGATCATGTTGGCACTGATTCTGGAGTATCTGCTTTGTGGTGGGAAAAAAAAGAGCCAAGAGCTTCCAGACAATACAGTGCAGAGTGTCACAGAATTGCACATAAAGGAAACACGTTAAAGCAGTATTAGACTTGCACAGAAGAATGGATGATGCTTTAGGTCAATATTTAACAGCTGTAGCAAGAAATAACCATGAATAAAATCTGCATCAGCCTGATCAGAGTAACCTTTCAGCAGAAAACATCTCAACCGGAACATTGCCAAAAGTAAACTGAAAGTATAACGAGACCAGCTGTTCTTTTAAAATAAGTGTGCAACACATTAGTATTTTAATTTTTTGTACCCATGTGTTTTCAAATAAGATGGATAAATCCATCTTGGTTTACATTTAAAGAAGTCATGAGAAAAGATAAATCCTTGCATACACATACTTTTCTAAAATGTATTTGACGGTAAGGCGGCTGACGAATACTACTTACATACTTGCACTTGTTCTTCCATGCTTAAAAAAAAATAAGTATAGTAAGCACAGCATCCAGTAAGTATGATGGTATGAGGGCGGTATGCACGATTACTTTCACACAAATAAAGCCTGCATAATGATGCTAAAACAAAACAACACAGATAATACCCTCCGCCCAATAAACAGGAAAGACCTCGCATAATCAGAGAAACATCTTAGAAAGAACCTCAGGAGGTCACCAAGTCCATCCCATACTCAGAAAGTGGGTTAAACTTATTTAGAGGCTTTAATCTGCCCTTAAAAATCAACTAGTGAAAGATTTTACAGACATCCTAGACAACCTACAATGCTGATCAGCTATTGCTAGGGAAGAATCTTCCCTTATCTCTAATCTGGCAGCCTTCACTTACAAAAAAGGTTGTTTACTATGTGTTCAGTAGACATGAAAAAGTCAGTAATCCTCCTCAGTATAAAAAAACATGTTCACACTGGAAAATGTATGCCCTTTGTCTTTTTTTCCCTAGTCTGAAAAAGAATGAGTTACCCTAATCTTTCCTCAGACCCTGATGCCCAAACCTTTTATTCCTATTGCTGTCCTCTGGACTCTCTCCAACCTTGACATACTGCATTGCTGAGAACTGGGCAGAGCTTTCAGGCCAAGGCTTCAGAAGTCCTAAGCAGAAATTAGTAGTTACCTATCTCATCGTTCTGTTACGCTACATGTTGAATATATATATATAAAGATCTATCTATACACAGAGATGTACATACCTATATACACACACATGTACATTTTAAACAAACCAACAGATTATTGGCTCATTCCTTTTATGACCTATAACAATCCCTAAATCTTCAGCAGAACTGTTACTAGGCAGGTCCCATTTTTTAGTGGTACATTTTATTTCTCCTCACATTTAGTAATTCTCACTTGTCTTTTTTAATCAATCATGAACATTTTTCTAACATGTTAAAAACAATTCTTAACTCCAATTTTGCCCTCCATAGTGCTTTCAGGTCTTACAAGTTTGGCATTATATTTCCTTTTTAAAGCGCCCACTCTCCAAAAATATTATTGAAAACAGACCCAAAGTGTGATACTTGAGCTAGAGTATTGTGTCCAGTTCTGGGCTCCCCAGTACAAGAGAGACAGGGAACTTTTGGAGAGAGTCCAACAGAGGTCTATGAGGATGATTAAGGGACTGGAACATCTCTCATATGAGGAAAGGCTGAGAGACCTGGGGCTTGTTTAGTCTGGAGAAGAGAAGGCTGAGAGGGGACCTTATCAATGTCTATAAATCTCTGAAGGGTGGCTGTCAGGAGGATGGAGCCAGTCTCTTTTCAGTAGTGCCCAGTGATAGGACGAGGGGCAATGGGCATGAACTGCAGCACAGGAAGTTCCACGGCGATGGAGCACTGGAACAGCCTGCCCAGAGACGTTGTGGAGCCTCCTTCTCTGGAGACCTTCAAAACCTGACTGGACATGTTCCTGTGCAACCTGCCCTAGGTGATCCTGCCTTGGCAGGGGGGTTGGACCAGATGATCTTCAGAGGTCCCTACCATTCTGTGATTTGAATTGCTCTCCTAGAGCAGCTACAGGATTTTTTTTCCACCTGTTTCAGCATCCATGTACTTATAGACCATATTCTCAAAGTTTGCTAATGAGAATATAAAGCAGAATAGCATAAACATTTTATTAAAGTCAAAGTATAATGCCTCTACTTCTTCCATGTCTTCCTTTTATATTCAACTGCATAGAGGACTATGAAGTGGGATTGTAAGAACAGCAGAAAAATAGATAAAAATAATTCAGATTCTCAGCAAAGTAACAACAGTGCTGGTCAAGTCAAACATGTTATTCCCTTCTTCTAATTTGTAAAACTTAAAGAAGAAAAAAAAGCTCCAGTAAAGACTACATGGTCTATCAGAGTTATGTGGCCACAGAATTCTCTCTTCTCAGACAGTTGAAATGGAAAGACAGAATGAGTAATTCCTTAAGCTCAAAACCATGAAGCTTTGTACATGAAAGCATATTGCTTTAATACAGCTAACATCTTACCTGGCAACTTTACCCTTACCATCAAAGAGCATATGAAGACTATTTCACACTAAATTCAAGAACAGAGAACTGACATCCTGGGAACTACAGGCCTGTCAGCCTGACCTCTGTACTGGGGAAGATTATGGAGCGGTTGGTCTTGAGAGTGCTCACAGGCCATGTGCAGGACAACCAAGGGATCAGGCCCAGCCAGCATGGGTTCATGAAAGGCAGGTCCTGCTTGACCAGCCTCATCTCCTTCTATGACCAGGTGACCCGTCTAGTGGATGAAGGAAAGACTGTGGACGTTGTCTACCTGGACTTCAGTAAAGCCTTTGACAGCATCTCCCACAGCATTCTCCTGGAGAAACTGGCGGCTCGTGGCTTAGACAGGTTTACTCTTCGTTGGGTAAAGAACTGGCTGGACAGCCGAGCCCAGAGAATTGTGGTCACAAGCGGTGTTCCCCAGGGCTCGGTTCTGGGGCCGGTCTTGTTCAATATCTTTATAGATGATCTGGATGAGGGAATCGAGTGCTCCCTCTGTAAGTTTGCAGATGACACCAAGTTGGGTGGGAGTGTTGATCTGCTGGCGGGTAGGAGGGCTCTACAGAGAGATCTGGACAGGCTGGATCGATGGGCAGAGGTCAACTGTATGAGGTCTAATAAGGTCAAGTGCTGGGTCCTGCACTTCAGTCACAACAACCCCGTGCAATGCTACAGGCTTGGGGCGGAGTGGCTGGAGAGCAGCCCAGCGGAAAGGGACCTGGGGGTGCTGGTTGACAGCCAGCTGAACATGAGCCGGCAGTGTGCCTAGGGGGCTGAGAAGGCCAACAGCGTCCTGGCCTGTATCAGGAATAGTGTGGCCAGCAGGAGTAGGGAAGTGATTGTGCCCCTGTACTCGGCATTGGTGAGGCCGCACCTTGAATCCTGTGTTCAGTTTTGGGCCCCTCACTACAAGAAGGATGTAGAGGTGCTGGAGCGTGTCCAGAGAAGGGCAACGAAGCTGGTGAGGGGTCTGGAGCACAAGTCTTATGAGGAGTGGCTGAGGGAACTGGGGTTGTTCAGTCTGGAGAAGAGGAGGCTGAGGGGAGACCTTATTGCTCTCTACAACTACCTGAAAGGGGGTTGTGGCGACGAGGGTGTTGGTCTCTTCTCCCAAGTAACCAGCGATAGCATGAGAGGAAATGGCCTCAAGTTGTGGCAGGGGAGGTTTAGATAGGATATTAGGAAAAATTTCTTCACTGAGAGGGTGGTCAGGCATTGGAACAGGCTGCCCAGGTCGGTGGTGGAGTCGCCATCTCTGGAAGTGTTCAAAAAACGTGTGGATGTGGCAGTTCAGGACATGGTTTAGGGGACATGGTGGCACTGGATTAATGGTTGGACTTGATGATCTTGAAGTTCCTTTCCAACCTAGTGATTCTGTGATACGTTAAAAATGTCTTTAAGTTGGAAGGTGAAAGAAAAAAAAGCATTAGCAATTCCCAGGGAACCCTCTTCAGGAGAATTTCTAGGTCCCAATACAAGTGGCTACTTGGGTAAAGTTTGCCATTTTATATACAGAAGTTTTTTATTAAGGGAGAAAGTGTCTCAGTGAAGAGATACACCTAGTTCTCTAGTTTCCATCCTTCCTTATGCTGTCAATGGCCTAAGCTGGGAGAACACACCACCATCTGGAAAGACTTCTGGACATGAAAAGAAATAAAGACATGCTCCCCTCAATTTGGGAGAGAATAGGAAATCAAACAGAAATAAGGAACACAATACAAACATTCCAAACTCTATATCTTCTAGAAAACTGAACCAGGATAAGCACAAATAATTTCTTCTTCCTAGCACTTACTGATTTTGTGTTCATAATCTAGACGAGTTTTCTTACCCACTTTTGTGACATAAAACTGAAGTAAACACACTTGTGAATTCCTTGAGGGAAACAAGGGACTTTCTCTTGTATTTTCCAATTTAAAGCTCCCACAGCACTTGGTATGAAAGGGGGGCTATACAAAATGGGAATAAAACCAAACCTGAAACTTATTTTAGTTAAGGAGCCCATGGAATAACTACAGAATACATGTTTGGATGGTACTTCATCTCTTAAGCAAAAACTTATGAAAGACAGAATCTTAGAACACAACTTCTTTAGCTCTCTTCATCTTGGTAGCTGGGAAAGGGAGATCTTCATTCTGTACTGCGTTGTTTTTCAGTGATTGCTACTGAAGTAGAGAAATTGAACAAGACACTTTCTCTTATTCATAAATAAAACCTTGTACCAACTGCACAACTTCAGGTGTCTAATACCAATGTAAAAGTAAGATGTGATTATGATTGACAGCTGCACATTTTTACAAACTGAAGAACAATAAATACAACCATTAGGGGAAAAAAAGCTCCATGCTAAAATATCTTGCAAACCAGAAGATGACACTACAGGTAGGAAAGACCTGTAGAAAGACTGATTTAACCTCTTGCTAAAAATTAAGAACAGCTGCTATTAGAGGAACAGCTTTTTAAGAGTGACATTTTAGACTGATGCAACCACCCAAAGGGAGGAGAAAAGACCTTTGTAGCTCCGCCTCTGTTTATGGGAAGGGGTTACCCCCCCATCCCATCATCCATAGGGCTCTGTAGTCAAGGTAGATGAGAGACTGCCCAAGTCTCCATCCAAACTTCTGGAGACTTCGCACTTTCAAATTGACAAGCATACAAACAGGAACAGTTTTTAAAATTACTTGTAAGCTATTAATTCACTCTTTAACTTACTACTTTATTAACTGCATTCAAACATGTCACCTCCCCCAGCACAGATCCATACCACAAGTTTCTCAACAGAACAGAAGCCGCTGAAGACAGACAAATATGAATATAAACTTACACTGGGAGTTGCATTTGGTAGATTTAAAAGGTAAGAGCAAGCCTCAGTTTTCTTGTAAAAAAGGCTCCACCCACACCCTAAATCCATATGATTTTAGACTTTAGCTTGCTACATTTGAGAAGTATATTTTCAACTAGAGACCAAAACCTCCACTTAACAGGACTTTCCCCAGAGGAATACCATTAATTTCCATAGCATCTTTCCCAAGGGAGAGAACCCAAGGGAAGACGCTTTCAAGGTACTCTTCTAGCCACACTGGTAGAGTGACAGCAGTAGTACAGGAAAAAATCTATCCCCATCACCATTTCAGAGGCTTCTGTACACAAGTGGGGCTCTTGCCACTTTGGAGAAATCTTGTGCCAGGTTGGACACATTTTGGAGCCCAGTCAACTACCTTATTCAGAACACAAGTAGTGAGAAAACATGGTCATTTGGGGCACAAATGTATTTTATTTTCACAAGGCAGGCAAGATTAACCTGTTAAACAAGCTTAGTTCTTGCATTACCAGATGATGACAAATAACTCACTACAAGTCAGCTTGGAGGTCTGAAAACTTTATGCAAATGAAATGCCTTAAAATTCTTAGAGATATTGCATATTCACATTGCTTTTTTCTTCTTAACTCACCTATCACAGTTCAAGGAGGAAGAATTCTTCACTCTCATTCCTAGTCTCTCTTGAAGCTATAATTTTTTTTTTCTTTCTTCCTTAATTTTCCTACTCCCTCAATTGTCTCTCATTGCCTGGAGCA
Organism: Phaethon aethereus; assembly: GCF_964289735.1. Taxonomy (NCBI): domain Eukaryota; kingdom Metazoa; phylum Chordata; class Aves; order Phaethontiformes; family Phaethontidae; genus Phaethon; species Phaethon aethereus. The sequence continues at coordinate 124,690,358 of NC_138582.1, read as the reverse complement.
ATATTTTCCTCAAACACCTGATAAAGCTCTTTCTACTCATCATTTCTCAATGAAAGTTGTGGAAGACAGGATAACGGTGTTCTACTGTCAGAAGTAGGTTCTTCTGGAGTAACCAAGTAATATGGCAATACAACTACAAATTTTTAAGTACAGGGAACCAGTTTGTCTACACGCCCCTCCCCTTCCCACTGTCAATAAAGTCAGTACTTTCAAAAATATACTAAGGTTAAAGAAAAAGTTTCCATTAGAAATCACATCATTTAAAAGGATGTATAGGAAGAGCTGCTCCAAGATCAGAAGAAAGAATGAAGTGCTACTTTTTGAAAATGCACCAACGACAGTATCTTGAAAACTTGTACTGTACAATGCAACAAATCTGATTAAAATTACATGAAGCATGATAATAAGAGAGGAGAGGGTGGCTGTACCATGCTGAAGTATATTTAATGATTGCTAAAAGGGAAGAGGTATGATGCAAAAAATGGCTGAATAATGGTTGACGAGGATGACTAAACCGTACACGTGAAACGGAGCATCTTGTCAGACGCAGAGAAGTCTTCTGAGCAAACTGGCCAAAATGCACACAAGGTCTTACGAAAAAAAGAAATGGGAGAGACAAAGTAAACACTGCACTTGAAACGCAGCAGACAGGAACAAAGGAGCAAGCCCCAGGAGAAGAGAGCATCTCGGAAGACAGCACAGATAATGATGCTGCTTGAAAGCATGCAGAAGACAAAGTCTCTCAGAGAACCTGAAAACTATTACTCTACTACACAAACAAGGTGATAATGGAGACCTGAGAAAGCACAGCATTTACAGACAATTGGTCTGTTGTCTACAAAGTTTTTACCAAAGTAAGTGAGGGTAAAAAAAAAGAAGTCCTCACTAAGGCAAAACTTTGTAAAGTCTGATTTAGTTGAAATACTTACCAATAACCTACTTGCTCCTGCAGAAGTAGGGGTAGCAGTGACAAAGAAAAAAGGGGAAAACCAATCAATGATAAAAAAGTCAGAGTACAAAATATTAAAGATTACAACTGGGAAGAATATATGTAAATAAAAAGTTAAATTATTATGTGGGATGTTCTCAGAAGTTTAAATATTAATTCTAAACATAATGTTTCATTTTTTGACAGCAACATTAAATTATATCTCAAAAGTAGTTGTAATTAAATTTATCATCAGTATAACATAAAAATTATACCTATTAAAAGTACAGTTTCAAGAAAGTCAAGGATAAATGTTTGAAAGCATACTTGTTTTCTTGCTTTTTATCTCTTTTTAAATCACACATACCAGAATTTTTATTACCCAAGCACAACAGCAGACTTTCCTGCATTATTATACTCTATATTTTCCCTCTTTCACTCTCAAAATAGCAGTCCCTCCACAGAGCACCAATTTCTTAATTCTGCAGGGCAACTTCTAACCTACGGACTAATTTACTTCCATTCACTTGAAATTGGTGAGAGTAGACTAAGTATGTTTGTTTATTTGGGTTTGTTCTCCCCCACCCCGAGTAAAGGTATGACTTATAAGGAGTGAGCTTAGTAGAAAAGTCCAGGCTGAAAAATAACATTCATCCTCAGCACAAAGGAATTTTGTTTAAGGAATAACTTTTTAAAAATACTGACATCTCTGCTTATCATAAAGCAGCCTTTTGTTTTTAAATGGAAAATTCAACTAAGAGAAGTTCACTCTGCATTGACCCATCTATTTTTCCAACTTTGAAAATATTTACCTTAGTGTATGGACTATTGCAGAAAATAGGATGCAGGTTCATAAGCTGCCAGACTTCTAACAGAATAATTACAGAGAATCTTACAAAATGGGGAGAAGACCAAGGCTTACGAAACACATAATTTCAGAAAGGTGTACACTGGAATTAGATCATTAAATCCTTCAGCATTAACAGAATTTAGGTGTTTAACATAAACTATGTACAAATTTTGATAAAATGTGAAAGCAGTTTCTTAAGTTTGAATGATACGCATTTGCGTATTACAATGACTGATTTTGCAAAAGTTCCTATATCTAATACAGAACCTTTTAATAACATTTAGGGATGTACCATAGTGAAGAAAGCATGCAAAATGCCTAATAAAAGGAATAGTAAAGATGATGTGTAATTGGTTCAGAAAAAGATAGAAATGAACCCATAAAGAGATAACACACCAACCAAGTTTTCTTAATTTCGTTAATAAACTTGGTCAATAAAAGCTGAAGAAAGTTAAGCTATTGACTTGCATGCTCTAAACATATCAGCCATGACAGATTTGTCTATATTTACCACTTTTTTACCTCTATTAAGAGAGTATATAACACCCATACCATATTCTGCAAAATCTTACAGAACATCCATAAATTACAAACCAACCAAACTTCAAAAATGACATGCCACATCATTCCTATCACAGCAACTAAGTCAGCACTACAATTCTTGCTTTTTCATGGTTAAGATGGTACTGTTTGAACAAACTGTTAGGAAATATTTTTTGTATCACAAGCATTTTCAATTACTTTTGTAGAAAATGCTACTGAGCATTTTCTATTTTTTGCTGTTTACAACTGCTGCATTAGTCTATCAGGCAAATCGTTGAGAAATTTGATTAGTTACCTATTTTAAACACCTACGTTTAGAAGAGAAACATCTTGTTTACATTAAACAGATCATACACACATACCGCATAGACTGTAAATAAGTTTTAACAGGGATGTGCAGGTGTAACAAATTAGTTTAAAAGACATTCTGACTTTTCAGCAGTTTAAAAAATGACACGGTAACTCAAATGCTTTTACTTATCCAGTTAACAGCTTTTAGGTAAAGAATTACATGTTTTCATTGCTTTACTCATCTGCAATGCTACTGAAGTTAAGGACCTCTTGCTGTCCTTTCCTGCATGCATGTGTCAGCTGGTGGGGACCAGCCCAAGCAAGCAGGACTCTGAGCTTTCCCAGTGGTACACTGGAGCAGCCCACTGCACCTTGCTGTATTAGCCAGCCTGCCACAAGCATATAAAACAATTCAGAGAATGATAGGATCAAAACAGCAGCTAGAGGGCAAAGACCAGTAAGATGCATTTAAGTATATCCTTCCATGATATAAACAAAACAAAAAAAAAACCCCACACCAAAAACCTGTGGACTTCTAGAACAAAAGACAAGCTAATGAAGGATGCACCCCGAATGTGTACTATATACAAACTTCAGCAAAAAACTTGTTTAAAGAAAAAAATTTCCATGATGCAAGTTCAATAACCCAACACCTAGCCCTTCACAAAGATCTAGAATTTATTTCTCTTCCAATTCCCATTTTTTTAAAGTGTAAGGCACTCATTAAAAAAATAATTTCTTAATCTTCCACCACTTTAGACATCTAAAGTCCTGAGGTAAGACTAACCAGGACTACTACTACTACTATTGCCCCAATGCCAAAATCATTAGACACACAGATTTGTACCTATGTTCCCATTGCTGTCTTTCATTCTAGGTTGAAAAAAATTCACAACTTCCCAAAATTTTCTGTGAAAGAAACAATAGTTCTCAAAAGGCACTTTCGTTAAACAAACCATTCTCCAAGCAAGCAAGATTTTATACTGCTAAGTATTTGGATACTGAATTGTCACATTACTTTTCACAAAACAGGTTTTAAGAACTGCAAAGTATTAACATCATTTATAGGCATTTTTCTGTTTCAAATTAGATCTCCTTTATTTAAGAGGCGCATTAGTCCCTCAAAAATACTTCTGTTTCAGTAGACAGAAGATGTACTTTCAGTGTCTTACAAAATAAAAATCTCCATGATGCTCTTGAAGGTTAACTCGCACACTTAAACCTTGTTACAGTTTTCTAGAAGGCTTTCTTATTCTGAATTTTTGGAGACATCAAAGTAGCAGTTTCCCACATGGGCACCAGCTTAAATTGACTCCTTTCATTATAGGAGAAGCCCTCAGAAGGCAAGTCCATTGCATACAGGTGAGTGCAGTAACAGCAACTGTGATAAATTTCACAGTATGGCCAACAACAAATTAGTGAGATTAAGCCAGGCATAAGTCATCAGTTCACCAGTTCTGGTGAAAAGAGAGACTTGTTCCAGTTCTTCCATAGTAAACTCCATATGTATTAAAGACTACTAAGAAGTAAGTCACAGGCATGTAAAGGACAGCCTCTGCCTCCAGGGTTTGTTGTTTTATCATGTAACTTTTTTAAAATTTGCCTTTAGCTACTATTTTCAGCAACACCTAAGGTTCTTCCCAAAGGAAGCCTGACATTCCTGTCAGTCATCACAAAAGCACTTTTCCTCTCTCTAGCAGAAGTCTTGCCATACCTGTCCTCTACAGTATTGTATCATATCAGAAGTCAGTAGACTGGGAAATGTGCCAATAAGAGAAACCTACTTTTATTGGTTTTTTTCTTTGAGAAGCAGCAATACTCAATAGTTCCTGGCTTTGTGCAGCGAGAATGCCATTTAAACATCTAAACTTATGTCTCTGCTTTCCAGACCTGTGTAGACATTGTACATTCATTCTATTAATCCTATAATCTACAACAGCAGTTTCTGTTTTGGAAGACATCTCTGCAAGGCAGTAGGCAGGCTACAGAAGACTAACAGCTGTCTAATCTTTCAGGGACATCCTCCAGCTCTAGGTTGAAAAACGACTGAATGCTGAACTTGTTCTGTGAACAGAAGACTTTAGCCTGACATGGTGTCTGTCTGGTACTTTCCACAGAACATGGTAGGACAGACTGAATTTCTACTCTTGGTGTAAAAAAGAAAAGTCCTTTGGGAAAAAAAAAAGAAAAAAGAGAAAAGTCCTTAGCTAAAACTGTATCAAAACTGTCCAGAAGTTGGCCTAAAAGGGAAAAAAAAACCCAGATGCAGCTGGAAGGGTTGTGATACACATGAAAAAAGAAATATTTTACACACGAGAATATATTTTTGGGTAGAAGTCAACATAAACATGAAAATTGCCCTTCTGCACTATTGTATAGGTAGGACAATTTTTATTGACATCAGAAACATTCAAAACATTGAAAATTAAGCTCTTAGTTCAGGAAGGGAGTTCACAGCACTTAACATCTACACAATGACTTAAAAAAAAAAGTCTTCAACTCATTCACCAGGTTTCTATCTGCAACAAAATTCATACAAGTTGCACTAAATCTCAAGACAGACTAACCTTGTCACACTGTCACCACTGTCACTTAGTTACTTTAGAACCATACAGTGACAGCTTCAAGGCAAAAAAAGTTCATTTAGACTTGTTTAAAAAGTAAAACAAATGTTTTGGATGCATTTATATCAATTCAGCATGTTACTCAACCTATAATATAGGTGGAATTATGAACTCTGCAGTATGTTATTGTTGCTCTTGACCTAGCCTGGCATCTCAGAAAGTTGAGGGTAGTACCACCCAGCAAAATAAAACAGCAAGCCTTCTGGAATAAATTCAAAGTACTAAAAGGACAATACAGCCTTCTAATCTATTACTATTCTGGCAAGAACATGTATACACAAATCTAAGTCTTTAAGCCAATTTAGACAAAAATTCTGATCTCAAATGTATTAATATGGACAGCTACAAAGCTTTTTTGCCTTTTTTTTTTAATAGACAAACAGCTTGTACATGAGCAATTTATAAAAGATAGAGGAACATCTTCTGAAGTACCAGTTATGACAACTTTTATTATCAATTCCTATTCCATCAGGGACAGTTTTACCAAAAGAAACTGAAAGTGAGGCAAGGCAAAAAACCGCTTATAAAACTATTAGCTTTTGTATTGCACTGGCTAATCTGTTAAAGTAGATTTTAAATTTATTTAAATGTAAACATACATGGTGGGTTCCACCCCCAACCATGTCCCCCCTCCATCCAAGCAAATATGAATAGTGTTTTATTCACTATCCAACCTCCATATGTTTCTGTAACTACTCAGGGAACAAACTGTTCTTATACCAAACCTGAGAAATCAGAATACCGGGGAAATAACTTATAGAATGTGACTTCAATAAAAACGTTTGACTTGTATACAACATGATTTTACTTATCATCTCTCCAATGAAGCAAGTTTAAGGGGAGAAGAAAAACAATAATAATATTGAAAAGTGGAATGCAACCCTGGAAATTACCCAACAGCTTGCCACAGTTCCCAGATATATGGCAGAGGTCCAACATAAACAAAGTTACCCATAAGTTAGGGACAACTGGTTTGGAAACACAGCTTTTCTAGGACTTTGAGGAAATTCTTAATACTAATTGTGTTTAACGATGGTATTTCCATTTTTTATTTAGAAGTTGAAATGCATGTACCCCAAAAGTTGAAATAGCAAAACCAGTTGCTTTTCTTTTCCTCCTGAAATTCACTTTATTTCTTCCAGTAGGGAGGGAGTGTAAGAAATGCATGTGGCTTCCTCTTATTTGTTTAGTAGTAAACTCAATAAAGCTGCCGATGTTCTTACAGAAGCTAGCATAATGGTATGGTAGTATACCAAAAGGTCTTCAGCAAAAAAAGGAAATAATATTTACTTAGGATTCCCACCCCTAAGGAAAATCCTGCAAGACATTTGTAAAAAAGATAACAGTAAGTAGGAAAAAAAGCACATACTATCTTAAATAAACTGCACTTAACAATAGGGAAAAAAATAGCTCTCTGCAGCAGGGTCATAAGAAGAAAGGAAAAAAGGTTACTGAAGTATTTACAAACCCCCGTTTTCACACATGAATCAACGTATTACCGTGTTTTCCATCTTGGCTTTGAAAGCCATTAAGTGAAATTAAATATTTACATGTTTTGTTCTTTTTCCTCCACACAAAAGATGGATCTTTTCATGTTACCTCAGCATTACTGGATGCAAAGCTATCTCTTTTCAAAAGTAAGTATTTCAGAATACCACCTTCTAGATTTTAACTTCTTATCGAGAAAAACTAATGTTATTTCAAAAGGTTAATCTTTCGGTGAGCCTCCTACTGCTCAAGGCATCTTTTTAATACTAATTCAAAACATATCAGAAGTTTATCCGGGTTTTTAAATATTTAAGCTCAAATATTTTAATAATTTCATTTTGAAAAGTGGTGTCACATAGCATCAAAGAAAAGTGAAAAAGACAGTGTGATAACAGAAATTATCAGTATAACTTTCTTTTTCCACTTCCACTTACTGGACAGAACCAAGCAGGGAAGTCCAGTTGAAACTACAAGACTAACAAAACTTTCACCAGAAAATGAGAACTAGTTCCAGAAAGTTCTTAAATCACACGAAAAACAAAGAACAGAGATGAAACTAAGAACAAGGAAGCTGGCTTACCAAAGTTTGAGAAAGCTGTGACAAGAAATGTATTTTCTAGGATAAAAGTGAACAAACAGATGAAGATTGAACTTCTGGAACCCAGATAAGATTAAAAAAAAAACAAAAACCAACACATAGGAACTGTAGGTATGAGAGTCAGACTTAGAAAGAGTTACAAAAAGACTTCCAGGGGAAGTCTATCTGCTCTACTCTCAAGGCTGTCAAAGCTGCTTTCTGTGCTGCAGGGAACTGCGACAAATGAGAGTCTATCACAAACCCTTTGTCTTTTAAACACAATTTCAGTAGCCCAACCAGAAAGCTTTGGGCCAGCATGAAACATACGATTCCTGAAAGGCACCTTGTTTTATCTCCTGGCTAAAGAATCCGGCACATCTCACAGGGCAGCAGGAGCACCTTGGAAGAGGCTTTGCTTGAGCTGTCCAGGGTGCGGGTGCTGAACAGGTCTCTGGCCTGGGAGGGGCTCGCCTCGGGCTTGGGTTTTTTCTCTTTTTGGCCTCTACAGAGCATGTATTAAACCCTGAACAATTTAGCCTTGATTATTAGTCTTTTGTGAATCCTGTTATTAAGTGCAGTTAGCCAAATACCACAACAATGACAAACAGATATATTAATACATGAGATCAGCCTTCTGCAGTCAGGCCAGAATCAAGCCCTTTTAAGGGTTTTTACTCTTGGTCTTTAGGCAAGAGTCATGGCTTAAAGACACAAAGATACTAATTTCAGTTTGTGTAAAGGATGATGAGGTACATGCAAGTGTAAGAAATCCCTGAAATCCCCCTCTAATTACACAGCACTAGTGCCAATTAGTATACAGACTCACAATTACACTTTTGTCTGTGTTATGGAAAAGTTTTTCCACAGCCCAATCAGATGCTTTGAGTTTTAAAGAATAATTTCAGATGGCTTTCTTGTTTATACAGGAAGAAGCAGCTTCAAGTTGACTACCTAACACAAATAGTAACACCAGATAACTTTCTACATAAGTCTGTTTTCAATGAATTCTCTTACCACGCTATCCCTCCTGAATCTGGCTAGGCAGACAGTCACTGACAGAAACAGGAACTTAAGTTTTTTAAGACAGTTACTTTATTGTTAATTGTTGTCTGCTTTATTACCACCCTGGTCCTTTCTTGTCAGGCACATCTAGCAAATGAGAGCTTTCTACAAGCCTAATTCAAAAGCAAGCAGATATAAAAATTGAGAGATACTAAACAGTGACAGTGCAATAAATACCCTTTCAGTTACATTTCAAGGCTATATACGTTGTTGAAATTGTGTCTAATAGCTAGAAAGAGTCAAGTACAATTAAGAAGGAAAATGAAGCCCTTTACACCTGTAAGGAAGAAAGAACTACCTGTTAATAAAAAGCATCAATTGCAAATCTCTGCATTCAAAATTGAGAATCAGTTGTGAAATAGTGATGTGCTTATTAGGAAGTGTCGTGGTTTAACCCCAGCCAGCAACTAAGCACCAAACAGCCACTTGCTCATTCCCCCCAGGGGGATGGGGGAGAGAATCAGAAGAATGAAAGTGAGAAAGCTCATGGGTTGAGATAAAGACAGTTTAATAGGTAAAGCAAAAGCTACACACACAAGCAAAGCAAAACAAGGAATTCATTCACCACTTCCCATCGGCAGGCAGGTGTTCAGCCATCCCCAGGAAAGCAGGGCTCCATCACATGTAACAGTTACTTGGGAAGACAAAACACTATAACCCCGAACATCCCCCTCCCCCTTCTTCTTCCCCCAGCTTTCCATGCTGAGCATGACATCATATGGTATGGAATATCCCTTTGGTCAGTTGGGGTCAGCCGTCCCAGCTGTGTTCCCTCACAACTCCTTGTGCAACTCCAGCCTGCTCAGTGGCAGGGCAGTGTGAGGAGCAGAAAAGGCCTTGACTCTGTGTAAGCACTGCTCAGCAGTAACTAAAACATCCCTGTATGATCAACATCATTTTCAGCACAAATCCAAAACATAGCCCCATACTAGCTACTAAGAAGAAAATTAACTCTACCCCAGACAAAACCAGCACAGGAAGTTTTCCAATGGTAAAATTAGTTGTCAAAATAAAATACCCAAGGAAATGGGTGGTTTTCCATTAAGAAATTCAGAAAGAATAGATAATCATCTGCTCGGAAGGGGCTAAACCCAGCTGATCCCATATTCCAGCGCCGGGAAGGAACTGTTAACCTCAAGGTCCCTTGAAGTGCTATGATCATCAACAAAGAGACTTTCACCACATATCACTCATGAGAATTAAATCTGTTCTTGTAACCCCTTTTGTGTAAAGTTTTTTGGCAAAAAAAACCCCAAACATTGTATGCCTACTAACCTAAAAGTAATCATGAAAATTCATTCATAATGTCAAGAGCAAGGCCCATTGTTTTCTAAAACATTGTGTGAGAAAGGAAAATTGCAATGTTTAAGTATTGCATACAACAATAACTGACTGTAATAGCTGACAAAGTATCTTTCCTCCATATTTACCCCTCTGTGGACAAGTACTTGTGGTGATATTCCTAATCTGCAATTACAGGGTTCAATTGTCATACCATTCACTGACTTTAATGGTGCTTTCCTCACACTGAAATTACCTTGCAGTTTCGGAGTTTCTGCAGAGGGCTATAAATATAACCATTTAAAGATGTCAATACTGAGATTACAGAAAGAGCTCCTTTCCTTCAGCAGAGGAAGGAATCCTTTTCAGTTATATATGACAAACGTGATTATACTCTTCAAGGCAGATTTGTGAGTATACCTAATGTCCTGCACGTGCAAGACTCACTGACTTGAGTAAAGCTGTCCTCGTATTGTTTTTGCTGTACCAGTAGCTTAAAATCATTTTACCTAGTACATTTATCATCATTGCCTGAAGAAGCACAAGGCTAAATATGTCAGAGAGAAACTACAGTAGGGAAAATGCAAGAAAAACAAGGTACTGACTTGAAGCTTTTCTTCCTTTCCTACTTCTATAGGAAATTTTACATGTCTGAAACTGAATTACAAGTGTGTAATTTTGTAAATTTACAAATCTAAGGCATAAACAGAAAACTGATACGATTAGAATTTAATATGTTGACATTTAAGTTCCAGGCTTTCATGCCTTGTGCTATAAGTACAGGACATCTACCTGGTTAGATCTTTGAGGAAGCAAGTTTAATCAGTTTTAACTTCCGTGTGCTTCAAAATACCGCTAACAAAAAGAAAAATTTACATTGCAATTTTCAAGTTTGGGGAAATGCACGTTAGAAAAACTGGAGTCAACAAAATACCTAAAAACAGATAACCCTAAAATAAAGAATTTCATCAAAATGGCCTCTCTTCTTTTTGATATAGAGTTAATTATCTACTTCAGTGTGTTTCTCTTCAGCATTACTCCTCCATTAACATTACAGATATGACTATTGCTAGATAAAACTAGGATAACCAAGTTAAAATCCAAATTAAATACAAGATGCAAAATTATGTCTTTCTAGGAAAAAAGTGCCCAATTAAGACACTTTTTTTTTTAATGGAAGTATATTTTTAAGATCCAGCTAAATCAGTATTTCTGCAGATTTATTTTTGTTTCCAAAAGCACTTCAATTACTAATACAGGTTTTGCAAGTAAGATGACTCATCTGGACAGAAAGCAGCAAACGAGCAGAGGAAAAAGGAAAGAAAAAAAAAGGAGAGGCTCTCAATAAGCTACACACACACAGCTTTTGTGTGTTACAGGATCACAGTTTACAAGATTGGAAAACAACTCTATCAGCACACATATCCGTGCATCCCAATTCCCTCTAAGTAAGAGTAATGTAACAAACAGCACCATTCCACGCAGACTTTTCCCCCTCCTCTCTCTTGCTTACAAACTTGGCATCCTTTTCAAAGGATTTCCTTTGAGGTTAGCATTTCCTGGGGTGCTTATGTTTTTCACTCGTTTTAATTCTGCATCTTTGTGGCTAGTGTCAGGCCAGCCACATGTTGAATACAAACATTTGTTTTTAAACATATTTTAAAGAATGCTTGCATGCTACAGCTAACAAGGTTTTACAATTAAGAATAGACTGCCACAGGACACAGCTGTTAAACAGCCCAGAAATAGTCCACATCCATGATGGGAAAAAGAACAAAAATAAAGAGTCCCTAGAGGCGCATCTTATAATTAGTATTTTGCAACACTTTGTAAAATGCAGAATATTTTACAAATATTACAGCTAAATAAAAGTAGAGATGTTTGATTACTTGCAAGCATTTAAGAGCCTGCCTTGTGTTGACAAATTGTGCATCGCTTTTGCATATTTAACGTGCAAGCTAAGGTATTTGTGGAGCAAAACAAGGGGAAAATCAGAATAATCCCCAAATTGATATAATCTCATCTAGACCAGAACACCTTCAGGTCTCCCATTCTCAGCTCATTATATCAGAGCTGTAGCTAGAGTAATTTCCATTATGAAAAGGTAGCATAGCTACGTTAGCCCAGCACCCTGTTTCTCAGCATAGCTAGCAATCCAGATGCACCTCCAAACCAACAATGTGGCTGTAGAGCTTTTCAGACTCAAAAAGCCAACAACATTCAATACCATGCTACACCCTCATTCAATACCACACTACACCCTACATCTGCCATTTTCATTAGTTAACTAATGAACAGTTGGTGGAATGGCAGAGATGGAAGGAACAACTAGTGGATAGCAAAATACAAGAACCACTTCTCCAGTAAACTTCAATAAGGATCCACTTCATTTTGGGATGCTTTTGGCATCTGTGCTGCTAAGTACATGTTTTTCATTAGTAAAATACCAGGATAAAACCCAAAATCTGTATGCCAGTATTTTCATCAGTAAATTAAAATTCAGCTAAAATGGAGGTCAATATCATTAACCTACTATTAAAAATAAATCAGGCACCAGCCATACATAGGCAAGTATTTTGCAAAGACTGACATGTCTGTTATAACAAATATAAGGCAAGTCGTACTTAGCATTGATTAAGACTGTTCAGAGTATCATTTTTTCCAAGAGTTGAAAGAAATAACAGAAATGAATTCCTAGTGACTTTCCTAGCACTGCAGCAGACGTTCGAGAAATTTTTTGCTGTGTCACTTAATAACAAAAGAATTAAAAGGTCAAATATTTAACAAGTTTTTTAAAAAATACATTTAGACAGTGGTCAAAATTACTTTGATCAAAGATTACAGCTAGCCAGTCCCTAGAGAATCAATAGTGGCCAGAATTTAAAAACTAGAATGCTTTTAAAAAACACTCCATGACCTCAGGTTCCATGACAGTATAAACTTGCCTTATCTGTGTATAGGAACAATCTCAACACTGCTGTCACCTCAAGCAGTCTTCATAAAGCTTAATTCTAGCCCACTTTTCAAAAATCAACAGATTCCCCAGTGTATTAAACTGTTTAACATCAAGAAGTTACATCATCCGAGCTTAAAACTCCTTTGAACAATTCTTCTGAATAAAGCTTTAGAACAAAATGTACAATAATTAAATACATTTAAAAGGGTGGTTGCCTGCACACCTGTAGAAGGAATTCACACATATGCACCCAGCCCACTAGAAGGAACTTCTGCACTCCAGCTCCAAATGTATTCATCATTTCCTTTTGACTTCATCAGCTAAACACAACTGTGTGCTTTACAACTGGAGATACACAGTGGAGACACAAAGGAGAACAACCTGGACTGAACATGTCATCCCCCACACTTGCACAACATAAAACACATCAATTGCATTAGCCTTCTTATTTCCTTGTTTGCAGCAGAACTAGTCACACATTTGCAAGGAACATTTCCTCCACTCCCTAGTTATATACCGTCACTGAATCTTGGTATTATCAAGTGCATGAAAACCAAAGTTTATTTTAGCACATGGCTTATTATACTAGCAATGAAATCTGTATTTCCTCCAAACTGGAAGCTATTTCAGTTCTATATTTTACTTCAAAAGCATTTTAAACACTTTGGTTTTTCACATCCATAGTTATGAAGAAGCCCAGCATCATCTGTCTTTGAAAATGTTTCCACTTACAAAACATACAAATTCACAGATATGAGACATTTCGATATAAATTAATACAAGGCTGAGCTGTAGCAAACATACAATTAAAGCTAACTGAAGAGTAATATAATTCAATCCTTAAGAAGCAAGGCAATGCCTGTACACTTGTCATCTAGTATCTGTTACTCATCTAGTATCCAAATGTTAGGACAGCTGAATTAGATATTCAAAGGGTGTTTCTTTGCTAGCATGCAGCCCTTTTACATATGTGCATTTCATGCTGTTTCCATTCACGTGCTGTTCTAGTAGATCATTTCTCTTCAGGCAGCAACGGCCTTATGGTTGTATTGCACAGGTGAAGCAGGTATTTTATTTCTTTACACAGCACTTAAAATATGGAAGTAGTTTTACTACTATAAATAATTATATTTTATTATTTTGGAATCGTAATTCATTAATAGATTGATAAAGCTTTAACAAAAAGCGGGATCTTTTTTGTTTTGAACTTGGACAAGCAATCTACTTGTCACATTTCGCACTACTCCCAACACAGAACTAAAACAAGTATCTATCCTCACTGATCTGACTACCTCTAGCAACTGTACCCACATAAATAAGGGGGGGGAAAACCAGACCAAAAAGCTCAAAACAACCCTCGTTGACTATTAAGATTGCAAAATCACAACACTGAAAAATTAAAAAGCTCTAGAAGAAAGTTGCATAGGTAAAGCTGTATTTGGGCACTTCACACCTGAACTCAGTAATACTACCTTTCAGGACACTTCATCAAAAGCACCTCAGAAGATGAATCGTGCTTATCCAGTTTAAGAGACTATAGCAGCCCTGAGCCACTTGCTGCACAAGCGTAATACGCCTTCCAATATTCAGAATGCAGACGTGTGATTTTAAACTCATTCTTCTCAAAGGACAGCAAAACATCCAAGAAAATGGACAGCAAATCCTCAAGTAACATCTTAGGCTACTTCAGTCATCTTTGCTTTAGGCTACTCTAGTCATCCTTGCTGATGCAGCAAAGACAATAAAAGACAGAGGACTGCCTCATGGTGAAAGCAGTTAAACGACCATAGAGAACTGACATTACTATTGTCACTGTTCTTTATGTTCTGGTGATTGTCCACCATTATCTCGCTGAAATCTGCTTAACTGATGATGCTCCACTCTATTTGGTAGGGCCGCAGCATTTTCTCAGGACGGGCAAGACTCTTCCTCATACTGGAACTTCAATCCATGTGCATGCTCGAGAATCAAGGAGGAGTGATGTTCTTCAGTCCACAAGTAAAACTCCTGATAGCTGCAGGAAGTCAGGATTCAAATGTCACACAATTTTCAGGGAACAATCTAGGACTCTTGGCAGGGAGACATTTTATTTTGTACATTTTCTGAAAGACTATCACCAGACTGGTCCAGATTTCATTATAAAGTTTTTTTTTTTTAAGATTCTCAAAATACTGTCTATGTTCAGGCAATCTGTAGAAAGCACTTCTAAGCAGACCTTTCCTTTGCTGCACACGGAAAAATTCACCAGTTTTAAATTTCTTTCATGAAGGCCACATCTGTTATTATACACTATGACAGTTTTTATTTCAGCAGTACAGGAGAACTGCATTTAGGTTACACTCAGTGCAATTCAGCAAGAACCCATCCTTCAATATTGTGTCAAATTCAATACTCAGGCAGGTGCATCTGTATTTTAATAAGACATGGATCCCTCCCCTTTTTGCATTGAGTCCTAGTAATTTAAAAAATGTGGTAAGTGCCTTAACTATATTTCAACTCAACTGTATATACACCTATACTTTATGAAAAAAATTTCCAGGAGAATCCTAACTAAAGCTTCATTTTCCCCCACAGAATAGCCTTTATGCATGTTCAGGCAACGTGCTAGTACTGACATAACAAAGAATGTAATTTACTAGTATTGATACCACTCCATGTGCTCAACTAACCTCTCAAATCTAAAAACCCCACCTTCAATTTTTAACACCATAATGAATCACAGAATCACTAAGGTTGGAAAGGACCTTCAAGATCATCAAGTCCAACTATTAAACCAGTGCCACCATGTTCCCTAAACCATGTCCTGAAGCACCACATCCACATGTTTTTTGAACGCTTCCAGAGATGGCGACTCTACCACCTCCCTAGGCAGCCAGTTCCAATGCTTGACCACCCTCTCGGTGAAGAAATTCTTCCTAATATCCAATCTAAACCTCCCCTGGCACAACTTGAGGCCATTTCCTCTCATCCTATCGCTGGTTACTTGGAAGAAGAGACCAATGCCCTCGTCGCCACAACCCCCTTTCAGGTAGTTGTAGAGAGCGATAAGGTCTCCCCTCAGCCTCCTCTTCTCCAGACTAAACAACCCCAGTTCCCTCAGCCACTCCTCATAAGACTTGTGCTCCAGACCCCTCACCAGCTTTGTTGCTCTTCTTTGGACACGCTCCAGCACCTCAGCATCCTTCTTGTAGTGAGGGGCCCAAAACTGAACACAGGATTCAAGGTGCGGCCTCACCAGTGCCAAGTACAGGGGCACAATCACTTCCCTACTCCTGCTGGCCTATTTCTGATACAGGACAGGACGCTGTTGGCCTTCTCAGCCACCTAGGCACACTGCCGGCTCATATTCAGCCGGCTGTCAACCAGCACCCCCAGGTCCTTTTCTGCCAGGCAGCTCTCCAGCCACTCCTCCCCAAGCCTGTAGCGTTGCATGGGGTTGTTGTGGCCTAAGTGCAGGACCCAGCACTTGGCCTTATTAAACCTCATACAGTTGACCTCTGCCCATCGATCCAGCCTGTCCAGATCCCTCTGCAGAGCCCTCCTACCCTCCAGCAGATCAACACTCCCACCCAACTTGGTGTCATCTGCAAACTTATGGAGAGAGCACTTGATTCCCTCATCCAGATCATCAATAAAGATATTGAACAAGACCGGCCCCAGAACTGAGCCCTGGGGAACACTGCTTGTGACCAGCCGCCAGCCAGATTTAACACCGTTCACCACAACTCTCTGGGCTCGGCCATCTAGCCAGTTCCTCACCCAGCAAAGAGTAAACCCATCCAAGCCACAAGCCGCCAGTTTCTCCAGGAGAATGCTGTGGGAGACGCTGTCAGAGGCTTTACTAAAGTCCAGGTAGACAACGTCCACAGCCTTTCCCTCATCCACTAGGCATGTCACCTGGTCATAGAAGGAGATCAGGTTGGTCAAGCAGGACCTGCCTTTCATGAACCCATGCTGGCTGAGCCTGATCCCTTGGTTGTCCTGCAGGTGCCCTGTGAGCACTCTCAAGACGAACCACTCCATGATCTTCCCTGGTACGGAGGTCAGGCTGACAGGCCCGTAGTTCCCAGCATCCTCCTTCCGGCCTTTCTTGTAGATGGGTGTCACATTGGCAAGCCTCCAGTCTTCTGGGACCTCCCCTGTTAACCAGGGCTGCTGATAAATGATGGAAAGTGGCTTGGCAAGCTCCTCTGCCAGCTCTCTCAGTACTCTCGGGTGGATCCCATCAGGCCCCATAGACTTGTGGGTGTCCAGATGGTTTAACAGGTCCTTAACTGTTTCCTCCTGGATTATGGGTGGTTACTGTGCTCTCCATCCCCATTTTCCAGCTCAGGGGGCTGAATACCCTGCGGATACCTGGTCTGGCTATTAAAGACTGAGGCGAAGAAGGCATTAAATACCTCAGTCTTGTCCTCGTCCTTGGAGACAATGTTGCCCGCCATATCCAGTAAGGGATGGAGATTCTCCTTGCCTCTCTTTTTGTTGTTAATATATTTGTAGAAGCATTTTTTATTATCCTTTACAACTGTGGCCAGACTGAGCTCTAGCTGGGCTTTTGCCTTTCTAATTTTGTCCCTGCTTGACCTAACGAGATCCTTGTACTCTTCGTGAGTTGCCTGCCCCTTCTTCCAGAGGTGATAAACTCTCCTCTTTTCCCTGATTCCCAGCAAAATCTCCCTGTTCAGCCAGGCCGGTCGCCTTCCCCGCCAGCTCTTCTTACGCCACACGGGGACCATCTGCTCCTGCGCCTTTATGATTTCCTTCTTGAAGACTGTCCAGCCTTCCTGGACCCCTTTGTCCTTCAGGGCTGTCTCCCAAGGGACTCTCTCAACCAGTGACCTGAACAGGCCAAAGTCTGCCCTCCGGAAGTCCATGATAGCAGTTTTGCTGAACCCTCTCCTTACTTTGCTCACAACTGAGAATTCTATCATGTCATGGTTGCTAAGCCCAAGACGGCCTCCAACCACCACATCTCTCACCAGTCCTTCTCTGTTTGTAAACAGCAGGTCCAGCAAGGCACCTCCCCTGGTGGGCTCACTCACCAGTTATGTCAGGAAGTTTTCCTCCACACACTCCAGGAACCTCCCAGATTGTTTCCTCTCTGCCGTGTTATACTTCCAACAGATGTCCAGTAGATTGAAGTCCCCCACCAGAAGAAGGGCCAGCAAATGCGAGACTTCTGCCAGTTGCTTACAGAATGTCTCGTCTGTCTCTTCATCCTGGTTGGGTGGTCTGTAACAGACTCCCAGCAGGATATCTGCCTCATTGGCCTTCCCCCTCATCCTTACCCATAAGCACTCTACTTGGTCTTCACAATCTTCGATTTCTATGCAATCAAAACACTCCCTAACATACAGAGCCACTCCACCACCTCTCCTTCCTTGCCTATCCCTTCGGAAGAGCTTATAGCCATCCATTGCAGCACTCCAGTCATGAGAAGCATCCCACCATGTTTCTGTGATGGCAACTACATCATAGTTGTCCCACTGCACAATGGCTTCCAGCTCCTCCTGTTTGGTGCCCATGCTGCGTGCAATGGTGTAGATGCACTGGAGCTGGGCTATCAATTTCAACTCCGGCACGCCACCCCTAGGCTCAACTCTAGTGAGCCTGGTTTTATCCCCTCCCCCCTTCAAATCTAGTTTAAAGCCCTTTCGATGAGGCCTGCCAGCTCATAAGCAAGAATCCTTTTGCCCCTTGGAGTCAGTTGCACTCCATCTGCTGCGAGGAGGCCCGGTGCCCTGTAAACCGCCCCATGGTCAAAAACCCCAAAATTCTGACGACAGCACCAGCCCCTGAGCCATGTGTTGATCAGGTGTGCTTTCCTGTTCCTTTCAGCATTCTTCCCTGTCACTGAAGGGATTGATGAAAACACTACCTGTGCTCCTGCTCCATCGACCAGTCGCCCCAGTGCTCTCAAGTCCTTTTTGACTGCCTTTGGGCTTCTTAGTGCAACCTCATCGTTGCCAACCTGCATGACCAACAGTGGGTAGTAATCAGTGGGCCGAACCAGACCAGGGAGTTTCCTGGTGATGTCTCTCACCCAGGCCCTGGGGAGGCAGCGGACTTCCCTGTGAGTTGGGTCTGGTCGACATATTGGGCCCTCTGTACCCCTCAGAAGGGAGTCACCTATGACAATTACCCTCCTTTTTTTCATAACAGAGGACGTCTTGATGCGTGGGGCTGGCTGATTCACCCTAGGCACCCCCTTGGATGGACCTTCGTCAAGGTCCTCATGTTCCTGTCCCTCATGTTCCAGAGCCCCATACCTGTTGTGTAAGGACAGCTAGGACGGTGAGGGAGGCCGGGAGGGGATTCGCCGGCCTCTCTGAGCAGGCCATTCCATTTCCCCTCATCTCTTAGGTCCCCTTCTTCTGCCCGGCAGCAAGAGGACGGGGATCCCCTGCTGCTTGTAGAGCCTCCACCAGCTGCCCCTGCTTCAAGGATGGCAGGGTGTGGCTCCACCAATCTATCTCCCTTTCACACTCCCTAATGCTCCTCAGCCTCTCCACTTCCTCTGTCAGCTCTGCCACCAGGCTGAGCAGGTCGCTCACCTGGTCACACCGCACACAGGTGGTGTCTCCGTTGGTCTCTGGTACAACGGACAGGCTCAGGCACTCTTTGCAGCCGGATACTTGGATTGCAGTATAAATTGAAATGTGAATTGCAGTATAAATCAATCTGACAGAGATAATTATGGTAGCCTGACTAGGAAGTGTTTTAGAACACCACTAGTTTGAAAAGCCATTTACAGTTTAAATGTTGCTAAATAATTGCTTTATATAAATGATACTTCATATGGAAAGCCAAAGAAATTGTAACAGCTCATTTTTTCTTGCCCTTAGTCTTAGGTGAATTTATTATAAGTTACTAGAAAACATGCAAATTGCATGCCAGATGAGAACTCTGTATTTATAGCACACTAAGTCAGTCAGCAAACAGAATCTACTAAAAATATCCACAATGGTATGCAGCACACCCACCCTTGGGGACTATTCACAGGCTGCGGTGGTCTGATTTTTACACAGTGGACAAGGAAGAAGAAAACAGCCAGGTAGGTCAGTTCCTAAAGGCAACCAAGAGTAATGGAGTCAAATCCCACACAACACTTTGTATTCTGTTTGGCAGGCAGTCAGACAGTCCCAACGCTGCTGATGATGAGATTTTCCTGCATGCTTCCTCATCTCTCCAGGTCAATACTATGCAATTTCCATACAGAAAAACAGAAGAATGTCCTGAGTGAAAGTGAGAACCTGCCTCATTCCTTCTATGGTTTACCCTCCTATTTTTGCAAGTGTCAGGAATTTGAAGCCTACCAAACAACAGATGTCAAGGAGCTCTGAATGCACACTGAGACATCCTTATGAAAGTCACAAGAGGAAATGTGGCCTTAGGAACATAGGGACTTGTTTAGGAGATACCTAACCAGAGAATAAACAGCAAACACACTTTTCTGGATGCCTAAGTGCTGTTCTGGTTTTGCTCAGGTAATTGTGGTTTTTACACAAATTGTTTTCTTTTGTTAAGATGCATGTCTTTAAACATATTCAAAATAGAAACTCTGAGCACTCAATGGTTTCTGTTTCTTTTCACGGGTTAAACATCCACAAGAACAACATGTTCCATTACCACAGTAAACGAACACAATCTGTAGAAGTGACCATGCACCTCTCCTGAAACTAATTAAACTGTTAATGAGCAGTAGACATACTGCTGAAAAATCTTTAAACCAACATAAATTTGGTTCATGCATCTGCAAATAGCAGGAAGAACCTACCCAAAAAATCTTCCTAACATTATTCAAAACTTAAAAGTTTAATGCAAGGCTAAGAGAAGAACATGCCAGGCTAAATCAAGAACATTTACATGATGAAGTTTTCCATGAGCAGCTGGCAAGAACAGGAGAGGAGAACTTACCCAAACAGATGGGTAGGCAATGTGTTTTAAAAATAGTTTTGAATTTCTAGCAGCGCCAAAAGGCTTTCTTTATAAGACAAAGAAATGGCTTCGGAGTTTGTTGGAAAGTAGTCTGCAACTATGTGAGAGAACATGAGGAGAGGCACACTCTCAGGATAGCAGGGTTGGATAGGTATTCAGAAGACATTAAAGAGGAAGGCCTTTGTTTGAACTGGAACTGCAAAGACTCAATCAGGTATTATCGCTGTCTTGATAGCCAACAGAAATATTTATATATGCCATTACAATTAGACTGTTTCCTTTTCTTCAGACCATTAACTATTTACATTTCTCCCCTAAATGCAGTGCTGCCATTTTTCTTATTTGGCTTCTCCTAATCCCTCTTGTTTATCAGGCAGAAGGAGAAGAAAAAGCAGCCCTTCAAATATCCTCTATCACTCACCTCAGACTTCAGTGCCCCACTGCTCTCAGAGAGACCTGTCTCCAACTGAAGGAAACTAAACACGGCTCCCAGGGGCTTCAATAGCACTACAAGAAGATCCAAACAGTTCTTTTATCTCATTTGTCCAAACACTTAACATTTGGGACTAAAAGCACTCTCCTGACTGAGCTGAAGCAGGTAGGTGGTGGTATTGGACTTTTTGCTACTTTTTCCTGTCCCCTCCTTAGAAGAGCTTACATCTCTGCTGCCAACCAGGAACTGTATGCTGGAACAACAGAAGAGCCCACTAAACAGAGAAACAGTGAGACCCTGAAAAGGGATCGGATTCCTCAAACACAGTCAGAACAAGCTCTTCTGAAACTCCTTATCAACAGACTTATCCTTGGACTGCTTCCCTAGCACACTGGATTTTCCAATCTGTATTTTGGTTAACGGAATGATAATTCATTTCCAAAATCTCCCATATCTTCAGAGGCTGCAAAAGTGACTCTCCTCTCTCACTTCGGAGGTAACTCACAGATACAACTGAAGAGAAATTGAGGCACACATCTACCTCCCTCATAATCTGTGGTTGTTGTGAAATTATGTGTACGCATACAGACATGTTTGCATTTCTCTCAGTTTTCAAACTGGTCTCCATTTTAACCTTCTTCTACAATCAGAAGACTTTAGCGAGCCTCTCATTGCTATTGCTCTCATTTTTCCAAAGTGGACAAACACAGGTATGATTGTGTTTCACTGGTGCAGCCAATTGAATAGAAACAAATTAAAACACCAAAGCAGAGACAGCCTTTTAGCTTTCACGGTTCTGCACCTTGTAAGACCTATGAACTGCAACAGCAAAGCTATCCAAAAATGCACATGGGATTTTTTGTGTTCACAAGAGCAAAAAGCAGTGTTATCATACCTCTAAAAAAAGGCAGGATGTGTATGGAAAATCTATAGCTTTTATTAGACTAAATCCTTACACTCTTTCCCCATTCTGAAGGGTTAGGAAGTAATTTAGAGAAATATGTATGGTATCAAAGATTCACCAAGAAAAATTTCCAACTGCCAGGAAGAGAAGGTATGTCAAGCGGTACCAAGGCATATAGGCTGAAATGACAACAGTTTCACTGCTGCTAACACGATTCACAGGCACAGGATATCCCAACAGTCTCACTGCAAAGCACGCTTCGCAACACTGCTCCCAAGCCCAGGAGCAAAGACCTCAGAGCTACAACTCTGGCTGGCAAAACAGGATCAGCACTGAAGTCTGAAGTGTTTAAGAGTTTCACGATTTCTCAAAGCAATAGCACTTGTGTGATACTGGGAGAGAAGGCCAAGGAAATGACCAAAAGATCGTCATACCACCCAAAAAAAAGGTGTGAGAAAGATGAAGAGAACCTGAAGAACATATTCAAATGTACCATATAATTAAACAGATCAGATGGAAAACAAAACAAGATGCAGCTTTCCAGGCAGTTTGAGAAATGTCTTAAAAATGTATTTTCTGAGACTTCACATCATTCTTCTACTGATATCTGCTTCCCACAATCCAACAAGTAATTCAGGTTATAACCTGAGGCTTTCATGAACTTTCTTCTATAGAATGAAGAATTCATTCATTACTTCCACCATTATTACAAACAGATGCTACTGTAACATACCTATGAGGTTCTACCCATACTGTGTTATCTACACTCAGTAGCTGGTGATAAATCCTGCACTGTAAAGTACTTCATAAAAAAGTCTGATCATTACTTGGCTTGAGAATAACGTAACACGCTCCCTTCTCCTAATAAAGTTGAAGAGACACAACTTAATCTCCAAGTCTTGACACAGGCCTGAAAGCTCTCAACAGTTGTATCTGACAACACTATGTATTTAAAAACCTATCTATAAATACAACATATAAAATTGTATATGACCATATATAACACAAGCTGAGATTTTGTATAATACTTGTACGGTCTCTGCTCAATGAACTTGAATGAGGAACTGATGTGAAAATTTAAAAGATTCAGTACGTAACTTTTCTGCTACCTTCAGCTGAATTTTTATGTATTCTCCCTAAAAGACTTAAATTTAAAGGCTTTATTCTTGCCTTGTAACAACATTCCCAAGAAGAGATTTAAATTTGAATACCAGAAGGATATTTGTACTAGGTGTTTTCACCAAGAATTTTCCCTCTTGTGACCACGCAGAAAGGATCACGAACATGAAGTGGGTTCTGAGGAGCTGTCAACATTTTAAGTGATGGAAGTAGTTACCCAAAATCAGCAGTTACCCAAAGCAAATAAAATTCCAAAAGACTGTCCATTTTTAGGTGAACCAAAGGCTGCAAGCATCATTGGCAAAAACAAGCAATATTATAATTACAGCAGTAGCTTTGCTGCAGTGCTGACAGCCTAGGTGGGAATACTTACTGCCTAAAAACAGTGGAAAAACTAACTGTGGATCTCAGGGCCAACTCTTCTACACGCTGTTCTTAGTGGAAGGTAAAAGTATTTACTTCAGGGCTGGGAGAAGGAAGTCCCATTCACTGAGGAACAGAGTAGGAAGCTACTGGTCAAAATTCCTGGTAACAGCATTACCACCTTAACGGAAGCTGGAACTCAGCGCTGTGTTGCAAGAAAGCACTTGAACATCACGCACAGGTTTGGCCTCTGCATCTGGGAGCACCGTAAGATCTTACGGAATTTGGGTCTCGCTCTGCTTAATGCTCTAAGCCTACTCCAAGCATGCTCGCAGCACAAAGTTAAACACATATATGTTTCTTTTTTTGTGAGACCAAGGCCCCAATTATTCAGTGAATTGAACTCTCCCTGAGATGAGACATAAGGTTACATAGCAGTATTTACTCCGTTATACTTTGATCATAAAGGTGTGCTAACCTGAGGTCAGACAGGAACATCAGACCCTCACAGTCAGGAAAGGCTGCTGTTACTACAGTTCCTATTAAAGTAACATAATATTTTTTATATTCTCATCCAAATGGCATATTAACAAGCATAGTACTTACTTAAGTATGTGATATTAGAGAGTTAATATTTATACATTACCTCAGCATGCAAATCTGGTCAGTAAAAGTAACAATAGAGTGTAATTCACTAATGGCAAATTAATTACAGTAATTTAACAAATGCAACACCCACATGTCACTGATTGATGAAGCCAAGCAGTGTGCCTAAAAACATATAGCTGGAGATTCAGTTCAACTTATGGAAGTTACTCTTGTTCTTATTTTTTATTTTAATTTTCATAGAATTGCTATGTTAATCCTCAAAATTAATTTCAGTAGTTTTCAAGATAAAAAGAAACAATTTGGCTAATTTGCAAGTTACAAAACAAGGGAGGGGACTTCAAGCATGTTTATGATACACTAGGTAAATGCCAGATACCACACCTAGTCAAGCTTGAGCTAGTTAACATCAGGACAAAAACAATGCTTCAAGTTATTTTTCACCATGCTGTATGATCTCCAGTGGGGCTATTTGTTCCAAGCATCTAGTTATTAGAAGGAATCAAGAAAACAAAGCATGCAACTAAAAAAGGATGTTGCCATTCAATGTGATGTGGTGTTATGTACCACTGATACCACAGAATATTTAAATTGTGAAAAACAATAATGTTTCAAGTGAGGCCTTCTTCATAGGTGTAGCAGTATTATGGCTAAACAGTTATTCATCCTAATAAGAAATACTACGATTTTTAGAAGAGAAAAAGCAAGTAGATTCATGACCATCTTGTGACCACACAAGGACAGTGTATTTTGAAACTGGCTACTCAAAAGCCCCAACATATGGCATTCCTTATTTATTAGTCAGTAGATGAAGAGAGTGTACCCCTCCTGGCGCTCTTCCTCACCAATAAAGCAACAAGCTTTGCATCATTTCAGCCTATATCCTCTTTAATATGCCAATTTCAGAGATTTGCAAAACACAAAATATGGTGTATTAGAGCAATTAATAGATTATTATGTGCCATAGAAAATATTATCAAATACAGAGTTATTCTGAAGAGACCTTCCTGCATCTGAATGAACAGTTTCTTAGGCTATTGATCCTCATCACTGCATTTACATTTAATCCAGTCTCTCCTAGAAGCAAGGCAGGTTGCAAGATGATGTTTAAGCAAAAGCAAGGAGGAGAAAAAAGGTTTTACCTTTGAGCAACAGCTGGCTACATATTTTAATGATTCCCTTGTGCTTAACATGAACTGAGCAACACTCCGTGGTAGGGCATCCGTTCATCACTAAAAGAAACGCATGCACCTTCTTCCCTCCACAAGCTACCCTGATAGTATAATGAGCACCCTTGCAACAAAGCACTCCTTTTGAGCAGCTTGGTACTATAAGAATAGTTATGTTTTCTTTCTTAAGGACAAATATTCCTTTATTATAATAGGGTTTGACAGCTCTCTGTTAACATTCAACCACTGCACTGGGAGGAGGCAGTTTTAGCTCTAGGAAGTAACAGCTATGCTGTCTTCAGGTCAACACACCAACAACGTATAGGTGACAGGCCATGTGACAGAAACCTTGCACACCCTGCGAGGGTCAGACTGAGGAGATCTCTGCTTTGGCTAAAAACAAGAACAGAAATTAAAAAAAAACACCCCAGCCTGCTACAAATAGTACTCACACACTATTAACTAGAATACAGAAACATAGCAATTTTACATTAGCCTCCTCCTTCGCAAAAGAAAGCTTTTGTGGAAGTTGGTTAGTGTTTAGACAGGTTATAATACAAATGTTATAAAAAGAGTGAATCCATTAAAAAAGTCACCTTGCACCTTAATGTTTGACTTATATGAACAACGACCTTTGGAATAAGCAGTACTGAAAGGAATCAGCAACTTTGAAAGCAGTTGGCAACTTACAGGCATATTTTTAACTTTAAGGTAAAGAACACAGGCAGTAAAATGCAAGTCCAATACCAGCCCTATTCATCTCAGTATCACAGGAGAAACAAAAAACGATGACAACTTGCTCCACTTTTAGTATGCCTCTCAAAGGGCCTCAGCTTCTTGGTTAAATTCAGAGTTTTAGCTGAGTGTTTCTCCTACCTCAAGAGCACAATGTGGCCATCCTCAAGACTATACGGTACCGGTGCTGCAAGCCTGTGCTTCAGCGGCACCGACAGCTATCCAGCTCTACTCGCCTCAGGGTGAAAAATAAACAAAGAAACTTACTTTAACTTCTGTTTTTCTTAATCGACTTTCAGAACCGAGAACCCGAGAACTTTGAAAGAGGAACAAGCATCAGCCACATATTAATCAACACCTAAAGAGGAGTTTGGTCCGATTTTACAATAAACGGCGGAGACACATGATCCAATTAAATTCTAATTTTGTAAGGAGCAGGCGAGCGTATTTACACAGGCGCTGATTACAGAGTCTAAAGTCGCCGGCCGGACAGGCTCTGCTTCCTCTTCGCCGTCCCGACCGCACCGCCGCGGGCTTCGTCTCATTTCTAGCCCCCCCCCAGCTCTCCTTACAGGCAACGGGAGAGGCCGGCCTGAGCCCCCTCTCCAAACCGGGCCCCGCTCCGGCGGGCGTCAGCCTGAAGAGCCGCCGCTCTCCCCAGAGTGAGGATTCGTCACCCGTCCCACCTCGGGGCAGCGGAAGAAACCCCCACCCCACAGACACACCCCCACACCCGGGCCCACAGCAGCCTTACCTCCGAACAGGTGCGGCGAGAGGTGAGCGGGCAGCGAGCCGATCACCAGCCGGGGCCCGCCGGAGGAGCCGCCGCCGTCGCCGCTCCCGGCGGGCCGCTCCCGGCCGCCCTCCTCCGGGGTGCTGTTGACCGAGTCCTGCGAACCGTAGGGGCCGCTGCTGTGGGGGATGCTGAAGGCGGACTGCGCGGCTCGGGCCCCGGAGGCTGTGGCCCCCCCTAAGGATCTGCTCCGAGGTGCCGACCCCGCGGCACCCCCTGCCGCCGCCGCCGCTCCTGCTGCCGCCGTCGCGCCGCTGGGAGCGGTATGAGGCGCCGCCGCCAGGTGCGCGTACCGCCCGCCAGCGCCCGCCGAGCGCCCGCCGGTCCCGTTAGCGCCGCCGCTGCTGCTGCTGGAGGAAGGTAAATCCCCGCCCGAGTACGCCCGAGTGCGGCCATTGGCGGCTGTGGGGCTGCTCTGTTTCGCGCCCATGGTCCCGCCGCCACCGCCGGGCGCAGCTCGGTGCCCTTCGCCGCCGCCTTCCCCGCGGCGCCCAGAGGCGATAGGAGTCCGGCCCCGGCGGGGACGATCCGAGGCGCGGGTCGCTCCGGGGAGGGGGGAGAGGGCGCGCCGGGGGAGGGGAACGGGTCGCTCGGTGGGTCGGTGTCGAGAGCGGAGAGCCGCCGGCCGGGATCCGGCTCAGCTGGCGGCCCCGGAGCGGCCGCTGCTCGCGGGTCTGGGGCGCCACCATGAGCTGCTCGGGACGGTGCTGGCTCCCGCCGCGCGGCTGCTCGGCCCCGCCGCCGCCGCCGCTGCTGCTGCGCCCGACGCTGTGGCCGCCGCCATCCTCCGCCGCCGAGCCCTGTGGGGGGCAACAGCGGCAGCAGCGCCGCCGAGGCCGCTCGCTCGCCCGCGGCGCGCCGTGCCTGTGCCGAGGGAGGCGGGAGGGGGCGGTCACCCCGGCGCAGCCGCTCCTCTACCGTGTCGCCATACTGGGGGCGGGACGGGGAGCGGGTTACGGCGGCAGGGGCCGCCGCCTTTTCTTCTTATTCCTCCTCCTCCTCCCCCGCTCGGCGGGGGACTAGCCCCCGGCGGCGCAGCGCGACGGGCCGGGCCCGACGCCTCGTCCCGCCTCCTGCCCCTCTCCTCACGCAAGGTGCGGGCAGCACCAGGTGGGCGGGTGCTGGGCGAGGCCGCCCCGGGGCTGCCAGCCTCGCTCCCCTTCGGGAGGGGAGTCCCAGAGAGGGGCGGCTCGGAGCGCGGGGCTGAGGCGAGAGCCTGCCGGCGGGACATGAGAGGGGACGGGAGGGAGGTCAGCTGCCTGTTCGCCTGAAGGGGAAGCCCGTGGGGTGCCGGAGCGGCCGCCCCGATGAGGAAGGCTTTAAAAGCCAAACGGCCGCCGGCAGAAGGCGAGCTGTGCTGCGTGCGGGCCGGTTGCACGCGGCGGCCGTTGAGGGCGGCCGTTGGCGGTGACCGCCAGCCCCGGGCGGGAGGCGGCGGCGGCGGCCTCCGGGGCCGCGCTTAGCGTCGAGTCCCGCCCGCTGAGGGAGAGGGGTGGCTGCGGCGGGAGGCGGAGCGGGCAGGACCGGGGTGACTGAGGACGGCGCGCTGCCCGCCACGGCGGCCGGTGCCCTCCTGCCTCGCCGCTTCTTGGTTTGCCGTTGCAGCTTCCGGAAAGCGCCTGGGCTGCCCGGCCTCCCCGAGCGTGGGTTTGGCGGGGTGGAGGGCGTAAGGGCCCCTTAGCCTCGTCGGGAGTTTTCCCGGGTAGGAGACTTTCAACCCGGGCGGTTTGCTGTGAGTCTCGGTACTCGTGGTATGTGCAGGGGAGAAACTGGACAAGAAGGATGAAAATCTCTCATATATCTTTGGTTCACAGGAAAATCCTGTAGACCTCGGTCTCTTGCTCGGAGAAAGACTCCTACTATTATTAATGAGAGCTTTACACAAGGATTGACTAAGAGCAAAAAATTTTGGCCCTGTGAATTACACCAATATGGATAACAGGCTCGGTTTGCTCATGACAAAAGGATCAGAGACATAAAATTACTTTCTTATTTAAGGGCAGGTGATATTGAATGTCATATACATTGAATTTATATGAAAATGATTCCTACAATTGGTCATCCAAGGTAAACTGCTTGTTTTTATGGGTTATCATCTACTCTTAAATAAGGTTCGTCACCATGAAGCAGTGCTATACACCATCTCGGGACTCTCCGTCATACTGTCTAGGTAGGGATTCCAACTATATTCATGCCTGTCTCACAATGGCATAGTACCCAAGCTATTTTACAATTAATGCAATAAAACAGATCAACACCTTAATTAATATACAAAGTATTATGTAACATTTGTACTGTACATATGTACATGTACATTATTATATGTATTACATATATGTAATGTAGAAATGCAGCATGTACATCACATGTACGCTATCTTTGATACTCATCCTCAGACGTGAATAGGTGCAAAGGCCTCCCTTTCCCCCTCTGTTTGCCATCACCTTTACAACTGCATGCGGTCGCTTTCTGGCATCAGTGTGGCTCACGGTTCATTTTGCAGGAAGAGGTACTATAGCTGGGGATGGCAGAAGAGGTTACCAGCCCTAACTCTTTGTTCTGACACTGCTTTTCTGGATAGCTGAGACACTCTGTGAATAATCTGAACACCATTTAGAGGATGCTGCTGTAAACCGTTGCTGGTTTCAGTAAGAGACAGTGATTCCACAGCTGTCTTGCGAACAGCTTGGTCTTTTGTGTGCTGGGTGCTGGGCAGACAGCTGGGGTCAACAATATGCCGTCCCAAGCTATGCCATCCCCACTTGTGAATTAAAAGCTGCAGTCTCTGCTACCGGTGGTAGATCATGCATGAGCACTTTCTAGTTCAGTTTCCTGCAGAAAGAAAATCAGTGTGAATATGCTGTCTGCTCTACCACCGGTTACTTTTGAAACCCTTGGCCAGCTTCAGCCAAATCTCTCAAAGATGCTAACAATATAGAAAATAAGCCGTTATGTAGAAGATAGAGATCCTGTTAATGTTCCCACAGGATGGAAAGCTACCACAGAATTCCTATCTTGCTAGATTCCAAGAATCTGCTTGGGCAAAGGATGTTGCAAACATGACTCATAATTTCTGTTGCTCACAGAATGCCTGTGGCATGTTCAGCCCTATCGGAGCAGGTTTAGAGGACAGCATGCTCAGAGTTTTATGGAGTTTTTAAGATTTCCAGTACTGAGTACTAGTGGAACTGGTCAGCTGCTAGAATAAACAGCATTTTGAAAATAGTAAATTGCTACACAGTACCACAGTACTTTCTGTAATTTCTTTACAGTGGATCTAAGAGTTGAGCAGGTATTAAATACAGATTATATTTGACTGTGAATAACCTTTTATTCAATTTAGGATTAAATTATAAAGTCTATGGGGAAAAAAAAGCCCTCAAGACATCCAAACAGTTACTCAGTCTTACAATCAGAAAATTAGCTTCAACGGCATGGACTATTTCACAGAAAAGAAGTCACAACAACAGGACAGCCTGTGTTCCCTTCTCGGAGAGCGTGGCTGTTCCCAGTGCGATGTGATTTTCTTTTTTCTTTTTTGGGGGGGCTTCAGTTTTTGTTTTGCATCTAGTGCATATATTTGCAGCTATCTACTATGCAGTGTGAGTCTAAACAGGACACATACTGCAATACCTACATCTTCAGAAAAGCAATGTGCCTTGCTTCTGAGCCAACTTTCTCCCCTCCACCCTTCCCAGTCCCTCTTGAAAATGGTTGGATAGACGTTTTTCTACATGTGGAAATTTGCTTTATATAGCCAACAGTACAGTTAGCTTTTGAAGCTAACATTTCTTCTAACAAATGACTGTCTACTAGCTGTTAAGTCTTGTAGAGGCAAGTACCTGGCACTGTAACCTCCACCCATTTGTACATTAATAGACCTCAGAAGTCGTTTGCATAAAAATTTCAATTTCCTATCCAGCATAGAAAATAACCAGTGACAAGAGGAAACAGTGCAGAGAGAAAGTAGAACATCTTGCTGCTGACCATATTTCCACAGAGCTCAAGGACTCTGTGGAAAGCAGACAGTTATATAAAAATCAACTTCTATAGGCCTATATGGCTGAATGCTGTTATTATTCTTGTAGAAACATATCTTGGGAATCTTATTTGTACTTAAATAAGCATGAAATAAGAGCTAACCTTCTTGTTCCTTGTCCAGGATAGTGGAAAAAACCTGGTTTAGACAGGCAAATATACTCACTGTTCTTTGTTATAAGCTGCATACCTCCACTTGAGTTCTGGTTACATTACCTTGTCTATCAGCAGGTAAAAATAATGAACTTGTTTATTGACCGGTATGCTTGAAAATTCCAGGTGATAGGCATGCCCTGAGCATAGAAAATTGTCTGTAAATTCATAATATGGCACGTTTTAGAAAATGTGTGTTGATAAATGGAACAGGGGTCTGAATTTTGCTCAACAGTGAGCTACGCAGCAGATCATCCTCCCTCTCCCCTCCTGCCCCCTTCTTTGGTGGCTTTGAAAGGGACGCTGAAACAAGCTTTCAAGCAAGGTTTCATTTCTGACAAAAGCATCTGACCCTGAACTAATAAAGCCAGCCAGAGGTTTACATTCTCTTCAGAACTTTCTAAAGCAGAAAGGTTTAAAAAGTAATGGCACACACTCAGAATCACAGAATCATTAAGGTTGGAAAGGACCTTCAAGATCATCAAGTCCAACCGTTAACCCACCACCACCATGCCCACTAAACCATGACTTGAAGCACCACGTCCACACGATTTTTGAACACTTCCAGTGATGATGGTGACTTCACCACCTCCCTGGGCAGCCTGTTCCAATGCCTGACCTCTCCCTCCGTAAAGAAATTTTTCCTAATACCCAATCTAAAGCTCCCCTGGCGCGACTTGAGGCCATTTCCTCTTGTCCTATCACTGGTTACTTGGGAGAAGAGACTAACACCCACCTCACCACAACCCCCTTTTAAGTAGTTGTAGAGAGCGATAAGGTCTCCCCTCAGCCTCCTCTTCTCCAGACTAAACAACCCCAGTTCCCTCAGCCGCTCCTCATAAGACTTGTGCTCCAGACCCCTCACCAGCTTCATTGCCCTTCTCTGGACATGCTCGAGCACCTCAACGTTCTTGTAGTGAGGGGCCCAAAACTGAACACTATTCAAGGTGTGGCCTCACCAGTGCTGAGTACAGGGGTACAATTCCTTCCTTATGTTCACTCATAACGTACAGCTTAATTTTATAATAGCTAGTGTGGGCTCCTAGTAGGGTTTGAGCAACTAGATTTTCTGAGCAGATACCAAACTAGAGGTGCATGTTGTGGTTGAAATGATCAATGCAGTTTTTACGTTATTGTATATTTCAGCTGTTTAAAGTAAATAGCGCTCCACGCCACTTCTTCACAGATGCTGAAAATAGAGACTTCTGAAGTGTTCAGTTGTTCATACAGAAAGCAAAAGGGAACTGTTTTATCCCTCTGAAATAAGATGTGTAAAATACACATGCCTTACACCTGCAGCTAGAGTAAGCCATCCAGCAGACGAGACTGTTCTATATTCGCATTTGTAAGCTAAGGGGAATAGGTCCCATCTTATCCCTGTCAGTGTGACTCCGAATTATACATAAACCTGTTGTAGGCATCTTTTTAGATATATTTTGGTATCAGTGTTTCTCCAGCTGATAGCTGGTGTTTTGAGAGATGTAGGAGACGCTGTTATCCAGTATCTTAGATTTTTATTTGCATTGAATAACTATTTGTACATATTGACTTTAATCCTATGAAGATTTACGCATATGCTTACGCTGATATATGAAAACCAGTCCTGAAATATGTTGTGATCAGTCTTCACAGAATAAAAAAATAAGCAACTTGTAAAGCTCAAGGTTTGGGTCCTAAAACTATTCTGGAAATGTGTGGTGATGCTTACAAGAATAAGGACTTTTATCCTTGCTTTATAAAAATTCTGTTTAAAACCATCTACCTCTTGTTTGAAGTTTATGCTTTTCTGAAGTTTCTATCACACTGTAAACAGTATGCTGTATGTTGTACTCTGGAGTTACCCGAAGAGAAAACTGATATTCATAGAAAAGATGTAAAAAATAAACTGACATTTTGACTGGAGGTATTGATTGACCATTTTGTAGAGGAAGAAATACTTGGAAATAACTTACTTGAAGAAATGGCAATTTGTGGTTTGCACTGCATTACCACATGCTGTAAAGTAGTACTATAGGAAATATACTTTAGTCTAATATACTTTAGTTTAGTTTTAATAGGGAAAATTATTCACCATAATAATTTCTAAGCTGTTCTACATTCACAGTTGTATTATCGTCGCCACTGAGTACCTTTGTAGGTAACCAGGTGCAATACCAAATGCCATTCCTATGAACTTGCCATTTTAGTGCATAATCAGGCCAGTGCTGTTACTGGTTCTCCAATAAATTGTGTTAGTTTTACTTGTTGGTGGAGGGGGGGTTTTGTTATCATCTCTGCGTGAATTATCCCATTGTGTAGCTTCCTGACCTTTCATGCAGCTATACCCCCCAAATGCTGTCTTTCTTCAGAAGCCACTGTGCAGACCATTTTTATTATATGCTCAAGGAATACCAGAAGACAAATAGTTGCTTAGGCTATGCCCATATCTGCACAAAAGACATTTGCACCAATTCATAAACGAAGTGACATCAATACATGTTTATCTGGGCAAGGCCATCTGTGGGTATGGGAGTCCAGGGTAGATGAGTTGGCATGTAAAGGTCCCATCCAGCTAATTTTTCTGTTTCTGTGGTCTCTAAGAAGCAGGGGTGGAGGACAAACTGACAGATGGGAAGTATGTTTACTCTCTCTTGTTTTCAGATCTCGTGTGTCAGCACCCAGCAATGCCAGCTGAATGTGGACTCAGGAGTTGTGGGAGGACTGTCGATCGCCTTGGCTCCCTTTACTTCTGTAGAGGAAAATAATGATAGTCTTTCAAGGTATATTCCAGAATTACGCCATTTTGCCTTGCAATGTAGGGTGTGAGACCCTTCTGCACCTAGAGAGGCAGCTGGCTTTACGGAGAGCCCTATCTGAACAATTCATGGTAGTTAATAACAAAGGCACATCAAGTCTTGACACAGTGAATATTACACGGGTGAATCAGTCTTCAGAAGCTGATTGCAGGCAAGCTCTTTTGCAGGATACATCTTTCATTAGCCATACTAATTGCTTGAATGCTAGACATCTATAGAAAGAGGTGAGTAAATGGAAAGCAGTATTACAGAAACAATAGCAAAGTGAAATATGTAGGAATGACAGCAGGTGGTAGAGCCATATGACATTAGATTTGCCAAGTACAATTTGTATTCTCTCAGGTTCTGCATTATCTGCCAAATATTACCTTAACTTCTCAGAATCCGGAAGAAAAAATACCTTTGTCCTTATTTTTGCACCGTATTGGCTAGTATTTTCAACTGATAGTTTTAAGTCCTATTCTTTTAATATTCTATAGCTTCCTACTTACAGTCTGCTACTGATAAGCATAATAACAAGAAACAAAAACACACTAGATAGTTACTCATAGGGCTTTTAAGCACAGTTGCTTGGGCAGTCAGGCATGTGTTGCAGTGACTTTGTGCAACAGAATTCAAAGGGACAGTAACAACCTCAAAGTATAATAAAAGCAAGGTGTACTGGTGAATGTACCAGAGTAATACTTTATTAACTAATGCATGGCAAAGAATACAAAAGCACATAACTGGGTTTTTCTGAAGGCCTAGGTCGCAGCCGCAGCTATACCTTGTCGGGAGGAATGTCAGAGAGCTCCGCTCCGCGTTCTCTGCCAGAAGCGTTTTCTGCCTCAGCTTCTGTGCATCACGCCTGGTGTAGTAAATCAAGCACGAGGGTGGTGCAAAAGGCTCCATCTGTCGTGTTGGCTCAGATCCACTTGACAGAAGCCGGAACCCATGAAAGTAAGAGATGAGAAATCAGAATTGTGAATCCGCTTCCTCCTCTCCCCGCTCTGCCCTTCCCCAGTTTGTACTTCTCCAGGAGCAAGAGGAACAGTGTCTTGTTCTAGATTGCTGCTTGCAAAATGAGGGGAATCGGGGTGCTTCATGCATCTTCCTCAGCCCTCCCATAACAGCAAAGCGACCACTCACAATTCAGACTGAGGGACTTAAATTTCTTAAAGAAACAAATTTGTTTTCCAAAGAGTGAGGGAAACTAGTCATTTCACCACTTCAGAAAGGAGCATACACTTCCTGGTCGGTTGCCCTGCCCCAAGCTGGTTTCAGTTCAGCATTCAGAAAATGCCAGGCAAATAATAAACCAGGTTCAAGTTAGAAGAGTCCTCGTAACAGCTTGATGTGGCAAAACATTTCTAGATGATGCAATAACTTTCTAGACAATAGGAATGCAAAGGTTCGGTCTGGTCAGTAGGTTCTCGTTGAGTTGAGTACTGTTAGTTATAGGATTAACCATCCCTGTGGAGCCCCTGTACAGTGCTACCTTAACAGGGTCACAATTTATTAAGATAATTAAGAACTTTTTCTCTATTATTTTCTAAACAAAGCTTTTCCTCCAGAGTCATGATAGCTCCTCTTTAACTCAAATGTGATATAATCACAAAATAAATAGGGCCCTTTTGCAGCTCTATTAATCCCAGTCAAGGACAGAATGTGCTTCTACACTTTCCACATGGAATTTGAACAGTAAAGAAAAGTCCTGTTTTGTAGGAAGCACATTATGAGGCTGGAGAGACTTGGTCTCATTCTGGATAGCATTTCTTCTCTTGTTAAAGGAAAAATACGGAGCAACCTGGTATCACAAGTCCACACTGACATCTAGTGCTGAAAAAATTGCACTAGCCAGTGAGGAAACAAAGAAAGAAAAAGGTGTTGGACTGGAATGAAAATCTAAAAATATAGCAAAGCATCCCTCCTGCTTTATGAAAGCGACTGGCAGTTTGTGGGCAGGAGGTGCTCTGGCTCCATGAACTTGGGTGCTGCAGGGGCATCCCTTGGAGAACTGCATGGGGTACTGGGTCTAATAGCCAGATACCCAGCGTAGCAACCCCTGGCTGGCCCTGAAAACTGCTTTTCAGGACATAAGGAATCTTGAGCTGTGACTTATTTTAAGTTTGGTTTGTAGCCACCGTTACTGTGGGACTTGGTCCAGAGCAGCATAACTAGTAGAGCACTGCTGCCAATGGCCAAGTAATCTTGATTCTACAAATGAAGACTTCACAAGGATGAAATGTTCTCACCTTCCAATCTGAGAATTCCCTGGTACATGGGAAAGCTTCCCTCCCTAAGCTTTTCCTAGGGAAAGGGGTCATTTGTTTAGCAGTGACTTTTAGTTGTTAATGTTCTCTTACCTCCCATTTTGATACAAAATGCTCTCATCATTTTTCCACACACGCAAAAATTTGCACTTTGTAATATTTTACTGTGCCTTTAAGGGCAGGCAAAGACTGTAAGATACAATATTTGTGATTTTTCGTTGTAATTTCTACCTTCCGTGGGGAAGTAAAAAGTAATAATAATGTACAGAATAATGAACGTTTTTCAGTGCCTTAGCTGCCAGCACACTTCCTTCCCCGTCACCAGGGAAATGGTGAGATTAAAACCATGTGCTCTGTGTGCTTCAGAAGTGAGATATGCATGTCTGTATTGTATAAATCATCAAAGCAGATGAGCAAAAGGACAGATCCAAAGCCACCAAGATCAATGGACTTTTTTTTCTCCATTGAATCCCAGGAGCTTTGGATCAGGTCCTGGCAGATGTCAGAGATCTGCCAGCCCCACTGAGAAACTGTAGTCCAAATGCTGGCATGCTGTTTGGCAAGCTGCAACCATAGGGTTAAGAAGAGGTTGGCAGATGTATCCTCCATGGAGGGAATCCTGGTGCTGGTGAGCAGGATTTCACAGCGGGACCCGGCACGGGGGACTCCTTGTTTCTCTGCATGGAGGCAAAGCAGGTCCTAACCTACAAGTCATTGCTATGTGTGAGGACATCCTCTTCCTCTAGAAATCCTGCGCTGCGCACTGGGGCACATCGGCAAGCTGTATCTCCTACCATTTGGCACTACCTGGGAATAGCTCTTACCTCCTCCTCTTTCACAGCACAGCAAGCAACAAATGGCAGGATTTAGCCCTTACTGCCTTGTGAGCGTGAAAGCCTCAGAAGAAAATGTGGCTTTTGTCCTGTCCATAGTACTCTTTCTCCCCTTATAGTCAGAAAGCCCAAGTACTCAGATATAACTTCTTTTAATTTTTGCAATTCTTTATTTTTCTGAACAATAATCATTTAGAAGTAACCATGTTGTCACATCTAGGCTGTATTTTTTCCCCCCATCTCTTGTAATCAGCAACCGTATGCAGATTTTAAAAACATTTCGGACTTTTGTGTCTGGGCTGGACAGATTGGGACGTACAGGGAGGTTTGGCAGGCCCAATTAGACAATGAGCAGCATAAGTAGCTGTCAAAAAATAAGGCTAGAGCAGGAGAAAGCATGTGGCATCCCTCACTAGATAAGCTAGAATGATTGGCATACTCAGTCAGAAACACTCGTTTTCTGATTTAATGGGGGCTTAAGACATGGTCTCACAGCTGAGACCATGCAAATCAATCATTAAAATGTAGGGTTAGAGTCCGATGTCAGTTTAAATACCATTAATATCAGCAGGATTACACCAAAGGTATCCACCCAAATTTATAGGGTGCAAAATTTGACCCATAATTATTATTAGGAGTAAAAGCATGCAAAAGTGTATAATATGTCTAGAATTTTCTTGAAATAAAAAGTAATAGAATAGTAAAACCAAAAAGGTAGAACAGACTAGAGTGGAATAGAAACACAAGGAGAAGGAGAAGGAAAAGAAGGGGAGAAGGAAAGAGGAAAAGGAGAGGAAGAGGACAAAGGAAAGGGAAAAGGAAAAGGGAAAGAAAACTAAAGATGGAAAGAAATGCCAAGAAAAAAATGCAGGAATTTAGGAAAATTCCCTGATGAAATTTAAAAACACAGCAAAAAAATTCCAAATGTATAGTAATAACATTGAATTAAATCACTTCAGCATTGGTGTCATCATATCATGTTCCTGTCCATCCTTTCCTTTTCAGCTTTCAAGAGGACGCAAAAGACACACAATCTGGTGATAGCAAATTATTCAAGAAGGTGCCATTAACATTTTAAAGGTGACTAGTTTGCAGAGCATATTTGGTGCAGTGTTTGAACATCCAGTATGAATATATTCAGCTGATATTAGTTCCTAAGCCTTTAGGAACATTGCAGAGTGTATTAAAATCAATGTTTTTTCAGTACAGTACTAGGCAATAATGGATATAATCCCAATTAAGAGCACTGCTTTGCCTTGTGCAGAACACGATCTGTTTTAATGAAATTCCAAATATATTTTGGGGAGCAGAGAGTTAGGCTGAATGGTAATAATTTAGTGTTCTGCGCTTAATATTAAATTCCCCACCTGATCCTTTGCCTTGTGTTTAGAAGTGCAGTTCAGTGAAGGGAGTGCTCCTGTTCATACAAACAGCGTGAGTCAGGGCTACTTGTCAGCAATGGTTGCGGGACCACAACCCAAGTCAGAGAGCCTCTATGGGGCCTTTGAGTGACTCAGGACGTTGACAAATCCTCAAGCTGGGGTGAAGGAGTAACTTTTGTGAAGTTTTGTAAAAAAGTTTTGTAAACTGTTTTTACAAACAATTGCTGCCCATGAGACGGGAATGACGGCGTTTTGGCAGTGTGCAGACCCATGCAGCAGCAGATTAAGCTGGGGTGGCTGACACAACTACCAACCTTACCCTGATCATGCTGCCCTTATCTTAGAGGCTGGCATCCTTGCCCGGAACTGACGGAGGGATACGGACAGCTTGATGAGTAAAGCAAAAAATACATCAGCCGGGAACAGTGGCAGGTCAGGAGCTGCTGCGTGGCCCTCCAGCTCCCTCCCTGCGAGGCTAGGAGAAGGGGTGGAGCAGCCCTGCTTTAATCCATTGCCACATCCGAGTTAATATCCTGGTACTCCAGGATTTGGCTATGAACAGCTTCCAATTCAAACTGGCTGACCTCAGCGACAAAGAAAAATGCGAATGCATGATGACAGTTATGGAGTGCAGTGTTTTAGACAATGACAGTGGAGGAAAATAGTGCTTTAGAAAATTCACAAACACATAAAACCCCTTGAACTGAAGAAACTGAAGAACCTTTTATTTGCAGCTCTCTCCTTATATTTTGAGTCATTCTCCTTGCCTTTATCTGAAAATGGTTCTTTCCAGAATTCTTTCAGACTTCATACTTCATTTAAAATCGTATTTGATGATCTGATAGTTTGCTCTGTCTGACAAAAGTACAATGCAGTTTTCATCAGCTGTAAGCCACCTGATCTGATGTGCCTCTACTAATAGCACTCAAAGCAGGTCTTTGATTCAGGTCCCTATTTGCAATAGAGACTGAAGGAGAAATTTTAATACACTTCCATTTTTATGGAAGGCATTCTGCAAAGGGAAAGAAAAAGTAAAACTGAATAAGGATGCTGAAAACTATTAAAAACGTGTCGTTAAATCCAAAATTATTTACATGAAGAATTCTTTCCCAGTGGAAGAAACTGGAAAGAGGGTGCAATACTTGGAGAGCAGCAGCGTAGGTTGGAGGGAAACTTGTCCTTGTTTTTCAGCTATCTGGCTTGATTATTTGGGCAACTTATAAGTCACTTTGTCTCTCGTTGATTCAGTTCCTCCCTTTCTATTCTCTACCTCTTTATCATTTTGTCAGGCTAAAACACATTACAAATTGCAAGAAGCTCAAACAGTAAGTAAAAGGATGTTAATAAGCACAGAAGGTCAATGCATCTCGCACTAGATCCTTATGATAAGGAGAGCTTTGGAAATACAGAACTTTTACAGGAGTCATGGTATCCAAGTTATGCAAACACCAGTTACAAAAAAAATTACCACTAATGCTAGCCTGCTAAGCAGAGCTGTGAAGCACAGAACATGCACTAAATATTTCTGCAAAAATATCCTGTAAATTCACATACAGCAGGATAAAAAAAAAAATTATTTTTATTAAAAAATGAGTCATGGGAATACTTTATCCTGTAGGGATGGTAGTGGCTAGAGAAGCCACTTTTGAATTCACTTGGGAATTTATAGACATGACCTATACTGGAAGAAAATAGATAAATATTTTGTCAGTCAGCAGCTGACATAAAACAAATGTATTTACTGTTAATGCTGCTGTCACAGTTAATCACAAAATCCTAGGAATCAGGTGCTAGAGCACCTATCATTTTTTTGTTAATGTCGCTGTGTGGTACATATCAGAGCTTTCTCAGGTAGGAAATTAATCGTTGATTAAATAGTTGATTAAAATGTCTTGTGGACATCAAAACTGAAGTAATCAGACAAGAAAGAGCTGAGAGTTCAGAGGCAAAAGGGGTGGGGTGGGGCTTATATAAAACAGCTCCTTAATCATCAGTAGGGGGAAACTCATGAGAAAGGAGAGTATGCCAGATGGAAACAGCTTTGCC
The DNA here is from genome assembly GCF_964289735.1 of Phaethon aethereus. Classification (NCBI taxonomy): domain Eukaryota; kingdom Metazoa; phylum Chordata; class Aves; order Phaethontiformes; family Phaethontidae; genus Phaethon; species Phaethon aethereus. The sequence continues at coordinate 124,650,199 of NC_138582.1, read as the reverse complement.
TCTGTTGCCAGAATAGAGCCTTTCACTCCATTTTAGAGAGGTAGGGTGAAACATTATCACGGCTGATCAGTCCCACAGACAGACAGTAAAGAATTTGGGCTGTCTCTCTATTACTGTTTGCTAGCTGAGCTGACTTTCATCTCGGACCATTGGTAGAAGTTTAATTATCAGCCCTATTGTTTTCACTACAAACTGCTGTTCCTTGGCGTTTTATCATTTTGGTTCATAAGGCCTTTCTGTGTGTGGTTTGGTTACGGGGTAGCAGAACTAGATTGACTTAGGAACAGATTTAGCCAGACTGGTGGTGAAAGTGTGGTCAAACTAGCCTAACATACCTCTTCACCTTTCTCTGTAACACACATGCTAAAAGTCCTGACATTATATTTACCAGAGTCCAACATAACTGGAACCATGTCAATAGTCTTTGCAGGAAAATCTCGCTAAGACACCTTTCTAAGAGGCATATGATTGATCTAGAATCTGTTAATGAGGCTATAGCCTGGCACATGTCCAATGGCCAAGTCAACTGGTCAACATTTGCAAGAAATCCTGACTTACATTCCAAATTTTGGTTCTTATGGAGCTCATAAGATCTTTTCCCTATCCTCCTCTTCCAGATCTGGGATAAGACAATCTCCCAGTTCTACTGGTTGAATAAAGGTCTGAAAACATAGTTGTTATTGGGAGCCTGACATGTATTTTTACATACAAGCAAATGGGTATGTCTGAAAAATGAGAACCAGAAAGGACAGAAAGTAGATTTCTATAGACTGTATTGCTTTATGCTGATTTTCAAAGAAACGGAGATTTTAAATTTTTGTTCCCAGATATCAAAGAGGATCGAGAAAGGGTGATTAGTTTTGCTGCTTCTCCACGGCAGGCAGTGCTTTTGAAGTCCTTCCAGCATACTTGTCATCAAAGTATTTGTTACCTACCTGTTCAGGTGTTTAGAGGGCTACAATATATTATTTTGGAAGGTGTAATTACAGGGTTGCGAATCCAGCATGTTGTGTGGCTATTTGTAGGTACGCATTATATATAATGCTTCCAGAAAACGTTTCCATGGTGGCAAGAAAAGTTGGCATTGATTAACCAAGTTTTATTAGGCCAAGTTATTCAGGTTTAGCCCCTCAGGATCTGTCTCTGCCATAGGTTTAAGAGAGCAACAGACCCAGTGAGAGCACGGGCAGCCGTACTGCAGGGCTGCATTCAAGTGCCAGCACCCATCTCCATCCTGGTCCCCCTTCCTGTGAGAGGAGAATGGGCAAATGGAGGTGGAAGAACCATACAGGCACTTTGGCTGTCGTTTGTGTTTGGTTTCGGAGCTGCTGTGGGTATATCCCACAACCCCCAGCATTATACTAATCCAAGCTGCTCTGTCATTCGTTTCCAATGGACCACGGGCCATAACTAGAACTAGACCTATCTCAAAATGGGTTTCCTGCAAAATGTGCCCCCCGCCGGCGTGACTGTCGACAGCACAAGGATTTAGGGTTATAACCCAGCACAGTGCAAAAAAAACACTCAGATGAGCTGGTCCATATTTGTGGACACGTCAGGGATTTGGGCATAGCACCCAGCTAGGACCCCAAGTGAATCCTCAGGGACGGCTGGCCTTTGAGCCACAGGGACACAGAGAAACAGTTGCCTGTCCTAATCTGTCTTCTTGTCACGGCTTGCTGATACGTTACTGCACAGATACGTCCACCACGCCCCAGGCAATGCCCCTATCTCAGGAGACGTCTATAAACCATTTGCAGATCCGAAGCAAATCTATTTTAACATGTATGGATACGTGTTATCCAGCCTGTCCAGGATGAATTTTAACTGGTGCATAAGCGCTGTGTAATCATTGTTTTGTGGGGTACTTACACATGCTTTATAAAGATACCTCCCTCTGCACAGCTAGGGTATTCCTCCATTTGTATGGTAATGAATCAGTATTCAGGGGCCTCTTCTGCTCGCTTCTTACCCGGCCCTGTTCCCTCTGATATCTGAGCGAGGCCCCCCCCCCGCAGTTCCTTCCCCTAATGAAGGTGGGGAAGATGAGGACAAAGAGCCCCGCCATACCTATTGAGGGAGAAATCTGCATCTGAAAGTGCCTGCTGGAAATGGGCAAGGTGCCAAACAGCAGGGAGAAGGGTGACGCTCTAGAATACAAAAGAGGGCATGCTATTATCTTCTTCTGTCTTTAAGTCACTGGTTATTTATAAAAAAAACAGGAAGACAAGGAAACAAACAAGGGGAACCGTTTGATTTGGCAGCGGCGCAGTTTATATTCATATCCCAGCAAATGCAACACCCCTTCTCTCCCACAGACCTGCCTGCTGCTTCGCCTCTTCTCCTAATGCTCCAGCCGTTCTCCTGTTCCAGCCTCTACCAACAGCTGATGAATGTGCCAGATCTGCAATTGCCCCAGGATGCAGCAGTCAAGGCAGTGCTACCTGAGCATGTAGGTAAGCGCTTGTTTTCAAGGATCGCTGCCTTTTTGGGAGGTTATGCAGTTGAACACATGATGCCTACACCTCAGGTCACAGCAACCACCATTGCTCAGTGTCGTGGTTTAACCCCAGCCAGCAACCAAGCACCGCGCAGCCACTCGCTCACTCCTTGGTGGGATCGGGGAGAGGATCGGAATAGTAAAAGCGAGGAAACTCACGGTTTGAGATAAAGACAGTTTAATAAGTAGAGCAAAAGCCGCGCATGCAAGCAAAGCAAAACAAGGAATTCATTCACCACTTCCCATGGGCAGGCAGGTGTTCAGCCACCCCAGGAAAGCAGGGCTCCATCACGCCTAACAGTTACTTGTGAAGGCAAACACCATCGCTCTGAGCGTCCCTCCACCCCTTCTTCTTTGCCCCAGCTTTATATACTGAGTGTGATGTTGTATGGTATGGAATATCCCTTTGGCCAGTTGGGGTCAGCTGTCCTGACTGTGCCCCCTCCCAACTTCCCGGGCACCCCCAGCCTGCTCGCTGGCAGGGCAGCATGAAAAACTGGACAGTCCTTGACACCTTAGCAACAATTGAAAACATCAGCATGTCATCAACATTTTCTCCTCCCAAATATAAAATGTAGCCTCACACTAGCTTCTAAGAAAATTAACTCCATCCCAGCTGAAACCAGGACACTCAGCAGCCATCGCTATTCCAGTTGAATGGGTTTTGGTTTACTGTTTCTGAGCAGACATGCTGCCATACTGCTTTTGCAGTTCTTCTGCTTCCACTCATTCTTAATCCTCTCTTGTGGGGAAGGTACCTAGGTCTTTCCCACTGCAGTCCCTCTGCATACCCTGCTGCCTCCAAGAAAAGAAAGCTTCCTCCAAGAGACCCTGGCAGTCTTCAGGTCCCAATGTTTAGTCTGTCTCCTGGTGAACGTAGGTCAAAACTCGCAGCTCGCCTCAAAAGAGAAAGCGAGAAGCATCTCAGCAGCAGGCTACAACAGCAGAAAGTTCTTCAGTACTCACACTCACGGGGAACAAACTGTAGCAGGAGCCTGGATGACATGTAGAAACGGCATGCTCAGCGAGCAACAGTGGGTGCTATAATGCTGGAGAAGCTGCCTGTGGTCTGCCTCCCCTACTCCTTTTTCAGTAGCTAGGCTGGTTAACAGACAACAGTCCTTCTTCTGGAAAAAAGTGGGCTTATATGTAGGCCCCAAGTGAAAGAGTTCAACTGGGAAAGACAATCTTCCCCCAGCAACCCATAAATTATGCTTAATCTAAACGAGATTTTCAGCATGGTGGGAGGAAAGCTTCAGGCCCCTCAGTGCAAGTTTGATAACAGTGTGTGAATCACATACCGGTGGACCTGGGCGGAGAATTTGCTATCTAAATCTCAGCTTCCCCAGTGCCAGAAGCGTCCCAGTAGAGGCTCATCCAGGATTAATCTGCAAAGACTAAGAAAGAAATGGAGCAATGATTGACATGGTAATACAGCATTTCCCATGCAAAAACGCCCTCACCCCCTCCAGCATTTTCATAACCAAATACACACCTTGTTTTGCACTATAAAGAGCATGGGAATGAAATGTGATAATGAGACATAACGAGATGCATGTATAAGACAAGCTGTGGACAGGCAGTGAACATAAAAAGAGACGTGTACATGTGCACATAGGGAAGAAGTGGCAGATAGGCACTTTCTTATAATCTAGCAACAATAATCATGACAATAGTTAAGTTCTGCTTTAATTTTCCATCCTCCATGCACCTTTGTGTATCTGGAGAAAAGAAGCAAATCACCAGGCTTTCTATTCAGATTCTTGTAACTAGACTCCAGTGAGCACTGTCAAAAACATCCACTAATATCCACTTAAATCATCGGGCAAGTTTACTTCAGCTGTCTTCCTGCCCCTTGTATTCTGTGGGGTTTTTTCTTTATTAACAAGGAGGAAGCTGCATGGAAAGTCTACAAGAATGCATTTTACAGTGAATATTGGAAAATATCAGTTTGGAATTCACTTTCCACAATCTGTGGCACACCCAGTGCTAAAAGCTGCTTTCACTGTATCAGGAATGAGAAGCAGTGCCAGACCTGCCTCTGTTTCTTACACTTGCAAAATTAGTATCAGTAAGCTTCAGATCAGAAAGGACTTAGAGAGATTGTCTGGCAAATACTTTCAAATGATAAATAATAGGGGGGAAATGAAACTGTCTGGACAGTGCACCAGCAGAAATAGAGGCAATATTTGTTCACTAAACTCTCTTCTAATTATTGACGTATTGTAACTAATCAGCATTAGAGGCAAAAAGAAGCTGTAATCTATGTCTTCCTCTTTTTGGACTGTTCCTAGTACTAACTGCAGCAGAAGAGCATTCCGGACTGGAATTCTCGGGCTTTTCCACTCATTGCTTAGAGGAACTCCAAGCCTGCACAAAACAGTATGGGTTTTCTGACTTTTTTTGCAGTAACATTCTTGTCCTTTTGCCTTTTTGTGAGGCCGTGGATCCACAGCAACAACCCATTAGCTGAAAGCCCACTGTAAACTGAACCAAGAGTAGCAGATGCAGAAACAGATTTCCCTTGGGAAAAAACGTTAAGTCAGTCTGACAGCTGTTGTGGCAAATACTAGCAATGTTCGTTGCTCTTGTAAATCTTGGGGATAAACGTCCCTAAAATGTCAATGACTGATGGTGGAGATTGAGTAGAGTGTGTTGTAGTACAGGGTATACATTCCCGTGCTCTTGTTGCATAAACATGGCAATGAATGATCATTTATATTGGGAAGGGCTGCCACACTGTTGTACGCAGCTTGTGGGCAGTACTGGGGTGGGTGAAAACAATTCTACGTGAACATGTCATAATGATCAGTGTTCTCTGATTCTTTTACTCCCTTATATTTGTTACTGTCCAGGTCAATGCTTCCTCTTACTAGAAGCAGAAATTGTTTATGCAGAGCACAGTGGCAAGAGCTGTGCAAACATTAAAATGTGGATGTGATTCATGCCTGCTGATGGAAGCAAACCCCTGGCATAAGAGAAGCAAATTATTCCCCCTCTCTCCACCATGGAAGTCTCTATAACAGGCTTGGGGGATTTCTACTCCAGTTCTGCTCCCTATTTGAAACAAATGTTTGCTTTGCTCCCCATGCTGCAGCCTTGCAGGAGAAGTTGTACTGGCTGCACAGCCTCTTCTGGACTCGAAAACGTGCCTGCCTTATGACACTGAAGCCACCCTCTAGGCAAATTTTTCGTCTTGGCCACCCTTCCAGATACCATCGTTTTGCCCTTTTTGCCCTAGGGGACAAGGAAATTACTGGTGGGACATCAACAACGTGGGGAATTTCACTGGGAAAACCAGCAGCTCGCTTATCCTTGTTACTTTTTAGTCATGCCTGGATCATCTTGCGGTAGTTTCTATGACAACAGAAAAATTATTTCTTAACATAAATCAAGTTTGTCAGACTTTTGCTTGTGCATAGCACTTGCTGAAGGCTAGATAAGCAATTCTGAGACAGAAAGCAGACAAACTGATCTGTGCTCTGAAAATGGAGCTACCAAGGATGTGAAATAGAAAAGATCCCCTGTTTTCCTAGGGAAATTTGCTTTGAGTATTGAATTGTGCTTGTTCTTTTATATTTTGAGAAAGAAAAGCAGGAGAATAGTGAATATCATTAATACACTTATCTTTTAAATGCAGAACGTTTGGGACAAATCAACTGTGTTTCTAAGAAAAGAAGTGTGAATATTCAGCATATAAACAACATAGGAAGAGGAATAAAGGAGAGGATTCATAGAAGCTCCTCTTTAAAAAATCTGAAGGGATTTCTGAAAATCCCATTCTGTTTGATACGTGGTAAATGATAATAGTTCTTGGTAACCTGGTCCCCAGAGTGCAAAATCTTACATTTACTTTCTGCTTGCTCATTTTTTTTCGTCTTGTCCTCTCCATCTTTTTATTAGACCCCAAAAATATAGTTAATATTGGCAGATTGGAAGGACTGTTTTGCAGACAGTTCATCCCTATTGCACATGTTTCTGCTGCATAGCGATGAACTTTTAAAAAAAGTATAAATTTCTTTATAGCCTGAGTGGTGAATGGTAGCATCCCATATCTGTTTAATCTAGGATGACAGTAATTTTTAGTTAGACAAAACCCTTTCAGAAGTTTAGTGCCATTTGTAGCATTGATATAGCTATTGGTTTTAGGCAGTGGGTTACTCTTGTTAATCTAAAATAAGGATTTAATGACCTGTGTTAGTTAAGCTGTCTCTGACCAAGGAGGTATCCTGTTCAGCCCGTGGAGGAGAACAAACTCCATGCCTGGGTATGGAGGATAGGTTACAGTACGAATATAGGCAAGCATATTGCCTTCTGTCCACAGCACAACTCCTGCTCATCTCAAAGGGAGCTAGATAGAATGAGCAAAGGCAAAGCCTCATCTTTTGCTGCAGAAGGTAATGCACTGTTTATTATTCTTTTGCTCTGTTAGTGTTTTATTCTGCAGAACTCGGCAGGAGTGATTTCTCTTCCCTTCCTTCCATCTTCCTTTCTCTGTTTCTGCTCTACTTCCTTCTTGGCATCTCTCCTTTCTTCATCTTCCTCCTCCCAGCAATTCCAAACCCAGCCTCAACTGCATCTTGGCTTCATTTCCATTCCTCTCCATCTGGTAGAATGTATTCATGTATTATGTATCAAATGTTGACATTTATAATGGTGTCAATAAGGTTTTGAGTCAAAGCCTGAATGGAAACAAGCAGTCTGGCAGCATTTACCTCTCTCCTCAGTATTGTTTCAGACTATTTTCATACTCAAGACAGGAAACACTGCACAGTTGGATCCTACTAGGGAGGTTTCCTGGACAGCCATGATAGATAGGAGCATTTCTTGTTCTTTAATGAAAGTTTAAATGCCAAAGAGTATGGTGATTCCATGTGGTTAATTCATGAAGTCAGTGGACCCAGTGTTTCAAGAATCCTGTATCAAAGTAAACATACGCCAAGTGCAGTAAACTGAATGTGTAGGTCTCTTGAAACATCCACATGCACACATATGCATGACTGGGAGTGGGATTGTGTGCTTAAAGCTGCAATTCCACAGCAGTTTAGTATGATCTAAGTTGCGGTTGCCCTCTCCCTTTCCTTAGATGCACTCTGCATTATTCTCTTCAGTGGTGTTTATCTGATCATACAGTGAGCCAGTTAAGGGAGAGAAACTAGCAACTCATTTCATGGGGCAGAGGAGGGGGCAGAATCATTTTCTTCCAATTTATCTCTCTGAACCAACTCACTGCAGGATTAGGTATGTTTTTGCCAGTGTGAAGGAGAGCTGGAAAATCCAGCCAGCAGTGTCGTGGGACAGAGGTAACAGCAACCTAGGTCAGTTTAGACTCTGACAGAACTGCAGCTTCAGTGAGGATTTTGAAAATCTCAGGCATGACTTTGCTGTATCCATAAAAGCACCAGAGGTCTGTCAAACTTGCTTCAGAAGTATTGTGGCATTAGGGATGCTTAAATTTACAGCCCTGTTTTCCATTTCTTGTCTTCAATGCATTGATTGCTACTCTTTTTCCAGGCTCTTTACTATGCATCATACTTTTATTTTAGTAGAAGTCTCAGACATATTTTGTCAGCTTTGGATATCTGGATAAGACAAATTTCTCCTGCTGTACAGTTTCATTTGATTTATGTTTATAGGGCGCCTGTATCTGGCTATTTGGATCTGAACTGCGTCTACACTAGCATAATTTGATTACTGGTTCCATAGGTCTTCCAATTACAAGACACTATATTCAGATGGAGGTAAAATATGAAACAGGATCAGGCACAGGACCAGTCAATCCTTATTTTTCTCAAAAGGAGACTTTTTCTATTTCACCTAGTACAAGGTTCAGCACTTGGAAGGAAGGGAACAAAAATAGTAGGAATCCTTAAGCTTGATTTCCTTTTGGTAAAAAATTATTGAAATGAGCTGAAATTCTGCTCTTTGGTTAACTTGATGAAGTAAGTAAGAACTACGTAAGGTAGACTAACAAGTAGATGTTTGAGCCTAGAAGGAAACTGAGGTGAAAAGAGGTTAGAGATGAGAAGAGAAAAACCAAAGTTTTTCTGAAGGCTTCAGGTGGCCAAGGCCCTGCACGGAAGCCCAGCTAGGTGAACTATGTCCTCTTTACTCTTTGATCTTGGTCTGCAAACGATTCGTGGCATTTAGTGATCCGCTACACCAGCTTGCCAGTCAGTTATTAGGGAGTCACAGAAATCAGTCACAGCTCCTCTTTTTGCATCCCACCCTTGTTTTTACTTCGTTCAGTTAATCTCCCAGCAGTGTATTTGCAAGTGGGAAAGAAGCACCAACAAAATGGAGAAGAGCTCGCTCTCTGTATGGCATCTCTGCCACCCCTGCCTTTGTGTTTAAATGTTTCTCTTGTGTGTGTTTGGTTCTTTCTGCTCCTATTTTTTTGCAATATATCTCATTTTCTCTAATCGTTTTACAAACACAGACTGAATCAAAGGACACTCTCCAGGGGAGAAACAACTTGTCTTAAGATCAAAAGTTCTGCTTTGTTTGCTGTTAGAGGTCACCTACCCTGCACATTACATTCACATTATTATTTCTGAGTTGCTGTTTATTCACTCTAAGTGGTTCAACCCATACATAATATCCTTAAAAAAGCCCTGGTCTTGAAACATGCTGAGGACCACCCAAGAGCTGCTGAACTTTTCACACTCCCGTGAGAACTGAAGGTTCACAGTAACTCTCTGTGCTGAGCCTTAACTCTTCTGGTCAGAGCAGCACTGAAGAGCTTCATCCTGCTGGATCTGCTTCCCACCTTTCCTGTTTGCTAACCATCAGCTGATAGGTACCAACCAGTGAAATGTATTTTTTCAGGTATGTCTCTCAAAGAGAGAAGAGCTCAGCAGTGCTTTTTGATATGTAGGACTTTTTAATATATTTTCTATCTACCTACTCAGTGATATCTATAGGAAAAAGTAAATCTGTTACTGCAGTTGTAAGTTATGTGGGAGCCATTAAGAATTGCATATTCATTCACGGCTCCGTACCATGACAGTCTGGGCCTGGAGCGGGAGCTGTGGTTGTTGCCCTTGTCTTCCCAGGGGTCAAGAGTTAGCCAAAAAGCAGGCAAAATCACACAGGGAGCAACAAGCAGTACTGAGTGAAATTACCAGTAAATGACCTCTTTCTGAAGAGCTGCTATACCTGAGGTGGACATGGTGTAGCCACAACAAAAAAATTGTCTTCTTTCAGGTGAGATAATTACCTTGTTCACAAGTTCTTCATGATGGCAGGAAATAACGTCTGATCCAGGAACAATGAATGGTCTTTGGCAGAAGAGGTCAGTTTTCAGGGATCTGTCTTAGATCACCTTTCTCTCCCTCTTGAAATCATTAGCTGACAAGTTCTTCCTAGGCAAATATTTTATCTTAGCTGAAAGCAAAGCTCCCTCTAACCTCAGTGCTTGAAGGCTTCAGAACCAAGTTCTGTCTGCATCTTTCTCCAGACTTGTGTACAGGATCCTGGGAGCCATGAGAACAAAGCCATGAAGGACAACTGGTGGAGTCCTGTTAAAAGTCCTGTTGTAGTTTCAGTGGGATGAGTACTCTACACTTAACTGGTTGAGATGGTGTTTATATGTAGTTAGAAAAGCTTTTTCTTTTTCCTTAGTCCACAGAGCCACAATGAGAAGGAGGGAGCTAGTTACTAGCCTTCAAAACAGAAAAAGTAAAACCTGATGTAATTTTTCATCAGAATCTGGTGCCCTCCATCACTGCTAAGGGGCTATTAGTTCTTAGGTACTCCCACTGGCATCAGTGGGGCCACTTGTGGAGCAGGTTACCATTCACTTCGAGGGAGGAAGTCTATAATCTAGTGTATTTATCAACCTGAAAGTCCAAAGCTTGAAAGTCCAAAGCCACTGACTCTTGAGGGGGGTGGACAACCATAAGTGTCCCTGAAGTCAGAGAGAACTGAGGATGGAGAGCAAGCCCAGGAGATTTCCTGGAGTTCTGCATCTAGATCTTCAGGAATGAGCTCCTGTAGCTATCCAGTCAAAGGAAATTAAATGTGGGAATCTTTGCAGGGGAATTCCTAATGCCAACCCTCAGTAGGTAAGCACAGGCCTTTGTGGGAGACTGTGTTTTGTATCAATCACAAGAGTTTTGAATTGAAACATCTCATTCTGGTACATGTGACATCCATGACTTTTCATCAGCTACAGTCTGACCCTGCAGTGCCATCACAGGTTGATATGTGTCTGTCCTATAATGGAGGCAGAGCTGCTTCTCTCAGGAGGTCAATTCAGAAACATAGCCAACCTACACGTGACTCACAGGAAGGAGTGTGTTATTTAGTTTTCCTTTTTTATTTATAGTCACTGGGATCCATTAAAGCTGTGAAGCTGCACAAATGTTTGCAAAACTGGAGCTGTATCCTTTTAACCCATACACACAACATTGCATAATAGACACCTGAGGGTGTTGTCGGGGGGAAAAAGGTAACATTGTGAAGTGATTTCAAAAGGAATTGGAAGGAGTGTTCAGTCATAAAGCTAATAATTTGGCAAGGAAAAGTGGCATGTCTATAGACATCACAAAAGATGTTTTCAGGGGATAGTGTATGGAGAAGGATATAAGAAGTCTGTACCAGATGGCAGAACCAACAAATGAGAAAATAAACTGTACTGCTCACAGGAATTTTACGTGGCAATGCATAGTCCAGTGGTCTGTATTCTGAGCTGGTGTAGGCTGGAATAACTCCATCAAAGTCAATGAAGCCAGCAAGTCCAGCTGAGGACATGGAGAAAGATGTTTCTTTATTAAGCCTTTTTGTGTAAGCTGCACTTTGGTGCTTTCCATGCTGTTTGTTTTCCCCTTGTAACACACTAAGGACCAAATTTGGCTTACAAGGTTGTCAAGCAGCTTATAACGCCCAACCCTATCAGCATCATTGCTGCCACTTTCAGAACCAACACATGGATAAGCGCTGCAATGCACAGCGAACAGCACTCTGTGGACTAAAGCAAGATGCCCATGCTGGGCAATAGCAGCAAATGTTATACAGACACGAATAGACTACAGCCTTGAAAACGGACATCTGAGCTTGCCTGCTCTCACCAGCATAGAGCGCAGGACTGGCAGGACTAGAGGTGCTTGGGCAATCGGCACTCCTAGGGAGATGTTTTGCTTCTTATCCTGTGCATACCAGCTGCTTCTGCTCCTCCATTGTTTCCAGAGGAGGCAGGAATGAGCAATTGCAAATCTGTGCACATACCGGCCAATCTGTTGTCCCATTATATCCCTAGATCTGCCCTGGCTATGTCTAATGCAGTAGTGGTCAGACACAGGGTACTCTGTGCATTCAAAGCCTGTGAGCAATTTTAAAGGAAAAGCAAGCCTTCAACAAGAGGAATTTTGAGGGAAATGAATATTGTATTCTATAGCATGTAGAATACATGCTTGTGATGAAATGATCAAGTCATATACAACAGATGACTTGCAGAACAACCAGTGCTAAGCACAAAGCCATTTGTAGGGAACCAGAGGGCTCCTGTGACGTTTTACATGTTTTGCTCATATATTCCTTTGGCAGCATGAATGCAAGAGAAGAATACACCACCTGATTTGGTTTTCCTTCCAACTCATTTTCCTGGACCTCTGCAAGACAGAAACCACAGGCAAAGTTTTGTACCAATGACCAGCTATGTCAGACCCCCTGGTAAATGGAGAGGGTCTTGTATTGGCTCAGAAAGTTCACTGTTCTCAAAGTGAGTCACTCTGTTATTCCTCCCTCAGATCACAAATGGCATTTCTTGAGGTTTTCTCTCTATTTTTTATCCATCATCAAATGCCCTTTAGCCTTGTGGACAACCACAAATAAATATGACTCTGTCATATTATGGATTAAGAGGAAGAGCCTAGAACAAAAGTAGGGGTTGGCGTAAGTACCGCACGAACCAGCTCATGTCTTCATCAACTAATCTCAGGCAAGCCTCCTGAGATGTTTATTGAGTTAAACGTTCAGTTCTTTTTTTTTCCCCCCCATTTTTTCCTGTTGTCTTTAGATTTGTTACCTATTCAGGATAGTCATTAATTCTTGTCCTGGTAAATAGGAGTACTTTGAAACCACGTACTGGCTCTTCTGGGTGACTTTTCCTGAACAGTTCCATTCCTGAGCACTGCAGTTCAGTAGCAAAGCATTATGAATTGAAGCTTCATGATGTCCTAATTTCTGAACAATGTAGACAATTTTTTGGCATGGTGAGGATCTCTCTCAGGTCCTCCTCACTGTGGTTATAACCATAAGAGCACAAGTATTAAGGACCTGTTAGTTTTCCAACATTTTCCTATAACTCCCTCAGAGCTCACCACAGCATCTATTTTCCAATTAAAAGTCACTTGCTGCTGTCAGTAGGGCACCGAGTTCTTTTTCTGACTTGGCAGAAAGAGACACAGGGATAACCTATAAAGCCAATTTAGGTATTTTTTCAGTGCTCTTTAGTGCAGCACAGATGTATGTCCTGTATGTCCTCTCCAGGTTGGCTATACCAGTTTGTGTTCATGCTGGAATGGCTAAAGCAGTATAGCTTACGCATACAAGCCATTATTTAACCGCTGAGAGAATATAGAAGAGCTTCTGTACAAAGCCTCTGTACAAAGAGCCTCTGCTGGCAAGTTGTAGCCTGAGCCTCCAGCCACCTGCCTGTGACTGCTGCACCAGCAGTAACCTCAGAAGCAGGATAAAAGGCAAGTGGGTTTCAAGAAACCACTTTCCTGTCAGCGTGGAAGTCCATTTTCAGTGCCTGTAGAGAAGAATCGGGTTGAGCAGCCTGCTCAGCTCTCCTTCATCACCCCAGAGATACCTGGGGACCTCAGCAATTCTTGAAAGTTTGAGCAGACACTGAAGTTCTTGTGGTTCAAGTGATTTTGGAAGGCTCTGGGCAAGGAGGCATCTTTTGCAATGTACCCTCTTTTCTCAACATATGCACTCAACTGAAATTATAAATCTTAGTCGTAAGAGTAGTTTTGTGATGAGGATCTGTCCTGGGGCTAAGGTGGAAAAGGTTGGCATCCTCCACTTAACCTTATCTGATGTAGTTAGGTTCTGTTTAGAGTCAGTGGTCAGTGATAGGTATCTTCCAAAAGCCATTCAGCCCACCAAGCTTGCACTCATTTTTTCGGATGTGATAATTGTCCCCAGTGGTGGCCACTCCCCGCTGACTATAGAGATAGGCTCTGTACCAAGGTTAGCTTAGATTCTTGATATCTAGAAGACTAAATTTGGGTAAAATGAATGCGCTCCTACATGACGAGATTTTCTTAGTACTTTAGGCATGATCACCACAGACTGCACCCAGCTTGGCTGCTGTAACCCCTCCTTTGGTATTGCAACCTCTGTTTCCTGGGCACTGCCTTTCTCTGCTGACACTGTAAGGAGCTAAAGATTGGCTGTTCTGGATCACAGCAGTCAAAACCTGTCTTTCCTTTCTTCCTTTCAAATACCAGGGCTGTAAAACTTTCTGTCTGAGATAGCTTTTAAACTGAAAAATAGCTTTCATTTCTTATTTATACGTACATTTCTTTGCCTCCACTCAAGCTGCCTGAATGTCAGGTTTTGGGAACCAAGGCACAAAAGACCTGGGTGGTGCTGGGACTGGAAGAGGCTGCTGTCTCACAAGAAAAGTCAGGAGTGTCCTGGGGACAAGTCAAGCTCCTTGGAGATAATAAGGAGATTTGGTGAACCAGGGTCACTAATTCTGCTGGAACATGGTAAGGCAGGGACGGGTGTTACCAGTACTCGGAGCCAGATCTGCAATATATGTTTAGTTGCAAGACACCCAGGCTTCATTTGCCATTGAGAGGCACACTGCATAGTGGGGAGGACTCTCACCAGATGATTTTCATCCATCTTAAAGACTATATCAGCCTACATTATTTGTGGGTTTGATCTTTATGGCCTAATTTTTAGAGACAGCTCTCGCCTCCAGCCCCAGTGACTCTAACTATACTTTGGGGGATTTACATCCTGTGAATTCTTAACTAACATAAATTGCCCTATTGATTACACAAGGGGGAAATATTACTGCTCTGTGTAAGAGCTGCTGGATTGGACTCTTGAGGGTTAAGATTCTCCTGGCTATGAACAGCTTCCCCGTTTGGTCAGCCTCCAACAAATTGAAGACAAGCAGAGCATCAGCATACAATATACAATTACATTTCTGACACAGTGCATCTTGCTGTGCCATCTCTTCTTAAATCGGAACCTGTTTTCACCCTTATAATTTAATAGAGCATGATATGAAGCCTTGAATAGAAAGCATTTCTTTTAAATTTGACTAAAAATAGCTTTCCTTCCACAGTGAACTCATGGCTTTTTACTTTATCTTATGGTCAGTTGGCTTCCTTCTTCACACATACACATATTTTATGAAGTAGATTCATACAAATAAGATGTCTAAATTATTCATTTACCTTGTGTTTTATTTTAATAGTTTCTTTTTATAAGAGTTCTCAGAAAAGGAGTTGGCTGTTATGCAAATGCAGATTTTGCAGACATAGCAGCTATTCTTGTACATATTCAAACATAGTCAAGTATATAATCTTACGCTTTTCATTTGAAAAGCAGTAGCATTAATGGCTGCTGAGGAAGAGTTTAATTTGCATACTTTTGTCACCTATGTGTTTTGTTAATCTCTGTGACTGTAAATTTGTAAAATAAGTTGTATAAATTTGTTGATCAGACATAAGGCCCTGTTCTAAGTAAAAACTGGGCCCTCTTCCTACTGGAGCGAGGTTGTAGGAAAAGCTCTGTTTTTTATTTTTCCAGCCCTCTAAGGCAAGGCAGAGTAGCTTCAAGGCTGTGCTACATTATCTTCTGCTTTCCAAGGTCTTCTGTTAACTCTGGGAAACGGATATCTGCTGGGAACGCTCTGTACAACTCCTGGTCAGCTGGCTGACCACTTCAGGCTCCACTTATGTCTTAAATCCTTTTACCCCTAGTGCTCGTGTGATTGCCAGGTATGATAAGGGTGTTTTCAGCCCCTCATTGCAGGATAACTTTGTATTAATTAAAAAAAGGAAAGAAAAACTGGATTCTGCATTTTGGTGCTGTGGCATTGCAGTTAATTAGCCCTGTGTCAGTTTTAAGAAGTTAAGCTAAATTGTCTTTTTTGATCCACCATTAACAAAAAACTTCTGCACAATACAGTCCTAATTATTCAGCCTAGTGGCATCATTCATACAGGTACAGGTTACTATTTCTTTTCATTTTCTTTTGGGCATTTCTAGCAACAGCAACACTAGGCATAAGTAATCCATTGATCACATCTCATGGTAGCTCAGTAACTTCCCTTTATACTTCGGTTGGGTCAGAATGAGGTAGCCAGACGTATTTATTATTTGTGGTAACTTTCATTTGGTTTTGAAAGGGTGCAGGAAATAAAATTGTCCGTTATAAAATACATGTCAACAGGAAGAGCACACTAAGTTTACATCTATTCCGATCTGGAACATGAGTTAGGAAGGTCTTTCCTCTTGGCAACTTCACCCATACTTAAAAGTGTGCTTGAGTGCCTTTCTGCATACAAGTACAATCAGGTTTCTTGTCCCAGCATGGACTTTCCATTTTTATGCTTACACATTACAGTAGAAAACCTGGGCATTCTGGTAGGCAAATGTTCATGATAAAGTACAGGTAGTATTTTAAAGAGAGCTCTATCTCTGGGCCAGAGTTTCCTTGCCGTATCTGTCAAAAAACAAATTGCTTAAGGATGGCGAGAAGGGAATTCACATTCCCAAAGTTCAATCAAATAAGAAAGCCCTGCTCTTACTGCCTCATTAGCCTGGCATTGATTTGCGGGACTATGTGCCACCACAGCCCATGTTTGTTCAGAAGAGCTGTGACTGATTACCAGCAATGATGTGACTGATTACTCTGAAGGCCTGAAGAGACTTGCAAGGGGATTAACACTGGAGAAAAGAAAATGCTCTTGGCACAAATGACCTCATTAGAATAGATTTATTTATGGAAAGAAGACAAATTTGAAGGTGTCATTTATATTCCAGGGAAAATCTCTTTCTCATAAGTTGCTTCAAGAGCACAACACATTTAACATATTCACTCTGTTAATGATATTCAGGACCAATGCACTAAATGTGGTGGTGAAAATGAACAAGGAGATTTGAAAAAAAAAGAAAACAAGAACCGAGGTTAGATTGCATGTACGTTAGAAGCTGTGTCTGTTGACTTAAAAAGCTGTAACATTGGTTAAAGGGATTCTGAGCTTGTTTGCGGGAGGATAAAATTTCAACAGAGTTGCAGAAGTCTGAAATATTAGATTGACGTTAAGACAACTTGATTACACCTCACCAGGTCAATGTGACTTTTCACAAAGTATTTGTTACAATGTCCAGAAATCTGCTGAACAACCAGATTCAAGTATTTCCTCCCACTGTTAGCTCACTATGACTGGGAAAAAAGAGAAAGAAAATCAAAGTACAGCATCCTGTGCAGTTTAGCAGGGTAGCCAAAAAGACATCTGACATCTGACAAGAAATTCAGCCATGGATTCCTTTGTCTCCTAGTCAAAGGGAAAATAATGGGAGGAGATGTCCTTTTGGACTATTGCACAGTAGCTTCTTTTTGTACTTTGCACTTGAAACAAGAGACCTCATCTTGATCTTCAGGGTAAACCTGATCTCCAAAGAGATCAACACAGAGGGGATAAGCATTAAGCACTGCAAAAATCTAAACCCTGCAAGACAATTAAAATCATGTCTAATTTCATAACATTGTGATAGAGCTAGTCTGTCAGCACCACAATTGGCAATATGCAAGTGCAAAAACAAAAGTCTGTTTCAACTCTGCTAAGCAATCCCTCACCACAGACATAGTCAGAAATATCTCAGGAGGTGAGAGCGTTACAGCTGACTCAACAGCTTGAAGCTCCCTTAACATCTACAGGGACTTCAGAAGGTACTGAAGTACTGGGTCCATTGAACCCAGTTAAGATTAAGAGCAGGGATCTCCTTTTGAGGAAGACCCTATTGAAACTTAACAGAAGAGCTGTATTTCATAGAAACATCCCACCTAACATTAAGAAAATGGTAGAGTATCATGACTGAGCACCATAAATGTCAGCGTTATAACCTTAACTCTGCCCCTTGGTCCATCACTGTACCAGTCTGGCAGGGCACACTTTAGGATAAGCAGATGGGTGAAAGGAAATCCTGGAAAGCCTATAGCTTCATTAATGTGTATCTTAAGATATTTCTCTCTGTATCTCTCAAGTCCCTCCCAAGCCAGCGGTGTCCTCCCCTGCCTAAAGCAGTCTTTCTCTTCTGATGCCTTTCCTGTGGAGTCCAAGGGAGGGGTAATTCTGCTACTGCTCTGTGAATCCCCTGGGTATTCTGAGAAAGACTTTTATAAAATTTACTATCAGCTAAGCATTATGTGGTTCAGGTAGTTCCTGGAGGCTATGGGAGGTGACAGTTTAGAGAACAGCCATGCCTCTACTACCATAAGGCAATATCTTTTTCCTACTTCAATAGGCAGCAGGAATGCGGCACAAATGTTCTTTCACTGTTGTTAAACTGTGACCAAGAGTGCTACAAGTGTAAATTCATCAGCTTAATCAATATTAACAATAATTGCAAGAATAAATTCCACAGGTTAAATAAGAAATGCTTTTACTTCAGATGAAGGTCAGCACTTCAACGATAAAGTTGGTGTCAGTTGGCTGTTCATCATTTTGTCATATTTTAATTTTCTGTTATAACTGGGTTATGTTTTTTTGAAAAGAAAAAAAACAAACTAAAAATTTCCCCTGTTCTGAGCGCTGAGTATTTTGCTGCATGGCTCATGACATTTGAATGTACAGATAGCCTACCTGAACAGTAAGAGCCTTAACAGAAGAACTATGCCCAGTTCCTCATCAACCACCAATAATGTTACGGTTAATCAATACTTGAGCACTGTATCAAAAAACATGTGCTGATTTTGACTCTTTGTAGATTGCAAATCCCCATTATTTGGAAAAAATAAGGTTTTATGTAGGTGACTATCTCAGTTAAGCTATTCAAATACAATTAACTTTTTCCAGAGGGTACTTTATCTCATTACAGTTCTCTCAACTTAAGCAATAAAACAAACAAGCAAAAACTACAAACCAAATCCTACTGTTCCCAGTGTCACGATGAGTTAATATTCTGCTTGCCAGAAAGTGAGCAGTGATGCTAACAGTTGTTGTCAGGCATGCTCTTTGCCTTCATCTAAGCGGGGTGGGGAGCAGGTCTGATGTTCATTAGAGGCACTCATCACTGTAACAAGAGAATGGCAAGTCTTCACACCTCTCTGCCTACATCACAACAGCAATGGCCCACCATGGTCCTCATATTCCAGCAGCAAGAAGCTTTTGAATGTAACTTGCCTTTATAGGCAATCATAAGCCTGGCTACTGTGTTTGAAGGAGAGGCCAAAGGAGAGGCTAAAGTTGTGCTCTTGACTCAAACAGCACTGCCCATATGCTGGTAGTGTAGCACATGTGTGAGGATTTCCAGGACTCAGGCCCAACATGGTTGTTTCTCACACGGTATTTCACCCAGCCATGTGGAAGCGAGATGCTACCACACACCAACTTGTTTTGCCATCTGGACAGTGCTGGAAGCATTTTGCTTCTCATAAACAGACAGATCATCTTTCCTCATTAGCTAGGTCATTGAATGGCTAGCCAAGTTATTGTGCCGTGTTATAACATGCACGCTTCCATGCTTAATCACTTCTGACCAACAGCCTTCAAATTACAGAAATAAGGACAGACCCCTAATTTATAGGTTTCTTTGCTGAAACATGCCCTAAACTCATGTTCAGTGCTACTTGGCAGTGTGAACAAGCACCAGGTCATTTATTCAACACTGATTCTGATTGGCAGCTCTAAGATAAACACCCAGACATTCCTGTTCACTTCTTGCCACCTTGCAGGACTCTGGCGGATGATTTTAATCCAAGAGAGGACTTGTAAAACCAGAAAGTGAGAGAAATAAAGGTCAGATACACTGGAGAGCCCATGAGACCAGAGAACAAGCTGTTCTGCCAATGACTCAGAAGCAACCTCCTGTCTTAGGAGGCATCATGTGTTTTTTTGTTAGAGGGCAGGATTTGGACTAATGAGAGACTTGATGGATATAAATAATAATATCACTATTTGGGAACTTGCATAGTCAAGAAAACCAGTCCAAACAATCTGTGAGTGCTTATAAAAATTGATAGCCTCTGAACTGAAGCAATGTAGGACTTGGCGAGTTAGATCTCTAACCCTTTTGTCCATAGCAGGTGCGGGTGCTGGCACACAGGTGGCACTCAGTAGTTGCCAGGGATGGAGCAAACTGAGAATTGAGTTCAAAACTGAACATCACCAACAAGCCTGAGAGAAGGAAAACAAATATGCCCAAGTGGTTTTAAATGAGAGGTTTTCAAAACACTCGTCAGTGATATCGAAAAAACAATTTGACACACAACTCCTCTCCTCTGGTCTCAGAGGCAAAGCCTTTGTGTCTGCAGTGTTATATTTTACCATATTGGATTCTGCAGTAGTACAAAATCGCATGCCATGACCCTTCCCTTTGTCCCACCCTTCTTCCACAAGTAGTGAAATTTCAACCTATATGTGATTTAGAGGTAAGATCTGCATAATCCTAGTTGCCTTCAGTGCATGGACTCAGAAGAAACTCAGAAGACTCAGAAGAAATAGCATCGTAGACGTTGTTGCTTTATCAGATGACCTAGGTGGAAGCCAGGAGTGCTGTGAAGGCAGATAAGGGGAAATAGGACACAAATCTGTAGGAATTCAATGTCCATTTACTCTGCTGCTTGTAATGTGCTTACCCGAGACACCACTTGCAGCGAGCTACAGCACCAGGTTCTGCTTTGTAATGATAGCGCAACCTAACAGCAGAATTTCCCTGTGACGTTTGAATGGTTAAACAGGTTTTGTTTCAGAAACAAGGGGAAGTATGACAAATATTATTAGATTAATGGGTGTTGTGATACTGCCCGTTTCCTAGATGTAGCTAATTTTAGCCAGTGCACCAACTCTTTGTGCAGTCCCATGGAAATACACCGGTCTGTGAGGAACGTGCACAGCTACAGGCTGTACACATGAATTTTAGATGTCTGCAAAAGTGGCTAACTGATTGTCTTCAAGCACCCTCTCCTCTCTTCTGCCCTCCAGGTTGTCCTCAAAAGCTGTGGTCACAGATTTGTCTCTAGATGCCTGTGTCCAAAGTTTTGCCCTTCCAGTTACTAACTTCGACTGGCTCAGTGGGATCATTTCAGGTTATCCTGAAAACATTATCTTGGCCTCTAGCCGTTCTTTGCCCCAAGCTAACTAGCTGTGAAAGGGCTGCTCAGGAGCCCAGAGTCACCCATCCTCACTGAATGCATGTCCCAGTGCTGTTGAGGTCTTAATAATCAGCTTGTAACACTGAGGTAACAGTTCCAAGAGAGAGTGTCCGCGTTAATGACATGTCCATGCAGCACATACATACCCAGGATCCAGTACGGGTAGCATTTGCAGAAGCATTTGCAGAAGCTGGGTTACACAACTCTGTAGAGCGCAAGATTACCATCCAGGGACGAGAGCAGAAATAACAAGTGTCAGACATGCAGTCATTTTGGATGAGCCCTGAATCCTTCATTCATTCCAATTTTGTAGATGATTAAATGACAGGTTTCTTTTTGAAATGCTGCAATTACTGCTGATTTGAAGGAATGGTACCAAGATTGATACGCTTGCCAACTGCTGTTTAGCTGGCCTCTCAGGGAGATTGTAACACTGGCCTAGGGAAAAACCTGCTTTTTCGATACTAATGATTAAGCTGAGCTCCTGGGTGATGCTACAAAGGTTGCTTCCTAAGCATGGGACGGTGCTACAGCCACCAACAAACAGGAGTTTCTGGATGATCTCTTCAGTGACCCTTGCAGTTGGATCTCACCAGCTGTGGATGAACCAGTGGCTACTGTCACCATGTGTCACAGTCTGAGAAGGACAAGGCAAGATGACTGAAAACAAGGGGTTTGAAAAAGGGGATGGATGCCTGGTTCTGCTGCTTTGCTCACATTCTTGTTCCTACACTGTGTATTGCTGTGCCTATTGGAATGGTTCTCACAGATGCTCAGACTAAGATTGACCACCAATTTTAGTTTGATCACCAGTTAGGGTTATGTATCGTATAGGTGCTAAGCAGTCTGTGCGTGTTGTTCTTTGTCTAACTTCATATTTTGCATCTTAGAACAGTCTGACTAGTCAAGGTGGGAGTCATCTCACCTGACATCAGATGTCTCCATGTGAGCTGGCCTTTATCATCAGTGAAGACAAGTAGGTGCTTGTAAGGCATGAGTCATCTGCCCTCTTTTAGATGTCTGCATTGGGGTGAGATGACTCACGCTCTTCCCAATGACTACAAAGGAAGTTCAAACCACAAGCTCAGATAAAGACATTTATATTGTAACATAAAGTTAGATGAGTCGAGCACTATTCTTAATATCTTGAGGTGTGTCAGTGGCCCAGTCTCACTCCTGATCTGTCATTTCTAAGTAAAGCAATACATTTGCCCTGAGAATGATGTGTCTAATTCTCACCTACTTAAGTGGGCACACTCAAACTGGAAATAGCCCAGTTTCAAATAAAGTGTTTAAAATATCTTATGGAAAGGCCTCCTGTCCCTGGCTTTTATCTAGCCAGCTTCTACCTTTTTCTGCTGTTTTACAGTCACATCTTCTTACTATTTTTTAAATTATACTTCTCTATCCTTCTTCTATTCCCAGTGAGCCACTGGGAGACCAAACAAAGCATAGAAGGAGTGGATACAGCAAAGAGAGAAGCTAAGACATACCACTAATTCTGCCAGCTGTATGAAATAAAGTATTAGCCAAAGGATTTTTTTTCACACTAGTCTCTTATTTTTCAAAAAAATGAGTAGTTTCTTATGACAGCAATACAGACGCCTCCAACAGAGTGATCTTAGTGGGCAGTGTCCCTTTAAATTAGATTTTTCTAATTGAATAACTAACTTCATCAAGCAGCCAAAATCAATGCTTTGTATTAGACATGGACCCAAACCCATTAAGGCCTTATTATTCAAGCATGCACCTCCCTTCAGCTTTTATCTCCCCTCAAGGGTTTTCATAGTAAAGCAGGCTTTTTTTTTTTTTTTTTTTAATTAGCCCTTCTGCCCTGGAGTCTTCTATTTGATTTCCCAGTATCCAGGGAAGTTTGGGGGTTTTTAGCTACGCAGTCCTTGAATAGAGAATTTTGCCTCTTAGTTCTTCATTAGCAGTGATAATAAAGCTTCGTGGAAGACATTCTGATAATGCAGAGACAGAAGCACACAAAGGCAAAGCGACACTTCAAAGGGGCATTAGCTCTGATATTGGAACCTCATTCATCTCGCTTGCTCCTAAAGGCCAAGTTAGCGATTCACGGGGGAGCAGTTCACACGTATACATGTAGTGGCATGAAAGGCCCTTCGGTTCAGCAGAGTTGCCTGATCCCAGTGCCCTTGAGTGTGTGGAGCTTTGTGAGTGGTGGTGGTGTATTTTTGTTTTTCCTGGACTTCATTTGGATTCATATGGAGGACCAACCACTTGCTTAGCTGTTCCTCTGTGTGTCGTGGGTGACCCAGCAATGACTGTACGAGGAGTACAGTTATCATATGAGGGGCAACCTGCATGTTTGCTGCCTTCCCATGTATGCTGAGCAACCTGTGACTGCTCACCAGCCAACAATGTGCAGTACCGTGACTGCCCAGGCATACGCCTCTGTATCACAGATGCTGTGCCCTTGCTGCTTATGTAGTACTCATGGTGTATGTCATCAACAGTATAAGGAATGTACACATAATCAATGCGTAGTTAATCAGTGTAGCTGTATTCAGTGGGCATAAGTATATGTATCCTGCATTGTCTTGTCCACTGGAAATATTACATGCACCTATTCAGGAACTGTAATTTTATTAATGAGATAAGGACATTGGAGCATATTGTCCAAGGGACTCCTCATAGCTAAGTCCACATGGTGGACCCAATTGCTGTCAGCAGCTGGTGAATCTGTGTCGTGAGCATCACCCTGTAAGAGCACTGGTGAACTCAGAGCTGCTCAGAGGGGCACACCCCAGCGTGCCATCATCAAGGGAGAGGAGCTCATCCCGTGCTGCAGCAGCCCGGGCTTCCAGCAGCAGAAGGGGTGTAAGATTTCGGTTGCCTTTTCTATTCTATTATTTACACAATAAACCAGTGAGGCAGGCTTGAGTGCCAGTGCAGACGTTGCACCTTCACAGTGCAAAACAGCATGGTGCTGAGCTGGGTCAGACGGAGACACCCTCGGTCATCTTCTGTTCTGTCAGGTAACTAATGCATCTGTCTCTCTTCCTTTACCAAAGGCTTACACTTATTTCTGTGCTCAGCTGGCAACACAGCAAGTTTCGGAGGCCAAAGTCTCCGAACTTCAATATCTTTATTGATGATCTGGATGAGGGAATCGAGTGCTCCCTCAGTGAGTTTGCAGATGACACCAAGTTGGGTGGGAGTGTTGATCTGCTGGAGAATAGGAGTGCTCTGCAGAGGGATCTGGACAGGCTGGATCGATGGGCAGAGGCCAACTGTATGAGGTTTAATAAGGCCAAGTGCAGGGTCCTGCACTTTGGCCACAACAACCCCATGCAATGCTACAGGCTTGGGGCGGAGTGGCTGGAGAGCAGCCCGGTGGTAAGGGACCTGGGGGTGCTGGCTGACAGCCAGCTGAACATGAGCCGGCAGTGTGCCCAGGTGGCCAAGAAGGCCAACAGCGTCCTGGCCTGTATCAGGAATAGTGTGGCCAGCAGGAGTAGGGAAGTGATTGTGCCCCTGTACTCGGCACTGGTGAGGCCGCACCTTGAATACTGTGTTCAGTTTTGGGCCCCTCACTACAAGAAGGATGTTGAGGTGCTGGAGCGTGTCCAGAGAAGGGCAACGAAGCTGGTGAGGGGTCTGGAGCACAAGTCTTATGAGGAGCGGCTGAGGGAACTGGGGTTGTTTAGTCTGAAGAAGAGGAGGCTGAGAGGAGACCTTATTGCTCTCTACAGGTACCTGAAAGGGGGTTGTGGCGACGAGGGTGTTGGTCTCTTCTCCCAATTAACTAGTGATAGGACAAGAGGAAATGGCCTCAAGTTTACCAGGGGAGGTTTAGATTGGATATTAGGAAAAATTTCTTCACTGAGAGAGTGGTCAGGCATTGGAACAGGCTGCCCAGGGAGGTGGTGGAGTCGCCATCTCTGGAAGTGTTCAAAAAACGTGTGGATGTGGCGCTTCAGGACATGGTTTAGGGGACATGGTGGCGCTGGATTAATGGTTGGACTTGATGATCTTGAAGGTCCTTTCCAACCTAGTGATTCTGTGATTCTGTGATTCTGTGATTCTGTGAACCTTGCTGAAAAACTGGGATGTGGAAACTGAGACAAGGAAGCGAAAGCTTTCAGCAAGAGAGAAGCTCAGGAGCCAGTGTAAGTGAGTGGGAACAGGGCATTTGCTGAAGTTTCACCTCGATTGTTTTCAAACTAGACATCACTGGTTTGAAAACTCAGTGTGAATTGCCAGAAAGCTGTTTTCTGGAGCGCGAGGTAGTTTCAGGCAGTAACTTCAAAAGGAAACTGTTCTCCTCCTTTTAGCAAAAGAAGAGCTCTGCAACCTAAAAGTAGCCATTTAAATGTCTATGCAAATTATTTCATTCAGTGATCATTTTGCTTCTGCTAATGAGTTCATCCATACCCTCCCCAAATCCTCAAAGCCTGAGAACTTCAAGGTTGCGCACTGTTTTGGGGAAAGCCACAATAATAGCAGATGAAAAATAGAATAAGTTGAAATAGTGTAAAAGAACTGAAATTGCCTGAAATGGCTGTCAGACAGAAAATTTTGCCTTGCTTTCTTGGTCCAATAGGGTCATTTTCAATTTAATTGCTTCTTAGTGTAAGCGTGTCAGAAGTGAGCTGCAGACCAGTATGGAGATCTCTGAATTGTGTATTAATTTTCATACTTACTCTGTACCTTTTCATATTTAAATTGGCTTGCCACAGAATCCGTGAGACTTAGAGACAAAAGGAGACTTAGGGCAGAGCTTAGCACCATCCTACTCACCGCATGAGTTTGGAGATAGGGTTTTTCTTCATTCTTCTTCATTCACGAATGGGAGATCATTTCCTCTGCAATTGTGTGTCCTTCTCTGCCTCACATTCTTGTAGGGTCCACACACATGGTGGGAGCGGGCTGGCCCTGCAAGCAGATGGCTGGCTTTGCGGTGCCCTGCCTGCACTTACTTCTCCTGCAGCTCTCTGATGGGACTCCAGGAGCTGTGGCTGGGAAGAGGAGAATCATAGACAAGCTGTGCTGTGCTTCAGCCTGCTAGAGGGATGCCCGTGGCTGCTGCTCAGGAGAAGGACTGTCCATCTCTTCCTTGGGTCTCAGTAGCCCGTCTGAGCTACGGAGCCCACAAGTCTGCCCCTGAAATCCTTTCACAAGAAGTAGTAATCTGCAGCAAACCACCTGCTTTTTGGCCGCCTTCTATGCTTTTCTCCACAGGAGTAACTTGAATAAGCACCTCGGCCTTCAGCTGGCAGCAGGCAGAGGAGGCAGGGTAGCATACAAGGAATATGGACTGAAGCTCTGGTCTTTGTGGCCAGGTCCACCTTGCCTCATGGCCACCCTTCAGACCTGACTCCCCTGCAAGGGCATGGACTCAGCTGTCCACAGCTAGTGGGGGTCCTTGGTGTACCTGATAACGCTGAGGCATGTGGACAACACAGGTTGTTCACAAGCGGTCAGAAGCTAGGCGGGACTGTGCTTAGAGCTGGTTTTTCGCAGAGCAGACAAAATAATGGACAAAATGGGAGTTTTACCCATGACCAATGCACAGCAGGCTGTGCCCGGCTCTGCCCCTTGGCCTGCGCTGTGACCCTGAGTGGCGTTGGCCCAGCTTCCTACCTTCCTCTCCGCATCTTGTAGATGGTGCTGGAGTTGGAACAGTCTGGGGAAGCAATGTGAAGTGAGACTTATTAAGATCTGTGAAGGATGTGTGTTACAGGAGAGCATGGGGGAAGAACCTGTGTAGTGACAAGGTTTTCCCGGCAGGTTTTCCTCTGCAGAGACCCCAAGTCCAGCACCACAGGGGTTAATGGAAACCTGGATTTTTTTGCAGATTGCATCAAGAACTGGTTGACAGCTGCTGCAAAACCACTCTCTATGGAGGCTTGCCTGTCACCCACAGGTGGGCACGCCATCTCAGCTTGTGGTATGCTCCATCCTCAGAAAGCAAGTATCTTTTTGTTCTTCGTTTTCCCCTGGGTGTCAGGTTAGTGCATTGCCTCATCTGGACTCTTGTGTTTCTGGTAAGTACAGTAGGCCAAGCCAGGCTAGCTCACGCTGTACTGGAAAGTAACTGGAAATCCTCAGAGCGGAGTGTCCCTGGTGCTTGTTCCAGTCTGTACTGGGGGTTCCCAACCCCTCTGAGCTGCCACCTTCCCTGCTCGCGTGAACGCTCCCAGCCCTGGTCAAGTCCAATCAAAGCTATTTATTGTCATAAATCACAAATCTTTGCTAACTTAAGAAGGACATGGGGACACAGCCTTCATAAATGTGTGAGCCAAGGATTTTGTGTGCTCCATGTCCTGAAGCTGGCTGGCTGGCAACCTGATGAATATGCTGCTCTTAAAAATATGTGCCATGAATGGCATTTTTCATACAGATGATTTGCTTGGGACATTGCTAGCTGACTGAAAGAGAAGTTTCCCTTTGTAGCCAGACCATAGTTAAAAGCATGCCAAACATGCCAGGTATGCTAGGTATTAAAAACAAATACTTAGCTCTTATGAACTGTTTAGGTCATTAGCACATCTAAAAGCACCTAGGGAAATAGGACTGCTTCAGGCCTTTAGTAGCCATCTAGTCTATCCTTCTGCTCCAAGGCAGAATCAATTAGATGTAAACCATTTTTGACAGGCGTTTTCCTAGTCTGCTCTTAGAAGCCTTCAGCGACAGAGATTCAATAAGCACCCCAGGCAATCTCCTCCGTTGTCTCACAGTGCCTAGACTTAGGAAACTTAACTTTCTGGTCTAAGTCTCCCTTGCTGCAGTTTAAGTTCACTTCTCCTTGTCCTGCCTGTGATGGAAAGACTATTCTCTGCATAACAGCAGCAGCATGTTTGAGAGCTGTAGTCCTTGTTCTTCTCAATCTTCTATTTTCCTTTCTTGTCTCACTGAGCGGTGTTCATTTGTATAGTCTTTTCCCACCGGTGGTGTTATATAGACACCCCTCTGCTCCTGGGTCATTGCTTTCCCCGGAACTACTGATATGTATCAACTGCTTTTTTTTGTGTGTGTGCTTTTAGATGCCGAATACTGGACTCCAGCAGCTCTGTGGGGCTCACAGTGTCTGATGGATGACACTCACTTATCTGTGTGAATCAAGTATCTCCCTTTTTTCACCGCAGCATGGTATATAGTCCATGCAGGTTAAACTGGGCACCGTCACCCTTAGGTCTTTCTGCAGAGCTTCTGGTGGGTGGGAAGACTAAGAGCTACAGAAGTAAAATGGCTTGTGCAGTCCCCCTCCGGATCAGAGGCAGGGATGGCAACAGGCAAGAAGAGGTTGCTTTTAGAGAACTGTGTGAAAAGCAGGGAAAGGACATGGGAATGCAGGTGGCAGGGGTTCAGAGGAAAGCCCACAGGCTGTCTGTAGGAGTTCTTGACAGAGTTGCAGCCAGCTCCCAAACAACCCTCCTGCATCCCAGCCCAACTGGGAGCTTTCACGGTTTGCTCCAGACAGAACCACAGCAGCTATTCCAGCATTTGCAGCCTTAAGAAGTCTGCAGGGTGATGAAGGCTGTACAATGTCACACTAAATCAGGACCTTGGCTCAGATACACACCTGAAGTCCTCCATGGGTGGTTTTCTGCCATGCTGGAGTGGGGTTCAGAAGTGAAACCAGCCGGCAAAGCAAACACTGCCTTGCTGTAGGGGCATGTCAGCCCCAACTCGCATGTCTCCGCTGCCTCGTCACAAGATGCGCGGCTGAGTGCAGCCCCCTCCATCTCTCACTGACACAGCGCTAGGTCAGGAGGCGCAGCGCTGAGGTCAGAGGGGTCACAGCAATGTGATGACAGCGCCAGCACAGGGTCAGCACGCAGGAAGGATGCTGACGTGCGCAAGGGTGGCAGGATGGGGATGAGAAGGCAGGACCTGGAATGCTCTGAGTGTATTGCTCCCTTGTTACCAATTTCCATTTGCATTGAGAAGGCAGCTTTTTTTCCTAATCGTTGCCAATACAGGGCATATTCCCTGACTACTTCCTTCTCCTTTCAAGCAGCAAGGGGTGGTCCAGTCAGGTAAGCTGCTCTCATTGAAAGCCAGATCACTCGGAAATGAGAAAGTCTGTGTTTGAAGAAAGCCGCTTTTTATTTTTTCCCTTAATGCACTGTTGTTTGTCAGGCTCTGACAGTGCTTGATCCCATATGCACAGCACCCACGTCTGGAAGGAAGGTGTACCCCCATGAAAAGATGCACAAGGCTGTCATCTTGGCTGCAGAGGAACAAAAGCTCCAGGAGGCACTGCTGTCAGGAGCAGAGGAGATGTGGAGCTTTGCAGCTGTCATGCTACAAGCGAAGCTCCCTATTCACTCACCTCCTGTCATCCGCGCTCATTGGGGATCCAGATATTTCCCCCTCCTTCTCCTTGTCACGGATGAGCCCCCAGGGATGCTAATGCTGTACCCTCTCCTCTGCAGCAGGAATAAGAAGCTCCGTTCTGAGCTCGGTTTGGTAGGAAGCTTTACGCCACTGATTAGAAAAGATTCGGGGTTTGGTTGGGGTTTTGTTGTCTGTTTTTTTGTGGGTCTGCAGCAATGAGCTGGGTCCCACACCCCCAGCAGGTTAATTATTTGTGAATGTTCCACAGAGACCAGGTCCTGTCGAAAAATGATTAAGCCAAATGCTCGCCAGCTGCACCGCTCGGCTGTTGTGGCAGTGGTTCTCACCGATTGCTGGCAGAGCAGGATACAGCCCTTATTAAAATAGGTAGACTAATTGCCTCCTCTGGGGAAAAAAGGCCCTTTCCAAATCCTCACCTCCTCGGAACACAGCAGACCCCAAATAGCTATTTATATCTATATAAAAATACATATGTAGGTATTTACATGACCGTAGCGAATGCATACGCACTAGCATGTACAGACAGGCATTAAAGAAAGGTGATAATGCTATCTTGAGTATCTTCTGCATGGTGCGAGACAGTGGGCAGGCCAGTGCTCTGGTGGTAGGTGGATCTCACCAGGTATCACAGAGAAGAACAGATCAGTACAGATGTGCAAGGGGAGAGGCAAGTAGCTGGTTCCCTTCTGCCTTGCTGCCCCCTTTGCTATACCACAGTGCCATAGACTTTCTCCCAGCCTGCGGTCCCACAGGCCAGCACCTTTGGGCAGGGGCAGGAGAGAGGCTGATTGCTCTGTATTTGCAATGTCTTGCAGTATTTGCACTCTAAAAAAGCAGGAGCCTGGCTTACCGTGTGTCTTGGAGCACTGTTATCAGTACTTTGCCCACTGATCCGTATTTCTGTGGAGGGCTGAGACTGGTGAGTGGTGTGTCCAACTCAAACGTGTACCTCCTGTTAAACACCCATATATGCCAGACACCTGATGTGGTGTGACCAGTGTCCTGGTGGAGAGATGGGACAGGGTGAGGATGGATGAGGAGGGGACATTGACTCAGTAACTATCTTCCGTTATGCAGTAAGCACTGACAACAGAGGCTTCAATATGTGATGGAGATGTATGTTTTCAGTCCATCACTATTACATGACCAGCTAATTTTGCTTCCCTGGATGACAGGTCTCTCCAGTTCAGGACTCGCAGCTCCTGATGGCTGCGTGCAGCTTCTCCTCTACCACTAAAAAGAGAATGGGCTAAAAAGAGGATAGGGGGACACTACAGCCATTTCAGGTCCCTCCATAAAGCTGTTTTACAAATTTGCCTTGCTGAGCTAAACTTTGGGCACCCACATCCTCCTGTGTTAAGTAGCATATTCCACCACTTGAGTACGTTTTGGGTGAAGAAACACCTTTCACTTATTTGAACCTGCCTCCTGCTAGTTTCTTGTAATGGCCCTTACCTCCTGTATCGCAGGAAAAAGTGAAAACCTTTCTCCCACTCTTCACCTTCACATCACTCACGACTTTACAAACCTTTAGTATCCCCCTTTGCGCTTTTTGTTTTGCAGGAAAGAGAATCCCAGAAACATTTATCAATGTAAAGTTTTATCTGCCATTTTATTGCCCGTTCCCCTTGCAACTCTTTGCATTTGCCTTTCATTTTAATTCACCTATTAACTTGAACTTTCAGAGCCGAAAAATCGGTATATCCTGGAGCCCTAGTTCATGTACACCACGAGTGAGAGTCCTTCTGCCGTGTTGGAAAGCCGCGTCAAAGCAGGCAGCCTTGGATCTGATTTACAAAGTCCTCAAGGAGAGCTTAATTTATAACTCTCCTGAACAGAAATCCCTAAACATTTCAGAAGCAGCTATCCCCAGTCTGCTGGCTGAGCCTCGCGCCTTAAGAGAGAGAGGACCCACTCCTGGTAGCTGATGCCTTTGGGAGAGGTGCAGGGCATCGGTCGACATGACTGGATGCGTGTTCTGCTCTGCTGTAGTGCAGGGATAGAGCTACATGAGGCATGCAGGCTCTTGCCTTACTCGAGTTTTCAGAGGAAAGAGGCTGCTTTCTGCACTGCCACCCGTCCGTGATGTGTTTAACAAGCCTTAAAATGCTGGTAGCAAAGGGCAGCTGCCCATGAGTTAAGTACAAAAATAATTTGTTTCGACCTGGAATGCAGTTCTTCTGTTCCTAGGTTTACAGTGTCATGTGCACCAGAGCAAAAGGAAGATGCATTTGTGAAAGCCTATAAATAAAATGTTTACCAAAAAAATGGGGCAGCTACATTTACATGAGCCTTTGCTTCTCTCTACCATAGACATATCCCTTACGTGCCCAAAAGGTGAGTGAGGTGAACAAGGTAAATGCTGAGCTGTGAATTCCTGAGCCACCCAGCCTGTTACTAATTACCATGATTAAATATTGACACAGTGACTGCACACAGGGCTCCCAGGCAGAGATCAGTTCCCCTCCGTGGCGGCAGCAGAGAAATACAGTCAAAGAAATAGTTCCCTGAGCACTCACACTGCAAGACCCCAATCCATCCTACAATTAATGTCCCCTGGGGACTGCCAGCATGTGTGAGAGCTCGTGCAGCTCTAGCAAGGAGCTGGTGGGGGTCAGGAGGTTTCAGATCCAAAATCGTTGCCTTTGGGATTCCCCTTGCTGCAGTCTCCAGCAGCTGGTAGGACGAGCGGGATGAGGCAGCACAGTGGGATCTGCTTCCCTGCGGCAAATAAAGTTTGTTACTCAGAAGAAGAGTAGGGTCCTGCTGCTCTGGCTGCTGCCAACCCCAGGGCACCCTTGGGGAAGCTCCCAGAACTCACGGCCCTGCTTGGCTACCTCCCAGTACGCCTGCACAGGCTGGCAAGCCTGGTAACTGCATCCCCCCACACGCTCCCTCGAGCATCTTACACCCTGCTCTTTCACAGGTCCCAGGTAACAGATGAAGACTAAAGCCTATAAATACACGTTTGAGATTGCTCCTATTCAGGAACCCATTTAATCATACGTCTTAAGAGTGTGTTGCACAGGGATGTACAAACTCACCCAACATGGGAAGATTTTGCCCAAGAAAGGCTCGTCGCCAGAACGGGGAAGCCTCTGGAAGCTCTTTCTTCCCTTCCCTCCTCTTCCCCAATACTGCCGGTTAACGTGCCGGGCTGTGTGCCAGGGGAGCAGATGTACTACTGCATGGTTTCTTCTCCCCGTATCATGGCTGTGTCCAGCACCGATTTTGCTCATGGTCATTTTTGAATACAGCAGCTGACTTGGCCACAAGCGAAAAATAAAATACGATTCCTTGCAATCGCAAACTGCCCAAAGCCACCTGCAGCCCTGAGCTCCTTCTCCCTTGGGAACAAGGAGCAGTATCTGTGAAGGTCTCCGGTATCCAGTGCGTCCACCAGCCAAAACCCCATTCCTTCTTCATTGGATCTTCCCTCTTCCTCTCTTCAAATTGTATTGGGCAGCTGCAGAAGCCAGGATAAGTCTGTGTCAGGCTAGTACTCTTTAAGCAGCAGAATATCCATGTTCTCAGCTCAACCCTGCTTCCATGCTAAGGTTTTTTTTATGAATGCTGCCTGTTACTTGTGTTAAGAAGAGCCACTACTCATAATCTGAAGCTCTAAAGAGCCTCTGCTTTGTGGGTGAGCTTTCTTGTCCTGATGCTGGGCAGAAAAATGCTTTCCAGGAGAAAAATTTTATTTCAGAAGTGGTGATAGAGGCAGTAGCGTTTGAGATGATTACATTTTCACAGAAACGTCAGAGAAGCCAGGTTGTATATTAATTGCAAGGCACCAATTTCTCTGTTCCCCTGGCTTCGCACTGCAGCGCCCAGCAGCTTTGCCCCTGCAGGGTGAAGGGCTGCGGCTGCAGCAGCCGAGGACGGGCCGGATGGGACCACCCTGGCTCCGGTTTCCCTCCTCGCTGCCCCGGGAGCGTCCAGGATGGGGCAAAGAGCGAAGGAGTTATGCTGCAGCTCCTTTCCCCATGGGAGGTCGGAAGCAGCAAAGACAGATTGGAGACAAGGGGACAGAGAGAGGACTAAGGTACTTGCTCACAGTGGGTTTTTATCCCCTTTTGGTGTAACCTGTGCTGGGCATAGCCCATGTTAGGAGCTAGTGGCAGCCCTGAAAGGCACTCACAGTACCTCCTTGTTCGGGATGGGGAGAGAAGACAGGACACAATGTATTATCCACCCACAAGCTGTTAATTATTGGGCTGTAGCATATATGGCTTATACGGGAAACTGTTGTTTAAACAAAATATCAAGGGTGATATTCCTTTGGCTTCTGGTTTGCCCACGCTTTAGTATGAGCCTGGTACATTCCCAGTTAACCAGAGCTGAGCTGCTCCTCTTGGGGAGAAGCCTGAGCTGCACCCCAGGCTTGCGGGTGGGTTAGGAGGGGGGTCAGGGAAGCTGAGTCTTGTTCCTCTCCACCTCAGACTTGTCCCCTGGCTCCAGGGGAGCTGCTGGGGCCGAGGGGTTCATTCTAACCCAGATGAACCTAGATGTAGGTCCCACACATCTGGCCTGATGTATGTTCTTTCAGCAGCTGAGAGCTGCTTGGTGGCCAGCAGTGGGATAAGAGCTTATCCAGTGGGAATGATGGGGATGGTGATGTGTGAATTTGTAGGGAGGGAAACACACTTTGTCCTGATTTCTCCAGGTCCTTTTGTGACCTTGAGACAACAAAAAGGAGCTTCAATTCAGTTCTTGCACATTTAATGATACCTTAATATTCATTAATTAACACAGTTGTGAATTCAAGTACTTCAATATTCGTTGTTGTCCATGTGTAACCTCCACCTGCAGTTCAGGGTTAGCCACAGCTCAGGATGAACATCCTTGTCCATAAACAAACAGCAGTGAAGCACGTACAGGACTGAAAGACTGTCATCGTAGGCAGTCACAGAATCACAGAATCACAGAATCACTAGGTTGGAAAGGACCTTCAAGATCATCAAGTCCAACCATTAATCCAGCGCCACCATGTCCCCTAAACCATGTCCTGAAGCGCCACATCCACACGTTTTTTGGACACTTCCAGAGATGGCGACTCCACCACCTCCCTGGGCAGCCTGTTCCAATGCCTGACCACTCTCTCAGTGAAGAAATTTTTCCTAATATCCAATCTAAACCACCCCTGGCGCAACTTGAGGCCATTTCCTCTTGTCCTATCACTAGTTACTTGGGAGAAGAGACCAACACCCTCGTCGCCCCAACCCCCTTTCAGGTAGTTGTAGAGAGCGATAAGGTCTCCTCTCAGCCTCCTCTTCTCCAGACTAAACAACCCCAGTTCCCCTCAGCCGCTCCTCATAAGACTTGTGCTCCAGACCTCTCACCATCTTCGTTGCCCTTCTCTGGACACGCTCCAGCACCTCAACATCCTTCTTGTAGTGAGGGGCCCAAAACTGAACACAGGATTCAAGGTGCGGCCTCACCGGTGCCGAGTACAGGGGCACAATC
Organism: Phaethon aethereus; assembly: GCF_964289735.1. Taxonomy (NCBI): domain Eukaryota; kingdom Metazoa; phylum Chordata; class Aves; order Phaethontiformes; family Phaethontidae; genus Phaethon; species Phaethon aethereus. The sequence continues at coordinate 124,615,551 of NC_138582.1, read as the reverse complement.
ACTTCCCTACTCCTGCTGGCCACACTATTCCTGATACAGGCCAGGACGCTGTTGGCCTTCTTGGCCACCTGGGCACACTGCCGGCTCATGTTCAGCCGGCTGTCAACCAGCACCCCCAGGTCCCTTACCACCGGGCTGCTCTCTAGCCACTCCTGCGCAAGCCTGTAGCGTTGCATGGGGTTGTTGTGGCCAAAGTGCAGGACCCTGCACTTGGCCTTATTAAACCTCATACAGTTGGCCTCTGCCCATCGATCCAGCCTGTCCAGATCCCTCTGCAGAGCACTCCTACCCTCCAGCAGATCAACACTCCCACCCAACTTGGTGTCATCTGCAAACTTACTGAGGGAGCACTCGATTCCCTCATCCAGATCATCAATAAAGATATTGAACAAGACCGGCCCCAGAACCGAGCCCTGGGGAACACCGCTTGTGACCGGCCACCAGCCAGATTTAACGCCGTTAACCACAACTCTCTGGGCTCGGCCATCCAGCCAGTTCCTCACCCAGCAAAGAGTAAACCTATCTAAGCCACGAGCCGCCAGTTTCTCCAGGAGAATGCTGTGGAAGACGCTGTCAAAGGCTTTACTAAAGTCCAGGTAGACAAAGTCCACAGTCTTTCCCTCATCCACTAGGCGGGTCACCTGGTCATAGAAGGAGATCAGGTTGGTCAAGCAGGACCTGCCTTTCATGAACCCATGCTGGCTGGGCCTGATCCCTTGGTTGTCCTGCAGGTGCCCTGTGAGCACTCTCAAGACCAACCGCTCCATAATCTTCCCCAGTACAGAGGTCAGGCTGACAGGCCTGTAGTTCCCAGGACCCTCCTTCCGGCCTTCCTTGTAGACGGGCGTCACATTGGCAAGCCTAAGTCATTCGACTCACATTTCTTTGAGCAGTGTCTTCTTCCCTTGCTTTTCATTGCCCCTTAAAAACATTCCCTTGTTCCGTCAGCTCCTGATGTGAGGCCAAAAGGTGAACCAGCCTGGGTTAGAAATAACCTCTTCTGTACAGGAGGTTGTTTTTAACACAAATCAAGTCTCCAGTCCTGTTCGTCGTGGGTCCTGGCAAATAGTCTCACTGGCACAACTGAGAGGAGCAGGGCTGGAGAGAAATTAATGGCCAAATGCAGAATGAAGTCCCGCTTGAGCTAGACTGCCTCCAAAAATGTGCATGCCATCCGGGTGCTATCATCTGCTAATGCTGCTGTGCACTCAGGGGCTGCCTATTGCACACACTCTTCAAAACCTGGTTGGCAGTGCAGTGGTACATGCACTCTACTGAAAAACAGCAACTGCTGTACATCTACTGCAGAGCTGAATGTGTAATGGAGAAGGCAGCAATTCAAATGATAGTCCCAAGCCTTGCTGCTGTTGGATCCCTACTGACTCTTTTCCTTAGTTCTCATTTTCCCTAGCTGTATTTCCATTTCATTGATTGAAATGCATAACAAAGACCTTTGACCCTTATTTATGCAAACTTGTAGCCAGAACTTTCATTGCTGAAAGAATATTACGGGCTTAAGTACAACTGATCTCAATTTTCTGATGAAATGCACCGAGATTTTACTCTCTTCTTGAGAACAGCTAAATACTTGGTGGTAACTTAACTCTGCAAATCGAGTACCTTATCATCCATCTACATTTTTTCACCCTTCTTTCAAACCACCTTCCTCTCCTGCTTTCCAGTGGAGCAACTTTGAATGCTTGAGTTCAGCCTGTAAAAGCTGTTCATGGGTTGGCACAGAGTGTGAGCTGAGACACATGTTGTCCCAGGCTATCTGTCACTTCAGAAGCCATCAGTCCAACAAATCCAGAAGCTGGTGTTACATTAAGGCACTTACAGCACGTCCACTCCTAGAAATACATCACTTACAGCAGAGACCTCTATGGGTTGTCAAGGGACGGGTTTGTATTTATGGCATCCATTGAATAAAAAGAGGGAAAATTAATTTGCTGTTTTGAAATTAGTCTCAATTTTATCAGAGGGAAGACTACATCACGAAGCTGACTAGCTGCCTGCAGTTTAATGTACACAGCTTTCCTATTTAGCCATTAAGCAGATTATTCTCTGCTGGATGAATGTGTCATTCCTGTTAAAGTTAATGATAGTCCCACATATGCCGTGACAGAATAAATGCCAAACTACGTGAACCATTTACTCCCTAACGGGAAATGCAACTCCTTCAAGCAATGTAGGAATCTGCCAGCAAAGTGATGGAGCCCAGGAAGAGTAGAGAGAGCTTCTAGCGAGGCTGAGATGTAGGGATGTTGCTTTGCCAGCTTTGGCAGCAAAACCAACTGAAGACGTTCCCACTCATCCTGTCCCCGACCTGTCCCCTTGTGCTGTCATCCCCTGCTCCTCGAGTTGAAGCAACTGTAAATGAGTGGCTAACATGGCTGAGGTTTAAAACAGCCCTTCAGAAGAAACCAGAAACCTGGTTGCCCTCGTTGGTTTTTAACCCAGCTCATTTCACAGTGCAGTTCTGCAGGTAGTTGTACCAGAGGCACCTGGAGCCGCAAACCGTGGCCAGAGGCCAGGAATAAGTGATTAAGGGCAGGGCTGGGGACAAAACTTCCTACGCTGGTGTAGGAGGGAGCAGGCAAGCCAGAGGATATGGAGTCATGCCTGCCTTGGCACACAGTGCATGTCTGTGCCACCTCCACACAGAGACACCGTTTCGCAGAGCGGTGGGTGAACTCTGCCTCCACAGCGGCTTGCCCAGCTCCTGGCTCCAGCAGGGTTTGGTCAGCATGTGGCTTCTCGCCCTAGCCTTTGCCCAGGCTCTGAGGCAGGTTGTCCAGTCCTCCTGGATCAGAGCCAGGTCATTCAAGGCGCATCCCTGTCATTTGCTCCCCAAGGCACCTCCGTCAGTCACGTACACATGGCAGGGCAGCATGATGGGGACTCCATGACCCAGCAAATCCTGAAGACAGAAGAAAAGGCTTCGCCAGAACATCTTTAGGAGTTCTCTATGCAGCCGTGAAGCAGTTGGGTAGATGAACAAAAAGAGTGTCAGGAGCTGGATGAAAATCAGCTCGCAGGTTCACCGATTAAGCTCAACAGGAGACTGGGATTTTCCTCTTTTATGGGGCTCTCATAACCACTGAGCTATGTCAGTAAAATCAGCTTTAACCATGTGCTGTCATTTCACACAGATTTCACATCTTACCAAGTTTATCAGTAAACAAACCCAGTGGCACTACTTAATACCCTGAGTGCCAACACGCCAGGGGGTCAGAACCACTGCAGAGGAACTAAGCTTGTCCTGCCCAGCGTATTCCCAGGGGATGCAAACCCTGTGGGTGACCCCAGTAACAGCCCACCTGCAGACCTGGAGTACTTCCACTCCCTACACTTTGCCACCAAACATGTATTTATTTACTTTAAGAAATAAAGAAGGTACTTGCATTTCTGAGGTAACCCTGATGGCATGAACGCAAGAATATGTCACGTAGCATCAAAGGAATGCACACAGTCACAGAAGAAGAGGGAAATGAAACCAGGCTTTTGCTGCTTCCACACAGAATCAGTCACTGCATCAAGTTGTTTCCTCCCCATGTAGGATTTTCTTCCATGGGTGAGTCAGGCCTAATTGACATGGAGTCTCTCATACGGTACCAATAGGGTATGAAAGAGAAAATAGCCAGGAGGGTCCACATTGCACATCTGGCAGATCAAACTCTGCAAGACCTATTTGGATTCCCATATTCTCCTGCTTCTCAGGGACTGCCAGGGACTTTGCAAAGTCCTGGTGTGTTGCTGTGGCCAAGACAGCTCCACATGCAATGTTGCTGCTCGCTGGTTGCAGGCAGTGGCTCCTCATGATGTGTTTGACCTGCTCCTCTGGCTGGCTGTGGCTTGGTGAGCCACATGCCAGCTCTGCCAGCCTGTGTTGGCTAGAGCTTGCTGTAGCAGCAGCAGCAGCACTTGCAGCTGAGAGAGAGGAAAGGGACAGAGGACCTTTCAAAGGGGACTTCATGGAGAAATGCACACCTTAGCTAGGAGGGGCTGTGTTGTTCATCAGGGAGGCTGTGAACTGTGACCAGTTCTTGGGGTCAACAGTGGAGTTGACAGTAGAGCACATAGGTCTGAGAGTGTGGTTGTCCATTCAGAAGCATGTGGCCACCACTGTCATGAAGTCCACAGGTCCAGCTACAAATGGCCAGCGCTGGTGAACTTCTTCTGTGCAGGCTGGCTGCTGGACAGGTGAGTAATGGTTGTGTACTCTGCTGCTACCACATGTTGTAAGACTCAACGGTCATCAGCAGTAGTGGTTACTGGTGGTTAGGACTGCATGGGAGCACCACAGGGCATCCCCATCCCTCTCAGCTGCACTCCACACTGTCCCTCAATGGTCACCTATCGAAACAGCAATTTTTTCATTGTGCTCTAGCGCTAAGTTTAGCAAGGCAAAACAGGCTCAATTTGGAGACATTCAGGCTGCTTGAAATTTTTCAGGAATTCTCATCTGTTTTCCTTAATGTAAGAGGCTTGTTTGCCAGCATAGCTAATACGAACGTTGGTGATACCAGCAGTCTTCCCCTTCTCCTTGGAAGCTCTCCTCTGTTATCAGGGCTAACAAGTCATTTTATGGGATATTTGGGATTGCAGATTGACACTATTTAAGTACCGCTGCCAGGCAAGAGTGGTGCACGCATTTTGAGAAACGAAGGGTAGGTGACAGGTTCTGACTGGAAGCTTTACTCTGCCAAACAGCAGCTGCAAAAGCAAAGGAGAGCACAGGTTCAGGGACCTGCAAGACCACGTGAGCAGCCCATCAGACATGTTGGCTTCACTGGTAGTAGTCAGGAACATGTTATTCATGTCTTCTGTACAATTTGCTTGCATGTCTAAATGTCCAACACAACAGCATGTGTCAGGCCACTGCAGGTGACTCAGTCACTTTGCTTTGGTTGTATTAACTCTTAGCATCGTTGTCCCGTTAATTCTCAGGCCTCAGCCTGGGTGAGCACAGGGACCTGCAGGCCTGGGCAGGTCCCTTGTCTATGGGCAAGGCTTGCCGTACATTGTACAAACAACCCTGCTGCAGGGCCAAGGTTGGGAGGAAAGAAACTTTATCAGGAAGGAAAACATGATTTTTATTGTTCTGAAAGAACAGTTGGCGGTGAAATCACCAATGGTGCAGTCACATGTACAAGTCTGTGAACCGTGCAAACGTGGTGACAAGCTGTGCCAAGGGTACGGGGGACTTACACCATAGAGCTGCAGAAGTGCCTCACACAGCAGTGAATAGCCCTTTCTGTTCAGTGTGCTGGGTGTGGAGCACCGTGGCAGCAGGCTAGTACTTAATTACAAGGATTTTGGGTCCTGCCAATGCTGTTTTTGCAAAGGCAGAAGCAGCTGAGTGACAGGGGAGGTGGCCATGGGTGGGCTGCAGCTCCCAGAGCCCACAGTGGCTGGTGCAGGACCAGAGCACCAGCTCTGGGGGATGGTGAGGAGGAAGAAGAGGTCCCGTGATTGCTGTTCACAAGCACTTGCTATAGCCATGTTTCCCTCCGTGTTTTTTTTCCATCAGATGCTGCTATGTCTCCACATCCATTTCTTTTGCCCACTCTGGCCCAGCCAGGCTGCACTCGGCTGTCACAAGGCCTTCTCCAGTCCCATCACAGGTCAAACTGATCCTCTTCTCCACCAGTCCCTTGCTATGATGCCTTCTTCCTGGTCTCAGGTCTCTCATATCTCCTCTTTACCATTCCCTTTCCTTGTCTCAGGTACGCTGCCAGTTCCTGAACCACAGTCCACTTTGAGGTAGGGTTTGTGACCTCCCAGATGCTTCCTCCTGGGCTCTTTCCCCCTGCCTCGAGCTGCAGCCTGCTGGCCTGAGGTCACTGCCACTGCTCCTCCAGGGCTGACCATGTCAGCATCCCCCCTGTGAAGCAAGAGAAGTAACAAACTGCTCTTCATTGCTTGGTTTCCACAGTAACAAAGATGCCTTTTTTTTCCCCCAAAAACAACATCCTCCCTGCCCCAGTTTTGAGCTGCTGTCTCCACCACCTTCTATGCACTTCTGAAGACCCCAGAGATGGTAAGTCTATCCTTAATTTCCCTCGAGCTCTTCTGCGCACTGATGCATGAAAGCAGGTTCCCTGGGGCTGGTGGTGTGTGCCTTTGCCGACCTGCTGCTGTGCTGCAATCTATCTTTTACAAGCGACGCTGCACGGGGCCAGTTACCTAATGAACAGCTCGTGTGTGCTTGGCAGGGTTCAGGGAGCGCTGATGCAGCCCAGCTAGTGACTGCATTACCGGTTCTGCAGGTAGTGCCCTCCCTCCCTTTTTTGGATGACTTGACAAAGAAACTGCCCATTGACAAAGCCTAAAGGAATTCAGCAAGAGCCTTGCTGTGGTGGTTCCCAGAGAGGTGCCTCCTGCTATCCCACAGAGCTGGTAAAACACGCACCCATGCAGTGGGACTGGGGGGAAGGAGGTCCTGCTGCAGTTTGAGTGGTTTCAGTAAGCACTTCATCATCCCACTTTACATCTCCAGCTCATGGCTTGTTGCATCCATAAAGCTGTCTTGCCCTCAAGCTCTGACATTTCATGGAGTTGAGGTAGGGTCCACTAGGTCTGTGCTTTGTAATTTAGGCTTTGGGTAAATAATTTGGTTGCGGTCTGCCACACTGACTTCAGAAGGCTCAAGAAGTCTCAAAACCAGAGCTGGACTTACCATAGTTAAAGCATACACTTCCTGTAGCCAGCAGCACATGGAGGAGAGACATGACCAGCATCATGGTTGGCCACCCTAGGCACTGCAGCCTGGAAATCCATGGATAGCTGGGTGGTGACCACCAGCAGCCTTTGTCATGAGCCATAAGTGGGGCACAAACTCACATGTTTGGCTCCCAGAGCCCTGTGCTGCCACTCCTCATTGCTGCTACATGACTCACAGGCAGTTCAAAACCTTCCCTGGTAAAGGTTTTGCAGACACAAAAATACAGCAAACAAGAAGTAATAGAATAATAAAAAAAACACCTTCAAGAGGACCCAATATAAAAATTTCCTTATTTTATCAACCAAAAGGGACAATGTGATGGGATAAAAACTGGTACTGTTTTTCTGTGTGAATCGCTGTGTTTCCAGTACAACACGTCCTCCTGCATGAAGCCTGCAAGCTTCAGTTCTCATCAAATGGCTTTGCTGGAGCTGAGCGTATGGTTATCCTTAAGGGATGCAGAGAGAAATGGAAAGCTGTACTTGGAGGGTGGCCAGCTAAACAAACAGGCAGCCACAGTCCTGGGCGCACTGAGTGGGAGAAAAACTGGTGAGAGAGAGGCATATTTTGCCAACTGCACTCCCAGTTATTTAGCCTGCAGCTGTAGCTGGGGAGAGGGTGAGCAGTATGTAGGGTGAACGCAAGCTCACATCCACTCACGGTAACTGATTTTCTCATTACTAAGAAATGTAACGCATGCGATCACAGTGCCCTGCAAGCAAATGCAGCACCGGTTTCGGGTCTCCCAGCCGGGGCTGCTTGCTGCAGGGCTGTTTCACAGAATCACAGAATCATTAAGGTTGGAAAAGACCTTTACTAACATCGAGTCCAACCATCAACCCAACACCACCATGCCCACTAAACCATGGCCCTAAGCACCATGTCTACACGTCTTTTTAATACCTCCAGGGACGGTGACTCCACCACTTCCTTGGGCAGCCTGTTCCAATGCTTGACTACTCCTTCAGTAAATTTTTCCTAATATCCAGTCTAAACCTCCCCTGGCACAACTTGAGGCCATTTCCTCTCATTCTATTGCTAGTTACTTGGGAGAAGAGACCAACATCCACCTCGCCACAACCCCCTTTCAGGTACCTGTAGAGAGCAATAATGTCTCCCCTCAGCCTCCTCTTCTCCAGACTAAACAACCCCAATTCCCTCAGCCACTCCTCATAAGACTTGTGCTCCAGACCCCTCACCAGCTTCGTTGCCCTTCTTTGGACACGCTTCAGCACCTCAGCATCCTTCTTGTAGTGAGGGACCCAAAACTGAACACAGGATTCAAGGTGCGGCCTCACCAGTGCCGAGTACAGAGGTACCATCACCTCCCTACTCCTGTTGGCCACCCTATTTCTGATACAGGACAGGATGCTCTTGGCCTTCTGAGCCATCTGGGCACACTGCCGGCTCATATTCATTTCCAGGGGCTGGCAGCAGGAATCAGGGTCTTGGTTTGGGAGTCTGGCCCAACTCCTGGATTGCTGGCATGCACAGCATACTCATCACCTCCTCAGCACCCTTTAGCCTATGTCTGTGCCAGTCCTTTGTGCCAAAACTCTTGTCCCTTCGCTGGTACTATGGAAAGCTGACTGGACATGGTGTGGCTGTCTGCGACCAGCTTGTCAGCCTCAAGTCATCTGAACGTGGCACAGCTTGGGTCCTTTACATGGCCACTCCAACCCCAGAAGCTGAGAAGGTCCAGGGAAAATCAGCTCCACTTCCACTTCTGGGCAGGGGTGACAGGGAAAATAAGTGCCTGTGCAAGCTAGGTTGGGATTGCAAGGATCTGGGCATGCAGAGAGGTGACATCTGGTCAGCGGCTGCAGCATGGCTGAGGCCAGTGTGGCACTGGGGAAGCAGCTCAGGGCTGGGAGCAGACCAGTGTGACCAGCAGCTATGCCACTGCAACACTGGAGCATGGATGCACACACAAAGCACGGCTGCAGTGGAGCTTACTCTGACGTAACGTTGCTCCTGATGCAGTGCAGTCCAGCCATGGTCCCAGGAGGGCTGGGTACCACTGCGGCTAAGAGGTGTAGGCACCAGCTCCCACTGCTCTACACAGCTTTGAGAGTGCCAGCATGTATCTTCAGGCTGTGTCTGCCCCCTCCTCCCCATGGTCTTTCTCCACGGCAAGTTCTCAGCCCATCCGTCTCCAAAGCGGGACTTTTTGTCCCGTGCACCGATTCCTTTTTTCCCAGCCTGACTCCTTCTCCAGCAACAGCTGAAGTTGCAAGAGAGCAAAAGAGCGTCTTGCAGGCCAGCAGCAAACTTTCTTTTATCATCTTTGCAATGCTACCATCGGCTTGAGTTGCTTCAAAATTTAGGCTCTGCTGACCTCTAGGGGACTGCTACGAACCCAAAAGCATAAAGGCTTCAAAGCTCATGGCATGCTACAGCCCTTCACATGCTCTTAAGGAGCCCTGTGGTGGGTATAACATAGCTGAAACCCACTTTTGGGCCCTTTAGCACTACTAGGGGCTGTAAATAAAAACGTGTCTCCAGCACTGCCTCTTCCATAGCACCATTACAGCAGCAATACCTTAAGAAAGGTGTACAAGCAAGGTAAGGTTGTTGTGGAGAGGTATTACCTGGTATTTATGACCTGCTGTCAGACTGCCCCATATGATCGCTGCTTTCAGCATGGAGAAGCACTTGGGAGCTTGAGAGCTTGTGGCTTTCACCCTCTTCTGTATCAGTTTGTCTAATAAAAGGCATAAAAACCTTGCCTTGGTGTCACAACCACAGCACTACTCGGGGGAAAGCATGAATGCATACGCCTAGACATTGGAAATAAATGTGCTTTTTTATGGCATTTCATCACTCACTAAACAAGTGACGGAAGCAAGAACTTTGTCACAGAGAAGAAGGAACACAAAGACTTGTAGACAGAAAGCATAAAATCTAATGTGCTCCTTAAAACAGCACATGGAGCTGCTGAGGGGGTAAACTTTGCATCTCCCAGCTGCCTCTGCTTGAGGACAGCTGTGGTGGGAGGCAAGGCATTAGGCGGGAGCCTACAGAGGCAACACCAACTAATGGATCTCTTCTCCTTGATACAAAGCCAAAACCTACCATAACCCTGGAATATCCCAATTTCTTGACCTGGGGAAGGCGTGACATAACTCTGGAGAGCTGCAGTGTGGACAGACCCAAACTGGGGCAAAAGCTACAGCTGCAGCCATGACCTTGTGTGGGAGCTCCCCACCACAGCAGGGCAGGTTGTTGTCCCTGGGCTGAGGTCCATATTAGCAGACAGCTGCTATCTAAATTGTTTAAGTTCACTTGACCTTCTGACGCAGGAAGAAATCCACCCAGGAGACCTGAGCAGGAGCAGGCTCCAAGTAGTTGAACTGCTGGGACTGTCACCTCTTCCACAAGAGCAGCTGTATCTGTAGCCAGAGCCTAATTGTCACAGTGGCTTCCACCATACACAAAGATCTCCCAAGAGGTTGTGGGGCTTGTGTTGCTGGGACCATGCATCAACACAAGGGAGTCAGTCCTGGCAGGCACTCCACCAGCTGCAGGAATGGCTTTAGAGCCAATGCTGAGGCCTCTGGACACACCACAGGGCATGTAATTGGCATACTCCTACCAAGTGCTCATGCCCTGGGAAGTGCCAAAAATACAAGGCAAAGTGCTAAGTTCAAGAACTTGCTCTTTCACGGGCTGGAAGATATTTTTCAACCCACAGACAGAGGTTCACAACAAAAGGTAATGACTGACAACATTCCTTCAGCTAAATCAGGGTAAGAAGATGTCAAAGCAGCAATTAAAAGAGAAAAATTAGTTGAACAGAATGACCAGATTTCATTTCAGCATCATTACATGTCTCTTAATTAGAACAGATATCTCCCTAATCTGTGCAAAACAGAAGAGGACCTGGGAGGTCTGAAATACTGGCTCATCCACAAATATTACCAGCAATTCCCATCTCCCAACAGCAAATCCACTGCCTCAGACTGTGCTGAACTGAACCGCGTGGCAGTTCTGGGTCCTGTCCTGCAAAGCAAGGCTTACTCTGCAATGCCCAAAGCTCAGATGATTCCTTTCCCCTCCTTACACCTGCAAACACCGTGCTTATCCCACCACGCACCAACACTGCCCAGGACATGAAAGCCTCTTGTTCCCTTTGCCACATGCATTGTAGTTATGCTTGAGCCCCTCAAAATCCCTGTTTAGTTGATTTTACTCACAGAGAAAAGACTCCATCAGTCATCAGAGTTTTGTAAGGTCTTTAATGGCAAGCTCATGGTGTAACGACACTGCTGGATTTGATGCCTCGGTGGTGGGGAGGGGAAGGAGGATCAGAAGAAAGGCAGGGCTCCACCGAAGGCTTATACCTTCTAAAGCATTGAACAAAAGGGCAACATCTTTTGGCAACCCGTTTCACAGATTTGTAGTCTCAAAGACAGAGAGATGTTCCAGCCAGAAAAGTGGTGGACAGCACACCAAAGACAGCCTTTGCATGGAGTGGCACAACATGGTTTCTGCTCAACGTGTTGAGGTCTGACGGGTCCCTGCATTAGTAAAGGAACTTGACAACAAAAAGAAATTGCATTGACTGAAATCCAGAGCTGACATTTCCACCACCAGGCCCGAAGATGAAAGCTGACATCCTTTACATGCAGTGTCACTGCCGATCTTTTTGCCTACGTGAGTAACAGCGTATCAGTACAGAAAGGGAATTTCAAAGTTCAATGTATTTTACATGAAACCAGTGATCTTTACTGTAGTCAGCAGTAACTAGTTCAAAGAAGGTTTTTTCTGCAGACGAATCAACACCCTTTTTGTTAATCTCTATATTTGTTTATCACCAAGCTCATCCTGACAGCGCAGTGCTACATGGCTCTGTAGAAACTGGGGTTTGCAATAATGCAAATGCGCCTTTAGGGATTGTCTTTCTTTAAAATGTAAGGAATCTCTTCATTTTAGTATCTGCCTTGGAAGTGACACCCCTGAGCCCAGCCTGCTACGGGGCCTGAGCACAGCTACCCGGCATCCCTCTGGCCTGGCCATCACGCAGAAGACTCCCCGGCTGCAGCTGCCTCAGGGACAGGCTGCCGGAGAGGAGGGGGACCCTGCCCTGCCAGAGCTACACAGATAAAGCATTTCCCTCTGCTCCACGATTTACAGAAAGGGGCATCCAGCTAGAGCCCCTGACGGGATCCTTCTCCATCTCCCACGACCAGCGGCCAGACTGAAACCAGCCAGCGCTGAGCAAGAGACCTGCAGGCTGGGCCAGGCTCCCCTGTGACCGGCAGCCAGGGAGGTCTCATTTTCTGGATGCCCGGCCTAGAAAGCCTCAAATGTCTGATGATTTTCAGAGACTGGATTATTTAGCCAGGCATCGCTCCCCATGAAAAGATCTTGGGTTTGGCACCTAAAATGACTGTTCTCTTCTGCATAAGCCCCGTCTGACATGGACCACTCGTGAGTCTTCAGAGGATAACACCTCCCTCGCCATGAGGACAGGGTGGCTCAGTGACACACACTGTGCTGAGCTGCGGCCCTCACTCAGGCCGTAAGCTGTGGGAGGTAAGAGGTGTTTCTCTCCCCCTTCTTCCACTTCCCCTCTTCTGGGAGTGGGAATTTCTGAGAAGAACAGAGCGTCAAGGATGGAAACGAGGTTAGGATGGACACAGGGTATGGATGGACGCGGGGTAAGGATGGACATGAAGGAAAGATGGAGATGAGATAAGGATGGATACAGGTAATGCATGGACGCAAGGTAAGGATGGATGAACAGGTAACCTTGCCTCCTGCCACGGCTAAAGCTGACCGTGAGTAAAATAGCCATGGCCTTCAGCCCTGGGTCCCAGCGAAAGATCAGGGAACATGCTGAAAGAGGCTGGGAATCTGTCCTGTATGGCCGGTCTCCAAAGCAACATCCATAATGTCATTGCAATCACTTCTGCTGTCCCAGTCTCATGCCACACCTTCCAGAGAGGGAACGGCCAGGCACCTACTAAGCAATGTTGTAGCAGAAACTCCTCCCCACTGCCCCCAGCCACCACCTCGCACAGCACACCGTGCACGGGACACAGCACCAAAACGCAGCAGCTAGCATGCAGGTCACTCTGCTAGTAACTCTGGCTATTCCCATCAAAAGTGGCATTCTTACAAGCATGCGACTTTCAGAGGCGCAGCACTATGCACAGAGGGAAACTGCCTGGAAAACAACCCAGACCAGGGCAGGAGGTGGAGCTGGAGAAGTCTGGCAGGGTTCAGGACATCATGCTCAGGGGTGTGCTATTCACCCTGCTTTTTGTGAGGAAACAGTTGGCCATTTTTTTCTCTAATGAGCAAGTTCTTTTAAGAAATTTTACTGTGCACCTAATAAAGCAGCTTCGTGCTCCCTCACTGCTGCTCCTACCTATTCACACAATATCATAAATCATAATGTTGGGAAAGAGAGGAGGAGAAGGCTTTTTAGTTTGCCTTTTCTTTCCTCTCTCAACTATCTCAATGCATTCATCAGGCAGAACACTAACGGAAAAACATGAGCGAGCTCAAGGCCCCAGTAATGTCCAGAGCAGCTTTTTTATAAACTGTGTAAGTTCAATAAGCAGATACATGGCAGAACGGTTTGGGCTGTCTCAGAAATCCCAGCACCTCTCTGAAAGGAGCCTTTCTCACTCTTGCCCCTGCTAACCAAACCAGCTGTTACATTTCTGAAATCTGCTCTTCCCTCTGGCATCCCATGTATTTCTCATTCACCAAGCAGCACTCTGCTCACTGCATTCATGCCACTCATATTCAGAAGTGCCAGTTCTGCAAGAGGCTCTGCTCTGGTATATTTATATTTAGCGAGAGCATGAAATACCTACGAGAGAAGGGCAAGGGAGGAGAAGGGAGACTCTTCTGTCTCCTTTCACTAATGGTTTGCTTTGAGGACAGGCAATGATAATGCATACCTCTTCTCACCCACAGATCTAACAGCACTTTTTACACTGTGGGCAAGTAATACTAATGGCCTCTTCTATAAAAGGCTTAAGGTAAGGAGTTACCCTGCTCCGACTGAAATTTCATGGAGGCCTGGATGCATAACTGGAGGCCTGCCTTGAATTCCCAGCCGCTGAGATCCCCCTGAAACTCAGGGCAAGGCAATGGCACAGCTCTGAACCCACATCTTCTCACTGAGTCCCCAGGCTTGCAAGTGTTTACGGCATGCGTTCGCACATCTTGTGTCTCAGTCTGGCAGCCTAGCCCCTGGGTCATGCTACCCCAGGTTAATTACTGAATGGCTACTAACCTCAGTTATGTGGTGGGAGTAGGGGAATAATAAAAACAATTTGTCATACAACTAAACCAGTTCTGCATCCCCTGCATCGTTTGGCAATTATGGAACAAGTAACATGGTAGTACAGAAATGTATTTGGTCAAAGTAAGCAATCAATATTTTTTGATAAAATACATTCTATATTAATGCTTGTTCACATTTAATACACATGTAAATTAAATTTTCTGTGTATAAAATTCCAGTTTATTCTCAGTGCTGCCTGGTCATGCTTCAGTTCAGCAGCAGGGCTCCACACATTCGGCTCCCAGCAAAGTGAGAGGGGACAAGAACACTCAGGACCAAGCCTCACGCATCCCCTGGAGCTCCCAGTCCTGCAGGTTGCATTTGAACAAAATCTTGCTGGCTTCAGTGGGAATTTTGCAGGGGCAGGAACTGCAGAAGGGCCCCCCGGATGTCCAGCACTTGCCGTCTGGTATGGAGGTCACCCAAACGGCATATGGCATTCCAAAAAAAAAGTGAGTTAGTGAATACAGAAAATATATCTACATAATTTACAGCTTTATGTTTGCTTGTCACCACATCAATGCTCAACCACTCATGAACAATTCAATATGCAGGGAAAGGTAGCAGAGTGCAGTACATGTTACAACCTCCTGAATGCAATTACAAGCGCTGGATCTTACAGTCTTTCCTCATTTAATGAATTCCTGCCTGTCCCGCTGCCATCCAGAGCCTGATTCTCCACTGAGCCTTGTGGAGTCAATCCTCCACAACACTTAGGCCAGTTCAGATTGCGTCCACACCTCCGGCATGGGCCCCTAACACCGTGCAAAGGGTGGAAGGCACCTTCGGCTGTGGGTCCTCAGCTACCACCCGTGTCCGCCCTTGCACCCTCCCCTCTGCTGTGCCGCACTCGTCTGTGCAGCCACGCGCTGAACCAGATGGTGGGACTGATCAGGCTGGAAAATTGCCTGTTTGTAAAAGGGCAGAAGGTTATTTCCCAGCCAAACCGACCCCGCAGCCCAGTGCACGATGCAGCCGTGCCTGGGGCGTCTGCAGGTGTGCATGTGGGTGCGTTCACGTGCATATGGGTGCCAGTCACCTGCACCTTTGCAGCTAGCAAACCTCAACAGCCGGACTTTGTCTCCAGCTTATGCTACTGCAAATTATGTCTTGCAATCATGTTACAGCAGAGGAAAGTCATCCCTGAAAGATCTGCTTGTGTGAGCTGCAACCAAAGGATTGGATGCCACAAAGAGAAAGGTTCTCCCGAAGCAGGCTCTGTTTAAGGTTGTGGCATCTGTTTTAGCTGGAGAGGAAAGAAAAACTTAGGGACTTAAAGCAGGGGTGGAAACCACTGGTCTTACACTTTATTTTAGTAAGCAAAAAGCCTATTGCTGCTGTACAGTGTTATACAATGAACTGCCACGGTTCTCACGTCACTAGTCCATAAAAATGTGCTGCGACTATCATGTTTATGCCTGCATGCTGAAAGAATGTACAAAGTTGCATTAAGCTCTGTTTGTCTCTTTTTTTTTTTTTTGTATTCTTAAACTCCAATTTCTACAGTGTTGCAGACACTTCTGTGCATACTCAGGCACCACACACCGTCCCCATTACGGAAGGTCTTTGCCCTAGATTGGAAAAATCAAGTGCTATGTATCTCTCAAGCCATCATCAGAAATGTAAACCACCTAGAAAACTTACTCTTTTAAGTAACCTTAAAAAAAAAAAAATCTTTAAAAAAATCTATTGAAAAGGAGTTGTCGCTAACAACAGGGTTTTCAAAATAGTGTGAGTTGTTTCTGGGAGTTGTCCAAGCATTTTCTCTTTGCTCACTTTTTGTTTTTATAAAGCTAATTCTGTATAAAAGGGCTTTTGAAGCGTGTGACCTTCATTTCATGATTTAAAAAAAAAATTGGAAAAAAGGAGGAAATGTAGAAACGTTTTGCTCAATTGTGGAAAAAAGCTGTATTACAACAGAATCCCCTTTGCTTCTTATATTTTCAGTACAAAAGGCAAGTAAATAAAGAGACCCTGCATCTTCACAGTCTGGCACTGATCTGAGTCACTTAAATCTATGCAAAATAGGTATAAAATACAAGAGGTCGTCTTCTCCTTTATACCAAGACCCCACCAAACCCCTCTGGGGAGCAAGTCCCCAGCTAAGTAAAACCTCACTAGTTTTTGTGTCAGCCAAAGTAGTAGTATTTTAGCTCCCCTCCGACAAGGTGTAAATGCCTGAACTAGCTCAAAGGCTAGGGAGAGGAACAGGTCCAGCATAATTTTAAAAGCCACGTGCTGGTTTATATCTTTATGGCTTCAAAGTTAAGTTGCACTTTAATTCATGATGCTGCGATGTTCGAGTAATAATTTAGCAGTTTATTAAAACCAGTGAAGCTTAAAGTTGGTTGTCATGCAGAAATGGGATAGGTGATGGCTATTTTTTAATTGATTTGTAGGAAAGCAGCATGTGGCTTTGGATCAAATGGTGTCGGAGTACCAGGGTTGGTTATAATGTGTACTGATACTAATTACTCCCAGTTATTAATCCAGCACTTGTAAACTCAGGTGTCAGTAAAGTGACATTAATACGTCCGATACCAATAGTCCCCTGGATTTCCCGCTCCCCGTTATTTTTGTTAAGCCTTCACGTGCACTTCTGCAGTACCGACCACTATTAAACTAGTGTTTTTCGGGCGAAATCTCTCCAAGTTTGGTACTTTGTCAAAAAAATAGCTGCTGAACTAAAAAGAAAAGCGCAGGTTGTGTTTGCTCTCTGCGCTGGTTTCCTCGGGAAGGTCACTGGTGAGGAGTCGGCACTCTCACCACACGCTTCCTACATTCTCGGTACTCTACATTCATGTCAGTGAACGCTACTCTCGAACACAAATCGAAGAGATGAGTCAGTGACAAAACTACTTCTAGACTGATAATGGCAGAATGCTACCAAGACAACTCCATAGAAAACCCACTGAAGCAGGAGCAAAATTCAGGTCACTTCTTAGCAATGCTCATCACAGACTATTATTAATTTATTTTTTTAAAAACCATTTTGTAAAACTTTTATCCTGGGAGCCAGATATCCCCGTGTGATGTGCTAATTCGAACAGGCTAACGTGGGACCCCCTGACCCCACCTGGTACCAAAGGCTTCCAAATTTTTTTAGCTTCTCAGAAAATCACTGCTGACTGACACCCATCTGTTGGTGATCGGCTTCTGGCTCCTCTTCTTCCACATCTGCATTATATTCTTCAAATGCATCATCATCAACATCTGGAAGCCCAAGTAACTACAAAGAAGAGAAAAAACTGTGTAATAGTGAATTACACACTCATGCAGCTTCGCTGCCTCCACACAATACCTTGGTGCCACTTCTTGCAAACCTCAAACCCTGGAATAATAGTATTGCATAACAATCTTGACTGCCTTTCTTCTCCCTCCTGTGATAAAGATTTCAAAATGCATCCTCACATCAAATTAAGTGCTCAGAGACCAGAAGATAAATAAAACCAAAGCAAAGCACTTGCAAAATGCTTCACGTTCTTCCCTGAGGTCGTATCACGAATTGTCAAGTGTTTAGACTTGGCAGTGGTTTAACTTCAGAAAGAACCGTGATAATACTGTAGCAGTAGTTATCTCGGTTTGAGATTGTGTTCAGCAGCCCTGTAAAAGCCAAAGCAGCAAGCATCCTTACGCAGAACTGACTAGTCTGGAGTAGGCAAGGAGTCCCTAAAAACCTAAAGATCCCACTGTGTTAAGTGCTTCTCTTGAACCCTTCACTCTATCACACCAGCCAAAGCCTTGCATGCTGGGTGAAGCCCTCGCAGTGAGAAATACTGTGTATTCAACTGAAAATTGTCCGCGTCCCTTTAAATTTCTGCAAATTAGATTTGGGCTTGTGAAGAACTGCCGACCCATCTTCCTTGGACAATGCCTCCCATCACTGCAATGGCACTTGTTCACTGCAGGAAAAGGAGGAAACAGCGATGTTTCAACTTTTCCCCTCTCCTCCAAAAGGTTGCCAAGCCAACAGAAGTCAGGAAGACAGATAAACCAAATAGTAGTCAAAATAATGCATCTGTTGTGGAAATCTCCTATTAGAACCCTACACTAGCAGCTATTAATAGCCACAAAGCAAAATCATATGCTGGGCATTATCGGGAATACCACGTATTTAGCTTGCCAGGGCTGGAAGAGCAGCACAGATGCATGCAACACCCTGTTTGGAGAGTGACGCAGCTGTCGGCTCTCGAAAAGAGGCAAAGCCCAGAAAAATCGGGAGGAGGGTGACACTCACTAGGTAGTAGCATGAAAATGAGAAGGCTGTGACAAGGCAGATTTTTAGGGACCTAAACTAATTTAGTCCATGATCAACATTCAAAATTATTCAGTGGACAGAAATACAATGCACAGAATTAGCCTGTGGGTCCAATGAAGCTTGTACTCCTCACTGTCCCTGGGAGAAAACCAGTTTTTTAGTTGCAGGGTTCCTTCTGCAGGGAAATGGAATGAGAATTTGCTGACTAAACCCCCTCCTTTGCATTTTAAAAATACTTAACAGGGAGACCCCAAGCTGAAAGTGTTCTTGTTTTCTGAGCAGAACAAAGAGGAAATATTCCTATGCATGCATATTTTTCAAATCAAATGCTTAACTGAACATGAAACTACTTGGTTCATTTTCAGGATGCGGGGGTTTTGTTTCACGTTGAAGCTAAAATTAAAATATACAGTTTTTAAAATGCAAAAGCAAGGCCTCTAGACTTTCTGATCCACCAGTATTATTTTCACTAAACTGATTCGGTGTATTCAAATTAAATGTGAGTGTTGTACTGCTCTGTTTATACCACCCGGCAGAAAGAGCTTTGATCACATTTTTTTGCCCAGCTCTGGTTACAAATCCTCCTTGATTTGCAGGGAAATGAGCCATATAAGTCTTCATTTTATGGGATACTGTAAGCCTTTCCCATGCAAAATTAGCACAGAAAACACAACGTACACCACAAGAACCGCAAAGACACACACAATCCCAAAGGATGGGGAGCACGTCCTGTTTTTCACACACTCCCTCTCCCTTTTCCCTCGGGAAACCCAGCTCTGCTCTCCCTGGCACAGTGTAAATCAGAGTGACGCTGCAGACGTTAGCGGTTTTACGGAGCGTAGGAAGGATGGGGATGGGACGGGATGGGATGCTCCTCCAAGAGGCGCAGTATTGTTCTCTCACAGACACTTTAGGATCTTCCAAGGCACCAAGGACCTTGGCCATGCGGGTCCCCCTTTTAGGGGTCGCATCTTACCGCTGCCCACAGGACTGTAGTCTCTCACCACTGCTAACCCCTGACAGCTCTCTGGACTGCAGTGACAAATCAGCCAACATCTTGACCCTGACAAGGAGCAGGGATCAGGGTCCAAAGTGCAGGGAGCTCTACAAACCTTGGGCCAAAGCAGAAGGAGGGAGTATAAAAGATGAGGACAAACTAAGATCACAGAATCACAGAATCACAGAATCACTAGGTTGGAAAGGACCTTTAAGATCATCAAGTCCAACCATTAATCCAGAACCACCATGTCCCCTAAACCATGTCCTGAAGTGCCACATCCAAACGTTTTTTGAACACTTCCAGGGATGGCGACTCCACCACCTCCCTGGGCAGCCTGTTCCAATGCCTGACCACCCTCTCAGTGAAGAAATTTTTCCTAATATCCAATCTAAACCTCCCCTGGCGCAACTTGAGGCCATTTCCTCTTGTCCTATCACTAGTTACTTGGGAGAAGAGACCAACACCCTCATCGCCACAACCCCCTTTCAGGTAGTTGTAGAGAGCGATAAGGTCTCCCCTCAGCCTCCTCTTCTCCAGACTAAACAACCCCATGGTGAAGGTGGCCTGAGTTGACCCTAGACCAACTCCCATTTTGTCTTCTTTCAAACACACTGGTTTCTGCTTCTAGTCCATATCTACTTTATATATTTAAAGTATCAGCTACGTGGCAGACCGGAAAGGACTTTAATGGAGAGTGAAAACAAAGAGGATAGAGGTAAAACAGCGAAGAGGTATAGAAAGAGAGAGCTGATCCATGAGCCAAATAGGCAAGGGGAACAAAACTGACAGGTGGGGACACATGGGGAGAAGGAGGACAGTGGGGTGGTGAGGAGGGAGGGAGGACAACCACCAGTGGCAGCACCACCTGAACTACACTTCTTTGCTCCTGCTGGCCAAACTACCCATCTGGAGGTAAAGGAGAGGTCACTGGGACATGTATGAATTAAAATGAGTATGGGATAAATGGCTTTTACACTGCAGACTCCCCCGTTCCGATGTAGGCTTTTCAGGCTGCAGGTAAGCTCAATGCGGGAGCCTTGGAATTTGCCACTGAATTGTAAGACTCATGTTTTGGTTCTCTGCAAACTCTGCCAGCTGGTGCAATGTCCCTTAGGCATTTTTTATTTTTTGTCTTTCTTTTCTCAACGTGCCCTGATTTTATACAAATAAACTAGTATTTTTTAAGTTGCAAACTCACAAAAGCAGAGTGACATTGCCTCCTGCCAAGAGCTGATGCACAAACACACTGAAAAATAAACCAAGTACACGACCAAGCTTTAGTGGTCCACATGGTACTACACCAGAGATAACATGGTTCTGTCAAATCCTGGTGTGGAGGGCTTAGCCTCTAGGCTGATGTGCTTACAAGCACCAGCATGGACACCTCTGGCACCAGAGAGAGGGGCATCGGAGGAGCTGAGACGCTCTGAGGCAAATAGTGGTATTTAAGCCCAGTGCTACTGCTATCACTTCAGGTACCTGCATGGCGTCTGACACTTTTGGATGCTCCCTGAGTAAGTGGATGATAATGCAAATCACAGAGTCTTGTGAAAACCGGCCCAGGAAGGCAGTAATGGGCAGAGACAACATGCCTCCCATCGCCTTCAGCAAAGAAGCAGCTTGACCTTGTCTAGAGCAGGATTTAGAGATGTGGTTTAGCTGTTGAGGGTTAACCGACACTTTTTAAAAGCCTTGTCTAAATAAATATTCTGCACTGGCACTGTGTTTATGCCCGTAAAACATAAGGGAGAGAAGCCTGAGAGCAGTGAGGGCTGGTGAGCAGCCCTCAGACCACCCTCATTGCTTCCTGCACCCAGCGAGCAGGGGGAAATCTCTGTCTCTCACTGAGAAGGGATGCCAACCGCTGGGCATCCCCGCTCTCACTGGTTCCGAAACACAGGGCCCAGAGGCCTGAGCAGCCTGTCCCTTCCCATGCCACAGCCCCAGGGTAAGACTGCGCAGACACGGCTGGGCTGTTATCATGAATATGTGGAGCAGGGCTGAGCTGAGTCACCGGGCAAAAATCAGTCTGGGAGCCCTCAGTTAAGAGAGGGCAAGTACTCGTGCTGTGCACGAGGGCATGGAGAGCTGCAGATGCACTGCTTGATGTCTCCTCCTAAACACGTCCCTTTGAAGAACCCTGACAAAGACTTTCAAAACTGCTTAATAATTTTGGATGTCCATCTGGATATACCAAAATGAAAAAGACTTTCAGAAGGCGCTTACCAAGCACATGCTAAAAACCTGGCCGCTCTTCAGTGTCTCAGATTGAGTAGTCAGGACCATCAGACACTTCATCAAGAGCCCAGTCTGACCTTCAGCAGTAGTTTTTCCTAAACTGCCATGTTTCAAACTGAAATTTGCCAGACTTGGTTGGGGTAGTGGAGAGGAAATGCCCTGCAAATGCACTGTTACCTCTGAACTGACAGCAAGGTGGTTTCATTAGCAGAACAGGTCCAGCAGAGAAAGGACGGGGGACAGGGCAAAGTAATGCCAAAGAAATACTTTCCCAATACTGCTGATGAAAAGTGGCTTTGTTCTGGCAAAGGCTTCAGGATGCAAAATAACTGTTTCCATACATCTGTTGTAACACCCTTCACTTTTAAAAATCTATCCTACCATGCATGTGCTATTTTTAATAATTACATAAGGGAAAAATGTCAATACATTCCTTATTAGACTTGTCTACACACAACCACACCTCAAATGATAAACCTGATTTTGTTAACGCTGATGCAAATCTCTCAACACTAGGTCAAAGGAGAATTTAAGAAACTTAATCTTTGTGGTACATCCAAGAGAAAATAAAGAGGTACTTGATTAAAGTCTGCAAGAGGTCTCTGACAATTGAGGACATGGTTTTTGAGCAGACAAAAGCATACTGAAATTCAACAGCTAGGAAGCAAAACCAGAAAAATGCAGATTGTAAATAAAAGAGGTTTTCATAGGAGCGTAACTAATAGTGAGAAGAAAAAGTGCCCAGCAGTGCTGTATCCTTTAAGTCACCTGAAGACTCTACATCAAGACTGGGTGTCTTGGGAAAAGGCACGCTCCAGCTCAACCACAATTTATGTGCTTGGTTGTGGGAATCATGAGGTGAAATGTGATGGATTAACGATGGGCCCTGACCAAATGAGCATAATGGTTCTCCTTGCTTTGAACCTTTTTATTCTGAAGAGTAGCTTAACTTGCTTTGACTGAAGCCAGTTTCTCAGTAACTTAAGCTATGCTGAAATAAATGTGGTTTAAATGAAATAAACGATCTGTACCAATTTAATTAAGTCTTTTTGAAGTCCTCTTTAGCTAAAAAAAAAAAAAAATTGAAGTTTCTCCTCAAAGACACAGCCTTTCTGAGCAGGAGAAAACAGCTATGAAGATCCAAGAGCCAAATATTGTTCTGGGAAACATATTTATACTTTTGTATGTTTTCACAATTACAAGCAGCTGTACTGACAGATCAGATTTCCAGTCCTTTCTAAGAAAAGTGTGCATCTGTTCTATTTATTTCCAGTCTCTCAAAGGATTCTTTAAAATGATGCTCTTTTATGTCGACCAGCTGTGGCGGTCTGCGGCAAGGCAATGCAAGGGTGTAACACAGGGAGGGCCAGTGTTTTCGTATCGGCGCTCCAGGCCCTCTCTTTCACTCTAAATACTTGGGATACACTTTCAATCTTCTCCATTAGTCAGCCAGAAAAGAGAGGAGGGAAAAAGGTCTACGTTTTCAGTTGAGTATAAAAACATCCGTCGGTCAGCTTTACCATGGACATCGTGGGACCACGGGTCTGGCAATGAACCTCCGCTCTGCTTTGCACCAGCCCCTTACCCAGCCCCAGGCCCTCAAGAGGAGAGGCTGTGCAAAGGGAGGATTTGGCAAAAAATGAAGGACAACAGCCAGCCTAAGTCACCTCCCCCTGATGAAACCCAGGCTTCGACCCAAATCTTAGTGTTAAACAAGGACAGAGAAACCTGAGTAGCAGCAAAATAGAAAAATACAAGCCCCTTCCCCACAAAACCCAGTTTCTGCTCCAACTTCTTCTCAAGCAGTGACCAAACTGGCATTTGCAAATACCAAGTGGCAACCATCCTAACAGCAAAATCTGGACTGCTTGGAGGAAAAAAAAAGCCAACTCTAAAACAAAACAAACTGCTTTGAGGAGAAACCGAATTTCCAGCTTCCCAGAGGTTTACTCTCGCTACTCAGATCCTTGCAAAACTCTCCAATTCCAGTGCCAGGAAATAACTCTGCCACAAAGTCCCGTGGCGCTGACTCGCATCCCGTTCCTCGGAGTCAGCACTGCATCAGCAGGATGGGAGCCCCTGCGCAGCTGGGGAGCCGGTGCCACCGGCTGCCGCACCAGTTGGCCTCCCACCCCGCGCGGGAATCTCATCCTCTCGAACGCAGAGATGGAAATAAAAAGCCAGCTGGCTTCCAAGAAACAACTTCCAATCACCTGATTGTGGCTTACGTGCTAACACCCCTGCACCCAGGCAGCTGACTGGAGATGTAAGTCCCTGCAGAAGAAAAAACACCTTGCTCCATCCAGTGCTAGCCCATTAAAAGTCACAGGTACCTGTCAATGTTTAGAAGTAAAAAAGAGGCACTTACGGGTCTGAAGGATTTGAAGACTTTTTCCAATATTTCATGGAGTGTCTTTTTCCCACAGGAGGAGATGTAGTCCTGTGCGAGCTGCAGAAAAGGTAAGCAGTCCTCACTTTCGCTCCACACATGCTGAAAGCCAACAGCAACACAAGAAAGAAAAGGCATTAATTAATAGGAATTCACGCTGGCCTTTCCACGTGATTTTATAAGGTGACATGTTGTAAACATCTGCCAAAGTACACTGGGCCTCCTGCAGTTCAGACCCACACTGGGGATGGCCACTATAGGCTGTTTCAGAAGCCATGCTTCTGAGGAGGAACCTTGGTTTTATTAACACGATGCATCAGAAAGCAGGGAAATCAATCCAGAAGAGAAAATGCCTTATGACTGCACCAGCAATGAAGGGTACGCACGCCTTGCGCACGCGCATTTTCGTTTGACATCAGCCCTGCTTAGCCCTGGAAGTCACGTCGGGTTTTCTCTTCTTCTGCATCATCCGCTGCAATGAAGCCCTCAGCAAGAGCTAAAGCATCTCTTTGTCTTCCTGGCGCTAGTGCAAGCATGATGAGACCCTGGAGGTGGAACTTGATGTGTAATTCTCTTGACAATGCAGAAGAAAAGATGCAAAATATACCCGCAGGTGAGACACAGAGCCAAAGGGAGACATTTGGACACTCACAACATCCTGACACTTTATGCCTCCCTCCCTGTTTTGAAGTTTACTCCTCCTAGACCCAAATCTTCTCTTCCTGGGCAGGCACATATAAGCCTATTTGGGATATTCCTCTCGTCTCGCTCTCGCATCGGAGATGCTGGTTACCCAGCCTGGCTCTGTGAAGCCTCTCCCAAGATCGATGCTTATTCTGCTGCTACGAGGTTGTTTGAAACAGCGACGGTGGAAGCACTCAGGCTCTTGCAGACAAGAGCAGCACGCAGCACAAGCTAATGCATACTTTTAAAGACCTTCTTTTTGAAGACTTTGTGCACAGGACTGTTTTAGGCAGTCTGCTACACAGAGAAGTGCAATACTGCAAAATTGGTTTGCGAGTCTTATACCCCTGTTTTTGCACAGCGGCTCTTTTCCCCAAAGTGCTGTGCAGCTTTTTACTGTGCTATAAACAGTGAGTTACGCTTAAACAAGGGAAGAGGAGGGTCTCTCTAAAGCTTAACTAAGATTCAGGGGAAGAGTAAGAACAACCGATGTTTCAATCCCTAACATGAGGCTTGCAGGTCGCCTTCCTGTTCAGTGGTCAATACCTGCCAGGGACACAGTTTTACACTTATCGAAAGAAAACACTGCTTAACATCACCTAAGCTACATCTGTAAGTGCCTTGCTATGAGCCTCACTTGACCTACATTTTCTTTGCTGCTTATTCCATTTTACAAGCATAAACATAGTGAAATGTTTTGTTATGAAGAGAGCCCTGCCTTAGTGAGTAGGTTCTGCTCTTTCCATATAACCAGAGTCATCTCTTAACCAGTCTGGCAATAAAAATAAGTTCCTTACAGTCTTGCCAACTCTCAAAGGCACATACCACAAGTCTCATGATACTTCATGCCATCTTAGAGTCATGGGCCTTGTAGTCCTATAAATATACAACCAAAGCTCAGCTTCTGTTTACCAAAAAAACAAAAAAATTAAGATGTCTGCACTTCGTGATTTCTATGGCTTAAAAAGGCAGAAGGTACATGAAGTGAACTCAGAGGAACCCTCTTTATAATATCAAATGAACACACTCAAATCACAACATTTTACAGCCTCGAGATTTTGGAGGTCTGGCCCAAGATTCCTTAATACTTGCGGTTAGCAATAACCGTTCAGTTACTTCTAAACTTTGCATCAACCTTAAGAGCTGGGTGTTGCAGCTTGGCAATTCATGGCTTGTGCTAAACCTGTTGTAATTGTTTGTATGTATAAAACTATTATGGCTGCTAACATTCTGATTCTTGTTTAAATTGTGGCTTCTTTTGACTACCAGAGCTATATACAGGAGCTTCCACATAAATGAAAATCAGGCCCTGCCCTTTTATAAATAATAGCTAGTTTGTTCCCCAGGGAAACTTAACCCCGTGTTGTCCTACCATGTTTTTACAGTCTCTTTTCAAGCTGTACCATGTTTTAGACTCCAGCGTAAATTTGTCAGCAGTAGCGCCAAGTAAGATGATCTAGTACGGGAGGAAAACCTAAGTGAGTAACTTGATCATTAAGCCTTTGAAGAGACTTTCTTGCATAGCACCATAAGGCAATAAGCAAGTAAGGCTTCCAACAATTTCCACATCTGCAGAAGATTTAAAACTTTGGCTGTAGCCACAAATGCACTACGAAAGGTCTCACGTGCCATGAGTGCATGCATCTCATTCGGAAATGGCTTGATTTCATCTTCCCTCCCCCCAAGAAAACTCAACCGTAATACAGACAGATGAGGGTTATAACACCTGTAAGTTCAGGTGCACCTCTGGGGACGTTCAGCGCTGCACCGAGGCAGTGCAGGAACTGAGTCTCACCACTGACTCACGCATCTCCAGAAGAACCACCTGCAAAGGGCATTTCGGCCTCTCAAAACAAACACAAACGTAATTTCAAGGTTCAGCTCCTGCTTAGAAAGTTAGAGCAATCAGTGACACTGCACAACTGGAGATGCTTTTCCTGGACCCCCCCAGGCTCGAGGATCTCTTTGCAGCGGGAGAAGCAGGCTGCTGGCAAACCGGTGGACCGCAGTGCTCAGCCGTGGCTGCGCAATTAAAAAAATATTAACCTCATCATCTGAGTATGTGTTTTCCAAGCTTGCCCAGTTTTGCTCACAGTTGCTTTGTGTCACTACAAAAGCACAGAGCCACTAATATCCACCTCAGCTGACCTAGAATCATGGCTGAATTATTTAGTTCAGCATCTACACACAGCACATAGCTAAGGCAATGGAGGGGTTTGCTTTCCCTCACGCTTTTAGACTATTCAGTGTTGCTGGATGAGAGTCACTTGCTCAACCACCTTTTTCTAACCAGCCTACCTGTTGAGCATGGCAGCAAAACTTTTTGTTTGTGGGGATAATTCAACTTGCAGAAAATATTCAGACTCGCTGACTCTGTTCTAAAATATTTTACAGGAAATCATGCATCAAGGTGGCATCATATTTTTATTTGCTTTATCGGTTGCTAGCAATAACACAGCGGGAAAACAAATGACAAACTATAAGGAATAGCATCGCAACCCTCACCCTCATTGGTTATGGCTATACAAGCTCGATGAATTTTTTGAGAACACCACAAACCTCAGGAGCTAACGGCTATCAAAAATGCTGATTCAGAGAGTTTTAGTGTCCAAGTGGTACTGAAAATGCCAATAGGCATCTAGATGGGTCTTCTGCAGCCCTACCATGTTGAAAACCTAGCCTAAAGATACCTTTTCAGGAAATTAAAATTATATGATTGTTGTGATCTGGAATCTCTGATTTTATACAAAATTCAGAGTTATTCTCCCCCAGATTGCACCTTGGCAATCTTTCCATGTTTTTCTCCTCCTCCCTG
Source organism: Phaethon aethereus (assembly GCF_964289735.1). Taxonomy (NCBI): domain Eukaryota; kingdom Metazoa; phylum Chordata; class Aves; order Phaethontiformes; family Phaethontidae; genus Phaethon; species Phaethon aethereus. The sequence goes on along the minus strand of NC_138582.1, from coordinate 124,588,134 downwards.
TTAAGTTCACCATGCCCATCATTTCCTCCTTACAAGTGGGTTATCACGGACTTTTCTGGCACCTCCTGCACAGCTTTTTAAAAGTTGCGTTATTACAAAATGAAGACGTAAAGAAAGAGAACTAGAATACCGGGCACCAGATGCTTCTTAAATGTGAGGTTCCTTTCTAAGAGTCACAGGGTGCAAAAAAGGCCAGAAAGTGTGTTACTGTTAATTGTTTATATTTACTCACTTTCACACTCCATTGTGTTACTGGAGCCATGCAACAAGGCTCAAGTGCAAATGAGAATCAGTCCCCTGGCTTGTATTAAGTCTCCTTAAAATAAACTTCAGCCTGTAGTTGCATGTAGAAAGGAAACTTCTCTTCTGGAACATAAAAAAAGCAAATGACTGAAAAAAAACCAAGATAGCCAAGCTGGAGGAGAAATGAGGTCCCACAGCGCACTAGGGGCAGAAAACGCGATGCTGGTGAATCAGCTTATTAGTGGTTCTTAATCGTATTAAAGAGACACCATCAACAGGAAAAAAGAATGACACCTATCTGCCTTGTCTTAAGTATTATTATTTAAAAAAGTGCCTCAAGTAATAACGCCAAAAAAAGCCAGAAGAAAACACTGCTTCTAGTTTTCCACTGTTTATGTTCTGCATTTGACAGGAGTTGGCCCTTCTGCTCAGCTCTACTACTGGCGGCTCTGGGCGAGGAGTCCTTCCCACAGCAACCCTGGAATGAAAATATTTGCCAAAAAGAAAAAAAGGAAAAATGTGGCTGCAAACCCACAAAAATTGGCCAGTGTTGGAAGCATGGGAATAGGGGCTGAAACTGCTTAAGATTTTTTTTTAAAGTTGACTAGATTTTGTTTTGAAAGAGTTTGCTCAATTATTGAGCAGCCTATAAAGAGACAATATACATCTAAGAAAAATAATGAGCTTTCTTTGCAATTTCTGCTATCATTAGCATCCATTCACAGCTTTAAGCCTAGTCCTGCATCAGATTCATACGTAAGCCCCGCTTTAGAGTCCAGCAGGCACGGCCCCTTTTGGGCACGGGCATCTCTAGAAGGGAACGAGTGCCGGGGTTTGACAGGCTCATAGGTGCTAGGAAGATGGGTGTGCAGGGTTGGTCCCACCATGGACCGGGAGAATCCGCACCCAGAGACGCTCCACTGCCATGGCCGGAGGTCTCACGTACCCCTGGACAGATGCATAACTAATCTCCAGGTAACGTTTTTCATAATTCAGCATGACCATCTGCCCGGCACAACACATAAAAGTCCCGCTCGCTGGGATTTGTGGTCCTGGAGAAGTCACTTCACTGCTCTTTGTTTCCACGAACCCATCTGTCAAACGGGCTCATACTGCACCTACCTGCTGGAAAGGGAATTAATTAACATTTGTCAAGCGCGTCAAGGGATGAAAGTTGCTCCGGGAAGGGAAGGACCTGCAACATTCCTGCAATAACGGTCTGTGCTAGGAGCTATTTTTTGTGTTTTAAATAAAATAAATCATTTCATTGCAGTCAGCTGGCGCTTTGCAGGTTACAAACCCGGTGGCGAGGTGCGGCTTTTCGGTAACTCTTCTTGCACTTCTGCTCACCACCGGGAGCGCGGCGGGGAGGGCGGGCGGGGCGGGCAACAACCCACCGCTCCATCCCACAGCCGCGGGTGGCTTGCCGCTGCCATTTCTGCACAAACTTGCCGCCGAACTCTGCCAAGGGCGGGAGGGGAGGCGGCGGCGCCAGGCCGGCACCTGCCCGGCCCCCCCGGCCCCGGGGGACCGGCAGCGGGCGGGGGGGGGGGGGCGCGGCCCTCTTGTCATCCTGACTCCATTTTATTCCTGCCCGTTCTCCATTTGCCGTGACAGCCCTGCCAGCCCCCGCCCGTCCCTGCGCCGGGCCCCGGCACCCCGGGAGGACGGAGGGGGTGCAGCCCCCGCGGGGCGCTGGAGGGGCGGGGGGGGGGCTCGCACCCCTTCTACCGCCCCCGTCCCCCGAGCCCGCAGCCTCCCCGGGCCGGGGTGATGGGGGAGGTGGGGGGAGAGCTGCCCGCAGCCCTGCCCGCGGGGCCGCCCCCCACCGGCAGCGGACTCCATTTTGCAGACTGTGGTGCGCGCTGGGGAGGATCCCCCCCGCCCCGTACCCACCACCCCCGGCCCACACGCCGGGCGCCCCCGCAGCCCTCGGCACCGCCGCCCTCCAACCCCGCATCCCCCCGCCACCTCCGGGGCACGGCCCCGTCCTCCGCCCCCCCTCCCGGCGCTTCCCTTTCGGGTTGCTCTCCCAAGCACCGGGGACCTGCACGGACGGAGGAGGGGGATGTCCCACAGCGGTTGCAGGGGCTGCCCGCCCGTGCACGCACACATCCCCACGCACGCCCGTGACCCCCACCCCCGGCCCCCTCCCGGGGCACTCACGAAATTGTCGCCGCAGGCGGCCTCCGGGCAGAGGACGTAGAAGGAGACGCCGGGTTCGGCGTAGAAGTCCATGCGCCGCTCCGTCTCCTCGGCGGCGATGAGCTGGAAGGGCGTACGAGCGCACCACCGCTCCGCCGCCTCCGCCAGCGCCTCGAAAGCCATCGCCTCCGCCGCCGCCGCCGCCGCCGCCGCCGCCGCGACCCGTGCCCGCCCGCGCCCCCCCGCCCCGCCCCCTGAGCCCCGCCCCGCGCCCCGCCCCCCGCGCCTCGCGCCCCGCGCCTCGCGCGCCGGGCGAGGGAAAGGGGCGTCAGGGCGCGGGCGCCCAGGGGGGACGGCGCTGCCAGCGAGGGCGGGCGTCGCTGCGCTTCCGCCTTGCTCTGCGTCCAGCACCGGCCCCGAGCGGCGTCGCTGAGCGACGAGAGCGCCCGCCTGGCGACGCCCTTTCACGCTGAAGACATCGGTGCCCCGGGCACACAGTTCCGCGCAAGCCGCCCGAATGCGAGGCGTTGGGCTGCCTCAGCACCGGCGGGTCCGCCCCGTGGCGTTGGAAAGCTTTACGGTTTGTGTCGGCGACGCCGAGGACCGTTGGGTTTGCAGTCAAGTTCGTCTTACCCCTTTCCCAGCATGTCGCGAGGGAGGATCTGTACATGTATGAAACAGGAGAGCTGATCTGCCTTTTTCAAGGGCTTTGCATCGGTGTCTGCTGCGCCACGAGGGAAAACAAATCCCCCCAGACCTGGGTGGGATTTTGGCTGGAAGCCCGGGGTCTCCCGGAGGTGCCAGGAAGCACAGAGCCTGTACGTGACAGCAGGTAGAAGTGTCTGCACGGACTAAGGCGACACCGCCCTCCAAAGAGGGCCCAGCAGCTGTTCCGTCTCTCCGGAGCGGTGTTGAACGGCATTCCCACCACGGGTACCAAATGCCCAGCTGATGGGGTCTGTTTTACGTATCATACGCTCCCGTCATACCTATTAGTTGGCACGTAAATCATCCAAGCGCAGATGAGGTAACCGGTGGGGTCGTGAGCTGTGAAGCGGATGAGGCTGAGCGGGGCAACGCCAGCAAGGCCGTGGCGCGGAGGCACTCACCCTGCCTGGGCCGTGCTCCAAGCACCCACGCTGCCGCGCTGGGCCTCGCCATCATCGGCTCCTGCCCCTCCAGCTTTGCCCAGCTGCGCTGAGCACAGCTGAGCTCGGTGCTAACGATACCACAGAGAAAAACCTCCACTGGCGTTGCAGCCAAGCACTGAGGTATCAGGAAGTACCAGCGACGTGAGTGCTCGTGCAGCTGTAACTCAGCCCCTTTGTGCACGCTGGATGCGATTGCCTGCTGGTTTTTCCACCAGAGGACGTTTCGTTTATTCCACGCGGATATTATTGCCCCCGTTCCCAGGGTGCTGTTAGAGCGACGAGTGCTGAGCAGCCCTCACTGTGCTTGGAGCAATGCTCTGACCATGCAAAGGGCAGTAAAAATGCCAAATGTTGCAAAACTCCTGACCCAGTGCCTCAAATCCCAGAATCCAGGGGTACCTTGTAGGTACTTACGCTGGTACCACCACACCTGCCTTTGCCGGGGGAGAAATGAGGCCGGTAACATCAGCCTCCTACCTACCGCACTGGCCTGAGGGAGGTGGGTTCAGTAGCACCTGCAAAGCGCTCGGTGGCAGGGGAGCTCCATGGGGGCACCCATGCAAGATCCGTGGCTTTGCATGGAATCCAGGGCCTGAGCGGTGAGTCCTGAACAGCTAGAAAGGAAATCCTGAACCACTTGCCATTTCCCGAAGGAGGCAGGGGTCCTGCAGAAACCCAGATGTGACCACAGGCTGTCGGGGCTCCGGGGACTTGGCGAGGGCGGCGAGTCCTGTGCAACTTCCAACACTCTTTCAGTGTTGAGTGTTGGGGGTTTTTTTACCCCCAAATGTATTTACATAATTAGCATGAAAATAGGACATGGAAAAATACAGCCTTTCTCCTAAAACATGACGTTGTCGGCTTGCCACAGCACTCAGCTGCCAAGGTCAAGCCCAATCCCACCATCTCTTGGCGCTTCCCCGAGATCCAGCCTTGTTTTCCTGCCTCTCCAAAGACGGTGTTGGTGTTGGGTACGGATGCGGCGGTTGGAGCGAAACTTTGGCCTTCCCTCTCACTGGTGGGACCGTGCACGAGGTTTGGCACCCAGGTTTGGGGCCACCGGAGGCGGGCAGCTCCCTGGCCCATCGCAGCAAGGAGCGGTCAAGGCTGCATTGCAAGCAGCCACAATTTCAAATAAATGAGGTCTTGGTGTTAACACCTATGAGTTATGTGCATTTTCAAAGCCCCACGTGAATGTCTTTTTAGTCCTTAAAACGTCGCTTTGAAGTATGTGCTGCTTGCTATCTCCCGTCTGTGGGGTAGGGAAGCTGACAGGTTTCAAATGAGATTTTAAATATCTCATTGCAGCACGCGCTGCAAAATCCTTTGTCGCGCCTGACAGCATAGCCGTTCAAACCAGACAGCCGTGCTTATTTGTTTATTTACATGTGACGAGTCTCTTTGCCCTTACACCTGTACCCCAAAAGCAGATTATAAAAACAACCTGGTAAAGGATGGTGATTTTGGCAATGCTAGAAAGCAAGCTGCAGAAGTGCCTCTCTGCAAGTCAAAAGCAGAAGCTCTCTCTGCTCGTTTGAGTAGACCGGTAGATGGCCAGCGGTGCTGTACTATGCCTCAGCTTTTCCAAAACACTGTATAAATCACGCGCATGGTTTTGCTTCTGACTTGCTCCAAATACCCATAAGCATCTGTGCCCCGAAGGATGGCCACATAAGGGGAGCAGCTGTCTTCTTCAGAGGAGAGGGGAGGTGAAGAAGGTGTCTGCTGTGGCAAGGATGGGACAGAAGGGAAACTGCAGCAGAGGGAAGGTATTTTCCCCTACCCTGTGGGGATACACTTCCATTTCCACCTCCCTCCAGGACACAGCAGCTCCAGTGTTTTCCATCGCCCCGATCCAGGCTGCGGTGAGGTCAGGGAAATGTTGCTAGATCATTTCAGGGGGATGCCGCTAGCCAGTAACCATCGCCTACTTGGCAACGGCATCTCACTTTGAAGAGCATATGGAGAGCGTTTGGAAGGGAGAGCACGTGCCCTGCCATAGCCATGCTAGTTGAATCAGAAATATAAATATCATCATTTTATAAGTGACTTCTGGTTTTATGCAGGTTCTCCACCTTCCCAGAAATGAAATTGTCAGGTCAAAGGTGAATGGTCAGCGTGAGGGCTGAGTGGGTAAACCAATTTTCTGCCATTTGCATGGATGGGAGGAGGTGTGGAGGGGAAAGTTTTTAAAGTACGAGGTACCTGGCTCCCAGGAGTTACTTCTACAAAAGCTCTTGCCTCTGAGATGCCTGGTGAGGAGCGTGGTCTTGAAGGCTGGAAACTTGACAGCCCTGCACTCAAGCGAGGGAGGGGAGAGCACCTCACTAGGTGTTTACTCCTTACTCCCCCAGGACACAGCGACATTAAATGATGTGGGGAAAAGGGATGCAGGGGAGGGGGAGCAAGAAGATGTGGAAGGCGGAGGAGCAAAAGGGTGTCTGGAATGTGTCAGACAAAGGCAGCTTGCCCATGTCTGTGGTGTCTGAAACACCAAACCACTCTTCTCCTCTACCACAGGTTAGAAATCGGACAAATCCAGCCCATGGACTGGCCACCTTCAAGATTTTTTTTTCTCTTTTTTCCTTATGAAGAGCCCTCGTCGGTCTGCTTTTGGTGAACTGCCAAGCAATTTGCATTAATTTGCCTGACCAGCTGTAAGAAGCCGGTTGCCCTCCCGCGGCCCTCATTACGCACCCTTCCTGCTGATGTAAATACAGAAAGGTCAAGAGGGTGAGCTCCAGTAAATTATTAGAGATACCCCTTAATTGCTGTGCTGCGTCGGCTTGTTCGCTTGCATTGCTACGCTGTCTCTGCAGTTTGATCTCCTAAGGAAAGACTGGTTCCCTTGCTCTGGAAGAGAAAAGGATCAAGAAATCCTAGGCAGGGGAAAAATGGGTGAGGGCCGCTGATCCCATCATGGCCAACCCCTCAGAGACCTTCTTTACACCATGGGCCTTGAAAAAGAAAGTATTTCTTACTCTTATCAGTACCGGCTCATTCACAAGATGCATTTCACATGTCCAGAGCCTTGAGTATTGCACTTGCTTGAGAGAGGTGCTGAAACAGCTGTCCCTGCAAGAGCCTGGTCTATGCAGGGCTTTCAACGGTGCTTGCACCAGCACAGCTCTACACACATTTTCACTGAGGCTGTACCAGCATTAAACGACCTGCTGCAGCCCAGCAGCGGTGGGTTCTTCCAGGGACCCAAGCTGGGTGACTGTTGCCCAGCAGATCAGTTTTCAACTGCTGAGCATCTACACTGAGGTTACTAAAAAGTGAATAATTCCTGGCTGCTATGGTATTTTCAACCCACCCATCGGGTGCTGCATCCTCTCCCAGCGTGCAACCCCAACCACATCATCCCCTGAGGAGTCCAGGAGCCAGCGCACTGCTATCATGCAAATTGTTCCCCACCTGGCTTCCCCACTCCTGAGGATACTCAGCTTTCCAGAGATTCTAGACAGCAATTTGTGTTTTTCTTGCCTTTAATAAGGAATGCAGCTGTGGCTGTCCTCTTTGCGTTCAGTTGCTTTTTTTTAAGCCATTGCCATGGTAAATGGAGTTGAGGAAAGAGCAAGAAAACTGTGAAGAATGATGCAAACCAAGAAGATGTTGTAGAGGGAAGGCGAATTAGAAATGCACAGTTTCTCAATTATGTTTTAAACTACCAAAAATGTTAGTTAAAAATTTATACAGAATAAAGATCCTGCTGCTCCCACAAATCCTGACGTACTCCTTTTGAAGTCAACGGTTGAACATCCTATTACTTTGGCAGTAAGAAATCAAGCACATAAATAGTGATGAAGGTCTGGGCTATGCAAAATCCACTTGATAATTAGCAGCTTTCCCTGGTGGCATTGCCTGCTCCAAAATCTTAACTTAAATTTTTAAAAAGTCATCAAACAGCCCCCAAATCTGTCCTCTTCCAAGTCCCTGCTTTTTAAAAGGAATTGGAAGATCATGTGCTAAATGTGAGGGAGAATATACTGCTGCCCTGTCATCTTCCTGGTCCTGCAGACAGGCAGTTTTGAAGTCTTTATTGCTCTTGACACCCAGACCAGTGGTATCACACCACATTGCTGGGTGCTGTGCAGTAACAGTGGAGTATCTCCGGGCTTGATAGTGCTATGCATTTGTTAAAGCCATGGCACATGACATTTGTGAGCAGTGCACTGAAATACAATGTCAGCAAACTGAGGGTGACACAAGAGGCTGGATTCACCCTGGATCTCTTCACCCGAAGCTCTGTAGATATTTCCATCCATCCGCCCTTTATTCTGACCCTCAAAGCCCAGCACAAAGTCTTCATCCTACTGCACACAGGTTAAAAACAAGACCAGCTGATTTTGAAAGAAGTTGATTTTCCTTGAAACTTTCTGAAGCGCAGTCTGCGTACGCATTTAATATTCAGTGCCCTTTTGAAAGCGGTATGACTGATGTCAAACATAGACACTATGGTAGGAATGCAGAATTGTGAACTTTGTTTAGGGCCGGCCAGCTGAGGGTCAACAAGCAGCCAGCCAGACGTGGCCAGAGGTGAGGCCAGGCTGGTTACGGGGATGGGAGAAACTGGGAGCACTGGACAGCTTCTAGCCTTGCATCTTTCTTGGACATAGAGGTTGGTACACCCCAGTTCCTGCCTTTTTCACCAGGAAATACCTGCCAGCACTCTTATTTATTGTTGGATCAGTGTAGCCATGAGCAGACCAATGGGCCAGGCAAGCCAAGTGGGGGCATATATTATGAATTGTCTTATTAAGAGCTGAAAGGTGATTTTGCAAAGACCTGAATGTCATAAGGCACCATAATCTCTTCAGGCAAACAAACAGGATTTTTTGTCAATTTGCGATCCTTTATGATATTGAAAGGGCACAGAGCTGCAGACTGTTCCTGATTTTCATACTAGTATGAAAGATATTCTCATAATAATTTTCATACTAGTATGAAAGATATTCTCATAATAGTCCCAAATTAGTTGATTGCTTGAAGTGCCAGAATCCTTAATGCTCTACTATTTTAAACATATGGAAATTGATTCAACACTTATCATCTATTTAGAGATGTAAATTTATTGAAAAAGATGCCACTTCTTCCTAAGCTTCAGGCAAGCTCTGATACTTAGCTTTCTGGGCACAAGCGGGTTTTTACGAGGACTTGTGATTTTAACTACAGTGATTTATTTTCCTTCTAACGGCTGGGAGAAGCAGAGGAAAATTGACTGTATTGTCTGCGGAGACAAAAAAGATACTGGTACAAGCACTGGTGTGAACTGACACAGATAGGACAGTATCTGGCACGTCGTACCCTGAGGGCCTTTTCCCAAGCCCAGACACTGGCCCAGACCTTGCCCTAACTTCTGTTGCAATTGCTCTGTCAGTAGGTCCACACTTCCAACATCATGTCGGAGCATCATTTATTTCTGTTACACTCACTTGCTTTAGGGGGAGAGCGACGAAAAACCAAGCACAGGCAGCAACAGCAATGACATTGGCCAGGTCAACACCCCATGGCAAAGGAAGCTCCCCCCCACCTTCCTAAATTTAGCCTAAGCTTCTAAGCATTGATCATTCATCTGCAATTAAAAGCTCTCCTCTGAAAGTCAGACTGGTTCCGAACTTCAGTCTGTTGAGATACCTTCCTGCACAGGCAAGCCCTGCGTTGGTGTTGCGGGCACGAGGCTGCTGTTAGGATGAGATGAGAAAATCTGCAGCCTGGTCCTAGCTCTGCTGCTGACAGCCTTCTTTTAGGTTTGGCATAGTCACTTAGCACCTCATAAGATGGAGATTTGTGTGTATTACATAGGAATGCTGTTTGTGCCTTAAAGCTTGTGAAAACAGGAGTTTCTCCTGTGGAAAAAGAGATTTTTTTTTTTTTTTTTTTTAATGGTTAAGTCCCAGCTATTCTATCGCATGTTATTATTCAGCGTGATTCATATATTAATACTATACTGAGAGTGTCTCTATAAAGCCTAATATTATGCTTCTGGGATTAAGCGATATTTCTTAATGTGTTTCTTATCCTAGTATTTTTGCAGAGAAGCTGGAACAGGGCCAGTTCATGCAAGGAGCCTACACATTAGTGGTTAGCTCAGGTCAGGAGAGTGCTTACGAAGTGAATGCCCCAACCCTCCCCACTTACCCTGCTGTGGTTTGCATCATGGTGAGGGCACACGAGGTGGGTTCCTCCCAGATGAAAGGTGGACGGTGCACACATTGCAATCTCAGCACGCTTTTGCCTTACGGATCTGCTCCTGGGCTGTACTACTGGCCAGTGTAGACACAGCTACAGTGTATTTACTGCACCCTAAAATCTCTTGATGGCATCTGGAAAGCGAGTTCACAGGCTGGATTAACTAACCACCAAACCTGGTATCTTGGCTGGCTAATGTTTTATCGGGGGCTTTATTTTCTCGTTTAGACCAGTTTGTTTATGATGCTGAGTCCAGCCTCAGTAGCAGGGAAGAAAAGCCTGGCTCCATTCCTGAGGTAAAGCAGCTTAGTCTTTTGCATAAGCCCGAAAGGATTCATTTGGAGTAAGACAGGGTCACCACAGAGCTGGTTTTTGGAAGTGCCCGCTCACGTCTGGGAGTCAGGTTGAATCACTATCTTTTCTCCCGGTGGGAACTGGTGATCTCCCTTGTCTTAAGACACACTAGCTCCCCTTGAAAAAGAGCAGGGAACACCAGAGCCTGCTGCTGCTGTGTGGTCCCCAGCCCTACCCTTCCCTTCCGCCTTTGCGCTCCACCATCCAGACCCAAGCGATCAGCTCTCTTCCCTAATTACGCAATGACTGCGGTCCTAAATACACTTCTGACATCGTGAAGGAGAGGGTGAGAACCACCAGCATCTCTTGGGGCATTCAAAGCCTCTCCCCCATGCTGGTGACCTCTCACGTTGATTGTGCTGGGCTGCTGCTTTGGGGCTACAGGGTGACCCGGCTGATGGGACCCTGTGGCTGGCATCACTGGATGGACACTCACCTTCGTGTCCCCTCTGCCTCAGTCCCGTCAACGGCCCTGCTGTCATCTCCTCTGTGCAAACCACTCCCAAACCTCCCATTCAGCTTCCCAACGCACCTGGGGCACAGCCTGTGGCTCTGCCGACATTGAAAATTTTGGTACGCGTCCCATACGCTTACGAAGTTTTGGCCACCTTTGTAACGTGTGATGAGTGTCCAGGTCTCATATGACAGGCTCTGTGTTCCTAGCAGTCTATCACAATCTCGAGTCTTATTTGAAGCATTGGAGTAAAACCCGTGATGCTCACTGAAGTATTTGATAGCTGTTTTCCTGAGCTAGATGCTTGCTTATTTTTGTTAGTAATTCTAATGCCTGGCAGTAGGAAAACGTTAAGGACGTAGCAGAGCTACGGAGGAAAAAGCCAACTCCCAAGTTACGAAAGGGTGATGGCAGAATTTATGGGCTGGCTGGAGTTGCAGAGAAGTAGAAATTATACCTTACTTGCAACACACAGGGAATATTTTCCTTCAGACCAGGCCCTGTACAAGTGTGCCTCAAAGGTTTTCACACAGGGTTTTACAACAGAACTGGCTGGTCTGGGAAGAAATGCAGGTCAAAATTTTCATGCAAAACTTTCAACATGATGTTTAGTGCATTTTTATACTCTGCCCCTCAGAAAGCCCTGTTTTTTACAAAAGTTGGGAAGAATTAAAATCAGTGGCAGATGTACCAGAACCTATGGATTCTGGGGAATTTCAAGTCAAATTCACACGATTCCTTCCAAGATATCCCATCAGTTGTCTCATTTAGCCTGTCAGGGCCATTTTTAAAACACATGGTTCAACTAAATCCAACAGCACATCAGCCTCGCTCCAGCCCCTGCTTCCACCAGCATCTGCCCAAAAAGTCAGGGAGACAGGGATTCCCGCACTAGGCACAGCACACACAAACTCATGGGCAGAGCTAAATGAAACTTAAGCAGGGCCAAACATCTCACCAAAAGTCTTGCACAAATCCTTTTAGCAAGATACTGTTAACTCACTTTTTCTCCCAGCCACAGGGCAATGGTAGCAATGAATTTTCTGTTTTATTTACAACGATGCTGCGAGATGAAGTCGGACCAGCTCAGGCCATGGCTTTGTGAGAGAGCACCCTCAACGTACACAGCAGCAGCTTGAGGTATTTCACCCTCTCACATCTCGCCACTTGTTTTTTTGCTGTCCAAGGGAACCGTGTTTAGTCCCGGTAAAGGCAAAGCCAAGGAGAGGGAGGAAGATGGGTCCATTCGCGAGGTCTTTGTCATTTACAGTTAAGTTTAGAGCAAGGGTGAATACAGCCAGTGCATTTGTAACATTGCAACACCCACCCCCTTCCCCGTAAATTCCTGCGGGACATTGGCAGCAGAAAGTATTCATGTGCTAGAAATAATGGAATTACGAAGGAAAGAAAGGAAGAGAGTGTAAGCAGTGGCAATAGGAAGAAGTGGCTAAACAGATACCTTTCAATTTATATACACACCCTTCTTACATAAACCAGGTAGTTATCGGCTAACTAAGGATTAGTTCATTAATCAGCTTATCTTTTGAGAACAGGGTTTGGGTGTATGATATACATAACAATCAACTACTTTAAACTCACATGTCTGTCCCAACGATTCCCCAACATAGCAGCTTTTGTTTTTAAGGCAAGAATCAGCAATGCTTTTTTTTTCCCCCCCCTTTGATAGTACCTGTATTTGTGTGTGTATAAAAACCAGTAAATAACGAGGGAGATTCAGCATTCATCATTCAGAGCTGAACCCGAAATCCTCAGAGTTACCAGGAGAAGCCTTCATCCCATCAAGATGCCCAGTGCTTGGCAGCTGTGTGCCCACAGGATCTCTCCGACTCAGCAGCCAGCAGGAAACTGATAACACGCTGAACAATGAAGCACGGGCAATTACTGAAAATAAGCATTCTTCATTACAAGTAATTCCAGGCTACATTTCTCTTAGTTTTGAGATTAAAAAAAAAAAATAATTTAAAAATAGAAGACATGCGTTTTTTTTTTGTTCAGATAAATGGACTTTGAAGGAGGAAAAAAAGACTATAAAGCTTTGCACAGCGAACTGTCTCCATACATAGCTATAAACAGGCATATAGCTAGTCTATAATAAAGCAAACTGTGCAAACCAATTTAGGCATAGGTTTTTCAAAATAGTCGTACTACCCACAGTTAGGCTCTAAGCTATTCCAAGCAATGCTGACGAAAAGAAACATTTTCCTATCAGTCTGCCTTCTCAACAGAAATGGTTCAGCCAAGACTTATGACAGGAGGGGGATGCTTTAGTGGAACAAGAGAGGGGCGTGCTGCGCACTCTCACGAACGTGTGACTCTCCTTAGGGGACTGGGACACGTTTTGCCCCGAGGTGAGCGTGCCTGTGGTTTAGCTGGAGTGACCCAAGCTGTGCCTGCTGGTAGGGCTGGTCAGCCTTCCAGGGTGGAACAAGGGCAGAGGTGGGTGGAAGCTTTTCTGCACATGACTGAAATTTGAATCACCAGCTTGGGCACTGCTGCAATTGGATTTGAAGGTATCCAAGATGGAGAAGCAAGTGACTGAATCTGCCCTCTTTGAAACAAAATCTTTTTATTTAAAAAAAACTATAGTTGAAATTATGACAATCTAACTGAATCCATTTAAGTCATTACTATTATTCCTAGAGCAATTCTAATGATGGGAAAAGTCATAAGCAGGCCATGCTTGCTGCTGAAGTTTTAAGCAAAGTCAAACCACTGAAATGGATGAAGTCACTGAACAGAAGAAACCATCAGAAACTAAAGCTGTCTTGAACTGCTAACCTCACCATAGCCAGCAGGCAGCTTCCCCACGAATGCAAAGAAATACTTAGTTTCAGTTCATTCACATAATTGCATTCCATATGCACCATTAATTCACATTTATACTAACTAGCATATAAAAGATGTTCCTACTTTATGTGGAAGAAGTAGTGTAAGGTGGTAAGATCCGCTAGTGCTAAAATCCTGCAGGATTAGAGCCTACCAGGAATAATCAGGAATACTTTGTTGCATTACCAGGTTTAATCAAAACATATATTAGTCAACTTATTTCTCCAGCGTGTTAAAGATACTGCCAATTAATTAAAAGAATTCTAAATAACTGCTTTCCTACAAGTAATCTGTATTCCAATTTCCATCTGAATAAAACTTCCCATGAATCACAAACAAACGAACAACCATCTAATAGGAGCAGATAGACAACTTTTACTATTTCTTAATATATGAAACATAAAATTTTAAGAGCCCAAATCAAAATGTCAGATGGGCAATGGCTTTAAAACACTCACGTGTATTTAGAAAAAGGAAAAACAGCAGCAGCTACCCTTTCTGACCCTAGTTCCCTGCTGAAGTCTCCACGTGGTTCACCTTCACGTGAAACACGTGTCACATACCTGTAAGAGCTGTGGGAGAGGTGGAGATCCCAGAGAGCTTCTCCGGCAGGAGATGCTGGGAGCCGCTCAGGGGACAGAGGCAGGGAGGGGACAGGCTGGTCACACACATGTAGGGAATGTCCTGCTTACGCCCACGAGCGGGCTGTGGGCCACTGCATTACTCACCAGCCCCATGGACAGCCAGATGCTTTAGTCTGGGTGCGGGATGTGCAGCTAAACAGCTCGCAAACAACAGGTTGGACACCCTTGGTATGATGCATCTCCAGGGGGCACGAAGGACAGCCAAATGTAGTTTAAAAGCTGTACGTAATTGTGTGAAAAAAATGTTGATTTTGTTACCACAGAGAGGGGAAGAAATCTTTTAGGGAGGAATAGCAGGGAAACGTGACCTAGAGTACAAATACGAAACAAGGCAGAAATTGATTATCTGAGTGAAGCTTTCCCACTTGCTGATCTAAACCATAATTAAACTGGCGATTCAAATCAATGTAGCCTGGTGTTGTCTCATCCTCTTAAGTTTCATACATTTTATTTACACATAAGTAGTAAACTTCCTATGACATGTCCTGGATTTTAGAATGCATGAGCAGCCAGTGAATGATATGTGATGAAAATGCTGCACTGCTGCTTTTCCATTTAAGCGCAAATAAAGTCAACAGAACTCAGGAATAAGCTCCAGTAATGGGGAAATTGCATCAGAGAAGTGTCTCCCTGCTTATTCAAATCTTAAGCTGGGGAAAAGTCAGGAGCAGCTTTAGCATTAATTAGACTGCCAACTACCATGCAGATCTCCTGCACCAAAGTGTAAAATCCCAACTTGGTACAAGCTTGTTAGAACAGAGCACTTTTACTGTCATAGAAGAAAAGGGGCAGGAAAGACAAAAAAAAAGGAGAGCAATTGTGGCTTTACATCAAGTATATTTCATAATTGTCTGTTAAAATATGTACCCACATCATAAAACACTTTTAAAAAATGAAGTATTTTTAAATGTATGTACAATAATGCAAAAATATGCCTAAATATGTATTTAATGCAAAAAAATAAACCATTTAATAAAATCTCCCTTCAAATGTCCCCTTGCTCTTCAACACCTTAAAAAAACAAAAAAGGAAAGAGCTCAGTAACCAAAAAGGTTAAAACACTGACAGACAAAAGCAGTGCAAAGCAGACACTTAAGAATGGGGGGGCATCCAATTCAGCTTCCCGTTCCCCTGGATTATGCCACAACGACAGACTGTCCTATGCCAGCTGAATTCTGATTTTAAAAAGTCAGCCTGGTGTCCAAGCTATAAGAGGCTGCCTGTAGCACTCATTTTCCATGCGAGCAAAAAAAGTTAATGATAATCCAAGTAAGCACCCTTTAACCCCCCCTTAAACAGGGGTGAATTTCACCTTCGTCAAATATTTCATGTTCTGTATAATCCTGCCAAGCACAGAGATCCCGTCCAATAAACAATATAAACTAAAGTCTACCTGGAAAACTGTGGTGGGAGACAGACTTCTGCCATTTCACAATTATTTAGTCATCTCTTCTTTCTGCATTCTCTAGGAAACTGCAAACAAGGCTCTGGTCTTACAATTTCAGTAAGTCAGTCCAATGTCTTGTATTTGTGACTTTGCAATTTCGGGCTCCTAAATGTTTCTGAAGACTAGGTCTGAGTGTCTGAGTTAAATGAGACACTTCAGTTGCACAAGAAAATGCTGATCTGGTTCTTATTTGGATGTATTCAGGTGACTTTATCCTGCTAGAATAAGTACCCTTAGAGTACAGTTGGCTGTATGTGAAATACAGCTCTTGTTTGCAACAGCAATCTGAAGAGGTTTCAGTATTGCTCCCTATAGGAAAGGTGGCAGGAACTGAAGCTCTGTTTAAAAAACCTGGTTATAAGGCACTGGTGCAGCGAGGTTTCTGATGAACATGGTTTTATGATTTCTCTTTTCCAACTGTTTAAAAGTAAATCCATTACATCAACCATAAATAGCAATAAAAAGGCATTAGAAAAGTCCCAAACCAAAGAAATCAACTTAGCATTGAAACTTAATTTATGACAGTCCTACTTCAATGCACACACTAGCTCCTGCATGTTTCTTTAAACTCACTGTTGGCTCATGCTTACCCTATATACAGAAGTTCTCCCCTCCTCCCCCCACCAAAGTCATGATGGGCTGAGTCTCTTCTACAAACAAGAAATCTTTAGATGACATCATAAAGTTACACATTAAACTTACAGTGATGGATGGGAACACAGGAACATATATTGGCTTACCCACTGTACATATCTAGTCAAAGCTTTAAAAGAATAAGAATATACACAAAATATACACTTAATTCACAAATTAAAACAGCCCTCAACATCTGCTATTTTGTAGGGCTATGCATCATCTTCTATTAAAATTCCACACATGGAACTATCTCTGTGCCAGCTCCTCTTTGTAAGCAATAGGATCACTTCAAGGTAAATTAGTTCTTTATGTATATGGAAGAGAAATAGCAAAAGCTCAGCCTCTAGTCATCACTGTCGCTCCCAGACTCACTCAACTGCAAGTCATTTCCTACAGAAAACAAAAAACAACAAAACACAAGTGGGTAGGCATTAATTCACATTTCATGGCAATCAAACCAAAGAACAGTCACATTTACAACGGAAGATTTAAATAAGAATAACACAAGAAATGAATGCAAACATAATCTGTCATTTAATGGAACTGCTCCCCATGCCCAAGAACATTCAGAGGTGCACGGGGCTAATAAACAGTCGGATCCATGCCAAACTGAGCGTCCTGGCTCCACAGCCACCAAAGCTGCTCCCTGGTGGGAGAGCAGCACTCCCCACGCTAGCAGCTGCGGAAGGCATTCCACAGCCTCCACCTAGCCAAGCTCACGTGTATGGCTCTCGGACAAGGCGCTGGGGAATTCCCTGGCTTTCTCAACCCTTTTAAAATAGATTTTTTTTATTTTAAGGCCATTTGGGTAGACAAGGGAAGGCCTCCACATGTCAATAAACCAAAAGGAATGTTAAAGCCATTGCAACTCAAGGCTATCGGCTGAACTAAGCTGACATGCTGTGACCGTGAAGGCCCTCCTCCAAAGTGCAAAGAGAGATCAGACAAAGGAAGGCCAGGATATGGATCAAACCTACAAGGCTCAGGCCTTGTTTTGCAGAGCACTTGTGATCTGGTGAGGTGGAGGGGATAAAAGGGGGCAAGAATCACGCTTGTGTTCTGGTAACTGAATCTAGTTCTTCCAGCATTCTCTCATGGCCCTTGCCCCAAACACCAGTTCCCTGCAGAGCAGCTATGCAACGGCTGGATTTCTTCATCTCCTCTCCCCTTTTATGAAACAAGAACTTGTGTTAGGGGTGATTCTCCCCATGTAGGTGGTCACCAGTGACTTGAATGCTCAAGGACATATTTATTAATCCTTGGCAAAAGAGTTTTAAATCCAAAGGCAAAAATAATTGCCTGAGAATAGGAGCTACCCTACCAGTTCCCAAATTCTCTTGGAGTCAGAGGCTTCTTGACATTAAATGACCTATGCATTTAGGAAGGGAAGAGGCAGGTCACAACCAGAAACAAGGAAATGGAAAGAGTCGTACTGACTTTGTTGAACTCTGGATTTCACTTAGGCATTCATTACTGACAGGAAGACTGACAGGCCTCTCCAGTTTTCCAGCTGGCCTTTTCAGTATTGTGTGTATAATATACTAGTCTTTTCAAAGCTGGAAACCCTATATTTATCTGCATTTAAACTCCACTAGTTCCCTACGTGTAGGTGCTAAGAGATGTACACAAACATGCCTCAGGGGGAATTAAGAACAATTTATGATAACTAAAGTCTAGTTTCTTGCAAATGCAGTATTTTAACTCCACTGAGTTAGAATATACCCGATCTAGCACAAGGAAAAAGCAACACAGATGTACACCATCTCCCCAGTCTCATGGGACAAAACTATGCTTTAAAAAATGTGGGGGTTTTTTTGGTTGGTTTTTTTTTTGTTTTTTTTTTAACACTTTTTAAATGGTGGAGTGAGTTTGTACTGATTCAATGCTTGCAAACATCATAGCTGTAATATTTTAACCAAATACATGGCACTTCAAATTTGCCTTCAAAATGTGGTATTTGTAAAAATGCAGCTGAGACCAACACCGTATAGACTAAATACTCTGACAAAGCAATACAGCTAATAATGAAGACCACAGAGACTGTGCATTTATGACCAGAGGACAGCCTTATGTCATTCACAATTCTTTACAGACACACGTGACAACCCCCCTATTTATGTCTAATCTGTGTTTTCACATTAAAGTAATTCCCATCCTCCAGTGCACCAGATCCTCCTGCACTGATGCTTTGCTACCCACTCATACCACCTGGAGGCCTGAATTAAGGCTCAGCACGGTCAATGAGGGTCACTGCACTGATGCCCACAGGCTCTAGACAAAACTAAGGGAATCTCCACACCTTCAGACAGGTCTTGGCCTTCTGTTTAAAAAACCTGCCCATATATTTCAGCCAGTGCAACTCCCTGGGATTACTATTTGGCAGACTGCACTTCATGGAGTTAGCCTAACATGCTAAGAAAATGAATGGTCTCAAGTAGCTTCCCACAGCGATAAGACACAAGCCTTTACTTACGGAGCGTGTTCATGAGCTGATTGCTTCCTTGTGGCCTGCTGGTGCCATTAGCAACAGCATTCCTGTTGTTATACTGCTGGTGCGGTGGCTGGGAAGGGGAAACATGTGCTGGCTCTTCCCCCTCACTGCTGGAGCTTTCATCTTCACTCCCAGATGAGCTTTCTGAATCCGACGAGCTGCTTCCACTGCTGCTGCTCATCTGCTCAATAATTTCAACCTCTGCTCTCAACTCTGAAATAAACGGACATTCATCTGGTTGAAACCATAAACAGGGCCCCATGGAATTTTGGAAAAGAATGTGAAAATGCAATAGTTTTGTCAAGTATAATTTATCACATCAAAATATCTCACATGAAAGAGAGAGACAGGAAGGAAAAACAAAAAAATTCTGAAAATTTTACGTAGTTGTCGTAGCTAAATTTAAAGAAGCAACAGCATAGGTTAGTATCATAAAACCTTCACTTCTGCTTTTACTATTTATATCCTTTACACTCCTGAAAGCATTTCTTGCTTCATTATTTTTGACATTTTATATGCTCTACATACAAAGTAAGTACATTTCCTGATTGAGTTTTACAGGCCAACAGCCAGCCCATTTTTTAAAAGCATCTTAACGTGGAGGAATCTAAATTGTTAGATGTCAGTGACATTTAGACCTTTGGAAAAAAAAAAAAGGCGGGGGTGGGGTCATAGGCACACGATCACAAAAGAAAATTCCTTGTCTTCAGATAATGTATGAAACTGCTCCACCACAAAGTCACACAACTCATTTTAAACAAATTTCAAAAGCAGATGGATGACATCAGATAACTTTGCAGAGGGGCACATGAGAACAGATTAAAATATTCACATGTTGGGGAGTGGTAATACCTTAACCTGCTATAGAGCTTACAAGTAGCCAGGAAAATACAGAGACTACTCTGCAACTGGGAAGTTAAGTCAGACACACCCAGCTTCAGGGTTTCCAGTGCAAAGAAACACTAGAATACCATGACAGCACCATCAGCAACAGCTAGTGTTGGCTGAACAACTGGTTACTAAACAGCTATTAAGCTAAGTCACCCCAAATCATACCTTATTGTTACATTTGTCATAATTATAAGTGGCCTAAACACTATTAGTGGACAATTCTTTTGCATCCACCCACAAAGTCAAGTATCTAATGACTCCATTCAGATTTCAGTGAGAGAACAGTATTCACACATATGTTAAGCATGGGATGTGAAACCTTCAAAACTTAGGCTTTCGCTGTGCTAGCAGTTCTATACCCACAGGGCTAGAACTCTGTGCTTGCCCTGGAGAAGTTGCAGGCTAAAGGGACAAGAATGGAAGAAGGGAGAAATGAGATATTGTCATCTCTACCTGACAAATGGAGAGCTGATGCCAGGAGTAATTCACCTTAGGTCAGATGTGTGTCAGTGAGATGAACCCCAGCTCCTCAGCTTGGACATCCTTCTTGTGTATGGCATAGCCAGATCATGTAAAACGAGTCTTTATGTAAAAATGGTACAATTTTAATGCTTCTTATCTTCAGCCCCTGCAGGAGTAAGTCTGATCATCTGGAACTCTTCCCTTTTTTAACAAGGCCCATTTTCCTTGGACTGCTTAACAATACAGACTAACAGCTAAGTTCAGCCTTCACATTATTTGCTGGAGAGAGTTCCTCTAGCTCAGCATGTATTTGTTTTAGAAATTAAGTTTTCTTTTGCCATTTTTAAAACGACTATTTTTCAGTTTCAAAGTTCAGAGCTCAATTTCAAATGTTATAGTTCTACTGAATCAGAGGCAAGGAAAGTGTATTGAAAGGCAACAACCACATGACTAACTCCAGCTGGGTATTTAAGAGCAGTGGGGTTCCATTATCCGTTACTAAAGTAAGTTCGTCCAACTTACTTCCTAAATCTAGATCCCTGACTAGACCACCTGTGTTCTCTGTATTTTATTTGTATGCCAGGTAAAACTTACTCTTTCATCTTGAAGACATAGCATAAGAGACCATTGGAAAAGGGAGGAAGAATATGTGGTTAGGCCAACAGAAGATACTACTTTGTACGGTAATGCCTTTCTCCCTCTCAACACAGTCTTGCAGGTTTTAATGCCTGGAGTCTGATACACAGACAAATGAGCACTTATAAGTCACTGTTCTCAGCCTACCCATATCAAGGATTTCAAATAGTAACTATTCTCAAGGGTAAGAAATTCATAGGGGAAAGGAGTGGTAAACAGAAATTAGGGTTCTTTCCCTTTAAAATACCCAGATTTTTTTCCCCCCTAGCTTAATGGTATAAAATTTACACATACCTCTAGTGACGATTAGAGTTGTTAGTTGTAAGTTATAGTGATAATAATAATATATTGTTAGACTATTCTGGATTGTAGCAAGCGCAATCACCCATAGACCAGTCCATACTGCAAAAAGATTCAATAAACAAGTCTAATAAAAGACAAGTGTCTGAGAATCACACACGTATGCTTACAGAGCTAGACAGTCTATGGCTGAAATGGAAGAGTGTTGGCACACAGGCTGAGAAAAACATAGCAGCCCAGAAAGCAGTATATAAAATAGTGTGAAGATGGTGAAGCGATCTAAGAGGCACTGGTAGTGAAAGGGAAAAGAACAAGAGAACTAGGAAAAAAAAAAAATCTAAAGAAGTTTGAACTCGATCCAGTAAGTGATGAGACAACTGAAGGAAGTGATGCAGTCTGACAAATGGGAAAGGAAGATTAACCTGGCTAATTTTAAACAGAATTAGAGATTAGTGTCAGATTGCAAAGAGAGGGCTTTCTGCTGGGGAGGCAGAAAACTAAGAGCCCATAAGAGTTTTGGTTATGAGGAGGGAAAGGGAGAATGCCTTGGAAGAAGTGGTAAGGCCCACTATGCTGAACAGAGGCAGAGAAAGCAAAACAGTGCCAATATCACAAGCTTCAAGGACTGGGAAGTTAAGGGTGTTATCAATGACAGTAGTCACTGGTGGAAACTTGGTCAGAGCCCATCTTCTAGTCAACTTTTGCCTCACAGGCTGTCAGCTTCCCCTCAGGTCTCTCTTCTCTCTCAGTTCCTTGAGCCCAGAACTCTAAACATCTTCATTTGTGCATGTGAGAACAAAAGTAATTGTTTTCACTAATGGTGGCTGCTGCATCACTAAAAGTCTGTCAGGCACAACCATTAGGACCACTAAGGCAGTGCGTCCAAAACTCTCTGGTGACACCCTGTCAAAGATGATGGCTAAGCCAACAATGACATCAAAGCCTTGTAGGAAAAGCACATCTGCTTTAAAATTGTCCAATTTTGCATTTTCCTATTTGCCTGTTATGCTTAGTGCAGGTATAGGTACTGAAGCCTTGGCTAAATGTTTCCTTGCAGTGCCTCCAATTAAAATAGTTGTGTGCATGTATGCTAAGCTGAAAAATGAAACAGTCAGACCTTGCCTAGATCTTTTTGCACCATGAGATCAAATACCTCATATTGATGCACCTTTAAGGTTTAAAACATGACAAGAGTCAAGATGTGCAGCAGTTACTTTTAAGAAAGCTTTCCATGTAGTATAGCTTTGAACACTTGCCTTAACTGAGTCTACATCATCTGAAAAGGCTGACATTGCTCGGGGAACCTTATCTTTTGCACATTTCATGTTACAACTGTAGGCTTGCTTTCAGGAAAACAAAACAGCTTACTGTTTTATACTGGCAGTCAATGCAGTTTCTAAAGTAAAAAAAAAATTCAAGGTCAGAAATGATCATACAAACAGAACAGCCTTTCTAAACAGGGCTGTCTTCTGTATATATTCAGTATCAAATGCCCTAATTTTTTTTCCATAATCATATCTAAGGGTTCTTACTTCTCTCAATTCCAATAGAATACGCAGAATTTTTAAGTAAAGCCCTAACCTTGGGCTGCAAGAATACCAAGGACTTTTGGAAATAAAGTAATTCAGCTTTAGGAAGGATAAGGTTGTATGCCCATAGCAGAATGCTCACTGTTAATAACGGTATGCAAGGTGGAGAGAAATCAAATTGATACTGGCACTTTGAGTATGCGGAGATTGCAGCTAGAAGAGGCAGTATTTTACACTGAAGTGTAAAAAAATTTGATTGAGATGTACTTGAGAGAAACACAGTGCTATGGCACAATCCTTACAGACTACAGCTGCATTTTAGGTAAACAAGATCTGCTCAGATTTTTAAGTACTGAATTTAGAGTCTCCAAACCAGAAGTATGTTTCTGTGGTTTTTTTTCTTCAAGTACAGCATGCTGTAATTATGTCAATGTTATTAAAA
Organism: Phaethon aethereus; assembly: GCF_964289735.1. Lineage (NCBI taxonomy): Eukaryota > Metazoa > Chordata > Aves > Phaethontiformes > Phaethontidae > Phaethon > Phaethon aethereus. Next base: position 124,565,270 of record NC_138582.1, on the reverse strand, counting down.
ACATTTCTGTTGTGGTCAAATACGTCTGATAAACGCTGATTATTTCATGCACATAAATGGCTGTATTGTGGTATATGTGTGCAAACATTCACTGCTTAATGAAATGTTATCAGATGTAGCTAAGTATTCAAAAGAACAGATTCTTACTCCCTCTTTTGCTCCCTTCAGGCAAGAGGACAATATAAAAGCTTGCAGGGGAAAAGATTCCTCTGGTGCAGGACCCTAGACAGCCTCCCAAAGGCCTCTCTGCATGAAGGAAAGGACTAGTTCAACTCCCACATGCCCTGACTTTTCTCCTCAGGCACTGCCGTGTAATGGGACAGAGAACTGACCTAGCTGAAAGTTCGTTTCCCAGCTCATCTGTAAGGGGAGCTATGGGAACGCACAGCTGAGGGTACCGGGAGAAAGCAGAAGCCTGTACTGAGGTTACCTTAAAACTACTGTTAAACATCACAAGGGCTGTGTGTCTTACCACATCCTTAAGCGGGGCATACTGGGAGCAAGCACCAGAGATGCTGTCAACCACCGCCTTTGGGGATTGTAAGTTCTGTGCTGTGTCCATTAAAGAAAAATCAAAGAATTTCAGCTTTATGCTTGTATTTCTTTCACACAAAGGGCATACTTCATTCAAAAAGAAAGATACTGCATGAATGGAAAGAACACAGTTTTTTCACAACTTCCAAGTCTTTGTTCATAAAAAGACACATTAAGGGAAGATAACAGGACTGAAGACTCTCTCACAGCTTTTACAGTTAAGTTTTATTAATTATTTTCATTGTGTGATGGTGCCATTTTAGTTCTACCTTTCCCAGGTAGGTTCTTCTGATATAAATGGTTTAGTAATGCTGATGCTCTAGACAATCAATGAAAAAAAGTTATAAAGAGCATATACTGTAAGCAAAAACCCAGGTATTTGCGCTCTCTCTTTTTGGGCCTTGAATGACTCTATAAAACACCAACTTGAAGTCCTATTTTCAGTACAAGTCAGGTGTTCTTTTGCTTGATTTTGGAAAAAAACTCTACAGGTTATTTATTTTGAGGTACTTTCCAATAAAGATGATCAGTTGGCAGGAAAAATACTAAGACAGTTCTAAAAAATGTGACTTGTATTTTAGACCACTAGAAAATGGTCTTTGTAGAATAGATGTCATACTAGACAAATGTAATTATTTTACTATTACATGACATTTACAAATTGCTGTACGTATATAAAAGAGTGCCCCAATGATTAGTAACTTATTACACACCACAAGAAAAGACATTTAAAATTCACAACTGATTAATAATTTTTTAAATTAATATATCACCTGTTATCTTTCTCCTTACCTATTACACAGAAAATAAAAATGGCAATGCAGCTAAGGGAACTGTAGCTAAAAGACTCTCAGACGTTGATTCTGTCTGCTGACCAGCATCCAGGTATTGAAAATACTACTGCTGCGAAAGAGTGAGACCAATCAGCACCTATGCAAACACACAGACAGCTTAGCAGTAAATGTCACCTAGTGATTACCATGAACTGAAAGAATACCCTGCTAAGTAATTAACATAGTCTGGGCAATTAATATAGGCTAAGTCTACAGGCAAAAATAGCTACATGGGACAGAGGAAAAAACAAAAAGAAAGAAAGAGAGACCCATTTAAAAAAACAAACTAGACAGAAAGAAAAATCTTAAAATAAAATTGTGCCTGGTGCCAGACAAGCAACGTAACAGAAACAAGTAAAAATTTAAATTTAAAGTCTTCCTCATTCTGACTGTGTTATCCATAGCAAATCCAGATATCACAACAGTATGAAAGGAAGAACACGGGCAAAGAAAGTGTGCCCTGCCCATAGCAAAACACTGAGCCAAAGTGTTGCGTGAGCAGAAGACTGAGTTGAGCCAGTCATCCCTTCAAGGTACTTTAATACTAAGTATAGCAGCTATATGGCAGGTGTGATCAAAGCTGCAGGGAAGTGGTTGTGGTAAAGGGGAAGCTGCAGGGCTGTTCACTCTCTCATCCCTCCCCTACTAGCACCACTCGGCATGGCACAAACTCCACATCTTGTGATGGGGACATGGCCACCGAGCCCTTCCATCACACTGGCAAATGACTCCAACCTTACTCAGAGCAGGAATAACTTTCGTCCAAGTTACTTGATTGTGTAACTAGATCTTGGACCATTAGCTTTTGTTGCTGTCATTGCCCAAGACACCCATTCAGCTCGTCTAGTGCTCAGCTGCGGGCTTCTGAATTCACACCTATCTTGTCTTCTTTTCAGAACAGAGAAATAGTTTGGAAGAGAGAAAATCATCCACAAAGAGGAAGTTCTCTCACACCAGAGAAATATCTATGCTGGCAGAAGAGAATAAATAATTCACTAAGATGCCTTAAAGCAAAACACAAAGATGACAAACCAGCTGTCAAGTACCATTTCTTAATCCCTGAACATTCTAATACATTTTTATAAAATGCACAGTCACAGTTTTTATTATAAAGAAGAAAGAAAAAACCAACCAAATCTCAGGGAGCTACAAACACTTCTTTACCTCTCTTAATGTCATCCAGCTGAGGCTCAGGTGAAGGATTATCTTTCAAAGGAGAAGTTTTAGGTCCAACTGCTGGCTTGGTTGGGGCTCTGAACTGTGAAGGAGGCTGAGATGCTCGTGCAGACTGTTGTTCTATTCGGGCTTGGATCTTACTGCTGCCCTCTGCTCTGAAAAAATAACCAGAGATATTCAGCAGTACTGTGCAACCATGTTCTGCTTTTTCAGCATCTTTGTATTAACACATCATCTGTGACTTGTTTTTTTACAGATCTCCACTTGTTTTATAAACAGTGAATTTTCTGTACACAACACTCGCTTTCAATAGCAAATATGCATATACAACTACACTGCAACATCCTTACAAAATGTATTTTCAAATCCAGATGTGGTTCAGTGGTGCCAAATTCTCTACTTGAAAAACAATGAAGGCTTTAATTTAGCAGTTAGTATTTGTATTTTTAAAAAAGAATAAGCAATTATAGTAAAGTAACTACATGATAAAACAAATGCCCTCATAACAAAATCCTGCTTGAAACACTTTTCTCAGTTGCTATTAAATCATCTCAAGCTGAACTCTCTTGAAGGTCAACCTGACCAGAGCTACAGATTCTTACTTACTGCTAAACACAGCATGAAAGCACTTAATTCCCATTTTTCATTCATTTGCTATTATCCCTTAAAAAAGTTTAAGCTATTTCCTTAGTGGGAAACAGTCTCCAGAATTAATGCTATGCCTACCTGTTCAATTCAAATCAGGTATTTCCTTCCTTTTACTGAATCAATGATATGATTCAGATTGTAGGACTGTCAATATCCTTGGCAGGAAAGAACCCCAAAACAAAATACTTGTTCAGGTCCCTCTATGGTACACCATAATGAGGTTAAAATGTGTGGTGTATTTATGGCATTACACCAAAGCCTTTGGGGGTATGGCTTTATGTAGCATAGCACAGAAGAAGCTGCTTATGTGGATATTAGAGCTCAGTTTCAGTTCTAGGAGGGTCCCAGCTCAGCAATGTGACACTTTGTGCCTGTGAGCTAATCTCACTGAGAAACAAGTTAAACTAGCACATGCAGAACTTCCTGGGACTTCACCTAAACCGTTTCTGGTATCTGAGCTAGTACATTTAGCACTAACTCAGGTATCTCTGTGCCCCACTGAATCGTAAATGCAACCTCAAAAATTAAGCACAGAACCACCTCTTCATCACTGAAATGCAGCTATTAGATACCACATTAATACACCTTACACAGTCACTTACAATAGAAGTGAGGATTTGGGAATATACTCACTTTATCACAAGAAAGGTAAAAGCAAAGGATTGTTTCCAGTATTAATTACACTCTTGGAACTACAGAAGGTTCTATGTAGACTAAGTGCAATTACTCCCCTGCAAATGTCATCAGGACGTTAACACTAAAAACTCTGCTCCCACAGAGTGTCAACGGGTTGTTAAAGATCAAAGTGGCCATGAAAAAAGAAAAAAAAGACACTTCTGATCTAGAAAACTGAATGACTTTGCAAAGCACTATTCCTCAAAACAGGAATCCCCAATTTTTTACTACCCTGCCTCTGCTTGAGAAAAGTTTAAATATTTTTACCTTACCAGAACCAAAACTCAGTGGATCCAAACACTTCACTGAACCCAAGCCCTGCTGCCCTACTTTGCTCCCTTCTGACTTAAGCTTCACCTGGACAAAGTCCAGCAGAACTTAAATTGGGAATTCAAATCTCATCTATGACGTGCTCATATCCACTGGACAAGACGAATGCCACATGGATGAGTTTTCACATCACTGATTCAGAGAGAGTTACAGTCCATTTACCTTGAACTCAAGGTGTTCTTGGCAAACTTACAGTCAGCTGCTGATGAGCTGCAACCCACATTTCTAGTAGTTTTAGCAGCTAAAAGTTCCACACTGCAACAAAGTGGTTTTTTACTTTTTTTTTCCCCTAATGAAAAACATGTAAAATTATTTATGAGCTTCTTTTTCAGAAGATATTTGAATAACTGCTTTCTCTTTAGCTTTCAATAACCTGTGGTCCAGTGATGCTGGAAGAACATGATCCAGAGACTTCAGGTACTTGCAAGACTACTAAAGCTGTTCCAGCCGCACACTTTGTAGCATTTGTGCAGTGAAGTAAGAATATCGGGCCAGAGAGGATTTCTGGCCTCAGCAGTTATTCTAGGCAAAAACTCACAACCATTATTTCTACGCTCCTATTTGCATTTTTAGGCAAGATAATTGGCCATGTAAAGCCCATAAGGCTTGGTAATTAAACATCACTACAAAACAAAACAAAACAAAACAAAACAAAACTGAGTTCTGGTTCAAAAGACAGTCTGAAGAAGAAAGTTCAGAAGAATTAATCCTATCAACAGCCCTGTCCCCAGCTTTACCTTGTTTTCTTGACTTGAATGCTGCTATTAAGTTTTTCCAGCACATATTCCCCAGTGTCATGATTGATAATAAGCACACAGTCCTTCTGATATGGCCTTTTATTTCCTTTAAACACAGTCATTGGTGGAGTTGAGCCCTGGTATCAAAGAAAGAGCACACATTTTTTGGTTATATTCCCCTACCCAAAAGTTTACAAACACTAAGAGAAATTAACACATGTATTGTTCTGACCAAGAGGCTAAGCAGTTAATGTTTAGTTCCTACAGAAAATGTTCATTTATGAAAAGGGAAACATAGTTATATGCAGTAGATCAGACATTTCCTCATAGCAATATTGTGCCTTTCATCATTTTAAGTGTCTCTGCAGTGACAAAACATCTTCTCCATGGTTGCCATTATTTACAGTTCTCATTCCTAAAACGGTAACATAACTCAATTTGCGTAGCTGGCTCTGAGAAGTGTCAGAAATCTTCTTGACATTTCTGCTCTGGAAGTCTTGGGTTTGGAAAAGAAATAAAGTTCTCATTATTCATGTTGCCTAAAAAAATATTTGGTCAATTGAAAAAAAATAATGTAAACTGCTTTGTGTTTAATCTATTAAAAAACCAAAAAGGCAGTATTTTCATAGTGGGTTACAAGCAACTGTCACAAACTATGTAAGAACAGCTGCCTTCTTCAAAGTCAGATTAGCATGTAGATGCCATGCCATTATACCAAAATGCCTTCTCAACAGCAAATGGAGTATTTTGACACCTTCCAGAAAGTCCTGAAGTCCACACAGTGCTGCATAGAGCCATAAAAGTCCAATGGCTTAGACCTGAGAAACAGTAAAGACAAACTTGTGTGGTGGTGCACACTGGCTAACTGATACTGCTGAGATTATGCTCAGCTGTACTGCATCCATGCCCAAGCTGGCTCATACACCTGCGTTTGGGGTCACAGGAGGCAGAATCTATGGTCTGTCTGCACATAGCAGCATGGACACCTGGCCATGTCAAAAAAGGACGTGTTACTCAAAGGGGATATACAGAAATATGTTCTCAGCTATGAAACCTTCTCAGACTTCTCTGTAAAGTATAGCTACTGTACAAAAGAAATTAAAAAAAAAAGTTTATTCATGTGCACCTTTGCACATGCTATATGAAAGCAACCAAAATCTGAGCAGCAAAAATGAACAATCATATTTTCATCACTCAGAATGCAATTCCTATTCTCCATATTGCTAATAAATAGAACATGTTTGAATTTAAAATTACTTTGGAAAAGTAAGGGTGAAAAATCTGAATTCCCAACAAAGATGCAGTAAGAGATACAGATAGGATTCAGAAAAGATGTCTCAAGAAAGTCTAGTTTTCAAGGGCAAGTTACATTTTTATCATTCCTACGTTTAAGAGGGGAAAGCAACATTTAAGAGAATAAAAGGAAAGTTTAAAATCAAATCCTGCTCGCTGTCAACAAACTAAGTCAGGAAATGTATAAAGCACAAATTTAATGAAAATTGATTAAAGTTTGTTGGCTATCGTTCTGCCACCCAGAAGCCTCCTAACTCAGGAAAGACTGATTTTGCCTAAAAAGAATTAAGCAGAAATGGAACCCTGCTTAAGCAAATTAACAGTCCCACCCTTCTACTTAAAACTAAATGTTTAGGCTTTATGTTAGTGCCTAAATAACACCGGCTTACAAATTCTGCTGATTAGAGGATAGAAGAAAGTGGTAGGTGAAACAGGTGACATTTAATCAATTTGTTTTCACGCGTGAGGGTTTTTTAACAAACAGAAACTCTTCACTTCCGTAACCAAGACTGTTTATCAAATGTTAAAGCCACTAACTCCACATGTAGAAATAGTACTTCAATCTGTCCAAGCAGCAAGGGACACCAAAATACCTCCACTGAACAAATTACCAGAGTTATCCTTGGGGACCAGGCAATTTCAAAAAACAACTTAGAATCTGAATCGTATGCAGTTGTTGGGCAACTAAGAAGCAAAGCAGGATCCAAGAAATTCAGTAAACCTTGTCAGGATGAAATGACCTCAAAACTTCTCACTCTGTTTCCAGTATGCTCAGGGTTCTCCAGTTCTCTCTCTGGAACACAGGCAGTGCTGCCTTGGAACAACATACACATGGTGGCTGCATTTAACGCAGTCAGCTGTCTAAGCCTGCAAAGCATACTATAAGCTTAAAGCTGTTTGTACTCATGGGAAGACAATCAAATTAAACTCATCAGTACAGAGATTCAGAAAGGTATGTTATAAGTGATGTTGTTCCACACAAAAGATGAATGAACAACACTGTTCCCAGTCAATCCAAGATGAATGCCACTGCTATTGATCGCATTGTTACATGCTCTCAAACAGCACTACTATGTTCACTATTTTTAGAGACAAAAACCAGTACGTGACTTCCTGCAGCACTAAAGGTGACCAAAGCCATATAAAAAAACAGGAGCGGGGGAAGTAGGCTAACGCCTCATTCAGTGAGAGTTATCACAGTACCATCACCTACTAATTAAAACACCAAAATGCTAGAATAAACAATACCAAAAGGATCTGACACATGGCTTCCAAACTGAGTGGTTCCCCCTTGCAACCACCAAACTCATTAATGTCTGTGAATTCTGGTTTATTGGCTTGACACATAGCATTAACTTCAGCTAATAAACAAAGCCAGTTCCAGCATGTAAGCACTTTCTTTTGTTTTGGTAAGGAAATAACTGAACTTTCAATTACAAAACAGCTGCACCTATAAACAGTTTGATCACTTGTTTTATTGCTGTTCAACCATCATCCTCGCACAGTAGATCTTTATGGCATAATTTGAGGAGGAAGTGGATGGGAAACCACTTCATTGCCACTCACCAGAACCACCCCCCTCGCTTCCACTGATAAAAATAAGGCAGGGAACCCTCTATGCTATCTATACATGTTTTAGTAATGGGAAGAATATGCTTACCAGCCTACCTGTGGTTTCTGAACATCAAACCTTGACTAAAGCCCAAATTACTCTGCCTTTCTTCATTAAGCCATATCAATAAAAACAGATGGAAACCAGGTATAGAGCTTCAGCTAACAGTAAAAGTCATCATGTTATTCAAGAAGACTAGGAAGGAAGGAATCGAAAGTAAAGAACAGACTGAAATCTTACAAATATAACCATTCACAAAGATTCAATTGTACAGTCATTTCCTAAGGTAACACACTACAAGTCTGGCTGCTCAAACTTTGAGTATTAACAAAGATGAAAGTGAAAATAACCCTCACATTAGACTGTAGCTACATTGCAAATTTGCTGGAGAGTAAACAAGGACACAAATATAATAAACTTACTGGAATATGTGGCAAAGTGATTGTTACGTCATCTCCTTTACCAACTTGGAGGTCCCCCTCACAAGACGTATCAATCGATGCTGGCTTAAAATCATCTAAAGAGGAAAACAATTGCAATTACATTTCTAAGATTCTCCAGAAGTGTCATCCTGCCCTGCAGAGAGTCACTGCGCACTTACTGTGATTATAGGGAATGCTAAAATACACACTAGTGTTTACAGCAGGGGTGAAATAACACACCACTACAATGCATCTATGCTCAGTGCCCCAGTCATATGATGGTATCTGATTCTAAACTTCCTTTTTAAAATGGGAATGACCTTATGTTTAAAGACCAAAAGCACACTTCTCCAAACCCCAGGCTTTGAGTGACACTTAATTTTGCAGGCAAGTGTAAAACTGTACCATGCATCTCCAAAGAGTATCAACTTCAAGATCCAGGGCTCTGTGTGCCTCCTGCCAATTCCAAACCTGAGGACTCTCTCTATGACAAAGACTAATTTACTGACACCAGCTCATTTAGCCTTACTGATATTTCTGGCTATTTAACAGCCATCTTGCCTCCACAATACCTCCTCAAGGTAGAGGAGACCTCAGATCTCACCTATGAGGAAAAAGGAGGTGCTGATCTAACTTCAGCAGGCTCCATGCTAGTCCAAAACCACTGTGGATGGAAAGCATGACTAAGGTGGGACACTGTAACAGCTTTAAACTAACCCTAGTTTTAAGTATTTTTGCTGTATTGTATAGAATGCTTTGTCCCCCAAACAAGGCACTTCTGTTTAGTGTATTTACTTGAACTAAGAACATTTTAACTTAAAAGTACTTCCCCCTCATTATTCTGTCACGCTGATGAGTCATAAAATCCAGAAAAAACTATCAGAACCTGTACTATTTTGACAGAGGATTTAGACAAAGTGAAGTAAGATCAGACAGATACTTTTGTTTTGGTTTGTTTGTTTTTAAAATAAGCCTCCATTCAAGTCTAGCATCTCTGGAAATGAAGAGGTACAATCATATTCATGACCAAGGCTTTTAATTACTGCATTAGTTAAGAAATTAATATCTCAGAACAAATTTAAAATATAATTCCACTATGAAAAGCACATTTGCAAAAAAAAAAACCCCAAGCCCCAGCCTGTAATAAATTCTCATTAAGAAGACATTAATGCCTAATTGAGTTTGACTTTGACAGCACAACAAGCAGAATCAGGCACACTTGACTTAATCCTCATGCCTTAACTGCCAGACCAAATCATACCCTTTATTTTCATGTGATCAATCTATTTCTCGCTATTGTTTCCCACCTACTTTATGTGCAAGCTTGCTAAATAAAACAAACCAGCTGTACAAGAGCTAGTGTCTTTGCCAAAAAAGGATCAGGAGTTTCAATAGCACAGTCACTAAATTAAAAGGAGCACCACTATCGCACTTCTTTCTTAGGTATCAGCAAAACATCGTTACTCTAAACATTGAAAAAATTGTTTTCATCTGGTTAGCTTCCTAGGTGTATGTGCTTGGCTAATGTTGCTGCTGATCATGTCCCTCCAAATGTACCCACAGATCTTTTTCAAAAAGTCAAATGTTTTAAGATGTGTTTTCCAGGGATAATCCAGTTTTTCAGTACAGTATTTCATAAACATTATGGAAAGGAATGAAGTATTTTAAGAAGGCTGACACAAATCTAGCCTACAAAATCCTCTTATTGTAGTTTGTGTGAAGAGGATTACAGGAACAATGTAATGTTTAGATCCCAGATAAATCATTCCAGATCAACAGTTAGAAAAAAAAATTATAACTAGGAAATGAAGAGATCTCACTTGAAAGTCACAAGTGGAAAATACAGCACACACAAAGCTCTTTTGAAATAAAACTGCATTCTTCCAGTTGTAGTCTGAAGAGCTTTGGCTTTGCAATGCCTTAAGAAATTGATTATTGAAGCATTTTCAATTCTAGAAATCCAGTGTATTCCTACCTGGATATGGCTTAGGTTTAATTCATATACTATCAGACAATAACCTCATTCATTCGATAGTTGGGGTATTTTAAAATTTTGATTTTTAAATGGAGATTTGCTAATATGTTAGTGCTGGATAAACTGTTCAGTGTAATGTGTAAACAGTTAAATGTACCAAACATATGGTACGGTATTTTTTAGCATGGTGGAATTATGTATAACCAGAAGGGTGAAACACAGAAAATTCAAGTGTTATTCCACTAGACAGAATTTACTATTGAGCAAAATAGCTTTGCCTCAGTCATTGTTACTCAAGCAGATGGTCAATCTAGAAAGCTGTTCTTTCAAGTTGCACTCGGGTGACTAATATGACCAAAATTACTTACTCGGGGTGTATGAATATGGGCCGTGAGACTGGGCATAGGATTATGCATCATAAAACAAAATATCCTACTGTTAACCTTAATACAAAGCTACTGAAATATAAGTCTAGTATTACTTTCATTTACTGTTGGCAATTTACTACTCATTTTAAATTCTGGACTCAGGGAAAGTAAAAACAATTTCTTGCTCACAGAATTCAAGTACAGATATTCAGTGAGCTCCTCTTCAAAACAATCTTCTAATATGAAATTAAATGTACTCAATGCTAAATTGCAGTTGGAATAATATCTGGTATCTTTAAAAAAACCCTACATATTCTTCCAATTATTCCAAAACTTCATAAACTGCTCAAGACCCTACCTCAGGATTTATCTTACACTTATTAGGCAGTACTGTATCTGTCTGAGTCACTTCTGCTTGCTTTCCTGGGAAGTGACTTATTACAGCTGGCTGGAGCCGGGACAAGCAGGGACGGGGCTGCTGGGTTACATGTTGCCTCATCATGAAAACAGCCAGTTAAAAATCAAACTGCGGGTGCTTCAGCTGCCGACCAGCCGCAGTCCTCCACAGGCACTCCCGCCAGGACGGGGCCTGTGGTGACCTGTCCTGCAACTGCCATTAAAAATAAAATAAAATAAAACAAAACAAAATAAAATAGCAAGCTACCCCCTCACGGAGGGGATGGCTTCATGCGTGTTTCATTAAAAACTTCATAAGCTGCTGGTCCGCCCTGGCCTGCCTTGCTCAAGCCTCCTCCCTACCGGCGCTCGCAGCCAACATCCACCTTCCCCTTCTCCCCTCAGGCTGCACGCCGGGATGGGACGCCTCTGTGGGGAAAACACTCGTGGGGGTGGCGGGAAGATGGGCGCTGAGGGAGCGGGAAAGGCGGGAGACGGGCGTTGAGAGGGGAGAGGGAGGGAAGGGCGGGGGGGACGTAAGCCCTGGGGTGGCGACGCGACGGAGGCGGTGAGGAGCAGCGGCGGCCAGGGCGAGAGGAAGGCTTCGTCTCGGCGGGCCGGAGGCCCCCGGCGGAGCGGGGAGGGGACGGCCCTTAACGAGTAAGAACCCGCGGCGGGATCCCGGGAGGAAGCCTTGGTGAGGATGGCGGGACACCGGACAGGTAGTGCCCCCCGCCCCGGGGCCGCCTGGCGGGAAGGGGTCCTAGGAGAGAGGTCTCGCCGGCAGGAGTGGTGGGCGCGGCAGAAGGAGAAGCGCCGCCGGGGCAGGCAGCTGGGAGACGGGACGGGAGGAGAGGAAGGGGCGGCCGCGGCGGGGCCCGCCGGGAGGGAGCGAGAAGGGGTGGCGCTCACAGCGGATGGTGTGGAAGTGGGCCTTGGGCCGCCGCTCGAAGCTCTCGCCCAGCTGCAGCGGGTGCTCCTCCTTGTCCAGCAGCGAGTTCGCCGAGCCGTTCATGGCCCCGGTGCGGTCCCCTCCCCTCCCGGCCCGGCCGGTCCCTTCCTCTCCTCCGTGCGCTGCCGCACGGCGCCCTTCCGGGGACCGAGTGCAGCCAGGAAACTGCTCCGGGGCTGGCGGCGGCGGCGGGTGCAGCGGAGCGAGGTGGGGGCGCTGGGCCGAGCAGGGACTGCTGTCTCCGCGGAGGGGCCTCCCTCAGAGGAGAGGTGGGAGCCCGGCGCTCCCCGCCCTCGGGAGGGCAGGGCAGGAGGGGCCTTCCCTGCCGGGATAGTCAGCGCGGTGGTGGCGGCCCTGGCCCCTCTGAGGGAGCAGCTGTTGGCGGGAAGCCGGTTTCCCTGTGGGGGGACCGGGGGCTTGCACGGAGGTATTGTCTGTTTGCGGTCTTAGGGCTGGATTAAACACCTTTTAAAAGGCTCTTTAGCCTAAACGTAGGCTGTTAAAACCGTGTTTGCCATCGTGCTAACTTCCTACCACAGCATTTTCTGAGCGCAAAATAGGTCAGTGAAAGGACTAGCTTGGATTTTTTTTTTTTTTTGTTTGTCCTATAAAGGAAATATGTTTTTATAAAGGAAACATGTGTTTGTCCTATAAGGAAATATAAACGTTGATCATTTTGTAGCGTGCCAGGCACGTAGTAGAAATTTTGCTGATTAAACTTTTTCTTGAGGATATACTTTTCTCGAGGAGACTTGCTTTCAAGGGAGCCTAGTCTCTGTATCCTTTTCTGTTGTTTTTGAAGAAAAAAGAGTGATCTGTCTCCCGTTGAAGCTGGACAAAATTTTGACAGTTCTTTATTTCATTTGCACACGTTTGTATTTTACGTCCGTGTTTGTATGATGTGAGATAAAATATATAAGTGAACTACTGCTATTTTTTTTTGCTTTAGGGGTATGTTACTGGGTTTTTCTCATTTCTATTTTGGTGAAATGACACTAATGCCCAGGTAGCTTTCTAGGATGCAGAGAGAAGACCAGCAGTCTCTGTTAAGTATCTTCTTTAACTTTGACATCAGTGTGATGTTGTATGCAGTTGTTAGTTTGGATGGAGGATTTCTGAAATTAAGAGAAATCTGGTGGCATTGCAGTTCATGAGGTAGGACAGATCACCGTAAAATTGTAGTAAGTGCACACTGTAGCTCTTTCTCATTTTTTCTTCTGCTTCTAGATCCTCCGTTGTTTTACCTAAGTTAAGTGATGGAAATGTGCACTAAAGAAAAAAAAATCACCCTTGGGTCTTTGGCATTCATATTTGTGTGAAAGAATCTAGGATGTTCCAAGAAAACACATCAGCTTATTGCTTAAATATAATATCTACTGAAGATGGTGCTTTCCAGAAAAAAGGTCATAGTGCAAGAATCCTTAGCCCAGAAGAAGCTGAGAGACTGGCAAAAGATCAGGTTTTGGTGTCAGAGTTCAAACAACTAAAACTGGAGAAAGAGGCACAGAAGAACTGGGATCTATTTTACAAAAGAAACAGCACCAACTTCTTCAAAGACAGACATTGGACAACCAGAGAGTTTCAAGAGTTAAAAGCATGTCGGGAGGTGAGATCTATACCCTTCCTCTGTAAAAGATGGGATTGATTGTTTCCAACTGATTTAATAATACTTATAACAAAGCCATTAGGGTAAGAGCTGTCACATGTTAAGTTTGCAATGCCCTGTGTAGTTTCTCTTAATATCAAAGACACCTCCTCAGAATCGGATGCATCAGTGTGGTTTCAGTTTATAATTGACCCACACTGGATACTAAGAACAAAATCTGGAATATTTGTTTTGTGTCCTAAATAGACAGCTTGTCTCACTGTGATGTGACGTTTTCAGTTGCAAGTTGGTGCACTTCAGAACACCGCTTTAAAGAAAAGCGTCCAGAATTACAGCCTAATTGCAAAACATCATTAAGGGGAATAGCCAGATGCATCTGTTGTTCATTATAGCTGAATGAAAGATAAGACAGAAATATTACAACAATCTGTTGGTCACTTAAGGAGTATATGACTAAAGAAATATTAATATATTCTAAAAAGATTTGTAATTTTGCAGAAATCAAGATTTCTGTTTTGTAGTGTCAGACTATCCAATTGATGCCTAACTTCAGCTTTTGAATCAATGGTAATTAAAATTGATTTAATTATAGCTTTTAAAATGCTGATTGAACAGTGTCTCTGCTCATATAATGAGTAAAACAAAAATGATGTGCTTTATCTTGGATTTCTTCCTCCCCAGTTTGCAGATCAGAAACTGACCATTCTGGAAGCAGGCTGTGGGGTTGGGAACTGCTTGTTTCCACTCTTAGAAGAAGATCTGAATATTTTTGCATATGCCTGTGATTTTTCTCCTAGAGCTGTTGAGTATGTGAAGGTTGGTGTGATATTTGAAACTTCTTTTAGAGTGTCTTTGGAAGCTTCTGAAATTATAAATGGCTGGAATGACAGACTTCTCTTGCCTTCCTTTTTGTAAAAAGGGTAGAATAGCTTTTGCCAAAAAATGGAGACTGATCCATTTCAGTGGAGCTTCTATGCAAGAAGCCGAATCATTGCTCAAGGCCTAGTTTTTCAGTGTCATGTTGTAGCATTATGGTAATGTACATATATTGTTTGAATGATTTGTGAAGACTCTGCTTTTTGGGAGCACTACTATGTCTCTGCTAACTCCAGTACAAGCAAAATTTGTTTGGGATGGAAGCTTGCCCTTGATATTTGTGGGGCAGAGGGAGTCCCAAGGAGAATCTTGAAAACAGGGCTACAAAAGTTATTGTTAAAGAAATGTGTAGCCTGATTAGAAATAGGTATGTTTATACTTATTCATAGGTAGGTGGTACTGCAAGTCCAAAGTTAAGTCTTCCAGCAAAGCTGGTGGGGGCTTTGGGCTTTAAAAGTCTCATGGTTTATTAAGTTTGTAATCACAAGTAAATTTCGATGTATCTGTTATTTGAAAGCATTCTCTTGTGGAACATTTGTGACCGAGAACCACAAGGCACATACTGCATGTCTCATGGGAAAGATGGGAAGAAATATGTATGGCAAACAGGAGCGAACAGCAGCTCCCTGGGATGCCACAGCTGCACTGTGAGATGAGGTTGGGCTGAGCCTGTACCCTGGGTTTTGGAAGACTTGGTGGTGTCTGCCTCCACAGCTCTTGCTGAACTTCTTTCTTGCCAAGACCAGGTTTCCTTTTACCCAGAAAAACTGTGGGCTAGAACAGCCCAGCTGCAGGTTGTGATGTGAACCCCAACTGTTCACAGTCTACTTCTAGCCCAAGAGCTACATGTATTTTGATCACCTTCTAGTACAGGATTTCTTTTAATAACATTTATGTATTTTTAAAGAGTACAACAGTAGTTTTATTTATGCAGCAGTAAAACAGAAATGGTATGTTTTCTGAACTGTCTTAATAACGCACATTCCTTCTCAAATTCCTGAGAACAGACTATTCTAGTAGTTGTAGTTTCAGTATTGTACTCTGTAGCAAAGAATTCCTGATTGCATTACTCACCTGTTGGAAGTTAATGTTCTTTTGCCACCATGTTTTGTGTTGCTCTACTGATTAGGTTCACAAATTTTTTACTTTTTTGCAATAACAAATACTGCTAATTTTCAGTGAAAGCATACTCTTTTAACTTCCCTAGAAAAATGCCTTATACAGTACTGAAAGATGTAAAGTGTTCCAGTGTGATCTTACCAAAGATGATCTTCTAGAAAATATACCAGCAGATTCTGTGGATGTTGTCACGCTTATATTTGTACTTTCTGCCATTCATCCTGACAAAATGCATCTTGTCTTGAAGAACATTTACAAGGTAAAACCAGCTGATTTTACAGCCTTTAAAGTGCTTTCCTTCTTTTTAGCTTGAAAGGACAATTTTTTTCTGAGAAAATAACCCCTCTTGTAATGGTGATCTTTAATACTATATTCCATGTATGTATTTAGTTAGTTCACCTAGGTTACAGGAATAAAATATGTTTTACAATGTTTTTTTCTCTCTTAGTGTTGTGAGGTTGTTTGGATTCTGGTGTAATACATGCCATCAACGTAACAAAAAGGTGTTTTGAACATGTCACTTGGGCTCCTAGATGCTACAAATAATGTTTACAGGTTGCAGAAATGTCTGTGTTTGTAAGGTGTGAATGACAGTGAAGCAAAACTGACTCCCAGAAGATACAGTGACTTGCAGTTAGGATGTTATTGTTATTATTAAACACACTTGATCTGTGGTGATTTAAATGTGGGCTGTTCAGAGATGAACATTAATCTAGAGCAACTCATCTCCCTGGGCTGTCTCTGTTAGTTCATAGACTAGGATAGGCCCATCCAGAGGGTGGTTTAAACAATCTCAATTGTGGTTGTTCTGAATTTCCCTGAGATGTCATATATTGACTGAAGAGGGAAATAGTAAACATATTTTTTATTTATGCATATGTGTGCATTTGGGGGTTTATATTATCAGATATCCTGTTTGTTTTATCATCACTAGTTTGAAAAGGGAATGTTAGATTTTTTTTTTTTTTTTTTGATATATCTCCAGCTGTTTTCCAAAGTCGGGATTGGTTCTTAACTTGTGCACATGAAAAGGCTAATTATTGTTTTCTCTGTGGAGATGCCTGGCTCGTTTAACTGGCCTGTAGGTTTCTGCACAAATTTGCAAGTGGCAAGTACTCCTTTTCTCCTCTAACAAATACAGCTGGTATTTGATGAGGTAGGAAAGCTGCATGCATCAAATGTCTAAAGTCAGCATGGCCAACAGCTGTGATTTTCTAATTTTTTAAGCTCTTCATGGCTCAATTTCTTTACCAAAGAACAATTAAAAATAACCACAAGCTTGCGATCTATTTTCCTGAAACTGTTTCTTTTTTATTTCTTATTGCAACATTTTTCTTTCTCACATCAAAAAAGAAATGCCATGGTATTCTAAATTTTATTGTTAATCATTAAGCAAAATCAGGTGCTAGACTGTATACAACCCAACAACAAAAAAAAAGCCCTGTTAGGACTTAATTTTTATTATTAAACTGTTTATTTTCTTCTGTCCTCTGTATTTAAAAAGTGTTGCAAAAAGCTTGTTTATCAGCACTCAAACAGGTATCTTAAAACTATTTGTAGTCTACTGTTCATGGGGAAGCATTTATAAGAGTGGACAATCCAGTTTATATACCACTTTTTTGTTGCACAGGGAATGAATTCAATATATATATATCTCACTTCTGTAATGAATGTGTTAGGATACCTTGTCTTATGTGTCTGCATGTGTATACAAATAAATATATATATCTATCTAAATCCATTTGCCTTATTAAAGCATATATGTATTATGTGACAGGTATTAAAACCAGGCAAGTGTGTCTTGTTCAGAGACTATGGACTGTATGATCATGCTATGCTCAGGTTTAAATCTGGCAGCAAACTTGGAGAAAACTTTTATGTTAGACAAGATGGGACAAGATCATATTTTTTTACTGAAGGTAAGACATACTGTAGAGTGCTCTATTTTCTGTGAATCTCCTGTTTAAACTTGTATCAGAGAATTTCCAACATGACCCTGGAGTTTTGTTTTACATGGATGAACTGTTAAATCATGGTGTACTTCATTTGCCATCCTTTTTGGGAGAAAGAGGGTATTTAGACTGGCAGGACTTTATGGAGCGCTTTCTTGTTTACAAGCTTCTTGTATGTGCTATAAAGTGCCAAGAGCAGCAGTTTCTGTATTTGCTGGATTTCATTCAAATTTGTTATCTAAGGGAATAAGACCAATGCTTAGTAACAGAATTGATCATCTTCATGAAGCAACTAAGCAGTTATTTTGGCATCGTTCTTTTTGCAGTGCTATTCCTGGTAAGATGAGGTCTACTGAAGAAGTCAATGACTTCTAAAGCAGAACCATGACTCCAGTGCTAAGAACCTTGTGCACAAATCATGCTGAGATACTAGCTGTGGCCACACCATCTTCTGCTGTTTTAGTAAAGATGATGCAAAAACCCATTTATTTCCATTTGATACAGTATTTAAAGAGTTTTTCGTTCAGTGCTCATGATGCTTTAGGAAGGAAAGTAATTATTGCAGTTTACTAGTGGAGAATTTGAAGCACAGAGGCATGAAGGAATTTGCTTAGACTCTCACAATGAGTTGAGATTATAGCTTGTCTTCTAACTCCCAATTCTTCATGTTAAACTTTAGTGAACCGTTACTTCCCCCTATCAATTATAGGGCATTGTGTAATAAGAGCTGTGTGTTTATTTCTGTGGGGCTCTTTGTTCTTAGTCTAAAGCAAAATACAGCCACTGAAGAGACTGATTTGGAGCCAAGTAAATGTTATTCATATTTTATGACATAACGTATTACCTAATTGCTTCTGATATATAAAAAACATTAATCTTGTCTGAGCTCTCTCTATTCTTTATAGGACAATGATGAAATCTAAGATAATGCAGGCTGTGCTACGGCTCCATTGAAACATTTCTAGAACTGTTATTTATTGAGTGATTTTTAGTTCTATTTAAACAATTAGCTCTTACAAAGAGAATGGATGCTAAAGGGAACAAATAAGAGACTGACCTAGCTGTTGAATTGTAAATCCCATTTTTATTGTGTGTTAGAATTGTTTCTGAATGAGAAAGTCCTTGCTAGTACGCATGCTTGCTTTGGGGGAAGAATTGAGGTAGGGATGAGGAAGAGGAAAGAAGGCGAAAAGAGAGAATTTATCTTATATTGCTCATGTTAGCAATTGTTTTGCCTTGGGCTGGTCTGTGACTGTCTCGTGGACCACCTCTGTTCCCATTTTTAATCATTATGATTTCATTCATCTCACTAATTTTCCTATAAATATTGCTTAACGCTTGTGAATTCTTTTGTTACTAGAAACATGACTCCTGTCATTTCCACACAGTTTGCAACCCGTGCTATTTTTCAATTGTTTAGAATGATAGTGGTACACCAAGTAATTGCTGCATGGGGTGATTTGAATGGTGCTTATTTATAATAATAATTTTTCCATGGAAAAAAAATCCATTCTTCCACTGTTTGAAATTAATATTAATTTGTGGAGGAATGCATGGTTGTAATTTTTTTGTTATGAAATATGTGCACGTTCCTCACAATGAGATTTCAATAAGTGCTTTCAATGTCCACAATTAAGTGCTATTTATTTATATTTCATTGATGTGGGTCCCCCATTTTAAACGAACACACTATGTTTATGACCAGTGCACGTGGCTTCATGATGGGCTTTAGGTTGATAGAAGCCTGCACTACCACCAAAGTGGGTGGTTCCATCTTCCCTCCTCAGCACAGCACCTCTTCTAGTGCTGGGGTTCCTGTACTCACATGATCAGCCGTTTCATCGAGCTGATCCCCCTGAGCAGTGAAAAAATGGCATGTCTTTGTTTTCTATCAAGTAACACAAGTATAGAATGGCTTAAATTTATTGTGAAATTACCACCTCAGTAAATGAAACAAGGTACAGAAAAGGAAAAGCGATGACTTTTAATTAACGTGACAAGTCAGTAGTGTGAGCAGCCCTCTCTGCTGCATAGGTCACCCTGTTGGTGAGGTACTTCTGCCTTCCCTAAGGGAGATAGGCTTTGAGTAAGATTCTTTTGTTTATTGAAGTTAGCGGAGGCTTGGTACCACTATATCCACTTTGCCATTTTGTCCATTTTTCTGTTGAGCGATGGCATGTGAATGTCTGGTAACACGGGGTGGTATTCCACCTCAAGCAGAAGTGCATCTACAGGGCTGGGTTACCTTTTAAATATTTGAAATAAGTGATGTATTCAGCTACTGAAGGCCAGCTGCACAAAGTGAAAATGTACTGGTGTCAGTCACAAGGAGAATGGCAAAACTCAGTAAAAAATAAGAGATGTGGCACGTTTTGGAAACTAAACTGAGTAACTAGTTTAAGCCCCAGATTTGCAAGCTGTTTTGCTTAGTTTGATGTTTCTAAAGGATCTGTATTGATTTTTATTCAGCAGTCTGCCTGCGTGGAACAGCTTGAAATCTGAAGGCCTGTGTGATTCTCATACTGTAACACATAAGAACGTATGCTTATATAAATGCTGACTAGTGTTTTAAAAATAGCTTAAACATAATATTTCATCGTATTTTTTCAAATTCTCTTCCAGAGTTCTTGTCTCAGCTTTTCAAGGCTGAGGGATATGAGCAAGTGGTCAATGAATATGTGCAGCGAGAAACTGTGAATAGGAAAGAAGACTTGCGTGTTCCAAGAGTTTTTCTTCAAAGCAAATTTCAAAAACCTTTCAGTAAGACAGAAGTTCTTGCTGATTAGCAACAGCATTGCTTGTTTGAAATGGAAGCTAGCACATAGTTTTTCCTTGTGTGTGCTCATCTTTCTGGTAAACCAGAAATGACTGCATCCAGCATGTCTTGTTGGTTTTCATCCTCAGATATGAAATAAGAATGCTATTTCTAATTCAAATTTCAGATCGTTTAGTGATGCAGGCAACCTGCTGAGTGTCTGTATTCCTGCTTCTAAAGTAAATCCTGTGCAGCATTGTTGGAGGATCAGGTAAAGCACGCTAAATGTGGTTAATTTTAAGCACTAGTTTTTATTAGTTATTATAATTGTTATTTCCATTTTTATTAAAAACTAATTTTTAAATAAGTATCCTGTGTTTCCTCTCACTTATGTGTTTTTGTGGCCTGTTAAAGTTACAGTATTTCATCTGCTTTCAGTACTTGTAGGACTTCTGAGAAATACAGGAATGAACCAGACTCAGTGAGTGGTATAATGTAAGCTGCTTTGGTGTTTTGATAATGGTATCTTTTTAATGTGCTCATCATTTAGATATGTAAACAAATGTTTATATTCTAAATAAGTTCATAATTTATCTGATTTCGTGCTTGAAGAAAGTTATTAGATGATCAGGTTGTCTTTACCCCTAATTAGTTTCAGATGTTCTTCATTTGATGAGCAGAAGTTGTTGAGGTTTTGCAAGTCAGTTTACCATTTGGAACTGAAATCAGTGAGTCACGAGTACTGTCTTTTATATTAGATGTAGTCAACTGCTCCTTTTCTGAGCAGAGGTCTTACTTCTTTTCCATCACTTTCAGGAAAGGTGTTGGTCTTTGCTGTTCCTATCAGTAAAAGCCACTGTATTGATGCTATGGCTTGTAGCCTGCCACAGACTTAACTGCTTGAAGGAACTTCATCCTTTCCCTTCAGCAGCCCTGGCGCATTGCACTGCAGAACCTCTTCTTTGTTTTTGGATGATACAATCTCAAAAACATGTCTGTATCTTTTAACCTGCATTTTGAACAGGGGCTCTGCAACAGAGGACGCTCAGAAGTGTCTGGTGACTTGTGCAATGGGCTGTGCTGATCTTGTGTAATGTACATAAGTTGCAACAAGGGAGATTCCAGTGAAATACTGGAAATAAAGATTTTTTTTTTTTTTTGGTTTTTATGTATAAGGGGAGGTCAGATACTGGGGCAGGGTCCAGAGAGGTTGTGAACCTCCATCCTTGGAAATACTTGGAAATAGACTGGGCAAGGCCTTGAGCAACCTGTGGCTTTATTTGAGGGATAAGTAGGTTCTGAGTAGGGATTTAACCTCTTGCAGTATATATTAGTGTGTGATTACTTGACTTGAGCTGTCATTCCACTGGACTTGTGTGTCGCTAGATGACCCAGTCATACACATCTGATGTGGACCAGAGGCAAGTATTTGCCTCTGTTCATGACAAACTAGCCATAAGATGTGGTAATGATTTTTCTTTTTCCAGCACTCCTAACACTGGCTGTGTGTGCATGGAGGGAAAGAAGTAATAACTTTTCCAGCATAAAGCCTAATGTTATGAAGTTAACCAGGATTTTTTGAACAAATTGGAGCTGCCAGAGGTCTTACGCAATTGATATGTTTATAAATAAATTTGCAGCAGATCATTGCTTTGTGTCAGGGCACCACAGCTTTTTTTGGTCTATTACCATGAGCCCCAAAGCTGGATTTATTCTATCATCAAACTTTGGCCTCAGAGGGAAAAGTGATTAAACCACACAATTCTGGTAACGACTCTTTGAGGACACTTATTGCATGACATCTCCTTTTTTAATGGAGAGTATCATCCCAGGGATTTATGCATTGCTGACCCCTGCTGTGCAACCCATTAGCACTTTCTGCCATGCTAGTAATAAATATCTAGTAACATTTACAGTAAATTAAAAAATATGTTTAATAGCATCATTCTAAGCTGAGCAATCATAATTTTGTGGCTTCCTTTAGCAAATGTTCATCTTTAATACAGCAGTTCTGCAATGACTGCTTGTAGTCTAAGCTCTGTTGATTTTTAGTGGGGTTTGAATAACACCTATAACACCAAATACCTTATGGGACTGGATGTTTGGTCCTTTTAGAGTATACAGCACATAATGTCTACCTGGACTTTAGTAAAGTCTCTGACACCATCTCCTACAGCATTCTCCTGGTGAAACTGGTGGCTCGTGGCTTAGACAGGTGTACTCTTTGCTGGGTAAAGAGCTGGCTGGACGGCCGAGCCCAGGGAGTTGTGGTGAACAGAGTTAAATCCAGTTGAAAGCCGGTTACAAGTGCTGTTCCCCAGGGCTCAGTTTCGGGGTCGGCCTTGTTTAGTATCTTTATCGATGATCTGGATGAGGGGATTGAGTGCTCCCTCAGTAAGTTTGTGGACCACACCAACTTGGGTGGGAGTGTTGATCTGCTGGAGGGTAGGAGGGCTCTGCAGCTGGATCAATGGGCCGAGGTCAATTGTGTGAGGTTTAATAAGGCCAAGTGCCAGGTCCTGCACTTTGGTCACAACAACCACATGCAACGCTACAGGCTTGGGGAGGAGTGGCTGGAGAGCTGCCTGGAGGAAAAGAACCTGGGGGTGCTGATCAACAGTTTGCTGAACATGGCCCAGAAGGCCAACAGTATCCTGTCCTGTATCAGAAATAGTGTGGCCAGCAGGACTGTGGAAGTGATCATGCCCCTGTACTCAGTGCTGGTGAGGCCGCACCTCGAATCCTGTGTTCAGTTTTGGGCCCCTCACTACAAGAAGGACATTGAGGTGCTGGAGCGTGTCCAGAGAAGGGCAACAAAGCTGGTGAGGGGTCTGGAGCACAAGTCTTATGAGGAGCAGCTGAGGGAACTGGGGTTGTTTAGTCTGGAGAAGAGGAGGCTGAGGGGAGACCTTATCGCTCTCTTCAACTACCTGAAAGGAGGCTGTAGCGAGGTGGGTGTTGGTCTCTTCTTCCAAGTAACTGGCGATAGAACGAGAGGAAATGGCCTCAAGTTGTGCTGGGGAGGTTTAGACTGAATATTAGGAAAAATTTCTTTACTGAAAGAGTGGTCAAACATTGGAACAGGCTGCCCAGGGAGGTGGTGGAGTCACCATCCCTGGAGGTATTTAAAAGACATGTAGACATGCTGCTTAGGGCCATGGTTTAGTGGGCATGGTGGTGTTGGGTTGATGGTTGGACTTGATGTTAGTAAAGGTCTTTTCCAACCTTAATGATTCTGTGATAAATGAGACTGAAGGATTGCTGTGTGTGGCACCTCGTCATTTTGCCATATGATTGTCAGCATATGCAAAGGCAAGTGCACTGAGCTGGGCATCCCAAAAAGGAAATGAAATGTAGGCAAGTATTAAAAATATTAATTGGAAGGTTTGAGTCAACCCAATAGACTTGGCTGTAGACAGCCATTGACTTCATTTTTATGCTGAATTGACTATTGCATGAACAATAATACACCTTTTTGTGCCTGGCTGTAGCTTCAGTGTTTCTGTGTAGTTCTACTTGAGGAACTACTGTCACTTTTTGTATAGCAACACATTAAACAGAGAGCAGTATTTTTAATTTTTTTTTCCTCATTCAGTCTCATTTCCAGTCAGACCTCGAAAATGAAGTAGCATGCATTAGAGCCCCTGCCAGAAAGGCCTTCAGCTATAGTTGTCATAGCAGAGGCTATTTTGAGATGGATGGTCAGAAAGCTTTATTTGGTCTCTGCCGCTGTGAACTCTAAATCATTGCAAGTTATTGGAACTGTGATAAAGTTTGAGGAAGTTGAATCAATTTAAGAAATCCTTTCCTCGTGAGGCACAATAAATGATGGGTTGCTTGTGGATGTTGTAGTGCTGAGTAAAGTGGATATATTACCCACAACCCTTCAGCCTTTCCAAGCTCATGTAAGCTCACCAGAGGTAGCACATGCCAAGGATACCCGTACTTAGTAGCCTTACTTGAAGAACTGTTCATAGGGAGATGAGGTAATGAGGGTAAATAGTGTCAAAAGGACTTGGGGAAAAAAAAATATACGTGCACTGAATCATGCTCACCTTTGCACAAACAAGCTACTATGCCATGATTGTAATGAATGTCTTGATTTTTTTCTTTTTTTTATTTAAAATTGGCTTCAATCAATGGGGGCTGCTGAGACTGACAACTGTCTGTAGAAGACCTTCCTTTTGTTTCCCTTAAGCTAGAGCTAGCTGCTCTATCTGGCAAGCATGAGTATAAGTAGTAAGTTACTTCTTGCCATCACCTTGTTCTGAGCAATATTTAGAGTATAAGCAAGTAACTATTGAAGTAGTGGGACTAAGAAAACAGGATTTATTTATTTATTTTTCATTTTTTTATGGTTTGGTGCACTGTATTTACATTCTCTGGTGTTTTGTAAAGTATGAACTCTGGTTAAAGCTTTTCCTGCAGTTAGGGAATCCTAAATGTCACTTTTCAGTGTGGGATTCTCTGATGTCTCCTATGGAATTAGACAGCAAATGTTAAGGGATCATGTTAATGGGGCAGTGCCTCAGAGAGGCATGAGACATGAGTAAGGTCTGTCTGTTGGCTATTTAATCAAATTTACAGAACTATAATGTCCTTGTCTTCTGAATTTCGTGTTCTTTACTGTTCTGTCAAATTTGGTTGATATTGTCCAATGAGTTTGACAACAGGCTAAGACTAGACAGAAATCCACACATGTATTGTGCATATACTGTATGTATGCGTAAGCTTTCTTTCCTTAGAAATACAGGCTACTGAGAAAAATCAATTTAAACTTTAAAGTAGTGTTATCACAGCAGGTTTTGTGTGGTTCATTTGTTAGCTAAAAGGCTATTTCTATGCATCTTTCAGGTACTTGAAGGTTCCTTGGGTTCCAAAGGGAGAATATTTAAGGAGTTAATCCAACACTATCCCCATGGTGGATTGTGCATCATTTCTATGAAACAAAGTGCTATAAAAGTGGGACCTGAATCTCTATCATCTATAAACAGCAGCAGCCAACTGTAAAAAAAAAAAATACAGCCTTGGTGTATGAAATCTGAAAGGTCATTTATAGGCCTAACTGATGTTCTTTTTTTTTTTTCTTGACCTGTCGTACAGTTTATCCATCTGAATATATTGAGAGATACAAATTACTAATTAGGAAGTGTTTTTCTGGAAGAGTTATTTGGAAGATAGAGATATATATTTGGAGAGGATATCAGTGTTGAGAAACGGTATGTGAAGGAAAAAAGGTAAGATTATATTTAAGCTTCTTGGGATAAAACAGTTTTCTAAGTTTCACAGGCCAGGGATCACATGCAATCAAATGAGTTGTTCATCTAAAAGGTGAAATTTTGGGAGTGAAAGCCTGCAGCTTCCAAAACTAGACTAACGTTACAGGCAGGCAGAAGGGTGACATCTAATTGTGTGCAGTATTAGTAATACACACAGGACTATCTGGGAAGTAGAGTTATGTATTGGTAAGATAGTGTTGATACAGTTAGTGAAAACAGGTCTTTGTTTATGGATTTTTACCTCCCATAACATAGCTGTGATGAATTTTTCACTGGTTATGCTTGTTACTAGGAAAGATCGTGAGCCATTTCAAACATTTGGGAGCAAATGTTTTCTAGTTATACATTCTGCAAAAACATCTGGCCCTTGGGTGCAGTAGGTTCAGGATATGAGTATGTTTGTGCTCTGTATATGTAATGTGAGTTCATTTATTAGAACAAAGGCAGATGGTGAGCCTACACTGTGGGGAGGCACACAGAGGCATTGCAAAGACAAAAGCTATTAGCCAGGTAAGATGTTCCATTAGAGAACTTTTTTCATTCCCGTTTCCCAGGCTGATGTGCACCATTTGTTGTGTTTGCAGCGGGGAGAAAATACTGTTGCTGTGAAATCAGGGAAGACAAAGGCACAAGAAAAAGACTACGTGATTCTTACAAATGACTAGTGACTTTGTGTACCTCTACTTAAAATGATTCTGTATGAGAACACGTACCCCCTTTTCAAGCGAGTCTCAGGTCTCATCCTTGGAAAATTCGGTTGCTTTTGAAGGTCTTTGTCAAAGACACAGATGTAACCAATGTATGCTTGTAGAATATATGAAGTGAAATATTTGGAAATGCAGCTGTGCAACTGAAAATATAAATCCAGGTTTGTTTTTCTCCCTTGACTTTTTAGAAGCTTTATACTTCACTGTCACTTCAGTGAGTTCCCACTCTGGGGTGTCTGTGCTGTCTTAACCTTGTTTAAGCTAGATGCGCCACATCAGCTCAGGTTTCTGATGCATGTGGTATCCAGAGAGCTTAGAACATGAATAACTGAGAGTATTTGTAGGGAAAAGTCAGAGAGCAGACAAGTCACAGCGTGCCTATTGTCTGGCCTCCACTCGGTATTTTTCTTCTCTGGGCCCTTGGATATCTGTAGTAGATTTTGAAGAGCAGAGAAGCTGCTCTTCAGTGGGGTAATGATACCTTCATGCATATGATTGTTCTGCGTCTGAAATTTAAGGATTTTGACACGCTTTTTTTTGTTGTCTTTTTTCCCAATTTCAGCCTCAAGCTTTTGTGTGAAAGATGATATTTGATTGGAATTTTTATCATATAATAGAAGCCTTTTTCTTTTAAACGTAACAGACCTGTTGCTGTTTTGCTAAAACCAGAGTATTCCGAAGCAGGATGGAAGAGGTTTGGGGGGAGAAGAAAGGAGACTAGTTTTCTGCACAGATAAAATAAATATTCTGTTCTATTTGCTTTATTAGCAAAGCAAATTTCATAGGAACATGAAAATACTTTAAAGAAGCCACAGAACCATTACCACTATTTTTCTTCTGAACTACTTTCAGAAAAATAGATCTGAAATCCTGTACAACTTCTTAGACTTAGCTGTGACCAGCTCTCTGAAGTATCTAAACATAGATTTCACATTCAGCATTCGAGGATGCTCTGTCATGTCCTTTAGGACCTGGCCCCAGGGATCATCACGTTTGTAACCTCGTCTGTATGAATGCTTGTCCCTTACTGGATGTTGAATATGCAGATGTTCTGGACTCTACACCTGATACAGTAGCATACCCTCTTTGTTCCACAGTGTAAGCCACTAAAGACTTTTTCTGGCTTTGGGTCAGTTTCCAGTAACAGATTCAGGATTTGTTTCTGATTTTGAAAGCAGCTAATAAATTAAGTATCAGCAACCATCTGTATATTCTTGATCTGTACTTGGCTGGGACATGATGGCCAAGAGAAAGCCTGTTAGAAATAAGAATAAAACTCAGAAAAGAGAAGAACCTGCTATGAAGTAAACTGAAACAATCAAGCTGATACAGAGCCAGAGTTTATTTTAGAAATACTGAAAAATCTTCTTCTTGCAGACTTTCCTCTATACAAAATATTAGCCTGCTCTTTTACTCAAGGGATCCTTTCCAAGCCACTAAATAAAGACTTTAAAAAAAGAACATAACTGAGCCTTAAAGGAAAAGAAAATACCACCGACTCTACAACATGAACCACATATATCTCTTAATGTAGGGCATTGGTGTTCTCAAAAGCCCACTGAAGGCAGGGTAAGCTTATCAACAGGTACTGGTACTGGGAGCTTTTACCTTGATTCCATAATGCACAGTTTATACGTCATTTGTACAGACTTCATCTTATGAGAGCTCTTTGTCTGGTTTGGTCACCAGTAGTAGATCAGTGAGATAGAATGATTTTGCAGTTATAACAGATCTTAAGATGTATTAGTACTTCTGTAAAAGAAAGGTTTCTTGTGAATGACTGATGAATTGAAGGAGCAAGACTCTTTTGTCAATGCTAGCAGCAGTGTGGTTTGTTCATGTGCCAGGCTAACCTATGGTTTGGTAGGAAATGCAATGTCAGGTAGCATTTTGTAGTACTGCAATAAAAATCCAAAGATTAATATCCTTTAAAAAAAAAAAGCAGCTTTCAAAAATGTAAAGAGAGGAGCTAGAATGTGCTTGGCATGCTCAAAAAGCATGCAAGTAAAACTGTAGCTGCAACAGTGTCATTATTTGTATTTAAATACCAAGAAAAGCTGAAGATGTGCAATGCCGATTTTGCTCCAGGGATACTCAAATGGTTTTGCTGCACAGGTAGCAGCAGTGTAACTGTCTGTTACTGTGATGGTATGGTTTTGTTTCATGTAGCCTTGCAGAGAGTTGGGAATATGTTACTGTTGACTATGTTCATAAATATGAGTAAAGTATGAGTCATAAATATGAGTAAAGTATGAGAAATTTGCTTTTGGGGCTTGATTTGACTTTTCCTGGAACCTTTAACATTATATATCCTTACTTTAGCTAAGTTTTTGTTGCTATTGATTTTTATGGTGCATGTGTTGAATATTACAGGAGGTGGAAAGAAATGTGAAGTGCTGAAACGGTAGATTGTACAGGACTACAGGAGAGTCTCTGAAACCAGGGTGTTTGGAACCCAAATGTCAAGTATAACATATGGCGTCTTCCAAAGAGGATTCTTTTGAACAAACCCCTTTAAAAATGTTCACTGCATGCTTGTTGTGGCGTTATCTGGAAACGCATGAATGGGACAGCATTGTTCCGGGTGCTGTAGACACAGAGAGTAAGAGACTATCCCTGTCCTAAAAATTGTAACTCTTCAGTTATGCAAGATGGGTAAGAGGAGGAAGGAAGGGCATACCATTTTTGATAAGGCATAGAGATGAATATTTTCCCTACTTGAAATTTAAATTACTGTGAAAATGGGACTGAAGATATTATTTCCCGTATCTTGGTTCAGTATCTAAATAGCAAGCCATCTTTCTGCAAAGCAGATCCTCTGTTAATGAGAGATACTAGCTCTGATGAAAGAAAACATGGTTCCTGAATGTCTTGTCACTGCAATCTGAAAGACAAGAGTACCATTCCCAACCCTGATGTTGGTTTCCTGGGTGATTTCAAACGTTGCCTCTTACTTTCTGCCCTGCTGGGAAGTGTGAAGGACCTTGGAGTGAAAAAATGGTACGTAAGAAACCAGTAGGTACACTTGATGTGAGTTCTAAGTCTTCTTACTTTCCTACTGCTACAACCATCAAGTTTTTCAAAGTCTAGGAGATGAAGAGGTAACCACAATGCATCCTTGAAAAGGGAAAGATTGGGTAAAAGGGCAACACTGGAAGGTACTTTCCCAGATCGGAAATGGTCATGGTAAAAGGCTCCTTCTGTCAAAGTCAATGGGAAGACTTCATCTGACTTCTTTGAGAGCTGTTGCAACTCCAAGATGGCAAAGGGAATCACGCTTTAGGATGAGAGATCTAATGCATCCGTGCCCTTGCTGACCCTCGACGTTGGGAGAAGAGGATCCACTGATACGGTCAAACCTGATCATAAAAACTACTGCATTAGCAGTAGGTGCTCAAAATCCATGAGAGGGAAGGGTGGGGTGGGCGGGGAGGAGAAAAAGATATAAAAATGCCTTGATGAGGGGTACAAAATAAATATTTTTGTTTCAAGCAGAAGTGTTTCAGTTACAATTGCACAGTGCCAGGAGCAGACACTATAATACAAATGGTGGTATGTTACCAGAAGTGTCGGTGCTGCTCTTTGCCTGATCTCTCCTGTCTTTCCAGTCTGTTCCTTGTTGGAACACAACCTTGTCGGTTGCAAATCCAACCCTGATGGAGTCTGTAGGGAGGTTTGAGAACTGGTGATCTCTGTGTTTGGCAGCCTGCTGGATTTATAGCAGGCTTTATATTCAATAGTTTTAGTGCAGCCTTGTCTTCCACTGCCGTTTGAAGCCCAGGCACAGAAGAAACCTAGGTTTTCAAAAAGAAACTGACCTAAAAAAGGAAGGAAAGTTTGTCTGTTAGTCTTGGTTAGCAAAGTTTGCAGCTGACATGATGTGTATTTCTTGAGTAAGGGTAACATCAGGTGGTGTTTGCAATGCAGTGAAAAAGGAATAGTTCTCTTACCACCAGCTGTACTGTAAAGTAACTTTCTTCTGGCTAGACTGTCTCTACTTTGTCAAGCTCTTATCTGGCCTGGTTGGAGACTTAATCTCATGTTTTACACCTAAATATGGAGCTCTTATCATGAAGTCAATTGTTTGTACAAAAGATCGATTTTTTCCCCCTACCCTGCTGCATAGGTACAGTTTGACTAAAAAGGGTGAAGGAAGGGTGTGTGTGATTTTTGTTCACAAGATGGCACTAGCCACTAACCAGTGCTACCTTCCTTTAACCCTAGCACTGAATTGTCTAAATCTTTAACACAGTGATAGGAAGAGCTGGTAATGATTAACTGTAGACAAGAAAGCTAGAGTCTTTTCTTATATGCAGTTAAGTAATCTCTCTGTTTACTTAAATAGCGTTTGGATCTTGAAAAAAGAAAATGGAAGTTTTTTTAACGAAAATATAGTTGCATCTCAGAGATACTTGTTATTTAGAGGGAATGTGCTTAGCACAATGTGAGGGAGACTAAGGTGAAATACTATTACTGTTAATGGCAGCTAGGATCCTAATTACCTCTACCCATGAGGCAATAATTTGTTGCATTTGACAACTTGCAGTTTGTTTCTGTCTGAGCCCCACTAAACTGTTACCTTAGAAACTACAGTGACTTAAAAGACATTGTAGTGCCTTAATACAATATTTTTTTACCTCCTCAGAAATATTAGACAAATTTCTGTTTATATGAACTGCTCCTGTTTTCTTCCCACTTCTTTTGTTTTATAGATGAGCTCTCTCCAGTTGAGCAGCCATTCAAGCAGAGCTGCATAAGATGCACATGACCAGAGAAGCTGTATTGCGCTCATTAATTACCGTGTGAAGTCGGCTGTAGTTTAGTTTGCCATTTTACAGTTTCTCATACTGTAGTAATCCCCATTTTGTCTCCAGCAATCCCTTCTCATTTCTCAGGGAAAGAGGAGGAATAGAATAAAATTACATTTACATCTTGCTGGCTTTATATCTCACTTTAAACATTGTGTGTTTAGTATAATCCATTACCAGGCAGCGCTAATAAGCTACATGTAAAATTGCCTCAACTGCATTTTACGCAACAGTAATTCTTTTGGATATTAAATATTTGAACTAATGTTAATGCTAATTATCTGCCAGTGCAGAAACCAATTTGTAAAAACACAGCTCTTCTCCTTGCCTTTTTTACATTTTCCCTTCTTTTTATTTAGGACTGGCTTATCCTTGCTTTTTGCACAAGTGAGTGGGATCTGCCAACCGCAAAATAAGGAGCTCCATAGAAAGGCTTGTTGGAGTGAAACCTGTCACCGAGCAAAGCGTAGAGGCTGTGTCCTAGGCAGTTCCTTCCCAGCAACTGGATGATAGGCAGAAATGGAGCAGACTGAGCTGCTTTTTCCTACTTCCCAGGACAGTGGTGAGTGGGACTAAGGGGTGTGTTCAGCCCAGGAGAAGTGTCACAAAGCTAAGGACTCTCTTCCCACAGGCAGCCTCTTCAGGCACAGTTCTTTCCTGGCCCCTCTCCGAGCACTATGCCTATCTACTAAGTCGTCTTGGTGGGCTTTCTTGCTAAGAGCCGCCTGATTTATTACCAAAGGCCTGATCCTACAAAATGCTGAGTTGTGCCATCAATTTCTACCGACCTCCATGGAGGGACCACAGCATCCCACAGGTTTGGGCCTTGCGACATTTCAAGATAAGGTTGCTTTGATGGGGAACTGCAATAGGGTTTACAAGTGATTATTAACAATGTGGTACTGGAATCCTCGCACATTGTATTATTCTTCCTTCCCAGTCCACCAAACTTGTCCTGATTTCCACTGTGTAGAAGTAGTATCTGGCCTACCACTTCCTCTCTAAATAGTCAGTGATCAAAAAGAAAACATGTCATTGTCATGTCAACATTCATGTGTCTGTACAGGCTTGAGGGAGCAACAGACCCAGAGACAGTGCCAGCTGAGAGTGTACTGGTGTAGTTGGGCAGGACCAGAAAGTCTTCCCTTTCTGGTTAACACAGGCTTCTGGGGTGTCACAGAGCCAGGGGACCATGAAGTTTCCCATTTAGGTCAGGACTGTGTTCAGCCTTTGCATCTCTTTTCAGTAGACACTGAAACAGCAGTGGAGAAGGGATGTTGAGTGGTACCCTGGACTGTGGTGTTTCTGTTGGCAGGTTAGTCTGTGTCTGCGGCTCTGAGGAGCCATGGCCAACTCGCAAAGGAGGAGACTGGATGCTTGCATTCTACAGTGCTTGCACCAAGACAGATGCTCAGAGCCAAGAGCCGCATACAGCCTGCTAGAGGGGTACTAAAACTGGCATCTGTCCTTTGTTCAACAGGTTGGATGATCCTGGCACATACTTACTGAGGCTGCATCCAATATACAGTTAGACACAGCACCATAACCCCAGCCTTCCTGCTTCCCACCCCTCCAGCACTCTCTAGCACCAGGCAGGACAGTAGAATCACTTGTGGACAGTTTGTATCCAGGATGTGCAGTGCTGTGCTCGGCTCACAGCCTCTTCCTTTCTGCCACATTCCCAGCATGAAACTAGGAACAAAAGGCATCCGGAGGCCTACAGACTGGTCGCTCCCTCCTCTCTTCACAGAAGTTGAATGGAAGCACGACTGTTTTGTGTTGGAACTAATTGGTGGTCACAGCTGCCTCTGAGACTGTGCTGGAGTGTTGTACCCCTGAGAAGCCGTGGCACAAGCGGTTGGAATTGGATGCCATGCTGTGTGGTGGCTCATGTTGTGCCAGGCAAAGCAGTTCGGGCTCGTCCACTGAATAAAGCAGACTGTGGCCAGGCTTCTTGGCAGCGTATGAGTATTGTATGGCAGATGGTACACGGAGTATAATGGACTAAGAAAATATTCTGAGTGGGGAAAATGTCACAACTAAAAATGCCACGACAGCTGACATTCTCTGGAAAAGCAGAGGCCAACTGAAAAAGCCTTTTATGCAGACAGTGCATACCAGCAAAAATGAAGACAGTCATTAAATAATTTTTTTTTCTCACTTCTGAGTCAGTTGATGTCTCTCAGACTTTTGAGGCATGCTTCACCTTCCATGACATTAACCAAATAAAGATAAAAGGGGAGGATGGGGTTTTTTGTTTTGTTTTTAACACAGGAATACAGAATGAAAATGCAAACTGAGGCACCAGCTTTTTCCATCAGGGGAGTTAACATGGTCCCTGATGAACTACCATACACTGACTGGGATCTGAGACAAGACAATCAGAAAAAGATTATTACTAGAGAACACAAAACTAACCAGTTACACGGATCAATTGTAATTTTCAAAGCAGAGGAAAACACCCAGACTAGTTTATGAAATTTATGAAGGCTGAACAACTGTCCAATACTGTGGAAGTACTAGAAAGTGAAAACTATGGACTATAAGTAAGAAGCTCTAATGCAGAAAGGCGTGCGAGAGCTCAAAACTGGATTCTCAGGAAACAAAACGTGACGATGCAGAGACTCAGGAGAACATTGTGAGCCAGGTCAGTGCAGCATTTGTAAGAAGGATACAAGAACACTTGTGCGTTGTATTATTTGTTAGTGGCAGCAGTGAGTACAGGTTGGACTGGAGGATAGTGAGCTTCAGGAAGGAAGGAAAAGTGGATAATGCTGCAGCTGAATCTGTATAGACTAGTCTCCTCTGAAGCAAATAGGATATGTATCAGCAATGAGTTAGCCAGTAGGGCACAAACTGGTAGAACATCAGAAATGGGAATATCAACATTGAAACAGTGCCGATAGGCTTTATCTGTTTCTCTTCAACCTTAAAAGTGATGATGGTAAGAGGTGTGAATTGACTATCTTGATAAGTTGTGAGTGGGCACTATTACAGTTAGCTGGGGGCCAGGACAGGGGAGGACAGTAATTGTTATGGGTATCTGGGACTTACTTACCTAATTGTTGACATCCTCACATGGATATATGCATTAGAGAGGCAGGAGGGGAAAAAAAAAAAAAAAATTGAGTATGTGTTCACAGATCAGCAATATTTGTAACAGCACCAAGCAGACATAGTCCAACTGTCCCATAATTCACACCCTTAGTAAAGTTCTCCTTGCCCTGAGGCTGAAGTCTGGGGAGAGACAGGTAGATTGATTACACTAGGCATCACAAAATCAATAGAGGAGCTAACAGAATGGATACCCATTTGCTTGTTATTGTGAGAGAGGACAAAAACCCCCAGAATCATCCACTTCATGAACCCAAGGAAATTTAATAAGTATTTAGAATGGGAGCATTTTTCCGTTATCTAGAAGAAAAATGCCTGAAGATGTCAAATATTTTTCTTAAGCTTAGTGCACCAGCAAAATTCTGAAAAATGCTTCTAGCCTAAAAAAAGCACATGCATGTATTCAAACCTCCTGTGTTCCTGTGACACTGCTTTCTCCGACTGTAGTTAAATGGTGGGACTTGGACCTGCACGCTGGCCCCCAAATGACTGAGTGTCAGTATAAGCTGTGTGTGCACCATTTCCCCTCCTCTCTCTTGAAGTCCTAGTTTTCCTTAAAAAGGAGCATAGCTGCGTGGGCAGGGAGAGAGCCAGAAGGGTCTCTGTGGGGACTCCCATGTGGCTGTATTATGGAGTATACTCATCCGCGTCGCTTTAAGTTGCAATTTAGGATTTCTTGGCATTTGAGGGATTTCACTGGAAAATGCAAAGGACTATGAATGGTAAGAGGAGCAAATGGTAAGAGAGCTGCTTTGGCAGCCTGGGTCAGCATGTGGGTCTCCTCTCACAGACAATTGTGAGCTAGACATTTTATTACCTGACAGAAGCTCTGGGTAGTCAGGCCCATGCAATGTGTGGATGCTGATAAGCACTGGCTGTGTGCAGTTAGAAAGAGAAGCAGTGCTGCACCTTTTGGGAGAGTCCTCTGCAGAGTCCCATGCGTCACAGGGGCGTGTGAGTGCAGACCACAGATTGCACAAGGCAGACCTCTGGGCCTGCTTGGCTCAGGGTGGTTTCTGAACCAGGAAATTGAGCCCATAAGCAAGTCATCTCCTATCCAGCCTTTTTCCTCCTTTTCCATAACATCCTTCTTTCTAATTCTCCTTCCCTTCAGTAGCTTGACTTGCCTGGCTTCTTTCTCCCTTCAGCAATAGAAGCTACCATGTAACTAGCGTTTGCCATTTGTATGTGATAAACATTTCCTTCCTCCTCTAGTTTTATTGCCTTTAGACTGCAAATGTTTGGGGCAGGTTTGACTTCCTATACGTTTATGTGGTACTTAAAACAATGGAACCCAAATTTGGGCTGAAGCTACCAGGATTTAGTCACCCTTGTTCTTATTTATCATTTATAGAAAAGAAGCTCTACTGGTAAATGCTCTGGCAAAAGCACTGCTGCCTCCCTTGGTCCCAGTTCCTGCTGTGCTTCATTTACAAAGAGGATGTGCTGGAGGAAATTGCTCTACACCCAACATGAGGTTGCTCCTTATTAGACCCTTATGCAAAATCTCTTTGTTTTTTCTTTTAATTTCTCCTTCTTTCATTAAGCACTAACAAAAATGTTGACAATTCAGATTATTTTTCTTTTATGAGCAGTAACAGCCTTCTCTAGCTCCTTGTTACGCTGACTAGTGAGCTCAGACAGTTTCCTGTCACTCTTCACATGCAGCTACACATTCCAACCTCTTCCCTTCAGCCATTTGTTCCCATCTCAGCCAGCTCTTAGGCTACTAAAGATCCTAAATTGCATTAATTGGCCTGTGAGCCCACATGTAATGCAGCCTGGTTTGTGAGGCTGCACAGAAAGAGAGGAAACCTCATTCATTGTAAGCTTATGTTCCAATTTCTTTCAGCCAAGCGGTGCTTGCAGACACTTGTGCAAAGAAAGCACCTGTTCTCTGTAGAGCCAGAAGCAGTGCCTATTTCCCAGTTTTGGGTCATGTTCCCTTCAGAAAGTAGGGGTGAGAGGAAGAGCAGCCCAGCTGAAGAGAAGTGAGAGATTTGAGGATGAGCTTCAGCTGTTTGGCAAAACAGAGGAGAAGGCTGTTTGAATTATTGGCTCCAGCATGTATGAGAAAAAGCACACAAGCTGGTGGGCTTCTGCTTTGGTTCAAAAAAACAAAGTTGTGGGATCTTTTAACCACCAGAGAAGCATGGGTAGAGCTAATTATTACCTAGACAGTTGCTTCAGGTGAGGATGTTTACTATGGCATGAACACAGACAAAAGTCAACAGCAGTAACAACATAAATGCTTCTGCGAGCTGTGTCTAAGCAGTTTGCTTTGTTCCTAAGAGTTATCTAGCCAGTGGGATTTACGCTGGCCAGGTAACTCTTGCCTAACTAACTTAAAGCTGGGTAGCAAATGGGTGGTAGAGCCTTACACACACAAAATCTGCTTGGAGAAACTTAAGTAGCAGCTCCTGTTTCTTGAGGATTAAGCACTAGAGAGTGATGGACTAGGCTCACTAGCAGATGCCTATCGCTGAGCTTGTGTACCAAGACTAGCTAGGGCTAAATGGCTGCCAACTGTGCTGCCATGCAAGGATATGGGCAAGGGAGAAAATGCTGGGTTAAGCAGCTCTGAAGGTATTTTGGCCACTCTTACAGTCTGTTAGGGACATGAGAAAAGGACCAGAGGGCTCTGGTTTTCCTTGAGGCTGGAGTTTCTTGGCTGTGTTTGCTTGTTTTCAGCTCTGTGGTTCTCTGTGCTGTCAGGTGGGAGCCTAGCCTGGGTGTCAGACTGGTCTGAGAGCTGCAGGCAGAGGTGACTCCCTTCTTCTTGTTTTCCCAAGCACCTCTAGCTGGCTCCAGGCTCTGGGTATAACATACTGTACAGTAGCGTGAGGCTCAAACTCTTAGTCAGCATAAGTAGTGAGGATTGCTCACTCAGCAAGACTTGGCTTTAGCTCTCAAGAAAGCTTTCGTTGTCTTGACCTGAGTTCCTTGGGTCCATAAAAAAAAAAAAAAAAGTTGCTCAGCCAGCCTTAAAGTAGGGAACAAACGCAGTACAAGAAAAATGAAACTCCACTTTGGACACCGTTAGAAGAGAAAATAAGCAAGGAGTGCGGAAATACGGTTTTGTGCGCAACCTCAGCTCTCTACTCTATGCTGTCGTCCCAATATGCAGCCCACTTTCATCGTTTTCCTCTTTTCCTGAAGTCATGGTTCAGGCTGTTGCATCAAAAACTCAGTTCTCGTTACCAAAAGCGCAATCTCGGTTCCCAGTCCTCTGCGTTACAGAGCTTGAAACAATAGCATAAATAAGATAGTAAGGCCCCCAAAACAAGGCTGTACTGTAAATCTGTTTTAAGCCATTTTGTGGGGAGGAGGAGGATTTGACAGGGGGAGGATATTTGCCTATACTATGCAGAAGCTGCAGAATTCCCTTCCCCCACCCACAGCTCTTGTAGATGAAGAGGTGGGAAAAGTACCATGTTACCTGGAGTTGATGGGGGAAACCTATTTAGGATTTCTTGATTTTAAAAACTGATGGACTTTTTGTATTTTAACAGAAATATTTCATGAAACTCTGCTGTGTTTCATGTGCGTCCTTCTTCAGTGCTTGTAGTTTTTAAAGGTGTCCTAGGTATAATGCACATAACATGTTCTGGATACTGCAGACAAGAATGCATGTGTGTAGTGACTGTTAGTATTTGCAGGATAGGAATCTAAGTCAGTAGGTGTGTTAGAAACACGTAGAAGAGAGATATGCTCATCTGAAAAACCACTGCAGACTGAAAGCAAGCTGTATGGCAGATAAAAGCAATCAATGTCTTTTGAACTTCTCACTGACTTTTTATGCTTGTCAGTCTGCGTGTAAAACAGCTATGAGACACTTTTAATACATCTTTTGGAGGGAAGAGTATTTTTAAAACTCAAATTTTCTGCATTTATTTTTCCCCTTCAGGGCATACAGGTGTTTTTTTGCTGTCTCTGTGCATGCTTGTATCTTCTATTTCAGTGCTTGAGGCAGAGGTGGCAGCAGCAGCCTGGCCCTTGGTCAGGCTGTGGCAAGCACAGGAGGAGGTATCTGGCAGATCATACACTTGTTCCCCACCTCTGTTTTGAAACAGGCAGTAGAATGGCTGTAGCCAACAGCCCTCCAGTTAGACTGTGTGGATTTGTGAAAATACCAATTTAAAGTGCCTGGCTGAAAACCATGATTTAGTAGAAAATTATTTCAGTGTACTTAGTAAATTATTTCAATGTAAAGAATTCTTGCAGATCTAAGAATAACCTTTCTTTACATAGCTTAGAAAATCCCTACTGTTCCTTTTCTACTTTTTTCCCAGCAGTTTCTCATTGTAAACTATAGAATACAGCTTTCTTAGAGAAAGTGTTTCTATTTTTCTACTGAATAGAAGAATCGATGTTCTTTGTCGTGAAATCAGACTGTAAATATATAACTCCTGAAAGCTCAAAGTTTATCTCTTGCATGAGAAAGCAAATTCAGCTCAGGAGTCCAAATTTCAAAGTTTTCTTTATATACATTTATCTTCAGTTTTAAAGATTAGGATTGTGGACAAGTAGGAGGATATGGACTAATAACATTCCAGATGAGACTTATGAGCTCTGGATTTGGCGTTCATCACCCATGTGCAAGTTCTTAAAGTTTTGCTTATTTTTAAGTCTTTTATTTACTTTGTCTGTAGTTGGATTATCATAAAATTAGGAAACATATTAGCCACACATCTGTTATCAGAGTGGTTCCATCAAAGCCTGATTACAGTAATTTTTAAAATGACATCCTGCAAGTGAAGTCTGTAGTATCTGTTTTCATTGGGATAAAAAGCAGCACTGTTTTTTGAAGAGGAATTGATCTGACTCTGCACACTTGGATACCAATTAGGAACAAATTCTCACTGTAAAAGCACAAGGAAGAGTGGGTGGAAGGTTGTACATCTCTCTAAAAAGGAACTGAAATAATACCCCTTTTACAGTTGTGTTAATCTTACCATATGAATCACAGAATATACAACATCTTGAACACAGGCTTTTGGGTGTGGGGAAGGTGCACCTGAAAACAAGCCATAATCGATGAAAAGGTGCTGTGCTGCTCTGCTCCAGCAATGAGATACTGTTAAGTACTAAAGCAATGCATTTCTTATAGGTGAAGGCATGATATGCATAATTTTTTGTACCCATTTATGTACTTTTGGTAGAGCGCCTGCTTCCTCCCAAAACAGCTGCAGTTACTGTAACCCTGTGTAAATGGTATCATTAGCTTAAAAGGAGCTTAGGATGATGTTGCTGTTTCCCATATGGGTGTAAGGTTAGATCCATCTTGTACATCCTGCATGAGGTATTTGAGTCTCAGGCGTGCTCTGCTGTGTTGCCATCATCTCCAGCCTGGGGTGTAACTGGGATGGAGGAGTGGCCGCAGCGTTACGGTGCAGCTGGTGTAGGTTTTGGAGCCAAGGGACCTCTTGCTAGAAGGTGATTTTCTATCAGTAGTTTCATACCATGGTCCTTCCTCCATCCTGCAGTTGGGAGCCAACCTTGTGCCCTGCCATGTGATGCAACCAGTGATGCCTTGCATGTTGGACTGAAAGAAGGTGGGAAAGGTCTTCACGGGCAAGCAAGCCATA
This sequence comes from Phaethon aethereus, assembly GCF_964289735.1. Classification (NCBI taxonomy): domain Eukaryota; kingdom Metazoa; phylum Chordata; class Aves; order Phaethontiformes; family Phaethontidae; genus Phaethon; species Phaethon aethereus. Next base: position 124,525,515 of record NC_138582.1, on the reverse strand, counting down.
GTGTGTGAGTGGCTCTGCAGCAGTAGTCCATGGGCATACTCCTGTCCTTGGGGAAACATGGGGGAGTCTGAACCAACTTTGCCCTTCTTCTGGGTGTCTTTGTCTGTACAAAGAGGGTTGTACAACTTAATATCATGATTTTTGCAGGTGGGCAAGTTATGACTAAACCCCTTGCTTCTGTATCATAACATTGTCCCCACTGCTGACAAGGCCACGGGCAATCCTTTCTCTACCTAAGTGACCCGAAGGAGGTTACTCTACACTGTCACCCTTTGGGGCTTTTCTGGACTCTGTGCCCCCCAGCTCTGGCATGGTGGACTGGCTCCTCAGTTAGGGAAGGGGCACAGCTCCCTTGAACTCAGTGGAGCTCTGCTAACGTATGTGAGTGGCAGAAATGAGCCATTACTGTTAGTGTTTCCAGGGAGTGATAGGCATCCAGATGCTGTTACTGTAGGCAGGGGATAAGCCGCCACAGTTTTGCCCTTAATCTGTATCTTTGTAACACTATAGTGGGGGGAAAAGGTGAAGAAGCATCTTGCCTCCTCTCACTTCTGCTAGTATTTACTCATGGGTGTGACAAGCTGCCATTTTCTAGTTTGTGTGAAAAGTGACACTTAATTTCCCTTCCCCCATTGCAACCTTGCCAATGTATTTGCTCCATGCAGATATAGATTTGTGTTCATTTCCCTAGCAGATGTCACAGTGATTCAGTGAAAAATCTGCTTGGGGACATGATTATAATTGAACTGTTCTCCAGGAAGGGGAGATGAAGGCATTGGTATTTTCTGCTTCTGTTACAATACTAGAGTTTTGTATTTCAGATCCTTGATTCAGAGTTTTAACTTTCCATTTTGCACAAGAAGGAGGCAATGTGTGCAACTGTTTTAAGCACTTCAGAAGTTCTGTAGAATCAAATGTAAATAACAACAGTATCTGATCCTAAAAAATAACTTAGATCTATGCCGTTTTCTACAAGACGACTGTGAAGGTCCAGGCAGTGGCATATAGTGCAAGGTGCTATTTCTAAGGTGTTTTAGGCAAGGCTGGATGAGATGTACTAACATACCTTTGCGAATTCAAGATGATGTTTCCTGTGCATTACCTAAAGGTGTTTAGGAACTGACTTTATATTCAGTGCCATTGTGAAGTGATAGTTGTTTGATATTTAGATGCAATACGGTGTCTGTGAGTAGAATGTGAATACTACTGTTATTTAAAGTAAGGTTTAATTAAATGCAGGCTATTACTCAGAATTTTACTGGGAATGCTTATCTCCTTTCTTTCACTTCTGCATCCAATTTACATGGAAAAATCATTCTCTGCTGAGGAAGTGGCTCAGGAAGGTCTGGCATTCTTGTAACGACAACCTAGGGGCACCAGTTCCCCCTTCAGAATACAAGTTAATTGTATAGCTGCAGCAAAATAATACAGGAGCCAAATTTAAAAAGAATAAAAGGCAATTATTAGCTGCTCACATTGCTGCTGCTATGTTATTGTTTGATAGCTGTATAATTGATGTGTGTGGCTGTGATATGCAATCTCTAGTTTGTGTGCACACTTCATGCCTATATATTCTTCCAGGAGTTCCCAACTGCCTGCTATTTTCTGTCGTTAAGAGTAGATGCTTACATAGCAATGCATCTCTAGCTGGCTCTTGACCAAGCCTTCTCAGGGCTTGTTGAAATACCCCTCCTTTAATAAAGTTCATGTCAGTGGAGATTGCCACCTTCAACCATTTTGATATCCTTGGCAGAAAAGAAAATGCTGTTTCCTCCCTCTGGAGGATTAGACAGCATTAAAGCTGCTCTGTCTGTGAAGATTAGCACACTGCTGGGTGGTTGTTTTTTCTCCCCTTCCCCCCCTTGAAGGAATTGTTGCTCTAAAGGGGTGCCCGCAAGGGGAGAGCTGTACTGCAGACTGCCTGACATCTGCTTTGTTCCTTTCACTCTCTCTGCAAAATGCCTGCATCTGAAAATCAGTTTCATCTCCTGCTGGTTGGAGAGGATTTTCCTGTGGTTGCATCGCCCTGCACGTCCCCGGCACTGTACAAGGGCAGTTGGAGGACCGATTGTGCCACTGCAGCTGTTGCTATAACTGGGACTCCCTCCCAGTTCTGCTTGCTGGGACTGGGAAACGGTGTGGATGCCAGACTGAGTTAGAGCAACTTTTGTCCCTGTGTGTCAGGACTGCATTTGCACTGTTGACAGTTTTCTCAATTTGCTTGGGAAATCTTAGAGATGAGCCTTCTGGGTCCCCAGGGTGTTGAGCACGCTGAACTCTTTCTTGTGATGGTGACCAAGGAGGCAGATCCATCCCTTTCCGGTAAGATTGCTCTTGAGAGATCTGCGTGTCAAACATATTCTCAGAATATTGTGCAATACGTGGATCCTTCTCCAAACAAGGGCTGGATGATCCTCACACACCTGTCAAACGCAAACCCCTACAACTACCTTCCTCCTTATCTGGATTTTGGCTGGTGACCATGCTGATTTCCCGAGCCATTCAGTCCATTCGCTGAAATGGTCCTGGCAACAAATCACCTAGACATCCTTTCCTTTCCTAGACACTGTGCCTGGACACCTCTTTTTTACAAAAGGCAGTGTGAAAAGTTGAGAGAAATGAAGGTACCCTTTCAGATCAAATTTTGGGCATGTAAGATAGCACTGTCCTACCCAGAACCTGCCCCAGGTATTCATCATGCCTACCATTTCCAGGGAATTCAGGTACTTTGCATCACGGCAGAGTTGCTCGTGCCTTGGCAGCTCGTCAGAAGTGTGGGTGCGGGGGTGTATGTATGGCTTCTGGTGCTAATGGCTCACTTGCAAGGAGCTAACCTGTGGGAGGGTAGGAAATGGAAAGGTGGGACGAAATCAGAAGAAAGGCCAAAGGAGGTAAAAGGGAGGCTCAGGGGTCACATTTTAGATCAGAAGAATATGGTCCCTAGCGTGGTGTGATTTATGTTCATCTGCATGTTAATGAAGGACAATCTGTCAGGCTCTCCGTGGTCCTCTTGGGCAGGATTTTCCAAAGGGCTGAAGTGTGCTCCCTTATCTCTTCTGGCTGTTGTGGAGCTTGCCCCTGGGGTAGGCACTGCCTGTCATAGCTGGGAAATGGCTTGCCTGCACATTTGAGCTGGAAAAGTGCTGTTCTGATATAGTCCTTGGCTGAGAATGAAGGAATGATGGTCAAATGAAGCCTGCCAAAAAGGAGAGTCCAGGAGAGAGGTTAAACTAAAATCTAAAAAGTGGCTCTTGGGGTCTGCTTTTTAATTTTGCCATAAGATTCTTATGTGCCTTTTTGCAGTCATTTGGCCTCTTTGTAGCTTCATGGCTTTGCCTGAAAAGTAGATATAACAATAATACTAGTACAAGTCTTCTCTCAGTCTCTTACCCTAAAGCTACTTCTGTTGTCACTACCTGGTACTGTGCTTGCTTTTACTATCCAGGAGAGACCATAGACAGCCTGGCCTTGGGAACAGATTCTTGCTGGTAGATTGAATTATTATTTTTATGCCTAGGTCTGGAACTTTTTCAGCACCTGCTGGTGAAAGAGAAAAATCTGAAGCAGTTCAGCTAATAGTGGTGCAGGTGTCTGTAATCTGGTAGTTTTAAAGGTTTGGTCTTCTGCCTTCAGAGCTCTGATGGAGACCTGAACCATGCAGTGTCATGGAACTCCGAAGACCCTTCCCCTGCCCCACGTCTGAATATCTGTGCTGTACTTTCCAGACATAATGTAAATTTGTAGAAGCTGTAGGGATATTCCCTAATCCTCAGAAGTCCCCAAAGCAGATTTTGATTTAACTTTTTTTGCAGAACCTACGCTGTGTCTGCTTGCTGCTGCCTCTGTGCCTCCCTAGATCCTTCAGGCAGCCTCAGCAGTGTCGGCTTTATGCCTGCCTCATCTGATTAAGGGTGGGATAGGTGAAGGTCAGTCTGAGGATTGGTGTCTAGTCTGGGCTGCAATGCTGGAGTGTGCTACTGAGACTGTGTTTTGGTGGTGGAAAGTTGGAATGTGGGGAAGTGAATGAGAGATGGGGTGAAACATGGAAATGAGAGGAAAATTATCAGCTGGGGAGAGTGAACGGCAAATTCTGCTTCTAGGAGAGGGATTTCCAGGACGTAAAGTTGGGGAGATTGGAAGAAGGGAAAAAGAGAAAGGAAGGACAAAGGCAAATTAAGGAAGGAGGGAAGCAGTGAGTTAAACGATACTTCAGATGGTAGAAAGAAGGGGAAGGCATTAAGACTCTGGAAAAAAAGAGGCTGATCTTGGATGGTGAGGGAGAAGTAGAGATGATGGAGTTGAGGAGTGAGAGCCTGTTATCCGCATTGCAAACCAAAAGTGTTTATTCAGCTCTTGGAGATGTGAGGCACTTGTTCAGACGCTGCTGGCAGCATGGTTGTGGCAGTGAGGCTTCAAAACCTGCTCTGTGTGACTGACTTGGGATTGGGGTGGGTTTCAGAGCCTTGGTGCTGCTCTGGGCTGCTGTTGGGCCCCGCGGTGTAAAGGCAGGGATGTGGCTCTGCAGCAGCATGCTCCTGCGGGTTGTGGCATGGGGGACGGCAGGAGCGGCAGTGCAGATCATCACTACTTCTTATCCTGATATATAAAGTCGGGTGCTAAAACAGACTCTGCTTCACTCCTACATACAATGTGCTCAATCTCTCAATTTTTATGTAATGGGAAGCACTGAAGAGTATGATTCTGCCAGGCAGGGGGTGGTGGGCAGAAAACTTTGCTATGAATGGTAGGGGTGGGGGAAAAGGGGCTTTGTACACAGGAAGCATTTAACATTTACAAAGGTGAGATATTTTTTTTTTATTTGAATATTTTAAAGGCTTTTGGATTTCTGTCCATATCTGGAAGGAGACACTTGAAGTGTGGACATTTAGGATCTTGCAGGCCTCAAACTCAAATTTATTAAACTGACAATTTTTTCTGTATCTAGATACTTGATAAGCTCGTATTTTCTGGCACAAGGTAAATTCGGCTCGAACAGGCCTGGAAAGGAAACTAAGGAGGAGGGTGGAAAAAACATTTCCTATTTCTCCTGTCACTGGTTATGGGTCAGCTAAATGTGGTTAGGAAGCAAAGAGACAGTGCAAAGACCTTTCTTAATACCTTGCTAACGAGGCTTGGCTGTGGAAGGGCCTGTCCCCTTCTCTGGGCTACCCAGCTGTTTCCCTCTTGACTGCCAGTCTGCCTTCACAACTCAGAGGTAGGAGTTCCCCTTTGGTTGCCAGCCTTCGTCTTCTGTTTCTCTAGATATAGACCAGGGTTCTGCCTTTGCTTTTTGCACTTGAGCTGGTCATGATGGTAATGAGGTCCCACATCTTTCTGTAGCTACCTGGTCTACTCAGTGCCACCCTTTGAAAGCTCATTTTGAGTAGCTGTCTTTCCCTGATCCTCTGGGCTGTCCTTGTACTTGAAATGTCTGTGCTGTTTCCCTCTATTTAATCAGTTAGCACCTGTAAGACATGAAATTTGTGCAGGAAACCAAACGGAAAGGTTCCCTGGATAGCTGGTGCTTGAAGGAATGCTCTGAGATCCTCTGAGGAAAGGTATTTTGGAGGCTCAAGGTGTTAATGTTGTGGACTCAGCAGCTTAAAATAGGATATGGGTGAATCTCCTGTCTGATAGCAAGATTACTAAGAAGCAAGGCCTGTGGTCAGAGAGCTTTCAGCGGTCACCAGGTTGCTTTTGTGCAGAGCTGTGCTCCAGCCTGTGCGCACGGGGTGGCTTTGCTCCGTAGGAGATGCCTTGCTGGCGGTGGGAAGGTGCCCTTGAGCAGTGTCACAAAGCACCTCTCAGGAGCATTGCGTGTGACTGGGCGGTGTAAGGAGCCCCTTTCCTGGTGAGCTGGAAAATGACTCTGTGCTGAGTGCACAGAGCAGCCATGCTGTGTGAGGGAGGGCTTGTGGAAACTGCCATCTTTGAGCAACCGTTCATGGCTCTCACCGAAGTACACCGGACACACAGGTACCCTGAACCAGACCCGCGGGAGCTTCACTACCTGGAGTTTCTTGTCATTACATTTTCATTGTGCTGTGTTGCAGGGAATCCTGCCTTCATCTAGCAGTGCTGCCTTCGGTAGCACGAGCAGCGTGGGCTGGTGGCGAGAGACCAGTGAGGGGGTTTTATCCTTTAAATCTACCGGTGAGAAACCTGCTAATATAGTTAAATAGCCACAAATACGGAATCAGTCTAAACATTAAGCAAACAAAGGACTGGAAAAATGAGGTGTATTCTTGCACATGGCTAATGTTATTTGGGAATTAGAGGTGGTTCTTTAAATAAATGTTTTAAATGTGGTTTGCATAGATGTCTAAGTTTAAAGAATAAGAGAGCAGGGTGGGTGTTTTTGTACCGAATAGCAGTGATATATACAATAGCAATAGTATCCGCACCACTGCAGAAGCATTACTGAATTGTCAGGCTGGGTAGAAGAGAATGGCACTTGCATCTCATTTTGGCTCTCGCAAGGCAACACCTCTTGGCTAAGGCCTTATTTTGAGTACAGACTAAAACCTTTGCATTTGATCCTGCTCCTGTTGAAACTGATGGGAGACTACTTATGTAGGAAGGCAGACAGCAGGACTGGGAACCTGGGTGGATGTATTCAACTTAAAAGGGTGCAATATAGGGTTTTTCCCTATATTGCATTGTAAATCATTGTAAAAGGGATCTTCCTTATCATTCCACAGCAGATCTGAGGAAGAGTCTCATGTTACTCTGTTATTTCCTAAATCTGCAAAAGCAGCAGACTCTGTATTTTGTCCAAACGAGCAGCAGGACTGCTCTGTTCCTCTGGAGATGTAGTGATATTGTACTGATGATGTGCAGTGGGAAATTCCACATGCCACCTGCCTTGCCAAAAGACAGCTTGGAGGAGGAGAAAATATGTCCTGTGATGGTGGCGGTTCTTTCCGAATGAAACAAGAAGTGGGGAAATCCATCAAGATGTTAGTCATGCATTTTATATATATATATATATATGTACACACACACACACACCTCTCTCTCTCTCTCATAGTATTGTGAGTGTGTGTGTATATATGTATATAAAAACTATATTGCACTCATGCTATCTGTATAAAGCATCATCAATATCAGGCTTCAAAATAATAAGAAAAGTAGCTCATGAGATATAAATGTATATCCAGTAGAAATCAGCCCAGCAGGTAATTTTGCTAATAATCCTTGTATTTAGTTTTTACAAAAGATATTAAGATTAGCGTGGCTAGAAAATAGATTGTACCTCTTTAAATGACCCTCTTTTCTTTGTAGCCTTGTGAAGCCTGGAGGGTAATTTTAATCATCCTTAAATGGTGCTTGTTAAAAAGAAGTGAAATTAAAAGGTATTTTGGGATGTAGCTTTTTCTTTAAATACATTCCTTGTAGGTGGGCAAATTGACAATTGTTTGCATCATAGATGCTCAAGCTCCGTTAATGGTGTCTTTGTGTGCATCGTTTGTATGCAAGTTCATAAGGCGATAGCATCTCACGAGCTGGTGTAAAAAAGATAATAAATTTTTAGCACTTCCTAAAGTGCAGAGCACAAGCATGCTGCAGCCATTGTGAGGATGGAAGTGTGACAATTTGCCTGAGAAGTAAGCTAGAGGAAGTTTTGATTCTGACCACTTCTTAAGTGTTTACTACCCTGCATGTGCATCCAGGGAAAATAAAATCTTCCATAAATGCAGCACATATCTTCAAAAAATGGATGCATTTAGTCTCTTATCAAAGATTAAGATATGGAGGACCAGATCTTCAAATGTACTGTGACTGTGGGTGAGATCCTACTTAATGTTTAAAAACGTTTTGAACATCTGCAATATAGTGCTGCAAACCAGGAAAGCATATGGGGTTTGAATGTCGATAGAGCAATGTGTTTGCTGCAGTTTGGAAGAGGGAATTGGTGGTTTTGTTTTTGAATGAGATATTCCCTGAGCTAAACTAATTTCTGGTGTAACATTGCAAAAGTCAGTGTGGTAAACTGCTCTTCAGGATTAATTCAGTTAAGAAATTACACGGAGGATTTTATGCCCGTAAATGTATTTTGGGGGCTATGTTTTATACACCTTTTTTTTTTCTACTTAGAATTGAACTGTTTATACTTCTGCTGTGTTTGGTGGTAAGTTAGTTATTTAAAACCAAATTGCAACAGTGCTTCAGTATTTGAGGCCAATTGGAAGCTAGCCTCTAGCATCACAATCAATGAAAGCAGAAGAATTTTTCAGAGCAGAACTATTTCTCCAGTCCCCTTGAGGAGAGAGGCAGTATTCTGTAACCAAGGCTCTGTCTTTCAGGCTGTTCTCTCCATGAAGGTTTCCATGAACTGCAAATGTGTCTTCAGTAATCAAATATGCGTTAATTAATCCTGAACTCTGCTCAATATGCTATCAGTGTTCAGAAAGAGGAGATACTTGTTTCTGAGGAAGGAAATGCAACTTTGAGTTGTATTTTAGGCCCTTGCTTCCAGTGCTTGGGCAGAAGCAAGCTTTGAGGGCAAGTATGAGCCGAAATTTGAATGTAAGATGAGATCTGGAAAAAAAAAAAATCTGTCCCTTAAAATCCATTCAGAATCTACCATTATCAAATATATGTAAAATCATACTATCCATTCACTTTGATTCCCACCCCCACCCCCCCAGTTTAACTACAGTCATTAGTATGTTTCCCCAAGTGGTTCTTCACTGATGCATACTTCTTCCCAGCCGATTTTATTTAAAATGCAACTTCTAGTTCCCCAATGTCTATTCAGAGATGTAATACCTAATCTACAAACCATCCTCCAGAATGAGGGAAAGAACTCCTCTCTGTACTCCTCCCTCAAAGTACAGATGTTTCACTCTTTCCCCTGCCAAATGCTGCCTGTACACTGAGGATTTCCGTGGGACCAAAAAATGAGGTTGTCTAGCCACTTCTCCCAACAGTAAGACTGTAGCAGTGCCCTTGGCCAAAGCATCACCTTTGCCCAGGAGTTCCCGTGCTCCAGGATCTGGTGTTAATGATAAGGCTTGTACCCCAGATGCCTGCTGTCACATCGCAACACAGAGGCGTTGCCCGGTGCAGTTAAACTGGTTGTTGAAGTGACTTGGATCATGGCTCTTCCTGCACTGATACCTCTCCTTGCGCTTTTTAGGTGAGCTGTACCATCTCCAGCATAGGTCGTGCCAATAGGCGGGTCTCGGCTAATTCTCGGCTGCGGCTACTCTGGAATCCCATTAGTGAAAGAGCAAGCTGTTTCTTCCTGCCTTAACTTCACAAGTGCTTTGTTCAAATATTGAATGCTTGGGACCAGGGTTTTGAAATACTGATAGAGGAGCAAGCACAGACTGTCTCGGTCAAGCCTCATGCAGGCTTTACTCAGCTGCCTTGGCGCGTGTGGGACCTGTGGGGGAAGCAAAAAGGTCAGTATGACTGGCTTTCTGGGAGCGGGGTGGGGTTGGGGAGGTGTCTGCTTTTTAACAGATCATGTAGGAGAGATATGCTGGGATGAGGTCACTCATGACTTGGCAAAAGTAATACCCAAATGCCATTGTCCGCAGTTGACTTCTTGCACTGTATTGACTTAGAGTGGAGCACGAAGCCTGCCTAGATGCTGTGCAGGATTGTTCCTTGGGTACTCCCCGGGCTCTGCCGCCCTTTGTATGTGACAGCGGTTTCAGTCAAAACTATTTTGTGGGGAAGAGAAAAAAAAGAGCATGCAAATAATATTCTTGAGTCTTTTATTGATCTTCGTGTGTACTGAATAGTCCCTTTCCCTTTTCTGTCAAATCTTTCCCTTAAAGCCACTTTTCTGTTTATGCCTTAGTGGTGTCTGCAGTGATGACATGTATGACCTGTGCATTCTTCAGCAATTTTTTAATGTACAAATCTTTCCGCTGTATTGGTTTGATATACAATTATCACAGTGGCCTTGGGGCTCTGTGTGAGACTTCAGAGCTGTGGGGAAGGGGCCTGTGTATTCATACCATCTCTTGCACCGCACTGAGTTCTGCAGGCAGCTGATTCCGCTGTACAACTGAGGAAAGAAACAGCTTGCTCTGCCTTGATGGTAGCAGATTGATGAATTTGGCTGGAGGTTTTTCTGAGCTGTGACAATTGCGGGGAAATGTCGTGGTGGCAATGGAAGAACAGAGCCCTCGTGCAAACATTACAAATCCCTTGGGGAGAGCATGGTCTGGGCAGGAGCTTTTCTGTACCCCAGGCAGTAGGCAGTGCTTTGCGTGACATTGCCGTGGGTCAGACTGTGTAGGATTTGGAGAAACATGGCATAGCTGCAGTAGCTGTTTCACATTGCCTTGTTTTCTAGAAACTAAGTGATAACAGCGGGATTGCCAGCATTAACCCTTCCATATGCTGCTTCGTGTTTTCTGTGCTCTTTTAGGATGATGAGAACTTTGGACGTTTGACCACCATGGTCTTGGCATGAGCCACAGCACACTGGGGATGAGAGACGCCAGGGCCCTGGGAACCTCTGGCTGTGTTTATGCATTGAATTCCCTTAATGGACAGCAGTAAGATTAAAACACCTGGCTTTGGCTGATTTGTTTTGGTTTTTTTTCTCCTTTACATGATTTCTTCTGCTGTGAGAAATAAAGATGTTGCAAATGACCCATCTGCGTTTTTGCAACGCCATCTCTATTCCTTGATTATTTTAGTTTGTTGGTGTCACTTTGAATGTTTATACTATTTTCAAATGTTTGTGCCACTGTCCTCTTCCTTCCATCTTTTTTTTTTTTTTTGGTTGCTTTACAGTGTTTGGAAGAGCTTGACTGCTTTTCTTTTGCCTCCTGTTTTACCTTAGGAACATGAATTTTTATCTTCTTGTGCTTTGCTGGAATTTTTTTTTTTCATCTTCAGTCTCACAAAGGAAACTTCTTCACCACATCTAAACTTTGTTTTAATTTTTTTTTTTAAATCCTTTGAGGAGTTTTATAACAAAAACAGGGTTAAATCAAAAGTGATACTTTTAAGGTGGAGATATATTCCTCATCTGTTTGAAATGACTTGCTACCCACCCAGAGGGAGTGAGGAGGCAGTTTGGTGCGGTTGGCGTGATTTGAGGAAGGGCCTTGGGTCAGCCAGTTGCCATTTCTTGCCTTGTTTTCCCTGGCCCCTGTGCTCTGGTGGGACTGTCTTCTCTGTGCCTTGAGGAGGGAAAAGACAAAGCACAATGCTTTTCCTTTTCAACGATGAGGGAATGCACTGTTCATCTCTCTCTGGGGTTGCTGTGGGAATGGAAGAGAAAGTAATTGTTTAAAATTTCATTTCTTCACTGCATTCCACAGGAGGGGTTTCAGCTGTGCCCGAGGCTGGTAAGATGAAGAGATGTAGATTCACTACACTGCTAGTGAAAAGGGTTGCCTACTCTTTTTCCGTTAATGTTTGGGTGCCAGTCTGGGCACTGCCTCCATGATTACGGAGACCTTAATTTGAAGTGCCCTGCTAGCCAGGCCACACATGTACACAGCACCAGTGCTTCTTGCAAGAAGTTCCTTTTCACTGACAACAAAAGGATGTATCTTTAGTATGTCTTTTTCTGCTGCATCCAGTAGGTACAATAGTGGCTTGCTCCGCTGCCACACAGTAGAAATCTGGGTTTCATTTGAGATTTCAAGGTTGGTGAAAGTGCCTTTATTTTTATCTCCTCCCTTTCTCTGCTCTTTTCTTCTCCATAGACATGTCAGCCTCCTGTCAGCAGAGCCTGAAAAACAGGAAAGAAGAAAAGAGTGGGGGGGGGAAAAAAAAAGAAAAAAAGCCACACAAGGTACCGTTATAATTTCTCTCCACCCTGAAACTACTCATTCTGGTTTCCCGCACTGCCGTTGGCGCACATTTGGGCTGCCCGGCGGGGCGAGCACGCAGCGCGGCAAAACGCAAGCATTAACACACACAAAAAAGGGGCGTTTTGGGGAGGAAGAGGGAAGGAGGGTTAAAAAAAAAAACCAAAACCAACCAACCAAAACCCAAAAGAAAACCCCGGAATTTTGCGCTCGTTTCCTCCTTGCGGTGCGAAGGCACAAAGAGATTGGGGGGGGCCCTGTGGGGAGGAGGGGTGTCTGTCCGTCCGTCCCCGGAGGCGGGGCTGGGCGGGGCCGGGCCGGGGCGGCCGCGGAGCCGGAGCCGGAGCCGGCAGCGGCGGAGCGGGAGGCGCCGGTAGCCGCCGCCGCAATGGAGCCGGGGGGCAGGCGCGGCCGCGCCGCCGAGGAGGGCCCGCGGCCCGAGGAGGAGGAGGTGGACCCCCGCATCCAGGTGAGGGCCTCCCCAGGGGGGCGTGTGTGCGTGTTAATTTTTAAATGCATATAATTTATATAATACTTCTTATCATGAATGCTTTTCATTTTTTTTCCTAGTTTTACATACAGACAGACACGTACAGATGTGTGTACATATAGATATACCTATACATTTGCCTGTGCCGGTGTCTCGGCTCTTGCCGAGTGCGGGGGAAGCGGCCCCGGGGCGCCCCAGCCCTTTGTTGCCCCCCCCCGGCCCCGGCCAGCGCTCTGCGCCGGGCCCCCTTGGGCGTCCTTCCCGCTTCCTCTGCTGGAATCCCTCTCCCCTTTTATTTTTGATCGTGACAGCGTGACCTTGCTCGTGAAACAGGGCTGACGCTCCTGATGGGGTAAATGGGGGAAAACATAGATTTTTTTACAATTATTTCTATTTTTTTGAAGAAGGAGCTTTAGTGGAAGATGGTGTTTCCTCTTTATGAATGCCTTCTGTCTTGCATGGTTTCTAAACAAAGCTTTTCTCCCCAAAATCATGTCTTGACCGATTGCCTGGTGCAAACTTCAGCACACTGTGGTCACTGAAATGAAATGTATTTTTAGGTCCCTGCAGATTTACGGCTTTTGCCTCCAGCGTTGCTGGGACCGTTTGTCATGAGTGAATATCAGCATGTATGTACATTGCTAAGAGGATGGATCCTTGCCGTAATTGTCATTCTTTTCTCCGTCATGAGCATTTCTTTTCCAGGGCTGAGCAGAGCAATAGCAAAATTCACAAAACATGGTTACACAGAGTGAGGCCCTCCGCCAAAAGCTAGCCTGTTACTGCCCTGATTTTGACAAGCTGAGCTGTTAGTGCCTATTGATCTAATTCTGGCCTTGGGTTCTTCAGCTTGCAGCATGTTTCCACATACCTGATTTGCACATTGTTGGTGAAACAGTTTCTGTTGCATTTTCTCTTTGGTTGAAAAAATGGGCTGCTGTGTGTGTCTCTCTGAAAGCCATAACATTCTTAGTCTTACAGTAAAAGGCGATTAGGTAATTTCTGTATAAGCATCTGTTTCAGAAAACGTGGATATGCAGGTACATATCTTTCAAATCCTAGGAGCTGGAAATTAAATCTGTCCTCCGAAAACTGTTGCAATTAATTCCTTTCTGATTGTAACCAGCGTCGTTCTTGTAATCTAGTGGGGGATAGCTCAAGTGGCAATCAACTTTCAGTGTTTGGTTTATACAGCTAAACATTTCAAGGCCGATTCTGTTACACTGGTTGAAAATTAAATTTTAAAAAAGCGTTTTTAGAGAACGCTTGTGTTGAAATTGTAGCATCGTACATGGAGTAACATGCTGCTGCTCAAATAAAGAAGGCTCTTGGAGTCTGCTCCTGAGGGTTGCTTTTTGTGGTAAGAAGGTCATTAAGAATGAGCTTTGTTTTTACAGTAACTTCATTCATGCCGGCACCACCTGTAGTAAATATTTATTCAAGGTGTTTAACACCTTTGTTTTTGCTGTTAAGAGATCAAAATGTTGGCAGGAAGGCAGACTAAGTAAACATAATCATATGTCCCATTGACTGGTTGTGTTCTAAACTGGTTTGCCAAAATCCAGAGTAAAATGCCTCTTGTGCTGCAAGATACGTTTCTTAGCAATGCTGTGCTTTCACTGCACGTCTCCTGTGATAGTACTAACTTTATGCTAATCCTTTGGGGGGGGGGGTGTATCTCACTGGAAACTAGCAGATACTGACTATATTGATTAACAAGACAGAACTTACTGTATCTTATGTTTATTTTTAATAGAGAGGAATAAGCCAGAACAGGAAATGTACTCGCTTAAAATAAAACTATAGAGCTTGTCTGATTATTTTTCTTGTAAGTAGCAAAATAGAAGATGAGTGGCAAAGTTATTCTAAATGTCTCAAGGTTTCCCCTTTTCACTGAATTTGTAAGCCACAGGCCTTATGAGCTTTCCATGGGGATGCTGAATGAGCCTTCTCAAACGCTTTTTTCCCCCGATTTCTTAACATGTGTTTGACTTTTCTTTCTTTCTTTCTTTCTAGGGGGAGCTTGAAAAACTAAATCAATCTACAGATGATATCAATCGGAGAGAGACGGAGCTGGAGGTACAGAATTCATTCTTGTGTTTTCCTTTTGTGCACGTTGGATTTTGTGAGCAACAGAACAGTATTTTTGAGTAGGTTCCCTCCTGAGTTATGCCATCCTGAATGGTAATTTGGCAGCAGGAGTCTGGTGATGATTTTTTTGAAGGTGTGAATTGAGCTCACATCTGGAACAGAAAAGGAGAAGATAGAGGGAGGCTGACAGTGTAAAAACCCTATGTGGAGAAACACCACCACTCCCCCTGCCCCACCAAACCCCATTTTTAGGTTTTCAAACTAAACTTAATGAGTTCTGTTTTTAAAAGTCACTGGGTTTGGTTTGTGTTCTTGTGATTATAGACAGTAGAAGTTTATGTGGTTAAGAGGTCTTTGCCATACAATTACCTGCCAGGATCTCTTCCTTGGTGGCTATTTTTTTTAGCCTGTTAGTTTTGCTTTTTTTGTCATTATTTTCTGAGTAAGGAAAGTAATGAAGGAAAGTTGAAGTTGAATCTAATAGAAAGCTCTGAAGAAATTGTTTCTAAAGCCCTATATTTGAGCTTCAGTTACTTGGTAGTTATTCTGGAAGGCTCAGCATTATTGATCTAATAACAAATCAAAACAAACTATTCCTTCTTGTGTGTCTAAATTTTCTTTAGAAAAAGAAGCTGCAAAACAAAGAAGATAAAGCCAGTAGAAGTGTGAGGCGAATATGCTGCTAAAGGAAAACTGGCATAAAATGCTACTTTACATCCTAAATAATTTTGATAACATTACAATATTTTGAATACTGTATCAAAACATGTTGAGATTGCAGTGATGAACATACTTTAAAAGTATATCTATAGATTTCTATTCTGCATCTTAAAAATGTCAAAGTCTGTGTTTGATTCCCCCCCCGCCCCCCCCCCTTCCTTGTGTGTGTGTTTTCATGAGATGGGTACCTGGAACATGGGTTGGTTCCTGGTATTATTTTAAAATATTGGAGTGTCCATATTTGTGTGCACCAAACAGAATATAGAGTTGTGAACTTCTTTGCATTTTCTGTGCTTTGTGCCATGTAGATCATGAATTTATTGGCAAATAAACTTAGTGGAACGGGGGACTATTTGTTACGCAAAATTAAACTATATTTCAGTTGTGAAAACTGTTCAGTGTCACTAGCTTGATTTAAATATTATGAGTGAACTTTAAAAATCAGTATGCTAGTCTGCAACAGTACCAATTAAATGGACTTCAGGACTCTTTATATACATATATTTAAAAAAAATCATTATATATATCTTTTCAGTCTCCTTATTTCATGCTGAGGTACTGAAATTGAAAGATGGCGCTACGGATAGTTGCCTGGATTTCATTAATCTTGTCATAACCTTGCACTGAGGACATATTATGAAGCAGATAGAATAGTAATAATAACGCAAATGCATACTCGTGAAATAAGTCCCAATGACTCAAGATGGGATTTTACTGCTTGATTAAAATTATTCGTGTGTTCAAGTGTTTGCAGAGCCTGGAGATTTGTAGCTACTGTGTGTGTGACACATGCTGAGCTCTAAAGGCTGAAAGGCTCGGGGATGGATCGTTGTAAATAAAAGAGCAGTGTTTCCACATTAGCTTGCTCTTAACATTGTTGCTTACCTTACTTAGCCTAAGAAATACTAGGTGTCAGATAGTGCAGAGAATGATTGTGTGATGCTTTCTACCTCTGTGTCATTAAATGTTTACTGCAGGTCGGTCTGTAGTACTGTAAGCAGCATTTGATGGAATTAATTTGAAACATCATCAACAGTGTGCTTTCAGGAATGTTTCCTCTTTGCTTTTCATCTGAAAGTCTTACTGGATTGAAGCCAGCGTGTAGTGTCACGAAACTGCATAATTTTTAATCTGGAAAAATTTTCATTACTTTTGATCTGCTTAAATTTTGAGGACAAATGCAGTTGAATGATGTAAGCAAGGCTTAATTTATGTACATGTTGATAAAGGCATTTTAAATGGACTTAAGATCTTTCTGGAAGAAAGATTAAAAAACCCAAACAACCCAACACTTGTGGTTAGAATAAAATCCAAGAAAAGAAAGCTTTGCCAAGTAGCCTGGTAGGATAAATGCAGAGTTTGGAAGGGGGAGTTTAGAACTGGGATCATCCTGCTTCAAAGCCTTCCAAAATCCTCGAATGCTGCTGAAAACGTGGGCTTCTGGGAGAGCCACGCTGAATTTGCCTTTGAAGATTTGCTATTTTGGCTGTTCTTAGTTGCTTTGGGTCCCTCTTGCTACTCCTTCCTAGTTTGTAGTGTTGCTGCTATTGCAAGATATTTCATTAGAAGAAAGATATGGATTTTTTTTTTTAACCAAACGATGGAGTTATGTTTATTCTATTCTTCTGTTACTATTTTCTTCATCTTTCCAATAGCTGATCACAGTTGACTTTAATGGGAACATAGGCAGTGTCGTTAGGCTATTTACAGCACAAGATGCTGATTTCCAGCTTCCTGTAGCATGATGTTGTGGTCCACACGTTCCCACTGTTGAATTTTTTCCCAGAATAATCTGGAAAAGCAATGGGAGCGTTTGAGTAGAAGGTATATTCCTTTGAAGGAAGTTCAGAAAAAGACACCCATGTTTTTGTGACTTGGTGAACTCTGATAAGCAGGAAGAGTAACCTTGTGGCATCTGCGTACTGCCAGCCTGTTCTGGACTTCCTGTAGCTTTGCACGAGTCGCTCTAAATGGGACTGCTGACTGTCTCCAGTTCCCATTAACTGGGAAAAAAGGCTGTAGGTGTTCAATGCTTCTAAACCCCATGCTTTTGTTCTCGCTGTGCCGCAGGTCTGCATCTGCAAAATGGAAGTAAAAATGCTGCTTTACGTGATGGAAATGTTATGGGGCTGAAATCAGTAGTAGAGGTTTCTAGGATTTTGGGACTATGCTCTCTTGGTGTAGCCACAGACATGTCCGTGTTTGAATGATATAGAAAATATTGGCGCTTGCTGCTCACAGAGGTGATAAAATGGGGAATTCTGTTTTAAGTTGATCAGCCTGCCCTTTTTTAATCTTCTAGAATAAGTTCTGCACCCAAACCACCTGTGAGAGGGGTGGATTTACATGTGTAGCATGACATGACTTGAACAGATATGTTGACGTTGTCTAGATCTATTCTTTTACTTGATATAATTACTCATTTTTTGCTCTTTTGACCTATCCTATTAAACCCTGGAGAAATACCCTGACCTGATGATGCTCACAGCTTGTTCAGGAGTTGTGGAACTGCTAAAGGGCACTGAGTGGCTGGTAGTTTTATGTTGTGTTAATGTATTGCCTGTTAATGAATCTTTGATTAGGCTTGATTTAAAATCCATAACGCTGTTCATATTAAGTGCAACACTGAGCATTAGTGACACAGCAAAAGAATGATAAGGGTCCTCCGAGGGATTTGACACTTGGCTTTGCTAACATCCCTGTTTATGTTTAAAGTGTCCGTGAAGAGGTGGGGGAAACATCTTGCAGTGGAGATACAAGTATGTTTTGGCCAAACGCAAGTTAGAGCGGCACCTTGCTATTTGAGCTTTTTTCCTGTTTATTGGAAATGCATCTCCATCTGAACTCACATCAGGAGTTGCAAATGTACTTAACAAATGTGCATGACTCGCCTGTCTGGCTAACTCATACATGTCTTTGCCTCCTGAAAGTACAATTCAGACATAGCAAATTCACCCAGGGACCCTCTGGCAGCATTGCAGGGAGGGGAAATACAGCACATACCATTAAAATTACCAGTGGAATCCCAGCTATCCCAAATGTGGTTTTTGTTAGAGAGAGGTTTTGTGTTGCTGGAGCTATGAGCTTGCCAACGTGTGTTAAGGGGAGACGACCGCACATGAAAACTTGAGCTGAACAGTGCTGTTTTCAGCCATGCTTGTTATAAGTAGGGCCTGGTTAGGATCCTTCTTGTATGCCTGCCTAGATCCTCTAGTCCTGATGTGCAAGACTTTATGTTACTTTTAGTCCTGGATTTATCCTAAAGGTCACCCTGGGTTGGTGTTGGACAGAGTCAAAGGAAAGGGGTGTATCAGCTGTGGTGCTCTTTCACTTGTAAGCCTTGTCAGCATTTGGACTCCTCTCAGAAGGGGAAGGGCTATTTTATTTAGAGTTGCTCTTACTTCCTCACTACAATACTTGGTTTTGGGGTAAAGCTCAAGCTTTTGACTCTGTCACACATAAGAATTAAAAAAAAAACCTTTAAAAAAAGACTTAAAAAAAAAAACCCTCAATCTTTCAAGTTTTAGAAGAATGGCCTGTCAGTGGTAGGGAATCTCATTCTGAGCACAACTGCTTGGCCCGGGGAAACGTCTCTCTGGAGAACCATCTGCTGCCTTATCAGCATCCCTGTGCAGCATTTTCCAGTGTCCATAAAAGAGTACCCAGATAAGGGAGAAGCAGCTCACTGGCTGGTGTTCCTGCTGTTTTTTTGCAGTGCGATATACATGCATGATGGATTTGTCCAGCACTAGCAGGACAAATCTTTCCGTGTCTCTTTATAATCTACTTGTTTCCATAGGAAATGGCTCCTGTGTGTGGATTGCTTGTTGTTTTGCCTTCTGCTTTCATCCATGGATGAGTAAGGAAAGGCTTCTTCCTCAGCTTTAGCTCTGGAAAGATTTTGTCACCCTGATGAGTCAAAGGGCTTTACTTGATTCATGTTCTTGAAGCAGAGATGGGCTTCCAGCCTAAAGGGAGGGAGGAAGGGTCAGGCAGAGAAATGTTTTGGAAGGAGCATGCAGTGCCTTCCCCTGTCTGCTTTCCTCTCACTTCTTCTAAGAGTACAAAAAATAGCAGTATATTTGTAGTCTCAGTCTGTAACTGTCTGCAAGCAGGAGGTTAAAGCACCTTCCAAATACCAATTTTTATTGTTCTTAGATGGCAAATTAGTAGCTGTGTGGAGAAGATGACTTTTCCCCATCCTTAAAAATTGAGATGTTACTTAACCCCTTCTTTGCACTTTGTTTTTAAGGTTTGGTAGTCAGTCTGGTTTACTTGAACTGTTCAGGCACCAAATAGAGGTTAAAAATGTCATGAACCTGTTGGATGCTCTGAGGTAGATTTCTGAGCACATGCATGTGCAGCTATCTGGTGTGTATGTAATTGGGAAGCCTACCTGCTTTCACACTTGGATGTTTTTGAGACTGATGCTATTTTAACTTGGAAATGAGCTTTTGCAGCTGGTAGGTCTCTGTAGCAGAGGAAGGCAGGTATGGATACTGCCTGCCTCTTGGAAATAGATGAAGCCTGTCTCAGTCAGTAATTTCATTTCCCATGTACCTCCCAGGCTGGTTTAATGGGTTGTTGGACGTTCTGCACACCGAATTGTCAGAAAGGTCATAGAACAACCTTTGTAAATGAAATTTAGATGTGCTTGGTACCAAGATGCTTCATACCCAGTTGATGTGTTGATTTTAAAAAGAAAATTATTTGAAAATACACGCTTCGTTTGATGGGAAGAAATAGTTATTTGCCTGTCATCTGGTATCTAACACCAGATCATCACCATCACTCATGAGAAAGGAAAACAAGCATGCTTTATTCTCCAACAGGTGCAGTGTAAGTGTAAAATTATATTTTAGTTTCTTGCTACATTTGAGGGTGGCTCTCCAAAATGCTGCTATATGGATGGCCTGTTGTTATGTGTAGTCTCTCTTTTCGTGCAGTAGCCGATAGCTGCCCAACAGCAAACTACTGGAAACAAGGTCTGCTTTTAATAATGAACGATTGCAGCAAAAGCATATATGGGGTAGAAGTCTGGCACGCTCCCTAAAACTGTGCTTGTGAAATTTGGGAGAAAAGTGCTAAGGATTTCCAGGAAGCAAGTTGATGAGGGTGGAACTCTTGCAGCCGTAGAACACGATGTGGAAAAGTAAACTGCAGCTGTCCACGTGATGCACCAAGTGCCATGCCTGCTGGAGCATGGGTATGACAAATGCCTAGGTAGTGAGAGTCTAGTTATTACTACTGTAACTTAAGTCAGAAGTTTCAACTGCTACTTTTTTTTTTTCTTTACCTTGCAACACACTTTGAGGGTGCAGTGCCTTAATTGGCTTTTGTTCAGCTTTAAAAAGGTCTATCATCATCTCATTTGAGCAAATAAGAGGGAGAAAAATGCTGGAAATGTTAGCCAGTCAGCTTTCAATATTACCTTTCTGTTTGTAAAATCAGTAACAAGGTGTTCTTAAAAATGATCATGGAAGATTGAGCCAGTAGGGGGGAAAACGTTGCTTTTCAAATGTTGGCTGAGTGTTTGAGATGTCTTTTGTCAGTTGCTTTGCTTCTGCTACAGTTTATCTGGTCTGTGTATGTATTCAGTGCAGTGATGAGAAAAACAAACCCATGTGGCTTTTTTTGAAAAAACAAACCCCAGACATGGTGAGTGTGACTCACAGGGTTTGTACCTGAGGCTGCTTACTTGCTTTTATCAATAACTAGTGATTCTGCCGGGAAAGCATCATCTGAGATACAGAACTAGGAATTGAGGACAGTGCTAGAAAAGTTGCATGGCCTGTACTGTGCCGTCTCGGTTTTGCTCACGGCAGCAAGTTGCAGGAATTGCTGTCTTTTCCTTTCTCTGTTATCCATGTGTGCTAGGTAAAGGTCTGAATGAAGAAAGAGTTTGACAGTTAAATAGTAACACTTGTAGGGAGGCACATCACTCCAGAGGATTTGATGAGTAAGCTGAAGGTGGTGTGGTTGTCTTCCTGAGATGTCGGGCTTCCCTCGTGCTGGGGACCATGGGTGAACTGCGCTGCTGTGCTGCTCGTGAGCCTCTAAGTTTTTGACGTGAATGTTCTTTCAGAAAACTCCACTAAGAGGATTTATAGCTTTGAACACTTCACATGTTGGTCGAAGTGTCTCACTGACAGTAACTCGGGAAGCTGGACATAGAAGAGGGAATTAAATTGATTCCCAAGTTATTGCCTTGACCGCAGGCCCATCCTTCCCATGAACTACAGATGCGCTTTTCTAGCAAATGCACCGAGCCCACTGCCCCTGCTGCAGTTGCCTTGGTGCTTCTGACCTCCCCAGTTTCACATGAAGAGTAAAAATAGCTGCTGCACCTGTATTTCTTACTTAAACTTGCCCAGGGGCACCTGCCAGGGGGATTTTGCACTGTCCCAAGCGTGATGACTTCCACAGATGCTCTGTCAGCATGTGGCAGGGCCGATGCGCCGGGCCGACGCGCCGAGCGTGGCTGCACGTTTGCAGGAGGGAGCCGTGCCCCTGCTCACGGGAGATGTTGCCGTAGCTCCCAGGTGGGAGCTGCGGTCACTGAGACCATGAGAGCTGGGTCCGTTTGGATTGAGGAGGCTGGGTGGTGGGGGTTGAGGAGGCTGGCTGGGTTGCTGGAGGAGCACACATGGTGTAGATCTACAGTGTGGGACTGTTGGCTTTTGTAGTGTAGTTGGGGCTAGCGGGGAGTAGAGGAGGCACATGTAGAGCGGGGGTGGGCATGGGTTTGGCATTACACCTTCTCAGAGACCTCTGCATCTCGTTGCGATGTCTGAAGGGGGTGGCTGGGAACGTTTGGCAGGGGGACTGATCCCAGCAGAGTACAAGCATCTGCTTATTTTCTCATGCAGAAGGTGGCAGAGCCTGCATCTTGTGTTCCTGACAGTCAGGAGTCTGAGAATAAGTGTCACTTCAAATAAGTCATGTGATGGATGACACAGGCGTAAAGTTCTGGGGTGTTTTGGTTTTCATTATTGTTCTTCACTGGAAAAAATGAGGATGGTCAGACCCAGATAAAGCCTGACAATAGGAAGCAG
Organism: Phaethon aethereus; assembly: GCF_964289735.1. Lineage (NCBI taxonomy): Eukaryota > Metazoa > Chordata > Aves > Phaethontiformes > Phaethontidae > Phaethon > Phaethon aethereus. The sequence continues at coordinate 124,503,370 of NC_138582.1, read as the reverse complement.
GCATCTTTTGGGGACAATTATAAACTGGAAGTTCACACCAGTATATTCTTCAGCTGAAGCTCCCTATTCTGTGGAACCAGCTACTCTGTGGTGTGGGGCTGTGCTCATGGATAAACGTGTCCTTAACCATTTGCAAGACCTGTGCCTCAGGTGCCAGTTGCAGGATTAGTTACAGTTTAGTAATTTGTATGAGCTTCATCTGAGTTGGGGGGAGATTAATGGGTGCAGAAGTTGCTGTTAGTTTGACTTTGTCCTTGGTGTTTTTTGTTGTTGGTGTTTTGTTGTTTTTTTTTTTTGAAACTCCAGGTGGAGACTAGTCCTCTTTTTCCTATTGGATAAGAGTGTACATAATTATTACAGGAATAAATTTGGGGTAGGTCTCTAAGCACAGATTTGGTAGTGACGGTTTCTTTGTTCCTACTGCTTATCACAAACATGGGAACCGAATTTTTTCATGAATCACTGCTTAGGGCTTTTTTTACTTACTGTGTATAAATTTATGTTTTTCTTTAACTATTTGCTTTCTACAACTAGTATCCTAATATGCAGCTTTCACAAAGAAGGTGAAAAACAAACCTTCAGGCTTACTCATTTAGAAATGTTTTAATTTTGTTCCTGCACTTGTAGGAGAAAAAATTTTTGTTAAATATACTTCAGTACATAACGTTTTTCTTGCAATATAGTCATCATGCTTGCAGTCTTATTTCAGTTAGTTGTGAAACTCGTTTTGAGCAGTGAACCATGTATTGTCCAGTACTATAATTGGAAATATTCAAACTCTTCTCACTGAGAAAGTCACAGACTCAATACATATTGTTTGAATGACACATTTCAGGCTTTCACTAAGAAATGAGATTGACTGGATTTCAGTTAATAAAATAATAAGTTAATGTGCATTTTTGACCTTGTTACCCATTTGAATACTTCCTTAGAATAAATTGTAGTACCATAAAAATCTAAAGCTATTTGCATTGGACTGAAATGTTACCAATATGTTTTATGAAATATTACTTCTATGTTTTAGATACCACTAAAAAGGAAGCAAAGCAGCTTTTACTGAAGTATGTTGCTTTTTCTGTAAAAACTAATGTATTATTACAGTTTTTTACCACATCTGAGAGCACAGTGGTACGTTCCAGTATATTTTTAAGTTCTTCCAATGAATAAACAGTTGTGCAGTCTAGAAATGCTCAACAATAATGACAAAAACCTCCTGAATTAGAACACTCTTCAAGCCAGCTGCTTCCTGATAATCAACATGTCACTCCAGCAGTCTGCGTAAATCCTGCTCTCTAATTAGAATTACAAGGCTTGTCAAGAGCTCAGATGGCCCTTCCTCTTTATCTCCTTAAATCCTGGGCCAGGTCTCAGCTTGAATTTGCATCTCTCTAAATCAATGGAATTATTGCAGAGTCTGTGTTGGGTGCTGACATTGAAATCAGAATCACTTTGCTTAAAGGTGTGGAAATTCCAGTGGAGCAGAGAAAATATTTTAATTGTTTCAGCTGATCATGTAAAGACGGCAACTCATCCAGTTTGGAAATAGATGGAATTTACTTTTCTTAAACGTAGTAAGTAATGACAATCAAATGGAAAGTAGGCATCCTTACCCATTGATACAAACCATAGCTGAAAGGATGTTTTTTTAAGGCAGGAAGTCTTGCTACAAGGACCTGGAGGCTTTTTGCTACTATGAAGTGAGCAGGGTGTGTTCATAAAAGGAAGGAGGCACTGACTTGAAAATACACCATGTGGGAGGTGTCCAGTTCTTCCTGCAGAACGCTGATCCTGTCCATCCTCATCTGCATTGTGAAATGGTGTCTCTGGGGGGAACAGTCCTAGGGGTGTGACATGCTGGGGTTTAGGAGATGCTGATTCCAGCTGATTTGCTGGAGAGGATTTGGCCTGCCTGCTAGCCCCATTCTAGTATGGTCTGTATGAGATGTCTTTGCTATTGAACTCCCTCTCAGAACTTGTTACGCTGCTGTTTGCCTCCTCACCGAGCGAGTAATTTACAAGCTATTCCTCTCTGAGAAACCCTGCCAGAGGTGACAGCTAGCACAGGCTATTGCAAGCTTTGTGTGAAAGCTGTCGCCGAAAGACAAGGATTTGGTGTCCAGGATGCTAGCTCTTGGATGTGGTTCTGGGTTGCTGTTATTACCTCTACTGAAGAATTCTGGCTTAATCCAAATGGCAGTAACTGTTTTGAATGTGTCAGCTTGTGTGTGCATCTAAAGAGCAACCTGAAGGTAGGAGCAAACAGGTAGAAATAAATTTTAAATCCCTAATCTCTCTTTGTCTTTTCTTTTCTTTCTTCAACATTTTGAAGGATGCACGCCAGAAGTTCCGCTCTGTGCTGGTTGAAGCAACAGTAAAACTGGATGAACTGGTAAAGAAGATTGGAAAAGCTGTAGAAGACTCTAAACCTTACTGGGAAGCTCGGAGGGTGGCCAGGCAGGTGAGAACTTTCTGCCTTATAAGCTTGTGCTGGTAGTTGGAGAGCACATACTGATTGCATTGCTTCCCTGCTATTAATAACATCTTAAGCATGTGCACTTGGCTGACACTGGTCTATGTCTTGAGTTGCACATCAGCCGTGTGAGTTGATGGCAAAAATGTGTTTCTTCACAGCCGCAGCTGCACATGTTCTTCAGTCTAGGAACACCTACAGCAAGACACAAACCATGAGTAGCAAAAGACATGTTCTGTTCTCCTCTTATTATCAATGGCCTTTCAGAGCCCTGCTCTCTCCTATCAGTAGTTGTAGTTATTTGAAAATGCAGTGTAGATTTTGTGTATCTGCTTTTTCTTCTTAAAGCAAAATGCTCAGCAGCTAAGTGGCTGCAACTGGAAGCTGCTGGAAGAGGGGCTGTAGTGGGGCAGGCTTGGGGAAACCTGCAGTTTTGGCACTGATTAGGTGGTGCTGAAGCAGGAATGTGCTAAATGTGTCTCTAAAGCGTGTTGGTTTGGGGAGAGACTGAGTTCTGCCTTGTGTATTGTCATCAGGACCTTACCTCCCTTCCCCCAACTATCGCTTGATTATTGATAGACCTGTGTGGCTGAGGCATGGAATAAGGGTGTGATCTACTGGCTGCAGGGAAGGCAAGAAAGCTCGTGAGATGTCAGGCAGCTCCTGACGTTAGGGAAAAAGTAGCTGAGTTGAGTGTGTGGTGGCTTAGGCACTGCTTCTGCTTGGTGTCTGTAATGGGATTTGCTCGTGTCTGAGGCGTTTTGTTTTTTCCCCAAAGGGGAAGCTGTTCCTGGGTGCTACTTCTATTTTCTCTCAAGGCAGGGAGAAGCAGAAGTAGAGGAAGAGTTACCTAGAGCTGCTGCTTCTGTGCTCAGCTGGAAGGATGTGTGGGGTGGCATCTGTGGCTGGATAGCCAGGCTGTGATTGTGTCCAAGAGGAGAGTGGGAGATGGGGTAGCATGTGTGAAAGACATGAAAATTACAGAAGGATTTTGTTTGTAAAAATAGCTAGGGGATGAAGTTGAGGGATGAGAAAAGTAGGTGTGTGTCAGAAGGCAGAAGATAAACTTGCAGGCTAAGAGAAGGGGAGGGAAGAGAATACACCCTCAGAACAAGGCAGAGGAAAGGGAGGCATGAATGCAGGCTTCATTGCTTTGAAAGCTGATGAAGCAGGAATTTGGTTGATGGGTCATGGCATGATAATGTGTGACCATGTTGAGCCTTTAAATTGCACGGAATTGTTTTGGAGCTGTTGTCTCAGGCAGTGGGGATGATATGTAGGGGTTATAAGGCTTAATCCTTCAGACTAGAAGCAGCATGGCAAAACTCTGCTTCAAAGCATAGTAAGCGCAGTATCTACTACTCATCTGTAACTGCTCGCAATCCCTGCTCATGAGGTCTATGGTGTGTGCTAGAGATAAACCAGTAGTGAGCTAGAGAAAGAGAGGAAGTTAGTAACAAAATAAGATCAAGGAATTGTTTATATTGTGTTAATTAGTATGTGCAATAAAAAAAAAAATCCTCGAAACTCCACCTCGAGTGTGATCTTATACTTCTATAAATCGCTATGTAAGGCAAGGTATGCATAAAGGACTTAAAGAGTTATCCGTGGAAAAGTTGATGGTAGAAATGCATACTCTGCAGTACAAAAAAAATCAGATGAATTTGAGGTTTGTAACATCAGGCTGAGAGCAGTGAACTTTGTCCTCTGTCCTGAAGTTGGCAGCAGATTATGTCCTGAAAATGGAATTTTTTTGTTGCTGTGTCTTTGCTACCCCTGAAATCCATTCAGTCATGCTGGTTCAAAGGTGCTTTGCAAAACCACTGAGAAACCCAAACCATGGAAATTCCTTAGATTTGTAGAATCACTACTCTGGTATTGGGCTTGTTAGAGCGCCATATTTTTCTCCCAATCCATTCTGTCATTATCTAGGTTCAAATGCTGTTTATCCCAGATCTGCTAATTTGCTACACTCTCAATTTTCTTTTAATTCCTTGATAGCTTTTTTTAAAAAAAAAAAAAAAAAAAAGCAGGGATTCCCCTTCTAACTGTTCATTTAACTTTTTTCCATTTTGCGTTATAGAGCCAGTCATGGAACAGAGCTCCTTCTTTGTATCTGCTCAGCAGAGAGAGATGGAAGATGGTCTCTGGTTTCCCTTTGGCTCTTTGTTTAACAAAATCTTGAAATAGAAAATGTGAGGGCCAAGAGGAATGTTGGCATTGAAGGACATCGAATCTATCTGGGAACCAGGAGATTGGAAAGATTAGTACCAGTCGTCAGTAAAGCATCTGCCTATAGAGTTTTTCTAGTCGTAATTTAGTCTAGAAAAGTTCCATTTAACTGGGAGCAAATTTGCTTGCTATATTAAAGTGGAGGGAAGGTGTGGGTAGGGCAATATGAAACTGAAGGAATGCAACAGAACATTAATATGTTTAGGTGCCAGCCTGCATCTTTCTTTTATACTTTGATTTGTAAAATTGAAGAGAAATCATGGGAATAGCTTGACATTTTTCTGTTCCAATTTATAAAAACATCTAGCCTCTGAAGACTGTCTTCTACCCTCTGTCTTTACAGTTATTTTAGAGCCATTAGGCTGCCTTTGAAAACATAGGCACAAGGTTCTCGGTGGTTGAAACAGCTTTAATAAAACAATAAGGGAAAAATGCATGACTGCTTGTAAGAGAAAGGGAAGTATAAATTCTTGTTTGTTTTCAGTAAAGGGGAGTAAAAATATGACCTATAAATTGAAGTCTTATGGGAACAAAGAACTGCATAATTAATGACACCTAGTTTGGCAGAAATGCAAGAGTTGTCCAGAGTTACATTTAAGATGTCAGTTGTAAGGTGAGCTGACTGATGCAAGCTGTTTTTAGTCATACCGAGGAGCATGTTTTCACTTGGAACCAGCATGATTCTCTTCTGGAAATACATGTTTCATTTATTAAGATAAAACCCATTAAAATGGTATGAGGGCACTGATGTGGGTCAGCAAAAAACCAGGTCCCTGAGTCAAGTATTTCCCTGGAGAAGCTTTAGGAACTTGAGCCCTTTCATCTCCTCACCCTTATCTCCATCTTGTGCAATCCTCTGTTGCCAGAAAACGGTGAATTCAAAACAAATTAATTCTCCCATGCAAGAGTCCTGTAGCATCTTGTTTGTGTGCTGTATGCCAAGAGAATGTCAGCTTGGCCTATCTCAGGGTGAAACTTTGCTTTAACAGAACAACAGTCACTTGGCGTTAGGATTTGAGTGCTTTGTCCTCTGAAGTGTTGGCACAGGGAATCAGGATGCTGTCTGTTGGCACCAAAGCAGTAATATGTGGCATTTGCTGAGACTGAAGTGAGGCTGGCTAAGATTCTTGCCCCCGTAGGTTGCACGCAACTTCTGCCAAGACAACTTTGTTGTGATTCCTCGTTTGGTATACCGGTGGACTTTTTGTGTTGATTGCAGGCACACCTTACCGTTTTGGAGCATTTTGATCCAAATTTGTTGTTTAATCAAATTTTAATGTATTTCTACTGCAAGAACTTTTTTGCATTTGGCATATTGTCTTTTCATGTTGTTCTCTAACTTATGCTATAATGCACATGTTCAATGGAAGAAGCTTGGCATGTAGTGGAGGACTGTGTATGTACACAAGCAATGTTGCAGCAATATGAAATTCTTATAATCCAGAAGGTGGTCCAGGTTCTAAGTGTTGGGAAGATGAATCTTCCCATGTCTGTTGTGTGGTTTTGTTTTTTTTTTTTCCCCTAGTAATCTGACTAGTCAGAGAATTAGACTTTTCTTGCCCAAAGGTAATGGGCAAGAAGGATGAAGTTGCCAGGAAACATTAATAATGTAAACAACAGTGTAGGTCTTGAGCCTCTGAGGTAAGGAGTGTCTTAAGCCACTGTTGATTTATCATTTTGCAGGGCTGGGGCTGGAAAGTGCCTACGCAATAGTGTCCACAATAGTGTCTAAGCAGGTGATAGAGTTTGAGAAGTGTGTTACCTCCCTAGTGACAGCATGCTCTGGGACAGGATGCTGTGCAAAAGCAAGTATGGTCTATTGCATAAACCACTGGGTTGGTAGGAGCTGATTTTGTGCTGCTACATGCCGTAGATAAATTACTTCGTCTCTCTCTTAGTATAATGGAGCTGTCAAGCTGCTGTGAAGCTCATTAAGGGAAGTAAAAGCACTTTGGGGTCATTGGGTGAGAGGTGCCATTAAAACACTGTTATCCGTACATCATCACTTGTGAACCCAGGGACAAACTGAACAGAAAGACTTACCTTTCTGCTCTGCTTCTGCTGGAAAAAAACACTTGATAAAAATGTGTTCTCACCCACACCCACAAATAAAACAATCCATGCATTTGTAGTGACCCTAACCTGAATAAAAGCCCTGGGAGTATAGCTTTTAATTAAGCTTTAGCGCCTATTACTGAACCTTCCCCCCACCCCCCGCCCCGAGTAAGGAGTTACATTTTAGTCCCCAGTACTGGCTGAGATTGGGAGTAGGTGTGGATGCTTTGCTCAGCTTTAGTACTGGGTTTAATTGGGAGGGACATGGTTTTGCTTTGTGATATTTCCCTCACCCCCCACCTCATTTAGCTTTCACAAAAAAGCGTCAGAAAACTTGCTTCAGGCAAAAATAGATGAAAGATCTATGCTAGGTCATACCTATATGCATCTCTCACTTGTAGCAAGTGTTTAGGGAGTGGTATGTTGAAGGGTATGCATGTTCTGCTTCCTCTTGGGTGTCTCTGCCTGGTTCAGCTTTACAACTAATTCTTCATTTCATGTTGTTGGCATGCTTTCTTAAGCAGGACCCTTTTATCTCAAAAGGCTTGGGAAAACAGGCTGGAATCAGTATGTAGAATGGTTCTAGGCATACCTGAGAGGAAAAGCAGCTGACAGACAAGTAGATTGTGTTCAGCAAGGACAGCTAAACTGTCCCGTTCACTGCAATTTTTTATGTAGTAGAGCTCCTTCCTCTCATGTCACTAATAATCTTTCTCTCATGCAGTATTTTATACTGGATTGCCACATCTGTTTGAAGAAATCAGCTGACAGGGTAAAGAATTATTAGGGGCGAGCTTTCAGATATTCAGACCCTGGGTCTCCATTCTGCCTGACTTCACAAAACTTAGGGCCTTTAATCACTGACTGTAGTCAGTGGTGAGAGGTAGGTGCATTTGAAAAGCTTTCTGAGGTATGTACATCTTCCTTAAATGCAGAGGGAGTTAAGACATCTCGTCTTGGTTTGTCTAGCTGTTGGAAAGTTGATGTAGGATTCACCCAACAAGTGGTTCAATGAATCTTATATCCAGAGTGAATCAGGGTGAAAAGTGGCTGCTGTAATCTTGCAGAACAGGAACTGAGGAGGAACCGAGCCACCTGATGGTGAAGGTGGGAGGGGTGTAAGCAGATAAAAGCACACTTACCTAGTTGCAAGACTCTTCCTCAGCAGATGAGACTGATACCGTTCTTTGTAGAAGTCAGGATTGCAGTGCCTGTAAATGAACAAAACTTTGCAAAGTGGCCATTGCATCTCAGTTTCTGGGTGTTCAGCTTGAGATGTCTGAAAGTAGTGTGGCAAGTGCAGAAAGTTACAGATGGTAACCTCCTTAGCTCAGGACACAAAAGCTTTTTACATTCACATAACTTGGAGGTTGAAAACTGCCAATCACCCCGAAAAATTAATTAGGAACTGGAAACTGGTCTTGCCAGTGTCACTTCCTGCAGCACCCAAGTTTCCCATCCAAATTTGCTCAGTGCATGAGAGCTAACTGGATCACAGCACCAGCTGGCTCTGCTGTGGACAGGAGGGCAGCATTGAGTGTGGGTGACAGCTCCTGGGTCCAGATCCAGCAGTGGTGGATATCCAGGTCTTCCCCTCTGGTTCCTAGGCACTAGATGTGTTATCCATCGGTATATTGGAGGTAGCCGTGTCATAAGGAATCTCCTTTTCAGTCCTACTTTTATGAGCTGAAGTCCTCACGCTCATGTTTATGACAACAAGGAGTTAAGACTGATCCGTACTATCTGGTAAGCTTATCTTGGCAAAAAAGGTGGAGGGAGAGGGAACTTGAGAATCAAAAATTAAATGTCAGCAGAATTGTGACAGACTTGCATTCCTGTTTGGCAACTTGCCATGGAGCTAGTAAAAAGCAAAATTATTGGCACACTTACAGTGGGACAACCAACTGACCTTGCCTGGCTGAAGGAGTGTTTCTGGTTAACTGTTTAGAAACTGAAAAACTACCTGGTGGATTCACATTTTCAAAGCAAGGATACAGAAACTTGAAAATTGACTTTGACAAACCTTCTACAAATCCTTCCATCTGTTTAAGAAAAAACCCAAACACCCAGAACGCTTGACTGCTTGCCATGGCTATAGTTCAGTGCTATGTTTTCATTGGTAAGTAATGATCATCTGTGCAGCACTGCTGCTAATGGACTGTTAATTCCGGTCTCTCTCACAGTTTGTTCATCTTGCACATGGAGAAAGCAGTAGAAAAAGATGTGTGTGAAAGTGTCCCTTTTATCAAGTGAGAACAACTCCTGTCAGCGTGGGGTCAGTAACTGCCGTTAGGCTTCTAAGGGTATTTCTACCCATGTTTATGGTGGTGGAGCCAGCAGAAGATATTTTGTATGGATGTTGCTCCAGCCATTTGAAATAATCAGTCTAGGCTGGCAATATAGGTTATGTTATTTGTGGTCTGCCTGTGCTGATAGTCTGCCCTTTTAATTGAAGATGCTGTATTGCAGCTGCCCTGGTGGCTCCTGGGGAGCCTCACAGTAGTGTGAGGACAGAGGAGGTAACGATATCTGGTTTAGGAAGGTGGGGTGAATGGTGTGAGAAGCAGCTTGCTCCCCAGGTGTGTAAATCAACCCTACAGAAATGGCTCTGATTTGGTTTTGGATTGCTTAGGCTGGTGGGTTGGAGAGGCCACTCAGAGGCAGGGGAGCAGTTCCCTTCCTGAACTGGGATGCAACATGTTGGTGATTGAGAAACTTGTCTGTGGGGCGGAGGCTGATGCGATGGCCTCGGTGAGCGCTGAGGCAGGCCAGGCACGGGAGGGAGGGAGGCAGGCAGGCAGCACAAGCCTGGCCTGGGAGGAGATAGCTGGGGTGCTCTGAAAAGGAGACATGGAAGTTGCCATGTGGGCAATCAGGGAGCCTAGTGTTGTAAAGAAATGGTAAGGAGATGAAATGTAGGTGAGCTGTGCAAGAGGTGGTGCCTCAAAGGGTGAAGCATGGAGGCTGCGGGTTGTACCTGATGGCCTAAGAAGTTCTGTGTGTCCTTTTTCCCTTTCTTCTCCCTGTGGACCTGCTCTAGACCTGAACCCCTTCTTCCCACCAACTCTTTCATTTTTTTGTTACGAAACACGTCATTAAATCTTGGGGAAACCATGCCGATGTGACGTCAATCCTCTTGTGAAATGTGGAGTTCCCATTGCTGTGATCCCCAGGGCTGTTCTCAGTATATTCATCTCCCTTTCCACATGGTGAATGACTGGCTGTGGGGCCAGGCACCCATCTGAAGAGGAAATAAGCCAAGCAAGGGAATCTGACATTGGTAATTTTATTACTGAGGGTGAGGAGTCACTTCCTGGACTTCCACCAGGGAATCCACTGAGTTTTGTAAACTATTACTGAAGTCAGATGCACTTTGGGTTAAGTAAATAAAATGTTTTGCTATACTCAAAATTTAATGGAGTGCCTCTTGTGCTCTCTTGTCATGTTTGCACAGTTGTGATTGAAATCCTGGGAGTCGCGTGTAGGAGTTGCTACCCTGCGTTCAGGTACGTATGGCGCAGTGTTTCAGTGCTGCCAGATGGAACTTGTGCTCGGTGTGTTCAGTTTGCTGCACTTGAATGCTTAAAACCTGAAAACCTTATTTCAAGCCTTGCATTATGGTTCTGTTGCGTTTTCCTTCAGGCCGAAGTTGTGACGATGCCTAGGAAGCAGGGAGCTCAGGGAGACTTACTTGGTTCAGGCAGCTGGGTTTTGCCTGGCTGATTTACTAGCGCTGTTATTTGAGGCCTTAAAGTTTAAGTAAATAATTTTACATTTGTATTGTGGCTCTGTCATCTAGTTAAGCAGTGTGATATTTGAGTGTCTCAAACTACCTGTCCTTAAACTGCTGAGAAGATAACAGATGTTGCCTGGTCAGATTTGGAAAGTTAACGCCAAAGATCTGATCTGTAAAGGAAAGCTCCTGAATATGTTTGTCTTCCCATCAACCCTGCTAATGCAGGATAGTGGGTCAGTGTGACTGGCAGGTTTCTGCCATCTTAATCCCGAGCAGCTGGAAATCTGCCCCATGTTTGGGAACACTAACAGCTGCTACTTCACAGATGAACTGAAAAAAATCCTTACCTGATTCATATGTAGCGCTCTGTTACTTATACTTCCCGCAGACTAGGTGGCACCTGTAGCAAAACTATCTGCGAATACTGTGTTCTTGGCACCTTTGGATAGTAGAAACTAATTTTTATCCACTTGGTTGTTGAAATATCTGTATCAATAAATTCTGTGCATATATGTACCCCTCTAAAAGTTAGGTCTCCTGTGGCTATCTGTGCTTTCTATGCCTCATTGAACGAGTCTAGTTATTTTGGGTTGGTATTTATACATCCTACATTTTTGTTTTATGTGAGCATTATTCTGTTGATGGATGATTAGTTTGTATAAGCTATTGGTGCAAAAACTGTAATTGGTCTTCTCATCATTAGTAGAAGACGTGCTTTGGCAGGCTCTATTATTTAGATTTGTTAGCTGTGCACTGTAAATTAGAGGTTCTTCCCTCTTCTGCTTTTCTTTCCAGAAGTAAAAGAAAATACTATTTTCCTCTAACTGTTTTGAAGAATTTATCTAGAAGAGATGAAAAAAAAAAGACTCTTTTTTTGGTGTCTCTTTCTTCCGCTTTCTTCCACCCCACGAAGCATACATCAGTTCTTAGCTATTCTGGATGGCAGCAATACAAAGCCAGCTAGCTGTTCAACCTCCTCTCCAGTAACTGTTGACAATGTGATGACCTAATTATTTTCCCTACCCTTCAAGAATGTTTTTTCTTGTTCTTTTTCTGTTGTGAAATACTAGAAGTGTTGGGCAAGTAAGTCTCAAATATTGGAATACTGGGGTAAGTTGGTGTCGAAATGCCCTCTGTTCTTTGAAGTAACAAGGAGAGGGCTAGGGCAGGGCAGTTTTGGGGTTTTTTTGTTAGATGTCAGCTGGTTTAGGCAGAAAGAAGTGATACAGGTGATCTGGCTATTATGCTTAGCCACAGATGCAATGGCAGATGCTGGAGATGGTGGGAAAGTGTAAGCAGTTCTCAAAGGGTGCTGGGATGTGAAAATAGAGATGAATTCCTTTTTCCTCTGCTGTTGTCTGAAGATTTGATTAACATAATTTTGCATCCTCTTCAATTTGGAAAAACCCAAGAGATTTAGATTGTGGGTTCCTTTGAATAGCTGTAGCACTTTGCATAGCTATTGCCAAAAAGCAAATCTACAGCTTTTGAAAAAATGATAATTTATAGGAAAGATTGCCTTGCTTTATTAGCTCTTACAAGGACAAGTGCCAGGTCTTGTGCTTTGGTCACAACAACCCCATGTGATGCTGCAGGCTTGGGGAAGAGTGGCTGAAGAGCTGCCTGGTAGAAAAGGACCTGGGGGTTCTACTTAACAGCTGGCTGAACATGAGCCAGCAGTGTGCCCAGGTGGCCAAGGAAGGTAACAGTATCTCAGCCTGTATCAGAAATAGTGTGGCCAGCAGGAGTAGGGAGGTGATCGTGCCCCTGTACTCGGCTTACTCTTCGCTGGGTGAGGAACTGGCTGGATGGCCAAGCCCAGAGAGTTGTGGTGAACGATATTAAATCTGGCTGGCGGCCGGTCACAAGCGGTGTTCCCCAGGGCTCGGTTCTGGGGCCAGTCTTGTTCAATATCTTTATTGATGATCTGGATGAGGGAATTGAGTGCTCTCTCCGTAAGTTTGCAGATGACACCAAGTTGGGTGGGAGTGTTGATCTGCTGGAGAATAGGAGGGCTCTGCAGAGGGATCTGGACAGGCTGGATCGATGGGCAGAGGCCAACTGTATGAGGTTTAATAAGGCCAAGTGCAGGGTCCTGCACTTCGGCCACAACAACCCCATGCAACGCTACAGACTTGGGGAAGAGTGGCTAGAGAGCAGCCCGGCGGAAAGGGACCTGAGGGTGCTGGTTGACAGCCGGCTGAACATGAGCCGGCAGTGTGCCCAGGTGGCCAAGAAGGCCAACAGCATCCTGTCCTGTATCAGAAATAGTGTGGCCAGCAGGAGTAGGGAAGTGATTGTGCCCCTGTACTCGGCACTGGTGAGGCCGCACCTTGAATCCTGTGTTCAGTTTTGGGCCCCTCACTACAAGAAGGATGTAGAGGTGCTGGAGCGTGTCCAGAGAAGGGCAACGAAGCTGGTGAGGGGTCTGGAGCACAAGTCTTATGAGGAGCGGCTGAGGGAACTGGGGTTGTTTAGTCTGGAGAAGAGGAGGCTGAGGGGAGACCTTATCGCTCTCTACAACTACCTGAAAGGGGGTTGTGGTGAGATGGGTGTTGGTCTCTTCTCTCAAGTAACTAGTGATAGGACAAGAGGAAATGGCCTCAAGTTGTACCGGGGGAAGTTTAGACTCGGTATTAGGAAAAATTTCTTCACTGAGAGGGTGGTCAAGCATTGGAACAGGCTGCCCAGGGAGGTGGTGGAGTCACCATCACTGGAGGTGTTCAAAAAAACCTGTAGACATGGCACTTCAGGACATGGTTTAGTGGGCATGGTGGTGTTTGGTTGACAGTTGGACTTGATGATCTTAGAGGTCCTTTCCAACCTTAATGATTCTATGATTCCCCTCCCAATCTTTTCTGGCCATGCGTAAAGGCTATTTCAAGAGGTTGTAAGCCACAGACAGGATCATCTATTAAAAATAGTAGCTGGTGTTTGAGCCTGGGTGACCTGAGGTCAGGGATGGTATCTTTTGTACCTGTTTTACGTGGTAATTGCTCAGGGACGACTGCTGAAGGTAGCACAAGTCTTTCAACTTTGGGGGAGTTGTTCAGCCACCCAGATCTTTGTTGTGTACTGTGGTCTAAGTAGGTGGGAGTTTATTACGAAATGATAAATGTTCATGCTAGGGGCTGCTGCCAAAACAAATCTGATATGGATGTTGGTCACTGCCTTCTGGGTGTGTTTTGTTATGTATTCTAGTAAAACAGTACGAATTTATGAGTTCTTGTCCGTTCTTGCTGGAAAAGATGATCTGAAGAGTCTTAATTTCTTTGTAGCATGTGTGGGAATGGCTCTGTATTGACTCAGTTTCTGTAAAAAAAAGTCTCTCTTAATTGCAGCAAACTTGTAGTTCTACTGTTAGAAGTTAAATTTTACTGCCAGGATGTGGAAGAAATGTCCATCTCTTTTTGTTTTGTGATTTTTTTTTTTTTTTTTGTGTCTGCTTCTGATATTTGTTTTTTCACTTAGTAAAGGGTGCTAATGGTTTGTTCTTAAAGGAGGATTTTATTGCTATGCAGTGAAATTGAATTTTCTGTTCCTGCTGCTACCTAGACCTTTTCCTTCAAAGAATAGACTTCGCCCTTCTTTTGTCCAGGACACCACCCCGAACTCTTTCCCGTAAGCAAAGCAAGCTTGTTATTCACACATGCCATGGAGACATGTGTAATTCCAGAAGGAAGAATTTTGAAGGGTCAATAGATTAATTGTCTTCAACAAGTAACTTTCAACAACTTCCTTTCATTAGGAAAATAACTGTCTCAAAAGTAGCTGTGAGCACGCATGCTGTCAAAGATGTACAAGGTCAGCCTGGGCCTTTCTTCCAGAGCATGTCCCTGCTGCTGAGGATGGGCAGTTGCTGCTGGGTGTGAGGCTTTCTGGGGACCGGGAGAACATGTCCAGAACAGCCCATCACGCAGGTGAAACTCCTACCCATGTGCCTTTTCTTTGCTTATGTTGGTATCCATGCATGCACAGGTGTGCTTTCAGAACCAGCCTGCCATTTCCTTGCCAACACTCTGGAAACTTCCATGAACAGACATTTGCTGTTTTGGTGGCAATTAGGTGAGACAACGATCCGGTGTTTCTCCTGAATGTATCTGTTGCATTTGTATGTGCTGAATGTTTATTATCTTGGATAATTAGCAAAATCCACTAAGGCACACTGTGTAAGTCTTGCAGGGTGTATTTGTGGCAGTTTGTTCCTTGCTTCTATATTTGATTTCAGCAAAGCAAGCTGCTGCCAGGTGCAGATGAGCATGCAGAGCCTCTGTAAACCTAGAAATCAGCTGTAAAGCCTAGACTCACTGAGTCACTGCCTGAGCCCTGAGAACGCAGGTGCATATTGGGGGGGAGGGTTATCTTTATATTTTTCCTTCTTAATAAGAAATTTTACCTTGGAGAGAAAAACCTGGACGTATTTTATGATCCCCTCTTCCAGAAGGCAGCAGCTTTATAATTTTGGCCACAAACAACTGCACAAGTAACAAGCAGATGGCAGTGAGTGCCCAAGAAGGCTGTGTCTGGATGGTATTAGGATGAACAGTTTGTCATATTCTGATGCCATAGACTCGGTAATTAGTGTGAGTAACTCCAAGCAGACCAGCATCTCACAACAACCTCATGAAAAACAAGGGAGAGCCAAAAGGCTTGGTGTAGTATCTCCCATACAATCTCTGTGCCCAAATGAGCATCGGCTCCCTACTCCTGTGAGGCAAGGAGCTTAGATTGATTAAAAACAGCGAGGAGTCCAGTAGGTTTCAAATAACTTGAGTGCACAGTGGTGTCAGTCGCTTCAGAGATTATTATTCTTGCCCTCCTTTCACAAGATCCTCGTATACAGCCTGGATGGGAGCTACCAGAGGACAGAGAAGGGCTGGCATCTGATTGTTCTGTCCAGTCCAGGATTGGTTTTAACAGCATTTAAGGAAATTTTATCTTTAGATATCTTCTTTCTCATTTCCTTCCATAGCTCCTAAAGAAGGGAGGTGGGATTCTGTCTTGAGGGGACCAACTGTCTGTATGCTGGTAACAGAAGTAGCTAATGAAGTGAGCTGCTGATTGTGTCCTGAACTTCTTGTCTCTTGGAATATGGCTTGTGATCCTGTCTTAAGGGAGTTACACATATGGCCTAACTTTAGCAGAGAGCTAGATGTCTCTCAGAACATGCTTTGTAGGTCTACTCTGTTTTCCTAGGCCTTTTTATAGACTACAGGTTTACCAGAAAATAAAACAGAGCCAGGAGTCAGGTCAGTTCTGTAACAGACGAGGAGTGGATGCATGGATGGGACCAAAAAGCCCAGTACAAGACATCTAATCAAAAGCAGAGACTAAGGGACATCTGGGCATTGTATTCCACAGGCATTTCATTAGTTATACAGCAGGGAGGAAATGGTTTGTTCTCAAAAAAGCTCTACCAAGGCTTATATGCACCTTCTCACTGTTGCCTTCTCTACTCAAATAAAAAGCTTCAATTCCGCTTTTGAAAAAGCAAATTTTAACCTGTGTACAATTTTACAGCTTTTCAATAAACAGCTTGAAGAATACAAGGGTGTTTCAGACTCTTGAGAGACTGTATTTTCTGTCACTAATGCAAACAATCATCACAGTTTAATATATAGCTCACAAAAAGCCTCATAGATCTGCCAAAATGAGATCACTCCTGAGGCTTTGGATTTTATAAGTTTTTTATAAGCATCTGTACATGTCCTATAGCAAGAAGGGGTTTCTTTTTACTGCCTCTCAGTTCTGGTTTGGCTTGGAGTTTTTAGTCTGTAGGGAGAGGGGAAAGGAAGGTCATGGTCCTTAAAAAAAAAAACAACCAAAAAACCCCACCCCCCAACTGTATCACTATTCTGATTATTCAAGAAAATGAATGTGTGGGCCTGAATCTAGGAGAACATTCAACACCACTCCAATTTTTTTGCAATGGTGTTCTTTGGTTTTTTTGATAAACTGTAAGAAAACATGGTAGTATATGATAGAAATGCTGGTTGTGCAGGACCTGTGGAGGTCATCTGATCTAACCTCCTGCTCAAAGCAGAACTGTCACCATTGCTGGATTGCATCAACCGTGGCTTTGCCAAGTCTTGAAAATGCCCAGAGATGGAGATTTATAACCTCTCTGGGTAACCTGTCTGAGGGTCACACTGCCCTCCTGGTAGGAAAGATTTATTTCTTTTAATGTGCAACCTGAACTTCCAAGCTGCCATTTGTGGCTGTTGCTCCATGTTATACCATCCAATACTGCTGAGAAGCATTCGTTCAACTGTCATCTTTGCAGCTCCCCTTCAAATTTTAGCTGGCAGCGAATTAGATTACTCCTTAGTCTCCTCCTTGCTAAACTGAAAAAGCCCACATCCCTCAGCCCTCCTTGTAGGAGTCATTGTAGGCCTCTGGACCTTGTCTTGACATCTGTCTTGAACTGGGGGGCTTGGATGTAGTACTCAGTGTGCAACCTCACCAGCGCTGAGTTGGGAGGAATGATAGCTTCCCATGGTTGGCCAGTCGTGGCCGCTTAACGTAGCCTAGAACATGGTTTGCCTTACTTGTGATGAGAGTGCACCTTTTCAGCTTCTTCAGCCTGGCACCTGTTGTAATGTGCAGGTCCTTTTTGTCAGGGCTGATCATGGGATTATTCCACCCCAGGTGCAGGGTTCCACACTTCTCGTTGTTGAACCTTGTGAGGTTCCTCTTGACGGGGTTGAGGTTCTGCCATTTGCCTTTTCAACCACCTCTCCTAACGTGGTATCATCCACAGATTTTGTGGGGGTGCAGCTGTGCCAGTATCAAGATTGTTGTTAGGATGTTGAGCGTTATGGGCCCTTGTGTTGACATCTGCTCTTGTTACTGGCTGCCAGTTGCATTGAAACAGGTTGAGAGAAACTGGAGCCACAACAGCAGCACTCAGAAGCTAGTTACTGTGAATGCTGCAGTGAGCACTTAGAAGCCTACAAGGTGAAGGCAGTTGACTTACTGAACCCACTGCAGTGGTGGGCAAGGCAGGTATGACGTGGTCAAGGAGCGGTGATCCTGCTAGCCTCATCCCTGCCAGAAGCTTGTGCAGAATGCTCTGGTGCAGCCATCACGATCAGAGTGATCCCTGAAGACAGGCAGTGCTACGGCAACTCTGGTGGGCGACTGATGGAGGACAGTTCCTGTTTTAAAACATGTTCCCTGTTGTTAATTTGCTGTGCAAACTACTGTGGGATGTTGTTAAATGAACGAGATGGAACCAGAATGGAAACATCTGAAACTTGCTTCCTTCTGAGGAGTGTGACTGGAACACAGTTAATCATTATCTATCTGCTAGTAAGCAAGTATGTGTTTGCTGGTAGCAATTAAACTATTGTTTTAAAGATTAATGAGTGGGAGAGACTTTGGTTTCACAGTAACAAACAAGCGCCTTTTAGAGCAAAGGCCTTGGGCCAGCACGTAATGTGCTGGTGCCTTGTTCTGAGCAGCAGCTGTGTTCCCTTCACGCTCCAGCTTACAGTGATTTTATAAACAGAGATTGTTCATGCCTTCTATTGGCAATAGTGCAGAGATGCTGAAAGAAAACGGGTGTCAGGACCTTGGCAGCACGGTATGAGATAGGTTCACCTGGCTAAATGAGAAGCCAATTCTTTAAATATTTGAAAATAACTGATCTTTGCTGACTGTTACTTCTAATGGGAAATTTGCTGGTTGTGCTACTGATGCCCTTTTAATGAATTTACCAGCACTTGTGGTCTGGCCCTCTGGTAGGGGAGGCTGGCCAAGGGGAGAAATTCTGTAGCAGGCTTGGCCCCACAAAATGTACCCTCTGCATCTATTTCTGGCAACCTGGCTCGGCCATTAGCTGCGTGCCTGCGGGTCAGAGGCTGGGCAGTGTCTATCAGGGTGTATTTGACGTCAGCTAACCTGAGAGTAATGCTATAGCTGTGCTGCACCATATTTCAGTGTCAGTGATATTGTGTAGTGCCATATAACCAGGTAGGCAAAACCAAAAATTGGAGATTAGGTGAAACGAGGAAGAGGTGTGTGTCTTGGTTGATGTTAATGCAGAAGATTCCAGCTGTGTGTGGGAGGGTGGGGAAAATCCTCAACTACATCAGCTGGGCAAGGGCTCTGACTAAAAAGGGGGATTGGGGCAATAAATGCGATGTGGACTAAACAGAAAATTGTATTTCAGAATTAAAGAGTACAAGGTTTTCCTCTTTGAAAGTGGACAAGCAGATGTGTCTGTGCTGGCCTGAAAATCTGTCCGTATGCTGCTGCCAATTCCAGAAGAATGACTGCATTTTAAAAAGTGCCTGGGTTTGTTTTCTTCTACTAGCTTGCCATGGCCTAGCTTTTTTGTTTTCATCACTATCTTTAGCTAACAACATAATCCAGCTGTTGTGCATGCTTCCCTTCTGTGCAAGGCCCTGTGTACACTAAGCAGAGGGTTGCCCATGAGGAGGCATCTTTTATCCCCCCAAAAGGGATTTGTCAGGACTGAGCTCCTTTCAGCAATACATTAATAGCTTGCGATTATGAACCCTGTCAGTACCCCTTTAATTTTACATAATTGTTTATTTTAAAAGTTGACATATTTTATATCGCAGCGCTCCATTTGCTTCTGCGAGTGCCGCTACTGCGTGTCACCTCTGAGCCGTTGGGAGCTGGCTGGGAAGTGCGGGGCTGTGCATATCGGAGCCGGGCGGGTGAGCAGTGGATGAGCTGGTGAGAGGAGACGGCCGGTGCGGAAGGGCCCAGGGTGGATAGCGCGGCAAAGAGAACACTCTCAGGTAGAGGGGAGGGGGCAGAGCAGGACTCTTAGGCGTGCTGCGTGTTGTAGGGAAGGGATTTACTGTTGTGGGAGGCTTGTTTGTCGCAGAGTTTGTAGAGTACTGAGCTGCAGAGGAGGGATGAACACAGCAGCCGAAAGAGTTGGCGCTTTGTGCGGACGACGTGCGACAGAGGCTGCTGTGACGGTGGGGTTCTCCGTAGCCAAGATCTCTGGGGCTGCTAAACTGCATTTCTCAAGGGGTCCCATTTTATATTTTACGCTAACAGTGGCGGGGTCTGCAGTGGTGAAGACATGCGGTTGAGTTTCCTGGCAGAAGGCACTGATGGTGAGGCACAACGAGCTCACGGTCACTGTGGTAGTGGGAGCTGGGGCACAGGTTCCCCAGTTCCCAAGGTGTCAATGCTTTCTTGTTTTCAGTAAGGGGTTTCACTGGCCTAGCTCCTTCTGACTTTTTTGAAAGAGATGCTCGCTTTTGTATCGGGTAGACTCCATGAAGCCCCAGCAATATGGGTGACAGGCAGAAAGTTGACATCTCACTTGCCTGCAGCGTCCCTCAGAGATTTTTGTCCTCATCCCTAGTATGTTTTCCCTCGTGCTACCCCAGGGCTAAACCTCTCAACTTGAACACTAGTTTGTGCTTGAAAGCAAAATAACCTAGTTTTCAGCCATTCATTTGAATTTTGAATTCTGGTCTTTTGAGAGAAACAGCCACTGTCTAAAATGATGACGTTCATACACAATGTCAGGAGGTTGGGTGGAGACTTGAGCTCCTGTTGTTCTCTATGGTTTTAAAAGCACATGAATAACATCGCTACTCTCTCCTCTGTCGAACTGAGTGACCTGCAGGCCTGAGACTGAGAGTGTGAGAGCAATCTGTCAGTGATGGTGCAGAACAACTTGTACGTGCTGGAGGGAGTTTTAAATGAAGGCTAATTATTGAGTAACTGTGCTAACTAAAAAGCGTTTGAGTATCATTTTTCACATTGGCAAAACCACAAACCTGCTGATGTTTCTCTGATGACTAATGTATCATTCTTTACTCTAGCATTTGGCTTCTTTTTTTCTTTCCCAGGCTTTCAGTAAGTTGCTTAAAATAAAAGACTGTAGACTGACTTCAGACAACAGTTGTAGCTAAATTTCTATTTGGACTAACTCTTTTGCTTAAACTAAAAAGCATTTTGTGTTCCAACACAGCATTTCCAAACTGCCATTGCAGAGTAGCATTCAACAACAATGTACAGCTGGGAAAGAGTATTTAGGTATGGTTTTGTTTCAGTTTTCTATTTGCCCACCCAGTTACAGGGCGTGAAGCTGAATGTGGCCAGAGCTATGGGCCTGCCTGTTAACAGCTTCAGCTCTCACTGTCCTACAGGTCCAGCTGCAAGTAGAAATCTAGCAGAATTGTAAATTTAGCTTCTGCTTTTCTTACCATAAAGAACATTTTCCTGCTGTGCAGCCAACTGTGCTTTAGAGGCTTCATCAGAAGATCAACTAGTACTGCAAGCTATCACTGGATCTTGTTTTCTGTGGGGATTTAGTAACTCAGCTCCTAATGCTCTGCAGACTTTTGCTGGCTTAGCTGTGTTGATCCCTGACCTGGGTATCTGTGCCAACAGAAACTTTCAAGTGCTGATGCAGTTACGGTGAGAAAACTGTACTTCTCCTGTGCTCACATTGCCCCTGGGATCTGGTTTTACTAGAGTTTCGAAAGCAGTTACTTGCTGGTGCAGTTCTGCCTGTGCTAGGAGTGGGTCGCCAGTCTGTTTTCCTGTGTTTGTAAGTTGTTTCTTGCGCAGGCAGGCCCGCTCGTGCAGTGGGGCAGCCATGGAGCTGAAGCCTTCACTGGGGATTGGCTTTGACAGCCTTATTGCCTGGAAGTTATTGGGACCTGGGTCCCTCTCGTAGGGTCTTCCATGAAAATCAGTCCTGCTCTTCCTCCCAACATCCTCAGCACTGTTCTGCAGTACTTACTGGAGTCTTGCATTTTATTTCACTTTTAAAAATCACATCTCAAACTACGATTTTATGGAAAACTTTTGGCCTTTATTTGCATTTGATCCTTTTACTAGCATAGGCCAAACTTACTGGAAGAAAAAAAGAAAAGTTGTGAATTTTCAGAGAATTCAGTAGAGGATATTTTGGATACTAAGATTCAGGCTTCTTGTTGTGTCCTTTATTGGAAGCTTAGGTTGAGCCTTGTTTAAAGATCCTCAGATGGCTTTCCTGTGCTTGGTGGGTACCATGGTTTAAGTTAGTGGCTAAATTAAAATAATCTTTAGTCAGGCTTATTCTGGATTTATAAAATGTGTTAATACATTTGAAACAGGCAGCTGGTGACTGGAGTGGTGAGGAGGTATAATGTGTGGGGTTTTTTCTTAGACTTTCTAAGAGACCATATTAATGATGAATTTACACCAGGATGCTGTTCATCCACTAATATTGGCCCAAACCGCTGTGCTGCTTTGGGATGTGCAGGCCTGCATGCAAATTAACACTTTAATGTCGTGGCTCTTCACGGAGGCTTTAGGCAGGTGTAAGCTGCCTGAAAGCAGCAAAAGGCATGGTTAAATGAATTTCTCTTCTGTGGAAAACACCAACAGCCACTTCAGAAGGAAGTGCATCAAGGACCTTGGTTGGAAGGAAATTACTGCATTGATTGTGATGCCTTTGATTTCCCTCCTCAGCCAGTAGCTGAAGGACCTCTGACACATAACTCCTATTTTTCCACGGTCACTTTGGGGTGAAGTACCTCTCTGTGTGATGGGGAAGGAAGTAAGAAGAGCTTGCTGCTATTTCAAGACATCGTGAGGGAAACTTAGTGTGCTTTATTTCCTTTTGAGATTTGTGTTTATATTAGGTGTCCATCTCCCCTGCCACGTGGCAGGGAGGGAAGGGTTTTTTCCATTACCTTTACAAATAACTGTGGTGTCTTAAGTGTGAAGGTATTTGATGCAGCTGGTGTCGAGGAGGTGTAGCCAGCTGTTTGCTGGAGAAATGCACCATTGTTCTACTTATTTCCCATTTTGGATCAGGGACTTTTAGCCACTTCCAAATGACCACCATTTCTTCACGCTAAAGCCTCTTCCTTATTCATAAGACTTCATTATCTTCAATTTAGTATTCTGTATGTCAGAGTCCTTTCCCCTGTTTCAGCCTCAGACTCTTTTGCTGTTTATACATGACATGTAAAATTTTATTCATTAGTTTGTTCTGTCAGTTATGTCTGGTCAAAGGCATTTCCCATGGGTATAAACTGGGTAATTCCAGTTTATTTTTTTAAAAAAATCATTGACGTGTAAACAAAAACTGTCTTCACAGTGCTGGATGTTCAATTAACTGAACGTGAAGCTTACATTTGAAGGGTGGTGTTTCAGTGCAAAAGAGCTCAAAAATACTACTTTAAATAGAAGTTTATGAAATATAATATAGAAAGGTTCAGGTAAAGAGTTTACTTTTGAGCTAAACAAGGTATTTGTTTATCAGCTTCAAAAGGGCTCTAGAGCAGGCAAGTGCTCATATAGTTAAGAGATAGCAAATGAACCCAAAAGCTTCAGAAAGTAAAAATTTCTGATGAAGGAAAACAATGTGAAACCTGCCAGTTTGAAAGCCTGAATGTTAAAATCACTAGTCATTCAGAGTTAACTATAAACAGAGAGGACATCTCTATAGTATTTAAAAAAAAAAACAAACCACAAAAAACCCAAGAAAGCAAAAAAAGCCCCAACCAACAAAAACCCAGCCAACACCAGTAATTTGTTTATGGATACTCTTTGTCTGTTCAATGTAGAGTCACCTATTCTGAACGTTTAAGTCTTCTCACTGGTACTAAAGAGCAACACTGCAGGCTGCTGAATTCTGTGATGACTTTTGTCACCACGGTACTGCTGAAACCTGCAGTATGACTGACATTATTTCTACTTTATTGGCTGCTCTCCCTTTTTGGGCTGAATAAGCAAGGGCTTGCTGCTGTGTTAGGGACCCTGGAGGGTTGACACTCAGCTGTGAGAAATGGAGGTGTCTCCAGCCTACAAGATGGCATTGTGAGCGTTTTGCTTTGAGGACTGTTCAGACTGAGATTTGGATATCATGAGAGCCTTTAGGAGAGATGAAGGCGGTCTGTAAATGCAATGTCTCTGAGAATTTTTTGGTGTCTAAAATAAGAGATGACAGCCCATTGATTAAATGGCTCCTAAGCTGTGCTTGCTTTGCTGGAAAGGTTGTATGTTGTTTTGGAGGAGTCTTTGCTCTCACAGCAAGAACCATATAGTTCACCAGAAGACTCTGTTCTCCCCTGCTTCCATGCAGACACTTGAAAATACTTCCTTCAAGCTCAAACTTCGTGTTATTTTGCTGAAAAGAAGCAGATGTTTCCAAAGGACATAGCAGGGCCTTTATCTGTGTTTTACATGCTTTGCAAATTCCCTTGGTTACCTTCATGTCTGTGTATAGGGGACTTGCTGCACCAGTTGTGTCCTATCGATAATAAAGTAGAAGAACATCCAAAGAATTAGCAGCCACCTTCTCTGAAAACTTGTTTATGCTTTATAGCAATGTAATACTTCCAAAACATTTCCTCAGTGTGATTGATGGTGCACCAGATAAAAATCCACCCTGACTAAACTCAGGGAGTGCCATTCTCAGTGTGTTCTTGACAAGCTACAAGTTTCCTATTGAGTTTTGTTTTGTTTTTCAGTGATTAAACCTACATCATAAGGTGTTTATCTCTCAGCCAGGTGCTTATTTGTAGGCCATCAGCTGTGAGTTTTTTGACTATGAACACCATGAGACAGTTCTTTGTAAATTACCTGTTTGGGTGGGAACTGCTGTCTTAGCAGTACTTAGTCCAGTGAGGAAATGTGTCACTTCCAAGTAAAAGGTTGGGAAAAAGCAATGCTGGCATGGTGTTTTTAAAGTCGTGGGACTAGTGTAGTAGATCTTCTAAACATGACTGTGAGGGTTCCTTTGTCTCTGATCCCAACTTCTCTTTTTTAGGCACAGCTGGAAGCTCAGAGGGCGACTCAAGATTTTCAGAGGGCTACTGAAGTGCTGCGTGCTGCAAAAGAGACCATTTCACTTGCTGAGCAGAGGCTGCTGGAAGATGACAAACGTCAGTTTGACTCTGCCTGGCAAGAGATGCTCAACCACGCTACTCAGAGGGTAATACAAACTTGCCCCAGCATCTGTCTTTTCCATATTTTGTGTTCTGTGGTGTATGAGGCTTAGTTTCTGGAAGACCAAATTTTTGTATTGGTCCAGGTATGTGATATGTAGAAAATGAAGCTACAGAAAATTATGAAGCCTAAGGTTAAATGATTTGGGCCTTGGGTTGCTATTGGGACAACTGTAGTTCTCTATCCATCTGTGCAAGTAGCTCTCTAAAGAAAAAAAATTACCATCTATAATGGGAAAAACAATGTCTTAAGGCATATTTGCATTTGAAGTTATGCCAGAATAATTGCATAGGGGTGGCTATTCCTGAATGCACATGTTATGGAAACTCTTACTCTGGAAAAACAGGGACATGTTCCATTTTTAGTATAACCTGTTCTTAGTATGGAGTAAGTTGAACAAGGCACTTCACTTTGGAAACGTGTGTTTGAATGTACAATTACTAAAAAATGTGTGTTGCTTTTTAAGTTTGGACACTGCTCTATCCCGAATTAACTTTCAAATTTAGACAAGGTCTTACCTCCTTTGTAAAGTCTTTTTAATTCTGCAGAAGAGGTACACCGTCTAACAATGAAAGGCAGTATTCATTTTAGCAGCTGTCAAGAGGAATTTTCCTGTTGTTTGCCGTGTCTCTCTCCCCCTGTCTGTTTAAAAAAAAAAAAAAGGCAGAAAGGGTTTTTTTTAACATGAAAGAACCAAAAATCAAAGTTAAAACCCTTTGTTCTGTCAGAGTTCCCTTAATATGCCAGTGAAGCTGAACTTGGTATTCCAAATACACTAGCGTGCCATACAATGTTCGTGTTGTCTTGCAGTCCTCAATGCAGTAGCTCTGTTCTGTTGCAGAAGCTTCTCGGTTATAAGAAAGCCTCTATTTCAGAGTGAATTGTGAAAACCAGCTGCCTGATGAAGAAACAGAGAACAAAAAGGATGTTGGCTGTGTGTAGGGGAGAGATGGAAAACCTGGTATATATTAAAAAAAAAAAGAAAAAAACTCTAGGGTATTGCTTGTATTATTGTCCCTGTTATCATTAGGTATTTGCAGATCTGGGAACCTCTGGGTGTTTCTGAAGGGAGCCCCACCTTTGCAGCATGTGTGTGTTATGACACCAGCTGCTGTCGTTTTCCCTAGCTATCCCTGTTCAATATGAGCAAAGTTCAGAAAGGCATATACAATTTTTGATTCTCAAATAGGTGAGAAAACTGGACGCATCTAAGGTGTTGCTGAGAGCTCCTGACTGCTGAACTGCTGAGATCTGGTGGAGAGTGATAGCAACCACGTATCAGCCGCCTCTTTAGCTGGCATAATGAAAATTTGTGTTGAGGTGGGTGAGGAAAAAAATCCTAGCAATTTTGAGAATCCAAATGGATTCCTCTTTTTTCCTTGGATATTTCAAGGGTATCCCTGTGTCCTTCTACAACCCTTAATCCTCCCTGACAGTCTGTGAGAGCAGTACACCTGAGATGGGCAAACCCAGTGATTTAGAGCAGAAGACGACTGCTGACAGTGTTTGGTGGAGTCATGCTGGTGGTATTGATACGTATCATCACTAAATGCAGAATATCTGCTTGTCAGAGGGCTGATTCCAACCATAATGTCTCTGATGGTTACAGCTGAACAGTAACGTTAGGTTTATTTACTGCAGTTATAAAATCTCCCAGTCACAGACTAGATTGTGTAGAGCAGCTGATGGCTCCTTGAATGGAAGACGTGTTACCCAACTCTTCCTGGTGCTTAAAATATTCTGAGTAAGCTCAGTTCCCAGAAGGCACCTATCTGCACCTTTCCAGGGTACAGCAGATTTTGAAAGAGTTACATGGAAGTTTGTCATGTGATTTTCATTGGCCATAGTGGAGGTCTTTAAGGCTAGGGCCAGAGCCAAGAAAGGTGAAAATGTCGCTCGATGTCCTGACTGAACAGACCCAGCATTAGTTTGTTTGGAGGGCTTGACTGGGTTTTATAGCTTCTTTAGGAGCAGAGTAAATACTTCCTTGGTTTCAGTGCATGTAATGAGTGAAGTGCTTAGTGTTCAGTGAGGTAACCAGAATAATTGGGGTCTCAAGGAGCAGAAAACATCATCATTCCCTACTAAGCTATGAATGAAAACAGGTTGGAGGATGAGATCTACTAGAAGAAAAGTTCTCCTTGACTGCCACAGTGTTGCTGTTAACCCAGTTCATTAACTACTGATTATACTAGAAACTACTAAGGGAAAAAAATGTTTCTGAAGGTGAAGGCTGAGGGTTAAGAAATAGAAATCCTTTACTTCCACATATAAAAATCACTCTTGGAGAAAGTTTTTGCACTTTAGCAAAAAGCTGAAATAAAAGCTAAAAAGCTAGCTTTTTTTTTGCATGTGTTTAGCTATGACAGTTGTACTGGGCAGAGAATAATCTTGCACAGGGCCTTGTACAGCAATGAATCAAGTGCAGAAAAGCACCTCTGTGCCAAATGTTAGAAGTGAGGTACTAATTAATTTGTTTCTCTATTGACAAAAATGTCAGGCAAGAGTGAAGTGTTTTTATTTGCTATTATTAGGAAGAGGTAGCAGGCTCTATTGAAATAATTAATCTGAAATTTGGAACAAAACCCAAGCCCTGTAGCAGCTTGGTAGCTGACAAAACAGTGCAAACAGAGAGCATAAAGGAAAAGGATAGGCAAGAGAACAAATGAGACACTTATTTTTTTGTACAGGCATGTATGGAAATACTGCCAGTTTACTTTTGCACTTGACCCCATGGATGTGGACAAAGATTTGGGTTCCAGAGTACCGAACAGGAAATGCTGTTTGCAGACCGTCACTGGGAGGAAATGGAGATAAGAATTGCATGTTGTAACTACTTTTTGATTTCTTAATAGACTGAAAAGCTACTGACACTGTTTTTAATGTGACAGTCTAACGGGTTACTATAAGCAAGGCTTTTGTAGCCACTGATATAAAAAAATCATATGATTAAACAGGTGAGAAATGGAAGAGTTACTGAAATTCTGCTTATCCTGGGTAGGCTGGAAGCATAATATGTGGAAGATGTTTTTATTCACGGAGCAGACAAGACAGCATGAATAGGTACAGGGAGTACAGACTGTCACTCAGCAATTTTTTCACCTCGCAGTTTGAGCTGTGTTTCCTAAATAAGAGCTGTGAGCCTGCCTGCCTGCCTGTGAAGATGCAGATAATCCCTGTAAGTGTCTGTGCTTCAGCTATGTGTTGACCACAGTGACGCACAGGACTGTGATGCAATCCTGCAAGTCAGGCAGCTGCTTCACCTGCTTCTACTCTTGATGTGTATTTTGGGGTAAATTCCTGTGGTTTTTTCCTCGATGTCCATTTCTCCACAGATCTGAGATAAGTGTAATAACACTTAGGCTGGGATTTAGCTCATCGGTTTCAGGTGTCTGGAACATTACTTTGTATGTCCCAGTTACTTGCCTAAACTTCCATTATAGTCAAAGGAGGTCTGATCAGTAAGTTGATGGTGTCTGGAGAACAATTCATGTGACCAGAGGGGCAAGTTCATTGTAAGATGAATTCTCTGTTGATTATAACGGAAATGTAGCGGCCTACCTTGCATGTAGACAGGTTTGATGAGCTCTTAAGCTGCCTGGAGAAGAAAAGTACTGTTTACTGTTAGCCATTGGCTTACCAGGTTTTTGGTAACTGCAGTTTGTATTTTAAAATACGGAGAAAATGTTTTTGGGAAGTGGAAATGTGTTACCTATCTGCTAGTACCTTGAATTACAATGCTGCAGTTTGGAGTGCAGAGAGCAGGGCTATAAAAGAGCCAAAGGATGGAGAATTTGAGTCATGAAGGAGAGAGATCTTCACATTTATACTCCTGTTGAAAATTATTCATAAATGTGTACAAAAGGAAAGTGCTGACAGGTGTCTTACCTCAAGTTTGAGACAAGCTGGAGCAGAAAAGAAGATCCTTCATGAATTTCAAGAGAAATTGCTAATTTCTAATTGCCGATGAAATCTGCAATCTTAAAAAGGTTCTGCTTTTACAGCCTTTCCTGAGATATGTTCAGTTCATAAATTCTGGCAGGGAGAAGAAATGTTTTGGCTCTTGATCATCAGACATTTTAAAAAGGAAGGGATGAGGGGGAGTGAAAAGGGAGGAGGCATGCTCCCTCTTGGTTTAATTTGGCTTGTGAAGCTCCCTTTGATATTACACCGTGAAGTACCATCTGTCAGTGTAAAATGCGTGGGTGCTTCCATGATGTAGAGAGAAGAGATAGAAGAGATACTTCCTGCAGCTACAAATACTTGGAGAAAAAGGGGGGAAAAGAAAAGTCTGTGAAAGAAACAACAAAAATATCCACCTCCTTCCCTGCCCTAATCTCTCTGTCACTTCACCCTGGAAATGCAAAGGTTAAATGCAATCCCTTGTGTTGTTGATTCTTTTCTCCTGATTTACTGATCTTGCATTTGTCTCTTACCTCTTTTATTTCTAATTCTTCCCCTAGAAGAGCCATCCATTTAACTTTTTTGGGAAACAAACAGTTGTTCAGAGTAATTCTTTGTCTTAGATGGTCAGCTTTGCGTAATTTCACTGATAAATTTTTCTTTTGCATCTGTTGTTATTACTGAATTTTTGCCTGGCATCCATCTTTGACTTCAGATTATTTTGGGGGAACAAAGCTACAGACTTATTCGCTAAAAATACATCCTCTACACCGACCTTCCTTTCCTAGACATCTGGGTTGGAAATAGAGGGTAGGGAAGGAGAGAAGAGGAATTGATTGATACCTGTGTTGGGTTTTTTGTTTGTTTTGTTTTCCAATAGTTGTATCTTGTAGCCTGTGCTACCTGGGAGAATGAGTTCTGCCTGGAATAGGTGGTCTGGTAATTAAGGACAGGTGTGGACTACAGAAGTGTCAAGTTAATGTGTGGGAATCCTAGAAGATCACCCATTCTGGATGTTTTTTGTGTAGGAGTACATCCCCTGCTCACCCCAAGGGTATGAATGGCAGGTACAATATAAGGAGGAGAGGTGTGTCTTGAGCAGTCTTAATTTGAAGTGGTGTCATCCTCACTTTTATCTCTTCCTTTTTGAAGTGATGCTGTTGTATCTGTGATGGCTTAGGAGCATCAGCAAGGCAAGGTTGGTGGTAGAAGCACAGTGACTTTTATTGGACAAAACAGCTTATTTGGTAACTGACCAAAAGCTTGTTTATGAGTCCATATAAAATTGCTTTTTCCCCAACTGTATTATTAGGTCCGATAAAAAATACTTCTTTCCCACACGAGCCTTGCCAGTTGTCTTCTAAGACCTTTTTAAAAGGTGAGGGCTTTCCCTAGCTGGTCTTACATTGAACCTGCCAGACATAGAGGTGGCAGCACGCTTTGCAGTCTGTTTCTGTCCGCCTGCCCTGATGGACAGCTGCTCTGTTTAAAGGCCGCTTGGCATTTGTGGAGGGGTGGATGGCCTTTTTGTTTCTTCTTGTCTGAACGAAATGCTTAAGTGCATCTTGGCAGGTGATGGATCTCCACAGGGATACCTCACAATCTTCCAGGTATTGTCCTCAGCCTTGGGCGTGCACCTTCTGGGGGAAGGGGACAGGCTGTCTCTGTCCTCTCCGCAGACTTGTGCGGGTAATGTGAGCGTGGTGATGGAACACCTACAGGAAAACAAAGGAGTGGGGGCAGATGGTTTTCCTTACATCACAGATTTCTCAAAAGGATGAAGTATGGAACTTTTTTTTCCTTTCTGGAAAGGGTGATGAACATGGGTATATATGGCTGGCAGCAAATTCCATATTTTCTCAGATAGTTTGAGGTGTTTACGATCTGTCATCCTCAAATCCCAGTTCTGCAGGGTTCAGCATTTCTGTGATGTTTGATATGAAAGATGTGCAAAATCAACATGATACTGGACACCTAACCTGCTTTATGACCCTGATGCTGGTAGTACTTATCATGTGGTTCATCCCAGATATCAAAGGGGATGCTAATTTTGCCCCAAGAATGGATGTGAGGGATTGACATTTAATTGAGCATTGGCAAATTCCAGCCGCTTCATTATTTTGTAGCTTCCAGCATTTTTAAATTGCACTTTGCTTGCCATGCTACAAAGAAGACGAACCAGCTTCTGTGCAGTCTTTGGAGACTGCATTTTAATTTAAGATACTTCCAAGCTAAAACCAGCTTTATCTGACATTTCACTAAAGGAAGTCATTGCATCAACGTAGGTTTCGAACAGTTGTTCAAGATAAGAGGCTGCAACTTGTTTTCAGGAAAGCCTGTTATGAATCTGATAGATTTTTTTTTTTTTTTAACCTTTCTTCAAAAGTGGATGCCTTACTTATATATGTAAAATAGTTGAAGGGTGTTGGAGTTGAGTATATTATTGTATATCTAAAGAGCCTTTAGAAACCTTTCTTTCTCATAGTTTAAAGTTCTGTAGCAACTTCTTTGTTTATTAATGTGGTGTGTGCAGATGAGCAAAACGTGGCCTCCAGTTGTGACAGTAAGAGCTTCTAGTTGATGCTGATCCAGTTCAGCTTTGGCATGTAGCAGTTTCACGCTTTCATTTAGGCATCAGAAAGAACAACATGACAGTTTTCCTGAAAGAAGCAGCAACTCCAAGAAAGTCAAAGCTGACCGTGCTGTTTTCCATGTTCAGTTCAGCCTGAGGGCTATGACACTTTCAAGAAATTAGAACTTTGTGGGTGAGGTTATTTCAAATCAAGGTGTCTTGAATATTCTCTCTGTCTGGATCTGAGAGTTCAGATGCACGTTCTGGTGGCGGGAGCCAGTTGGACCAAATTTGCTTGAAGTTGTGGAGCAGTTGGTTTCACAGCTGAGACATTTTGAATTCCAGTACCAGAGAAAATCAAATCCTGCCATTTTTTGTATCAATACCTTCAGAGCTGCAAGAGAGGGAGCCTGAAAAATGCCTACTTTCTCCTCGTTGATAGACCAATGGAAAGGTATCACCATTTCTCTTACTTTAAACACATCAGTTACCTCCCTGTCTGGATCTTGACTGCTGGTGCATTAAAGAAAACACATTTTCTGACTTACACCTCCGACATCTCAAATTTGCACAACGGAAGTACCCTGGATGGAATTACTGGCAAAGTGTGACTATAGGATACCAGCAGAGCAGCTAGTGGAGGGACATTTACTTTTCCTACTGCTTTTGTAGACTCCTAATTGCTGCAAAATGCCACAGCAGTGAGCATTTGTTTATAAAGCTTTGAAGAAATGCTTGCGTGAAGAATTTCCTAGCTTGCGTGCAGGGCTGCAGCCCGACTGGCTGGGAAGGGCCGGGCGGGCCGTGGAGAGCGGCTGATGTGCCGGGTCTGGAACTGCTGTGCATTAAGCATCTGCCGGCCCAGACAGCGGACCGGTCATCAGCATAGCATCCCCCGCCTGCCTGATAGGGGTGTCAGCTCACGGCTCAAACTTCTGTGTGTTTTCGGTGTTGAAATCGTGCTCTGAAGGCTGGTCAGCTGTTGTAAGAGAAAAGCCGTCTTCCTGGCCTTCTGCAAACAGGCAGTCATTGGGCACGCTGTTTTTTGGTGACCGGTGATTCAGGCTGGACTGCATTTCAGTCCTCCCACCGCTGTGGTTGCTTTTCAGCCTTTTCCAGAGAGGTGGGCCTGCAGGTGGGGGCTGAGCAGCCTGCTGGTTTCCTGCTGGGAAAGGCAAGCCTCCGTCAGAGAAGCAGGAGGGAACGGAAACGACGCTGTTAAATGTAACTGGGTGACTTCCGCTAACGCTGCTCTGCTCCTGAATATCTGACTGGGTTAAAAAATGGATGATCCAAAAATTTGAGGCTCTTCTGAACTTCCCGTAAGAGCTAAAGAGATATTATGCAAGAAGCTGCAACACCTCTGTCATAACTAACACAGTGTTTGCAAATCTGACATACTGCTGCTCCTTTCAGGAAATACTTTTAAGTAGGTTCATTGAAAGTAATTTTTTTCTATACCCTCACTTTCCTGACATGAATTGATTGGAGAGATTATGAAGATGCTGTGAATTAAAATTATAAGAAACAGATCATTGTGTCTTGCTGCTCAACATTGTTTTTTTCCTTCTTGAAGGTCATGGAGGCAGAACAGACCAAAACGAGAAGTGAGTTGGTTCACAAGGAGACTGCAGCCAAATACAATGCTGCCATGGGAAGGATGAAGCAACTGGAGAAGAAGCTGAAAAGAGCCATCAATAAATCAAAGTACGTTTTACGTTTGGAGATGAGTTTAGTGGTGAAATCTGTTTGGGGGGAAATAGCAATTCTGTAGGGTTTTTCAAACTTGTGAAAGTGTGTTGCCATTTGTACCTCTCCCTTTGGGCTCCTGTCTGCATGCAACAGACACACAGCACAATTGGTACAATTGGTACTGGTATTTGTCCTTGCATTTGTTGTCCTTCTAAGTGTCTTTTGAAGCACCTGACTTGATAGACTGGTGAACTAAGTGGGAGAGGAAACCTTTTCTGGGCATACTCTTGGTCTCATTCTAGTGCATTGAACCCTTTGGTGGCATGTGACTTGAGAAACAGGCTCATGGGGTTCACGCAGATGCCACCTCCAGAGCTGCAGAGCTGTGTGTGGGTGTTTTGCAGCTTAGGATTGTTTGCAGTTTAGTTCTTATTTTTAGTTAGGAGAGCAACAAAGCAGGTGACAGAAACCTGAAAGGTGCGAGACTGTGCCAGCGTAGCACGGTACATCAGACTTCTTTGCTTCCTAATGCTGCTGTAGCAAAGCTGTGTGAGAGCTGTTTTGGGGAAGGAAATGCACTTCAGAGAGTGTAGCTAAGCAGCAAGCATCATTAATAAATGTGTCTGCATTTGACGTGCAGTTTTGCTCTGTTGTGGAGAGATGAAACAGCTTTTTTCTCAGAACCTGTTTAAAATTTTGGCCCTGTTTACAACAAATTCTTAATCCTCTGTATTTCACAGTTGTTTTATTTTTCCAGACTGCAGCTTGTCTGAACAATCTGCTTGCTCTATTTAGCTTTTAATCCCTCCATCTAAAAATGACTTTTTGGTGAAATCAGTCAACTAAAAATGTATTTTGATTGGTGTTTGCTCAATTCAGTAAAGGATTAGCACTTCTCAAGGAAGATTCAAGCATGTTTGCTGAAACAGTGTAGCAGCATGGCTTCCTAGAATGAGCTGCATGCTGTTTGTCTAGCACTGCACAGGGGCTGTGAAAAACATCATCAGATCACTAAATGACAGATTCCTCTGGGTAAGAGCAATATCTGAGAAGTGGTTTGGCTGCTAGGAGTTCCTTTCTTCCAATAAGATTTAAAATAAAGACCCTGATAAGTTGTCATTGGGTCCTATATATCTTTTTGTAACAGTGATGGTGCTGAGCCTGATGCCCCAGCTACCTCTTGTGTGATTTGCCTTCTGAGTTTGCATTTCCATGCTGAAACTACCGTCATGGGGGTGTTGTCCTGTGTCATTCTCCTCGGGACAAGCTGGTTTTCACTTGTGTGGAAGGATCCCAGCATATTCCTTTGTCTCACAGCAGGGCTGACTGCAGCATAAACCACCTAGGTAGGATGTTTTGGAGATCTTTTAATGAGAGGTGTACAGAAACACCAGCTCTATCTTAGTATTCTATCTAAGTGGAAGATGCCTGACGGCACAAATGGGCTTATCGTGGATGCATTTGAAGTCATACTGTATAAGGGATGTTGGAAAGGTCAGTCGTCTCTCAGCGCTGCAGCTATCACGTAAGGCAAAATTGAAACCAAGCTGAAAATATCAGTGCTGTCAAGTGGCTACATAAAACTGGGAAATGAGGCTGATGAATCTGCAGCTGCTTGTATTGTAGGGTGTAACTGGCTACTAGCTGCTTTTCAGGAAGGATTTAACACCAGCAAACTGCTCTGCCTCCCTCCCTGGGTGGGGCGGGAGGGCTGGCTCTAACGCCTGGGCCTTTCAGGCCGGTGTTGTCCGTCCTCTCCATAAACTCGTGGGTAGACGTGCTGAATGAGTTGCTCTTTTCCATGCAAAAAATGATTTGCATTTGCTCTTCATTTCAGTCTGGATTAAGATGCTTAAAGCATTACTATTTGAAAGTAAGACTGGGACAGCCTGGAGGAAAGTCATTTAGACGATTTGCTGTGTAAAGTTGATGAGTGGATGATTATTGGATTGTTTTGGTTTGGTTTTGCTTTTAATTTTGTTTCTGGGTACTTACTTGCGTGTAAGCTATGAATGTGCATACGGTTGCATGTTCTTAACAGTCGCCAGATCTTCTGGCTCAGTGCCTGTGAACTGCAGGATAATGAGCTTGCCGGTGTTCGCTGGTTTTTGGAAGTCACTTTCTGCTCCGGTGACTTGGGCAAAGTGCCTTTCACTCTTCCTGTCGTCTACTTAAAAAGCACTTTGCTTGCTATGCAATGTCATGGACTTAGACAACTGATGATGTAGGACACCGATTGCATCAGTGAACGATTCGCCAGCCCTGCTGTGTCATGGGCCAGGTTTCTGTAGTTACAGGGTCATGGATATAAGAGAATGAAGTGACCTGAGGAGATGCGAGTCCCTACCCTGCCAGGTCATCACTTTCTGCTGGCATCAGGTGCCCAGCTGTGTGTTAGTGATGAGTGAGGAAGGGTGCTTATGTTTGAGCTCCTACACATCAGGTTATTGGTATCCTTTTCTTGGCTTAGGTGACATCTTTCTTACCCGTTACCTGTAAACATGCCTGCTCATACGTGTGTGTATATGTATTTGTGTATACACACACGTGTATATACACATACAGACATACATGCTTATATATATTATTTTTTTCACACCACGCAAAGCACACCTGTGTGCTTGTTTGCTGATAGAAAGGGGACTTTTCCCCCAGGCTTGTGGAAGTTGATGGCAGGTTAGGATTCAAGCCTGGTTGTTCCCTCCCAGTTGGCACCAGGGCAAGGAAGGGAGAAAAATCAGGTCATCTGAGGTGAGTGGGTTTCACTGTTTTCCCTGCAACACCGTTTTGCCAGGGTGTCTGCCCTCCCACGGGTTTGGGGTACGGCTGTAGGAGTCCTTTAACTGTTGGATCCAGACTCCCAACTGCAATGTTTTACCATGCCTGGCAAGCCCATCTGCGTAGACTTTGGCAGGGTTATGTCCCAGGAAGGGAAGGCGGAGGCGCAGTTTGCCTGGATCAGTGTCACTGGAAACATCGCAGGCTTGGCTGTGAGCTCCTAGTGGCGGTAGAGAGGGTTGATTAAAAACATGGAAGCTGCAAAATAATTTAATCTCAGGGAAATGCGACTCGGTTATTTTGTATATGACTGTGTATCAAATTCAACCCTTCAAAGCATATAGGATCAGAAAGACACATTTTTACAGCCCTGCATTCTGGTACACAGTCCAAAATGTGGCTGCAATAGGACTTAGAGCTCAGAAGAGGCTTGCAGTCAGGGTAGAAATATGACAAGGGTAGTTAACATTGTATTTCATATAAACCCAGATCTGATTGTATATCTCTCCCATACTTTCCAGGAGAGCTTCTAAGAGGTGAGGAGGGTAGTAAGCCCTGCTAAAAAATGAGGACTTTTTTGTTGCCCAATTGGCTTGTGGGCTTTAAAACTTGGAAGCTGGAATGTGGTTTCTAGGCTTTGTACTACACCTCTTGTGCCCCTGTCCTCCTGCAACGTTATAAGCAAGTTTTGTTGTCTAAAGTGGGAAACAGACTGGGTGTGACACTGTCCTCTAGGTCCAAGCAAGCTGTTGGAGAGCCAGCCGTGAAGCGGGAGGGAAGTGCTGGTGGGCCACTGGTGGGAGGTGCTGTGCCCTCGCCTGTGGTGCTCTGACCTCCCTTCATCCCAGCTCCTCCACTGAAAAACCTAAGAGCTGCCCTTCCAACCCCCCCCATCTGCACATGGGGAAGTTCATGGTTCACCTTCTGCGGGGAACTTATATGTGCTGTGGGCTCAAAAATTAGATGGATACAGAGAGGATGGCTATGCCTGAAGCTGGACACTGCATTTAAATATCTTGCAGAATCTAGGCCTGAAGGAATTATGCTGTCAACTCCAAAAACTGCAATTTTGCAATTTGTATTTAGGTCAAAAGACCCATGAGAAGTAGATATACAGTAGAGGGGAAAAGAGAGACACTGAGAGCACATGTAGGTGTTCTGTCATCTAGATCGTAGTCTCTCGGGAGTACAGTGAAACACAAAATAGCTATGTTGATGCTACAGAGAGCAACTCACACTCCAGTACTCTGCATTCAG
The DNA here is from genome assembly GCF_964289735.1 of Phaethon aethereus. Lineage (NCBI taxonomy): Eukaryota > Metazoa > Chordata > Aves > Phaethontiformes > Phaethontidae > Phaethon > Phaethon aethereus. The sequence continues at coordinate 124,466,731 of NC_138582.1, read as the reverse complement.
TCCCAGTGATTGTAAACAAATGTTCTTTGTTTTTCCACAGACCTTATTTTGAGCTCAAGGCAAAGTACTACGTCCAACTAGAGGTACGTATGGAATTCAGATCCATCTGAAACTCTTTACTGCTTACGGTAAATACTGAAATTACATCTAAAGTGCTCCGACAACTGTGTTGCGTTTCTGTACAAAACCAATTCAATTCAAAACCTCTTGAGCAATTTGCTAAGCGCATTTTAAAGGTAAAAGACTCAGAGAGGCTTTGTTTCCTTGTGTGAAGTAAGAGTGTTCAAACCCTGCTGCTTACTGCCAGAACTGAACAAATACAGTTTGACCATCTTTAACTTCTTATAGTTTGAAGTGCCTGGGGTTTGTTTGTTTGGGGTTTTTTCCTTATGTTTTATGCATCAGGCTGTTTAACTGTGCTTGGGGTGCTCTTTTCTGTTCACTGGTTGGCTCCGTTAACAAGAAGTAACCTGCTTGTAGTATTCAAACATCATTCAGATATGAATTGCTGATTTGGGGTTTGGCAGAAGGGGGATTTCGGGTTTGGCTGGATAGGCTGCCAGGGCTGCTTTTTTTTTTTTTTTTTTTGGCATCTCTGCACTGTGCTCTGTGTGGTGCAACGCTGTCTAGCCAGTGCTTGGACACCGTGCACACCTTGCAGGGCACAGTGGACCCAGGGTGGGCATGGCAGTTGCGCATGGGATGGTAATCCCTGCTGTTACAGCCCTTAGCCTTGGAGCTACCAGGGGTGGGAGAGCAAAGCCGCACTGAAAAGTCAAATGCAAGAATCACTCTCTTTCTGTTTGAATGACTTTTGCTGCCTGTGACCCCCCTCTGAGTTGAAGGGTGGTGGCTGGTGCTGTAGATGTGTGGGATGTGCACAAGGTCTAAGTAGAGCACGTTGCCTTGCGCTGTTGGCCACGGGTGCAGGAAGGCTCCATCAGGGTGCTAGGTCAGCAGCGGCCTAGCTAGAAGCAGATTCCCATTCCTTGCCTGGGATGCAAGGTATGTCCCACACATTCTTTGGGACCCCTTCCCTGGGCTGCCTGGGATGCAGCAGCTCTTTATCAGCCGCAGAGTCTCTGGCGTGCACCTTTTCCTTGCCGGGATCCAGGCCTGGGCTGCCCCTTGCTCCTGTGTCTTGCTTGCCTGCGCAGCCGTGGTCGGCAGCTGCTGCATGGAGCCAAACCCTCACCTATCCTGGGCTGGGTGCCAGGCCAATAATCCCTTCCGGCTGTAGGCATCTTTTGAGAAATATCCCTTTCTCTATGGATGAAGGCCTGCTGTTTGGGGGCCTGTTGCTTCTCCGTGACAGCTGCTTGGTGCCCTCCTGAAGAAGAGTGGTTGTGTAAAATTGAATACAAAAGACAGCACAGATTGCTTTTAATGCACACTATAAAACAGAGTTGAGACAGCTATAGATACCCAAGCAGTGTTTTACCTTTGGGGATAGGGTGTACAACACTTTTGCCCTTGCTGTAGAGTGGGGTTTGTGTCTGGGGATACAGAAACAGCTGCATTGCAGCCGTCAGGTTTTGAGGCTTGCTGCTGTCTGGTCTGCAGGTTTAGTAACCGAGAAGTGACAGATTTGGTGCTTAGGGGAGAGAGAGGCTTGGCCCCTTTGAGTATGATGCACAGCCATGCCATGCCCCGCAGGCAGGGGCTGCCAGCAAACCCTGAGAGGTGGTTGTGGGATGAACAGTGACATGCTGTTGAGAGCTGCATTCATGTTAACAAGAGATCCTGCATGTTAATGGGGAGACCCCTGCTCTGTGCTTAGTCAGGGGCCGTTACCACACTCCAGAGGCAGTCCCAGCCCCTGGCTCCTGTGGTTTGCCTTGCTGCTGTCTCCTTCACAAGTGCTGCTGCTTGCAATGGGATGCTCTTGAACTCTCCCGTCACCTAGATACCAACCCTGGCTTATGCTAGCTTGCCTGTGCAGAGCCAAGTCAGGTGGACGCGTAACGGAGAACTGCATACTGTGCATCATTCATAATGAAAGCACATCTAATACCTGTCTTCTTGTTAGCAACTGAAGAAAACAGTGGATGACCTGCAGGCAAAACTGGCCCTGGCAAAGGGAGAGTATAAGACTGCCTTGAAAAACCTGGAGATGATCTCAGATGAGATTCATGAGAGGAGACGGTCCACTGCCATGGGGCCCCGAGGATGTGGTGTGGGTGCTGAAGGGAGCAATACCTCTGTGGAAGACCTGTCAGCAAGTAAACCAGAGTCGGACACCGTCTCCAGTGAGTACAGAGCGCTCCTGTGCCTGGGAATATCCCATGGGCATTATAAGAAAGATGCTGAGATGAAGGTTGCTCTGCGTATTCTGCTGTTTGAAATTTGCTGGCTGTTGCGGGACTGTGGCTAACTTGTTCCGCTTCTCACTGTTACAGGGGTTGATTGTATTCTTTAACAGCCAGTTTTCAAGGGGAAGAGATATGAGCTGAAGTGCATGAACTGTTCCCTTAGCATCACTGTTGGTTTTTGTACAGTGCTGTATGAAAGGAACAAAATTAATACACTTCAAAGCGTGCATCTAATTTTTAAGCCAGTGATGCTGCTGTCTGTGACTTGCCCGGGGTGGTTGCAGGCTGTTGCAGATCACTCAGGTTGCTGAGGTGGCAGCGCCATTTGAAAACAGACCTTTTGGATCAAGCACTTGTCTTGTGGTGCTGGGCCTGCGGCAGAGGGACGAAAGTTGCGGCTATGGTAGTATAGAAAGGCGTAACGCTCGCACAGAAGGATGAGCTCCTTGGCACTGCAGGATCTTTTGCCAATATGTGATTTCAGCAGAGCATGTGTGCTGTGAACAAGGGGAGTGAAGAAGCAGCAATATGTTAATGCAGTGTTCCGAGAAGCGTTTCTCTTGGGTGATGGCAGCAACCACCGAGCAAGCTCCCAGTCTAGGTGACCCCTGCTTTCTGGTGGCATGTGGGGACTTTGGGTTGCAAAGAACAGAATGGTCTGTTGTATTGTGAGTTCGCTTTTGTCCTGTCTCTGGGTGAAAGTGGATAGGTGGACATTGCATGTGGCCTACTTTTTCCTCCCTCCTGGACACTTTCTCCCCTTCTCAATGCAGAAAGTCTTTTTTTGCTGCCCAGCCCCATGAATCCCAGTTTAATTTGTATTTCAGCTGTTTCTGCAGGGAGAAGTCTAGGTCAGGATTGCAAGAGTTCATAATTACAGAACCTCAGTGCCGAAAGGCTGAACGTGCAGTTCCCTCGTAGACGCTGATGCGTACCAGCACCGAGGCCCTGTAGGTCTGTGGTACAGCCAGTCTGTGCCGTGGGAGCTGGGAGGCAGCCCTGGGCTGGCCTCCGTCCTCTGCAGCGGCAGGAGTTTTCACATGACCTGCTGGAGCTCCCTCACTCAGTACTGTGCAGCTGGGACCTGAGCTGCCACGGCAAGCGGGTGTGGTGTCTGGGCCAGCTAGTGCAATGGGCTTTTGGTATGGCTACATATCTTCTGCCACCCTAAAGTCCCAAGGTTGAACCTTTCTGAGTTAGGCAGGTATGGCCTCTTTGGATACTCACAAGTCCCCCGCTCCTTGCACAGAAGGCCTCCAAAAGAGCTTAGGTATAACTGAGTTGAGGGTTTTCTTGTGCTGAAGGAGTTCAGGGGCCTGGTTTGTAAGGGCAGAAAGAGCCAGGAAAGTTAATTCAAGCAACCAGTTGCTGGCCCTCCCGGGCGCTGCTGAGGCTTGCAGGCAAGGACTGGCAGCACAGGCTCATCCCTCTCTTTGAATTGCACAGCCTGATGTAAGTGGAAGGACTCCAGGTTGCATCTAGTGCCAACGCAGAACTGGCTTACGACAGGGCAGGACTAGCAGCCTGCCAGATGTAACAACCAAAATGGCCTCGACAGGTTAAGCTCTCCTGCGTTGTAACGTCTCTGGGGTTTCCACCAACGCCCTTTTTTATATCTTAACTTCTTTCTGCTGGAGTTGAATAAAACACCTCATCATCAGTAAGAGTTTCTTGGCCCAAGCAGTTGCTCCTGTGTGTTACGGTGAGTTTAGATGGTGATAAGTAAGGTACAGTTTGTTGTGCTTGTTGTAGAGTGGCTGGTGTCAGTGCTTCTTGCCAAGTAGAGGACTCTTGTAACTGGAAACATCTTTTTTTCCCCAACGTTTTTTTGCTTTCACCCCCTGCAAAGTTACCTGTATTGATAAAACATAGCAAGTGAGAAGAAAGGCCACTCTGCAGTCTTGGATTTGCCATCATTAAAAACAAGACAACAAAACCCAAACCACAACAAACTGTCTCTGAGCACAAAGTGCCCTGGAGGGGGCTCGGGAAGGTGGATAATGCTGTCTGTTACCCATTTTGTGTTTGAAGCCTTTTAGGTCAATTCTACAATGTGTAAGTACAGTTCTGCAATCTGCAAATACAGCAGAAAGAGGCTGAACACCTCTGCAATAATCATGACGGTAGCTGCCTCTCTTGGCACCCTTCGTGTCCAAGCGGTGCACGTGAGCCCAAGGCTGCCGGGGTGACAGAAGAACTACTTTGAAACCTCTTTGAGCCATTTTGTTAATGCTGCCGCTTTCCTCCTGCTGCTCTTTCAAGGTGGTTCTGAGCCTCTCTAACAATGGCAGGAATTGCAAGGAGGCGTCATTGAAGATAACCTCAGGTCACTGTAAACTGTCTTGCTATTCGTGGGACTTCTTCAGACCAGTGTGATTCCTGCACACACTTTTCTTGTGTAGAGGCTGATCCATGTAAAACACCTTCTGATCCCAGTAGGATTACTTGTGTGCTGAAGTCTTTAGTCATAGGTCCCCATCCTGCAATGAGCCAAGACTGAAAAAGGTTGAATTTTAGCAAAATTTACACTCCAATGTTGCATGAAATGGAACCTTCTTTAATGGGTTCTTTCTCCTATTGCTAACAAAGAGCCTGCAGCTTAATCTAGCCAGACAGTTTGGAGGTGGTTTGCCTTAATTAGAATTCAGATCTGAGCAAACACGAGCAGGGAAAATTATGTATGTGGGCAGGGCTTTTGTTAATTTGCTGTTACTTGGTGATCCTCATCCAAAAAGAGATCTTGGGAGTTCATGCTGGATTTTAACTGCAAAAGTGTGAAGATAAAGTGGAAGCAATCTGCCCCTGGAGCAATGCCTTTCTAATTAGTGCCTTAAATAACCAGGAGTCTGTGCTGGGATCAAGTTGGGGCTGGCTGAGGCGGGCACAGGGGACTAGGCCCTGGCCCAAGTTATGTACCAAAGACTTGCCCCTGCAGGGGGCAGCAGGGATGGTAAAAATCCGAGAGCATCTTGGCGTGAGGAGCAGTAGCCAGCGTAGAGCTGGTCTACATGTGTGGCATGGCTGGCAGGCGCGCTGTTCCTCAAAGCAGCATCGGGCTTTCATGACCCATGTATGAAATGCCGGGTGAAGGCTTTGCAAAGGGGGTGGAGTACGAGAAGAGGCAGCCCCTGGGTTAGCACTGCGTGCCCGTACAGAAGATGCAAACCTGAGAAACTGCCTTTGCCCGGGAAGGTGGAGGAGCAGGGTAGGTTTGCTAACTGGAACATTCTTTGATCGTTGCAGTGGCTTCAGAAGTGTTTGAGGATGACAACGGCAGCAGCTTCGTATCTGAAGAAGATTCGGAAACTCAGTCGGTGTCCAGCTTCAGCTCTGGCCCTACGAGTCCCTGTGAGGTGCCCACTCAGTTCCCTCCTGTGACGCGACCTGGAAGCTTGGATCTGCCCAGCCCTGTATCCCTCTCTGAGTTTGGGATGATTTTTCCTGTCCTCGGTCCCCGAAGCGAATGCAGCGGGGCATCCTCCCCCGAGTGCGAAGCTGAAAGAGGTACGCACAGCTGGATACGCCCTGGGCCCATGTTTTTCAGCTTTATAAAGGGAGCAGGAAAACCTTCTTAGCTCCCCTAGGCATTATCGCCAGCTCAGAGCTCCAGCCCGCTGGCCGCTTCCTTGGGGAAGGCAGTTCTTGAAGGCCCTGCGTCCCACAGTTAACAATGACATCTAAAATGTTTTAATTGTTCTTCTCTTCGCTGGGAAGGTTCCCCAGTTCTGTCTCAGTGGAGGGGTTCGAGGTTTCTCATGCAATACAGTGATCTGTGGGATTCTGATGGTACGTTTATTTTAAGGAAAATCTGAGTTTAATTTTTTTTTTTTAAATTACTGTCCTGCTTGTTGAAAATCCTGCTTTCCAGGAAAAAAAAAGAAGGAAGTAACGTGCCAAAAGGAACCTCTTGCAGGCTCTGCCAGCTCCTGCTGACAAATTTAGACTTAGAGGATTACCACCACTCTTGGGTACTCCAGCCTAAGGCTGTTTATGCTGTAATTTGCTGATGCAGTGCACAAGCTGACCGCGGCTCGGAAGGCCAACTTCGGTTCCCTTAAAGCATCTTGCTCCTGCTCCTGTATCTTTTTGCGTGCTTTGGCAAAGGCAAATGCAGAGGCACCCGCTTGAAGCTTAAGTCGCAGAATGAAATCCGGGTTTAACATCTAGTTTAATCCTTTCTTTGCAGGGGATAGGGCAGAAGGGGCTGAGAACAAGACAAGCGACAGAGTGAACAAGAATAGGAGCAGCAACAGGAGCAGCTCCACTGAGGGGCTGGCTTTGGATAACCGAATGAAGCAGCTCTCCCTTCAGTGCATGAAAATCAAAGAGGGAATATGCGCAGGCAGAAAAGCTGCCCAGATTGGCTGAGTCCTCCTTGTGCCCCGTCCTGATTAATGGGAGTATAAATATTTATATATGAACTTCTAAGTGTTTGAAGAACATTGTGCCAATAACATATGCCAAATCTTAAGCGTTTACTCTAAGAAATTTAAAACTGCACTAAGAAGTCTAATTGATGTGGAGGGCTGAAGTTTTTATTCAGTAAATCCTTTGTAGGCCAGACAAGTTATCAAATGTTTAAGCTGTGCTAGTATTTCACAGACTTTGTACATTGTTTTGTAGCAGCCTGGCTGAAGCAATAAGTAGTAACGTTCCCATGTAAATTCATGCCAGCAGGGGGGCTGAAATTCAAGCCAGACATTTGCAGAGAGCAGTTTGGTTTCAGTTTTGTAGAACGAAATGCTCTTTAGATACAGTGGGTCTCTTGAGTGTAAGTGGCATATTCTTTAAACATCTGTATTTGTCTGTATTATGCTGAGACTGTAGAGATATTTTGTATACAGGAAAGCTGTTGCATGTGTGGGGTCGAAAAGCCTTCACTCTTCCCTTGGTGCTCAAGGATAAAGATGAGTCATGCCTATAAAAACTGGTGTTGAGACAGACAGACAGGCAGAAAGGGGATGGTGATAGTGGTGGTAGGCCCTTTTCTAGCCACCTTCCCGAGTCTGGCTTGGACTCTCAGGCTGATGCCAGTGACCAAAAAGAGTTGATTGGCCCCTTGCCCTTCCCCTCCCCTGAGAAGTGAAGTATTATTTTTCAGCACTTTAAGTGTTTGGGTTTTTTTTCTCAAAAATGGGAGTCATAGATGTTTGCAGGACAGTTATGATAAGGGATTTTCCCTTGAAATATGCATGAAGAAAAGGAATTGCCAGTGTAGATTGACAATGTGTTTTTAAGCTTCTCTGTATGTTGTACCGTGTGGGGTTTTATAACTGTTAAAGGGACTTGGGATTTTAGTATGCCCTAGAGAAAGTGTTCAATAAATCTAGAAAGGGCACGGGCATGTTTTGCCAGCAGCTGTTAGGCAGTAGTAGTGTCTGGTAATTATGCTAATAAGTGGTAGTAAAAAAATCCTAGGACTCTTCAGTTTTGGTGGCTAAGCATTTCTGAAAGCTCCACTTTATCTAAGATGTCAGTTTCTATTGTTAATTTGATGGGAATTTTAGTATTGCCCAAAGTATTTTCTATTCTATGTTTTTTGCAGTCCTGGTGTATTTTGTCCCTGCCACAGCTTGTGTATCTATTCTCAAAGTTAATGTAAAATTCTTCACACTACAGTAAACGTTTTTGTTTTCCACATTTTGAGTCTGTGCAAGCTCAGTCTCTCTCAAGTGCTAAGAATTTTCTCCTGCAGCAAGTTTAGTCTTTAAATATCCACTTCCAGTTGAAGATTGCAGCCTGGTGTCATCTGGTATTAGAATCCTTCCAGCTTCCTGCATCCATGATTCACTCTTTATTCTGAACGATGCAAGAGCAGAGCTTCAGTCAAGTCTTCCAAAAACCCTTAGTATGCAGAAAAGAGGAAGGTATCCTATTACCCAACATCTCTGTACTTCACGTTGCTGAAATTTGCTCTAAGGCCATGCAGAATTGGAGGTAAAGAAACCTGTTTTCATAAAAATTAGATTCAACACATCATAGCTGTTAAGCTGTAATAGCTTTAAATGTTTAATCATTTAATCATCTTCCAAAGACCTGAAGGCTGAACTCTGCCCTTGGTAACATTTCCCAGCCCAAGAAATGCTTGGGAAAGAAGCCAGTGCTTTCAGCTTCTGATGTGGCCAATATTTGGGGAAAAGCTGGGACTGACAGTGCTAAATACAAAATGAAAAGCAGCACGGAAGTGCCATGTTGTATTAAATGTTTTTACTTAACTACAAAAGTTTAAGCCCTTGCCTGTGCTGCATACAGTTAGAAAAATTAGCAGAGGTAGTTGTGGTTGAGTATCTTACTTTTGCAGACTTGCTAGTCAACCCCTATTACACCTCCGGGGTTGTTTGGGTATTTTTGGCTGGGTTTTTTTGTTGTTGTTTTTATTTGTTTTGACCTCTCTTGCTATCAAATTTCCTTTCACCTTGCCTGTTCTGACTGGAAACCCAAAACTCCCTGCATTTGGGCAATGAATTAATTTTTTCTTCAGCAGGATAAAAAGTAGCTGTGCACGCTTCCTTGCATGCGTCCTGACTGGGTTCAGCTCCCAGCAGGGTAAAACCATTGGTCAGGAAGTACAAATCATACCCTTACACCACACTTCTGCAAGATTTGGTTAAGGATTTTGCTGCAACCTTCCTCCTTTGGCAACCCCCTGGACTTGGCAGGTAAATCACACTGCAAACGTGCAAGCAAACAGGCAGAACTGCGTGTCTAATAAATTAATGGAAAACTCACTTTATTTTGAACTTCATAAAAGCCATAATTATAAATATGACAAAATTAAATGAACATATATTACTATGGAGTACAGGCAAAATGAACAAGCTTTCTCCAGTTGGAGCTCTTTCTGCATTCTGCAGTGTAACATGATGGTAGCTGCCTTCATGGGTATAAAAATAAGCCTCTGGTGTATCAAAGTATATGTGATCACTTCAGCTGCCCTGAAGTGAGAATGCATAAAGCAAATGTTAACCTAGGACTTCTACTGGTCTTTGGTATTATCAAACAATTTAAATGTCCTTTTTGACCAAGTGATGAAAATCTCTACTAATATGTACACAAACTTAATTCTAAATAGCTTAAAAGCTTGAATTGCATGTTTACAGGCAGAGAAGACTTAAGGGTCAAGAGATGCATGACTGCCTAACTGGAAGTAAAGTAACATGACTGATGTACCGTTGTTGTGGGCTGAGCCATTGTGCAGCTATTTCAATCTTTGGACACACACAGACCATCTCAAAGTCTCGCTGCAGAACACTTCCATGCTCACATCAGCTTCTACTATTCTCTGTCACATGGATCAAAAATGCTAAATGGTGGTCATGGGGAGGGGGGGGTGGAGGGAACTTAACCTAGATATTGGTCTGAGGCTGTTATAATCTAAGGATCATTTAACTCTGATAATTTTTCCAGATTTATTTGTGGAAAAAATATGTCAAAGCAAATCTTAAATGTTTACATGAACAGTTCTAAGAAAAAAGGTCAAGAAAATTTTGATGTAAAATTACTTTGCCACAACCAGAATCTGCAGGCTTATTTTTAGAAATATTTTATATTTCCTTTTAAATACTCCCCCCTGAGTGTTCTATCCTATAGGTGAAGGGAAACATACAGTGATTGTATCCTAGTAGCCTATGTAGGTGCAATGTTTGAAAAGGACTTGCATTATAAAGGACACTGATGCTAAGCTTAAATCCTGTGCAGTTACGGGGATGAGCCCACTCCCCTGACTGTACTGTATGCATAAGAAGTGTTAGTGTATCCTGGTGGAGACAGGATCCTTTGCCCTTGATGCCTTAATTGAGTGAGTACAGTCCTTGCTTTTAGTTCAGTACAGCATGGAAGTTGAGCCTTATGTTTGTTTCATCCAGCAGAAGCTTTTGGCACTAGCTTGTGCTTGGAGGGAGGGGGCGGGGGGGGGGAGAAAAAACCCTTCCTGCAGCATAGAAACCAACTACAGAAGAAGAATAGCAGATTTTACTGTAGGCAAGTCTACCAGCTTGATCTCAAACAGCTGAAGATGTGCAAGAACTTATCACTGAAAGCTGGCAGTTCTGCCATCTGCCTTTTGTACTGTCAAAAATCTACTCTGTTGAGACTTCCTAACTTCCTCTAACCTCACAGGTGATAAAATGTATGCAAGACTCCACTGCCACACTGGTTTAGCCTGAGTTAAAAACATAACACAAAGTTGTAGGGAAAAATGTAGGTTCAATGAAATTTTAATTTTGTAAGGATGTAGCAGTCCTTTGGCGCATATTCCCAAAAGCCAAGGATAACCACAAAGAACTTAATTTTTTTTTGCTCAGCTTGTACCCATGCTGCTCCCTGTGTTGATTTGTGCAACAATCATCAGAAACTTCCCTGCAAGAGAAGGTAAGTCACACTGTGACAAACTTGTCACAAATTTCCTAGCCCAGATGGTCTCTGAGAGAACTGCAATCAGAAAGGCATGTGCTTTCAGCACCCTTTTAAAGCTAGACATTTGTTAAGCAGCTGTCTGATGAAGGAAACGAAACAAAAAAGGGATCTAGTACTTTCTGGAAAGGACTAACAGCAGACTTCTACAGGAAGAATTTTAGCCTTGTGATGATATTAATATGATAATATTTCTGGTGCTCCTGTAGCATATGTGTGCTCAGTTCCCCAATGACTAAATGGCACCTGTGCCTTTAAAGTAAGATTTAAATGCTACCTTTTTGCTTGGAAAGCTGCCAAGCCAACATGAATGGCAAAGAACTTCCTATGACTGTTTTAAAAACACCCTCTCCCCCACCTGTCAAAAATAGTGGAATTTTAAGGCTGCCATTTGTAAAAAGACAGAAAACATTGTATTTTAGGATCAGTGAGGCAGTTAGTATTTAAATTAAGAAAAATGTGGTTATCTTGAATCCTCTTCAGATAGAATGTACACAGATCTTCTGGAGGAGAAGCAGAGATAGATAGTAGGCTTCTTAAAAAAAAAAAAGATCTTATTCTAGACTAATCCCACTTCCACTATTTTCTTAAGAACTTTGACCCTACTCCTGATGACACTGGCCGAGTGCTCAATTCATTTGCTGGTTTCAACTTAAAGGAAAAAGGTGCCTTTTAAAAGAGGTCCTATATAATGGGATGAGCAAGCGCATTTCTTGTGGCTGTGGTTTATTAGGAGGAGAGGCTTAAGTGACCTTTCCCTTGCAAGCTGAATACTCACAAAAATGTTGAGGATAAAACATTTCTTTGCTGGGCTGCTGATAGTGGGTTGTTCCCTAACCTCCTCCCCCAGCAAGAGAACCCTACAGCACAGCTTTAGATGAAAACCTTTCATGCCTGCTAAACGAAGGGTGTGCTGCCCTGTCTGTACGCAACTGCTGGCTAACCTCCTGATTTCAATGCTGATCTGCATCAAGCTAGGTCTTGCAGCTAGTCGAAGAAAGTCGTAGAGTACCTTGTGCTGTAATATTATGTATAAAGTAATACAGATATGAAATGACAGCTCTCAAAGTACATGAAACATGAGTGAAGCCATTGCTTCTCTTTTAGAAATAGCTAAAGCAGGAATCTTCCTTTTCCTTTACTCCTATATGCATGTTCTAGATAAACTGAGCATGTTAGTCTGGAATACTACTTGCTCAGCAGTAGTAAATTTACATTTAGATATAAGAACTAGTTCAATGCTGAAAACATTCAAGATAGCAGCACAAATATGTAGTAGAAGCTATTTGGTCCTGAGACTGGATAAGCAGAATGCACAGGAATATTTTTTCTTATATGTTTACTTTTAAGAATAAAATCTTAAACCCACATACCCTGTATTTTGGGAGAAGAGAATTCCAACATCAGTATTTCCTCGTAACTCACTAGACTTTGATCTGAAGCGTGGAAAAATTGCAATAAATGTGAGGTTTACCAGTTCATTTGAATATAAGCATTTTAGCCCATTCACAAGCCTGCTGAACAGTGCTCACTCCCATACCATAGCAGCAAAAACTACAGCTAACTCTCTACCGCAATTAACTGGCCAATCAGTGATTCCATGCTTTAACTTAGAATGTAATTTTCTGTTATGTACATGTGTAGTAAGAGTTCTTCACCTGTTCTCAGACTGGAGGACAGATCAAAATCACCTCCTTAAACAGTAATGCACAGATCTGTCTCCTCACTGCAGCTGTGATACCTTAAGAGGAGTAGCACTGTTAAAATCTAGGAAAAAAGGACCCTCTTGTTGAGGCAGGAATGTGGTGGGGATAATGTTGTAAACTCCAGCAAATATGTTCTCCACTTCCAAGTAGCAAAATCCACACCTATGATTGAAGAAACCACCTGTTAGAACTAAGATCTGAAGTACGTTTCAAACCTCCAAGACTTCATTAAGTCAGTATTACCTGTAGTCACCACTGCTTTTTTTCTGAAAGCCATGGGAACCAGGATCTCCTACTGTTGAGACTGTGATGAGTTCAAAACCAACGCTGTATTGCCTGCAAGTGATGTGACAGACTTAACTAAGTTATTTGGGTCATCAGGATTACTGTGAAGAGGGTTATTCATTAAAAAATACAGTGTAACTGTACACAGTTCCAGTGTAACTGGAAGATATCTACAAGCTTTGTCATATTTGTGAGAGATATGTTAAGTCAAACTTACTCTGACATGAGTGTAGAATTTGGAGGAAGACAGAACACATTTCAGGTTCAGAACTAGCACCTATATGGACAATGCCTGCTAGAAGTCTGCCTCTGCATTTAAGCGGACTTCAAGTAGTTAAACCTGTGGTGACATACTCTGGTGCCATGTGGCACAGATCCTGGGCTCTGAGCTGATCACTGTCAGAGGAATCAATGTCGGTGACCTCGGCAGAATTTCTCATGTTGCACTCTAACTTGGGGCAGTTTCTCTACTACCTGTTAATGCATGTGACAGGCACCACTGCCCCTGTCATTCAAACTACCCAAACATGATCTGCAAGTGCAGAAAAAAATGCATACAAAAGCCCCACTCAGTTACTGGAAAAGTAGAGACACACCTTTGCACTCATCTTCACTTCATGGGAGAAGGGGGTTCCTCAAAGAGGAGAGGACAGGCAAAGAAGTGCTGCCAATTTGTAGGGCCCAGTGTACAGCTTTGCAAAAGATAAACACTTGACTGCAGGTCAGGAGATGCTGCTACTTAGAAATGCTGTATACTGGTATTTTGAGGCAGATCATGCATTTCGCCAAAGGAATTTGACCTGCACAGGTCTACTCTATAGAGCACTGATATCCAATACTTCTCCTGGCCAGCTAGAGGCAGAGCTTCAGAGCTGAAGCTACTGCATAGGCCAGTATTTGACAGCCTTTAAGGGTTTAGTGTCCTCCATATTAGGTCTATTACAAAAGGAATTATGATCATAATTAGTTTTAAGAGGAAGAAACAGTACTTTGTACCTTCGTCCCTTCTGTGCAAGGGCCTAACTCTGCTTGGACCCGAAAACTAAAGAGAAAGAAGGTCAAGGATTTCCTCAGTAGCAAACATGCAGGTTTAAATCACTGTTGCTGGTGCAGTTAGAAACATAAGTAGTACTAAATCTGAGCCACCTTCCTACCTTGTCTTCTGGATTTTCAGGGAGCTTACCACACTCCCCAGGGAGGATACTGAAAAAGGTTTATCTTTAGCATGTAATACTCTCGCTGTGTTGGTGCACGCTTATTCTCTACAAACCTTGGTCCCCGTAGTTCAATTAGTAAAGGCCCATTCTTGTCCAGCTGGAATTGATAAATGGGGTTATTTTTGTAGGTGTCTCTGAAATTGCCACATCCTCCAGCACTGTGACCTTTCCACTGTCCATTAACCTGAAAGAAGTACAGACAATACTTTATATCCTGAGGATCTGTATTGCTTATTTATACACACAAACAAGGCTAGAGGCTCCTCTCACTTTAGAGATCACCAACTTTAGTAATCTTCCCTACTTTTTAAAGTGCAAGTGAAAGACTCAACTGTTAAGTATTCAGAAAGTTTCACTGCAGTCCTCCACCCATCTTGATCAAAGCTTTAGACCCCTTAGAAGTCCACTGTATTTTTCGGCTTATATTTAATCAGTACTGAGTAACTGTTTGTGACTATGACATAGTGCATCTAACAAAGGATTTAATATTCCTATCTATCCCATAACTACTGGACTAGGCAGGCTATTTTTTTTTTTCCTCTCAAAGACTCCTCCGTTGTGCTAAATGACAAACGGCAGTGGTACAGCAAGTACACGCGACCTGTGTTGTAACCTCTCCTTTTGAAACCACTGCCTCCAGCACTGTCCATTCACCTCTATATACTCTGAGAACCAGCATTACAGGGCCAAGATATCCCTAAGGACAGATGCCACAAAGACATACAAGAGGAAAAATGCTGCTCAGAATTTGAGAAACAGGCCATCTGTTTGCAAGTTCCTCCCACTAGTCATTAAACTGAAAGGTTAGACTTGTAAGACATGCCAGGCATTCACACAAATTTATAGCTTAGATCCATTCCTCCTATGTTACTTCCCTCCCCTTTCTGTCAAACTAGCAAGGAGCAACATTTTTTCCTGTGATTTAGCTTCTTTACTCAGTGTCCAAAACCCTCAAACATGTCAAGTTTGGAAGCAAGGGGGATTTCTCCCCCCACCATGCTACTATTCAGGAACCTAAAACTGCTGCGTGCTGTTAGCTTGCCAGGCCTTTTCCACCTCTGCTGCACTTAGTTACAGGAATCCTCCCAGGGCTTGATGAGCTCCAGAGGTGGCCACTCAACTTCAATATAAGACATCTAACAGAAATCGCTATTACTGGTAAACTGTGAATTAGTTATCTGGTTGTGTTTAGGTGCGATGACTGCTTAAGCAGGCACCAAATAAGCATTAAGCACAGGCAACTAACTTTTGATATTTAACCATAAAGACAGAGCCAGCCTTGGATAGCTAGAACATGCCTTTTTTATTTGAATACTAGACAGACATCTTCAAATAATTAACAGGAGGTTTCCACATACTTAATTTTCTTTTGAAACATAGTACAACATAAAACAGATGTCCTGCCTCAAACAGGCTGGTCACCTCCAGTGAGTTTTTGACCTCTTAAAGCATTCCCCCAAACTAAGCCCAGTTTTCAAGAGCTAAAAATGACAATGGTTTCCAGAAGTACCAAGTAAATTGTCTTAGTGTTTCCAGGAATCCCTCTAGCCACTTACCGTTCTCCAGACCAGGTTAGCCTTAAGGGGCTGTTCCAGAAATAACAGCTGGTACAAAACACTCTCAGAACTCAAGAGCCTAGCTGCAAGCCACCATGTCCCCCTGACCACACAAAGTAATGTAATCTTTGGCTTCAGGCACAAGTGTCCTAGAAAATGGACTGTTTCACCGTGGCTGAAACTAGCCTTGTTTGTCTCTTCCTGAAGAAGTTACTGTTTGGACAGAGACGTCTGCCCATAATAGGATTCCCCAGAGTATGCACGGTAGGTACAGAGATTAAAGTTAACAGCTGCTGGCTTATTCCTTCTTGAGGATAAAATTGCTAATACATGAAAATACATGCAAGTTACTTTACCCTCTGAGCTCTTGGCTATATTTATACCTCAGCTGAAGGTATAACTGCAGCTCATGTTGACAGCTGAAATACAAACAGCAGCTGGCCCCAAAACTGCCTGGGCTACTGACTTAATTTCAGTCAAATTTTTTGCTCTTGCCCCTACTGCTGTACTCTCAGGGAGCATTTCTAAGTCAAATATACCATGGGTATGTTGCCTTGATCCTGTTTGGCAATGCGAGTGCTCACCCCAGTGGTTACAGACCTTTGAGAAGTCTTAGCAAAATTTAGGAACAATAACTTATTGTGATATTGCCATCCTAAGTCCATTTGTCACAGTCACAGTCTTACTACTGGTGCCTTTGGTTTGCCATTGCTGATTTTGTCCCATCATGCCAGGAGTTTTTCCAAGAAAATCCCACAATTCTCTCAAGGGAAAATGAGGAACTCTCTTGCAGGGTTTTTACCCTGCAGTAGTACTAGCACAATTTGATCTCTGCAGAGTAATTACTTACCAGGGTACAGGTGGTTATTCTAAAGGCCAGTCTACTGTACGAAGGCTTTACAGTGTACCTGCAATGGTACGGGTATAACACCACGCTCTGCAACAAAGGTGGAACTTATACACCAGATGCCAGTGACAGTTAAGCCACCATTACAGACTGGTGTGAACAGAGTGAGCCAGCCCAAGGACTTCTGTGTTGGTATGAATTATGCTAACCGTGCAGCTACTTGTTTGGCAAACTGTATGTAACTTGAGTACAGGTCTTGTGCTAATGATGCTTAGATTAAGGTTTAGTTAAAAAGTTTCATTTTTTAGATGGTCTAAGCTGGCATTTTTGGGCAGTAGTATAGAAATATATTTAAAAACCTTGTACATATCAAGTAGGGAAGAGCCCAACCAGAATTATTATCCAGTGACCCATGAAAGAAAACATTTCTTTACCCGTTTGGAAATGGTGTAAGGTGTAGGAATCTTGGAAAAGGTGAACTTGCACAAGGAATACACCTGTGTTGAAAAAAAAAAAAAAAGAAAGAAAATTATCTTGCACTTTTCATATAAAATCATGACATGTTAAAAAAAAAAAAAGCAGAATTGCCTACACATCATTTTTAGATACTTGTTCACTACATGCCTATATTACTCATCAGATGACCCCATCTGAAACAAAAAAATCCACAATAGTGCTGGGACTAACAAGGCTTAGTTCTATTTAATTTTTATTAAAAAAGGCAAAATGGAAACAATCTGCATTTTACTTTTTTTCAGTGCAAAAGAGAGACATCTGGCATTGATCATCACATGACTCAGCAGTTACAGAAAAACCCAAATACTGAGTTCAAGGATTTAAAGAAGTCACAAAATTTTCAATCTTAACTGGAATCTGAAACAGACTTATTTTGGATACACAGAGAGCCAATGCTCTGCCTGTACACAGATATTTTTTAATTCTAGAAAAGTATTCTTCATCTGATTTCATTACTAAGACCACACACACTATATCATCTTAACTACAATGGAGAACATTATCAAGCACTTCATCCAGTGTTTCTGCTCCATCATTCATAGCCTTCCTCCCCAAAAATAACAATATCGATCCACGAGTACACTTTTTAAATCAGACTTACAAATAAAGGACACTTTATAGTTTAATTGTTTACATGCATTATGAACTCAACACTACATACCCTGACAGTGTAATGGATAGTGTTTTGTTTCTCATACTGGGACACCACCAAGGTAAATGTATGGGGCCCAGGAGAGGTCAGCTTTATCTTGGTCAGATAGTGAGGACTGTTGATCCGAATACCATCGATATATGGAGGAGGATCAGCTGAAAAAGAAAAGGATGAACACTTTTCCCTGATCAAAAAATCCCCCAGCTTGCTAAACTTCTTAGTCGTTTTAGATCAGTGAATTTTACCAGGAAAGTCAGAAAGTTGGTACTAAGTTTAGTCTGTAAGCAGACTTGAGTGCTCTCAGAAGAACAGAGCCTCAAGATTTGTTCATAAAAAGGACAGAAAACCTTAAGAGCAGCTATCATTTTCAGGAGAGGTACATCACACATGACAGGACACAAATTCTGCACTTGAAAGTACAGCTTAAATCCCGTGACTTGCAAGAACTGCTTATCCATCTCCCACATCACAGTCACAGGAGGTCTCCTTTTGAGTAATGTTGAAATTTAGAGAGAGAGAGATAAGGAATGTCTGAGCACTCGTTAAAAATCTCCGAGAAGGCTGTTCCTTCTCCACTGCCTGGAGAGTTCCAGAACACAAGCTGCCAAAATCTTTGGACAGTGGGTAAATAAGACTTTAAAACATGTTAGTTTCTTTAACTAACTGATACACGCTTTCTCTCTCTCTCCAAATCCTTGTGATCATTACGCTGATGTACCTGCATCCCAGTACCAACACACATGCGGTACTTATTATAAACATCCCAAATATTTGCTTTCACAATTAGACAATGTAATTTGTTATTTGGCCTCTAATTGGTTCTTTGCAGACTTCTTCTAATTTCAGTGAAGCAGGAACAAGGCTAGCCAATTACTTCAATAGGCCTGGATCAGGTCCTTTTTTTGTTCCATAAAGCAACATGGGAGAGGGGAAAGGACTAATATAAAACAATGAGAAGCTTAGAAGTGGGAAATCTCAGCCTCACTGCCAAAGGATTAACCTGCTTTGTTCTGATCTAATTTTAACAGATGGTAAAAAAAAAAAAAATATATATATATATATACTGCAGCTTGACCAATCTATTTCCATGGAAAAAGGTTTTAAATGAGTTTGAGATCGTGAGATTAAAAGTTTATAAAAGAGTTTGAGTAGCAAGACAATACACATGAATCATCCAGTTCTTGCTAGTGGTCTTGCTGGAAGACTCTTTTTCAAGCACAACTGAGCAACTCCCTCCACTACACAAATGTGTTTGGTTTGCCCACTTGAGAATGTTTTCAATAAGACAGCATGTAAAAAAAGCACTGCTACAAGTACTAGCAACACCAGAAGCATGTCATGGGCTATAAGAAGCAGATGCTCTAACAAAGATCAGCTCTTGCAAAAACAGATGATGATTTGGTCAGATCTCAACAGATGCTTTCCACAGAAAGACAGCTTGGATTCTAGGGGAATTGGTCAGCAGCGTTGACTGAATAAGACCAGAGATGAACAATGCAACCCTTACCAGCTATTCCAATAGGACAAAAACCTAACAAAATCCACTCTGGTGAAAAGAGCTTTAAAAGCTACTCTGTAATTAACTGTTGCCATTACCTGTTGCATGAGCAGCTACCTGAATGCAATCCTGATTCTAAAGAGGGTCCCTCTCTGTAAAAGCAACAGGCCAAATCCTACCTGTGTTATGATGTACCTTCACTGAATTATTCCAAGGAATGTTTTTTCAGAGATCTCTAACTTGATGTAAAGAATAAATAAAAATATGATATTATTAGCGCCACCTTAAAGTTGCAGTCTACCCTATCTATTCAGCCTGGGCATTACATTTACTTTCTGTGTGTCAACCTGTGTTTCAGAGCTGCTGTCTTGAAATAAAACAAGCATAGCTTTTTTGCAGCTACAAAGCAGCTCCAAAAGCCAAGCCCCTTCTTCTCAAGGTGAGTAGAATCTGACCTATAATGACCAAGAATAATATTTTGTTAAAATTTGAACATCTAAATATTTTTCTTAAATATTCCATACATTGTGCTTTGAAATATGTTGAAGTGTTCAGCTGTATCTCATGAGCTTCCTTAGTTACTTTGCTAAACCAAGTTCATAGAACAATTAACCTTGATTATTTTCATTTAGTGGAAGCCGTGAACTTTTAAATAATTTCAGAAATCTGGGAAAGAATTATACTATCAGATAAACAGAAGCACAACATCTGTTCCCTGCAAGCATTAACTACCGCCACTGCAAAATCAACAGAACAGTAAAGAAAATGCTGTGCCAAATAAAGTGTCAGCAGGATTACGTAGACCTCTTTGCGTGCTTGCAACATGTACAGCTTGGTTTATTCCTTCAGTGTAGACTGTTGAAAGTGATCAAACAGGGCTAAATGACTATTTTCAGAAGACTGACCTCTTGGAGTGAGGCATCTAGTTTTAAAGCAAAAAGTGCCTTTCCTCCCCACAAAATCCTCTGCAATTCTTCATTTATTTCTAACATCATCTTCTTGACAATGAATGTACACTAACCTGGATAGTAAACTTTTTTGCCATCAGTCTTGTATACAACCATTGTAATGAATTCCCGATTGTGTGCAAAGTCATCCTACAAAACAAAAACCACAAATCAAGCAGAGTTGTACACAGAAGTGTACAATGTAACTAATGCTTAAGCAGAATCAAATGCGCATCCTATCATCCCCTTCGATCACCATATCACCGATACTTGTATTTACTAAAGATACCTCATCCAATTCCTTAAAAAAAACCCCCTGAAATAAACAAACTGCCACTAATTTCACTTATAACAGTTCAGAGTTATTTCGTTACCTTTATGGTGGAGAATGTAATCACCTCACTCAAATTTTTACTCTGGGTCTCTTTCAACAATCTTGTATACAATTATGTGTACCTGATGAATTTAAAATTTATACATATACATAGATGTACATACTTGAACATGAAAATATAAGCAGTAATATACTAACAACATAGAAAGCCATATAAAGAGACTTATGGAAGATTATTATAGAACTCACAATACAGAAAATGCACGAAAAAGAAGCTGGCACCTTATCTGTGATATGCCTGCTAAGCAGAACCCAGACAGCAGCACCACCTTGAGGACACTGGACCTCTAGCTTGTACTGGGGATTATTGGCCAGGCTGTAGGCATCCTTCACTGGACCTTGCTTTGCATCCCAAGTACTAAAAGTAACAGAGACAGACGTTATTAGCTAAGATATTAATTTGTGCTTTGAAACCTAACTCCAAATCCTACCTATATAGAGAGCTATCTAGTATCAGTAACAAAGTTACTGAAGGCCAATTTTCTGCTGGTCTATGACAGTGGTTATATAACACATTAGTGTCAAAAGTATTATCTTACAATTTTCTTTTATAAATTACTTTACTACAATACAAGTGTGATGATAAAAAATGCTAAATACAAACAGCTTGGCTGTCTGGTATGGTGACTGCAACCACACAAAGCACAGAAAAAGCTGAGCCATTTAGGGAGCCCAGGCTAGCCAATTACTGCGATGATTGCACACACCACATATATTAAAAGGCAAAATACCTATGCTTTTTTAACCGTAAGACTCCATATGTAAGCTATGGTTAGTTCCAAGATCTTGCCATATTTTTTTCCCCCTTCAGTTTTTTATTCAGATAATTTTTCTTCTAAAAATTTGATCTGTTTTGTGTTTGGAAGGCTGCCTGCATGAAGTGTTAAAAAAAAAATAAAAATAAAAAAATCTTTGAGCTACCCTATTGCAAAATCTGCCTGCTGCCTCATGATCAGTCTAGACAAGGAAAATAAGGTATGAAAAACCAACAAGTGCTGATGACTGAATGCAAAGCGTAGCACTCTGGGAACAGAAGTGGATAAAGCTGTTCCTAAGTCCCACTGACCCTCCCACACTTCTAATACTGAACAGCATGTGTGGAAGGCTGCGTTATCAGCTAAGCTTCAAATTACCACCATCATTGCTCCACTTCTTATGGCAATTGCCACTGTGCAATTGCTATTTCCCTACACAGAGGTACAATGATCACTAATAATATAAAGACAGACTAGTAGATGAGCATATACATTACCTCATCTTGTTACATCACCACTGTGTATTTTAGAATTAATTTTATCAAAAAGATGGAAGGAGTCTTTACAAATAAAACTCAGCAGTTGTACTATGGATGAAGGAGGTTGTGCAGAGCTGATGTACACAGAAACAGTGTGGAAGCAGTGGCGAAGTGCAGTATGGTGGAGTGGGAAAAAGAGAAACCCTTGCTTTCAGAAACTGGGACACACTTATCCTCAAGCTGTGTGACAAAAAGACAGAATGTGGTGGATACTAGGTAGGAGATAGGTATCATTTTCAGAAAAAAAAAAATCAGCAGACAAGGAAGATTATTTGTGATAACTATGACTGGTGAAAAAACAAATTAGGTAAACACACCCTGTAAAGACAATATGCACTGCACAAATTACTTGCAACTGTTCAGGAAAATTAATTCCAAGTAAAAGCTAGGTCACTCAGGCACTGTCTGGCGACTGCTTAAACAAAATACAGACCGTGCAAAAATCTGATTTCTAGTCTGATAAATGTGGGGCTGAGGTCAGAATCTGCTTACATAACCTTAGGTCCACTCATCATCAAAAGGGTCACTGGAGTTTCATCGATACTATAGAAAGTCAAAAAACAAAGCCTGGGCTTAGAATTTAAAAGTGTAAAGTCAGGCTTAAGGGAGCGTAGTTGGATTCCAATCTCTTCAGCTCTAACTAGGAAGAATGGAAGGAAGGAAACACCACATCAGAACATTTAGTCAGATATTGACACAAAGTTTTTTTTTTTCTTGGACCAACCTGTGAATACACGTAGATTCTTTAAAGAGACTTGGATTCCAACTCAAATAAATAACATCATAGTACTGGCACAGGTCCTCCCAGGCAATCCAGAAAATACCTAAAAAGGAAATGCTGTCATTGTTTCCTTACCAGACACCTTGATTTTACTTGGTTTTCAAAAGTCTCTTTCCAGGCAAATGGTCTAGCTTATATAAACAGACATTTCTGTAAAACTTAGTAGTAACATCTGCATTGCCCAGATTTCCAAATTTAATCTTAACCCCCAAAGCAAACAAGTTAAACCAAGAAAAACTCCTGCAAGCCAACAGATTTCTGATGAAATGGACTCTCAAAAAGGTAACAACCTTATAACTCAAGTCTCTGACATAGGCAATTGCAGATCTTGCAGGACTAAAAAAACCCAACACAGTCAGAATAGCTACACATTTAGACAAGACCACCAGAATGTAAATGCAGTCAGAAGAAACAACTCCCTTAAAATTATTAATGTTATTTTACATAAATTTTAACTACGAGATGTTACAGATATAAATTCCTTACTGAATGCCTCAGTAAATAAGTGAGCTAGTCTCTCATAACTGTCAAAAGCCAGGGCTGATAGTCTTATGTTTAAATCAAAAGTGTTTTTTTACACATTTGCATGAGGCTCATCATTAAATGTTATAATTTAATGTTTTGGATGCCTACTGTCATGAAAATAAAGTGGCACTGAACAAAAGGTAAACAAACAGCAAGTAGGACACTATAAAAAGAGCAGACATCTCTTTCTGAACGTAAAACACAGCTTCTGCAGAATTTCTAAACTGTCAGCAGCCTGCCTTCCCACCAGCAAACCCACATCGACTTTCCAGATGCTACACTCTGCTGTTCCCTAGGGAAGATGGGACAGGACAACACAGAGCATCATTCCATGCTTCTCTGGACAGCGACATAGTAGTGCCACTGTGTCAAAGATGGATCTCAATCTACTCTTACAGCTGGAAATAGAATGTATATAAAGATTTGTTTACAGACATATTAATGTAATGCAAGGGGAAAAAAAACCCCACAATACCTCCAGTGTATAACCTCGAATACAGGCAAGACAAATATAAATACTGATTACAGTAAGCATGTTGATACATATTTGCCAGTGTTGGAGGAAAAAACCCACAAAACGTCTATTCACATATCAAAAAGCAGCATTACACAGCTTATTGTCAGAATATTATGTTTGCACTGAACTGCCCCCACACCCAGATGCTGATAGCAACACTTATGAAAAGAGATAACTTCTTGTCAATGAATTTGAGATATATTAAACAGTCCAAATTACTCAAACCCCAGACAAAGCCGAAATGACAGTTTTAAATACACAAATATGTCCTAAACTTTTGGGCTGTTTAGTTTCTAGTGTTTGTTTTATGCCCCCTCTCCTTGTGCTTAAGCATTTCCTTCTGCCTTCCTGCAGGGATACACCACAAAGATTACATTATCTGAAAAGATAGTAACTTTTTAAACCTAATTACCATTGTCTATTTTCTGAGCTGTTTTGGGATCAAAGTTCAAGTATTTTTGTAAATCTGGGGTCCAATTTCTTCTGTCATTTTCACTGTATCGTCCCTTCCATCGTAAGTGGCTCCAGGGATTTTTCAACTGAAGAAATCGAAGTCCCTACAGAAATATAAAATAAAATTGCTGACAATAGTTTACAAAATAACATATCTTGTCAAGGTAACTTTCATATTTAAATTAATACGGAATATGGACGAATAGCTCAAGAAAATACAGCATCATTAAGTTTTCTGGAATTTCCCAGTTACATAAACCATTAGAGCAAAAAAATCAGTAGCTACCCATTGCAAACACAGGTTTCAAACAGGCATCTGAAAACATCTTCAGTTTTACTTGATACCTTATATTCTCTTATATCCAAGACTGCATATGCATGGGTTGGAACTAAACCCCATTTTTCTCC
The DNA here is from genome assembly GCF_964289735.1 of Phaethon aethereus. Lineage (NCBI taxonomy): Eukaryota > Metazoa > Chordata > Aves > Phaethontiformes > Phaethontidae > Phaethon > Phaethon aethereus. The sequence continues at coordinate 124,442,411 of NC_138582.1, read as the reverse complement.
TTCCTCTTCAGACATCACCCCTGTTGCTGTTGTGATAAGGACATCTCCCTTGTGAAATCTGTTCAAAAAGAGGTGAAAAATAGCTTAGAATCGTAGAATCATTAAGGTTTGAAAAGACCTCTAAGATCATCAGTCCAATCATCAACCCAAATTCAACCTTAATTCAAATTTTGCAAGTTGCAAACTAACATTTGCCAGTCACTGTAATAGTATGTTTTCACACTGCCCATTAGCATGACCCTGCTTTATAAAATTGGAATACAGGGGTTTTTTTGTAAGTAGAAATCACTCTCAAAAAAACTTGAGAAAATGGAGCTATTTTCTTTTGGTATTTAAGTATAGGCTTTAAGTAAAAAATTATTATTTTCATTATGAAGTAAAAATCAGCATTTATCAACCGAAGTTTAATCTGTGTCACTTATTAAAGATACTCTTCACAGATCTTCATCTGAACACAAACGTGGTTTCATCAACATTTAGCCAATCACTGCATATAGCAAATTAAGAAGTCTGTCACACTCCCAGGATTCTGAAGAAACTTCCCAAAACCTGAAGAATGAGAAGATTATGCTTCTATACTTTTGCAGCTGTTTACACTAAAGTTTTGTGTCCCCCAGCATAGGCCTTACAGGGTCTGAATTGTCAACCGGGTATGAACTGTCAACTCACAACAACTGAACAACTGACAATGAACAACTGCAGTTAATTTCACAACAATTATTGTTGGGAAGACATACTAGCATGTTCCCCAGCCCACGCTAAAAACCAAGTACATACTCAGCATCCCTAGACAGCTTATAAGGTCACTGGACTATGGATCAACACATTTTCAGTCTGGCATAGGTGAACAACAGTGATGCTACAATGGCTAGATCCCATCCTAACTGCAGTCACACCTCCAAATTGCAATGCCAGAATATCTGAAAAGTTGTTGACAACCAACTGAGAGCTCCTAACCTACTGAAAAAGCACTCTAGAAAAAGAATCACGCTCTTCTATCATGAATGCAGATGTTTCAGTCAACAGAATATCCCCCTTCTGCTGCATTGAAATACATAAGAAACTGGTTGCACAAAAGACTTTTGAAAGAGCTCAAAGTACTTGCCAGCTGTAATTTATATGTTACAGCTATATCTTTCATCATAAGTAGAATTGTTATGGTAGGTCTGAAGATCAATACTGCAGTTTTGATAGACTTGTGCTGCTCCTCCAGACTTAGTAAGGCGGCATAGTAACCAAGTTCTTGTGACACAATTAGAAATACTATATTACATCTGCTCACTAAGGACAGCGGATCAATGACAAAGTTCTGGGGAACTGTGTGGGAACACAGAACACATTTCCTTCTACCTTTTAAACACTTTTAACTTGTATATTGGTTCCAAGATGCTCTTCTCCGACTCTATAGTCTATTTTCTTCATAAAGAAATGGGCTACTATTTTGTTTTCACATGTGAAAAAGAAAAATCACCTCAAACAAAATTCTACAATATTTTACTTTCCTGTTCTATCAAAGCCACCAACACCTCAATTTTTCTTCTTCCAGAAAGCATATGGAGGTTTTATAAAGCACAATTTGTAGTAGTACCAAAATGCTATTGAAGGATCTGTGGTGACTGTACTGCTTTTACAGTGGTAATGCAGCTTCTACACAGCAAGCGTTTAAATCACTTAGGAAAGAACAAACTTCTACCTCTGATGAAGCATTCTGAAAGTACTATCTTTATTGAAAGCTTGATTGTCAGAGTGCATAGCGATCCTTTCAGGTATCCAACCAGTCAGTGCATGGAGATCAATATTCTGAAATGCAAGCATTTGAAAGAAATCAGAATAGATAATCCATCTATACGCATATGATGTCTGTACACAAATTATAAAAGTGCCTTGAAAGAAATCAAGCATACACAAGTTACAGTATAGTTCTATACATAAAAGGCTCAAGATTAAGATTATATCAAAAACAAACAAAAACTTACTTGATTAGTTTAGGACGTAATTTCCAAATAGCCTCTCAAAAAAAAAAACACCCCCAAAAAAACAAGCTGGAAAGTGAACTGATGAAACAAACTGGAATTTCAGAGCAATGGAAACATATGAGAATGATCAACTGTGCTCAATTCTAACATTTATTTTGTTGAATCACAGATTTTTAAAGCACAGTCTCAGAAGCACTATTTGGAACCTTGCTATTATATATGCATTTTAAATAATTTAAATTTTACTTCTAAGGCTCAGGGTTTGGGGTTTTTAATTCTTTTTGGTAAAGCTGACAGTGACATGTATTTCCATAAAAAGACTTTTATCTCCTCATTTCATCTCCTTGAAATATTCTGTCTTCTTTTGCTTTGTAGTCCCCAAAGCAAAAGCAGAGACTATAAATGCTTGAAGTGTCAATAACCAGCACTGGTGGGTGGGAACTTGAGGAATTACAAAGTACAACAGAGCCAGTAAGTAATCCTGATGATAGAAGGAAGGTGTAACACAGTCAAAAGCAGAGGGGCGGGAAGGGTGGAGATTAAATGTCACAAGTCAAGCTGTTTTTCCACATAGCAAGTTAGAAGACAACAATAGGAATAACACACAGCTATTCACACCAGCTTCTGTCCTCCAAAAAAAAGCAGCCCAATAAAAACATATGCTACATTTACCCCTGATACAAAGTCACATTTGTCTCCATAATCATTTTTCAAAAGGTGATGATTACTTAGTATACCCTCCAAGAATGCGATTATCAAGACAGCAACTAGAACGTGAACACCACCATGAAATAAAAAAAAAAACAAAACAACAAAACCTGTTAAAACTTTAAAGTATTTTAAATTAAAATCAGAAATGCTTCCTAAGTAACGAATGAAGGTTATGTGGGCTACTTATTTCAGTAAACCGCCCCTCTTTGAAAGAGTAATTTGCATGTCAGTTTAGCTGCAGTACGATGACTCTTTCTTTAGTAACCACATTATAGGAACCAGATACCTATTTATGTAAATGAGTGGAACAACCTGATAAACAAACTTGCACAGATCAAAGTACTTGCTCCAACTATATACATGTACTAATGACTAGCCTGTTCCTTTCCTGCTGACTCCCCCACCTAATGAGAACATCTTGAATGACAGTTAGAAACCAAAATCAGCAGTATTGATATGGAAGAAAATTTTATGACTTCACCCAACACTTTCGTCTTGACTCTATATAAACACATATATTTCCCAACCATAAATGACAATCCTGCCGTCAGAGAACTAAGATTAACTCTGCCCATCAAGATGTCTTGCCCATTCTATTTTGATGGAATAAATCTCCTTAAGTACAGCTAAGCGTATTTGTGAAAGAAAGAGAAAAAAATTTAAGAAAACATCAAACCCAATACTTGCCTCCCCAAGCAATTCACTTTGATTTCACTAGAAGGAGTATTATTTGACCAAATATTACCTAAGGGGAATTTTTGCCTCTTAGAGATAATCTAGTACTTACAGAATTTGATCCAGGAAAATCATATCCTCCCATAACCTTCATGTAAGCCTTTTCTATTAGTGATACCCATAATTCATTCTTATTGTTAGAATAAGAGCAGAGAAGTTCCCCGCTATGATCAACAGGTAACTGGTCATCTATGATTACCTGTGTGAAATAAACAAATGAAAAATCACCATAATGCTAAGAAAGTATTTTGTAAGTATTTAAAAAACAAAACCAAACTCTCATTAATATACAGCTTCTTAGACACAGCCAGACCTGACCATCTTTCTCACATGTGGGCACCTCTATCAGTCCTGCAGTGGTTTGCCCAAGTGAACAAGAAATTTTATTGCCAGCTCTTACTTGCACTGGCCTACTGGGTGACTTGTGATCACCTGCCTTGCCTTATGTAAAATGGGGATGATGACAATAAGCTCTTGTGAAGTGTCTAATATCTATTACGAAAGATTAGCTGCATAAAAGTTCAGTGCAATTACGAGCATAAAAAGTAAAGAAAAGCCTAACAATATTCCTCACCTAATTAGGAAACAGAGCATGGACTGTGCTTGGTAGCCAGCAGAAAAATGAACAGTTATTTATCTATAAGGAAACAAACTATGTGTCACATCACTTTCATAGTCTCTAGTTCTAGATTTAGATTTCTTCTCTCTGGAAAGGAAAAAAAACCCAAAGCAGCAGTTGTGAAAGTATGAACATTTCTTCTTTAAATTAGGTAGAATATATTTGGCACTATTACAGATTGTTACTGCACTCTTTGTAGTGGTCTGAAACAGCTTCCCAGAACAGAAATGTTTCCATTTCACATTGGCATTAGTCCGTTACCAATATGGGCTACTAACACAGCACATTTTCTGGTCAAATCCTATCTCTGCAGGAAAGAATAATTCTTTTCATAGAAGAGCAAATGGTCATTCATCCTAACAAAAGGCAATCATAGGAGATATTTTGGAAAGAGTATTAAGAGCCAGGCAAGTACATAAATGATACTTCCCTGAAACGTTCAGATTCTGGAATTTTGCAACTCAAGGACTTCCTGACCCAGAGGTTATATCTTAGCAATTAATAGCCTGTGAGGACTTTTCCCTTACTCCCCCACCCCATGAATATGACCACTCAACTTTTGAACTCCTATAAACATTCAGTCACTGTGATCTGCAATAATCAGTGCTACAGTTAAGTATTATATAAAGAAATGCACTATTTTATGCCTTTACTTATTGCATTGAAAAGAAAATTAAGTTAGTTGTGAGTTTATGGAGTTCTATCACAAATCTTCAAGCATCTCCTCTCCTTACTAAAAATCTGTGGTCATTTGAGTTAATCCTTTATGGTCATTCTATGTCTATACTCTTCCTGGCTGTCCCTCTCTGTACTTTTTAGTTCTGTAACTTCCTTTCTAAGTTGGAGTGAAAAAGTGGATTACTTGCACACCCTATTCATAAATATGGGATGCACAATTTTGTTCCTGTGTGGTTTTCATAATTCTTTTAAGCAATGTAAGGATTTTTAAAATTAATTTTACGTGAGAAAGGCTATTTTCATTAATATCTGTAGAAGAAATATTTACATTCTGTTACATACTTCACAACCAAAACAAATCTCAAAAGGTTTAACAATTAAAAACCACTTTCCAACAAAATGTATCTGAAGTTTTTGCTATGCAAGCATAGCTTCACAGTGAAGTAGATCAAGCCTTTAAAATACATGACTTAACCAGTAATAGTATTAAATTTCCCCAAAACCATTTACCTTTCTAGGTACACCATTGATATGAAGCTTCACCATGTATTTGCCACATGGATTATATTCTGGTTCTCCTTTCTTATTCTGAGGGTAAATTATACTGTTTTTAAAAAAAAAAAAAAAGGATGAAATTGTGACATGAAGGACTTGGCTGTACATACAGTGATAATAATAAAAAGTGGGATTAACAGTCTGTTTCTGGAATTTACGCTGAACATAAATATGGAATTTTTAATGAAAGTGCAACTCAAATTTAATAAAAATGACAATGATGTTTAAATAGATTTTATTTTCCAGGCCTTGCTCTTGCTGCAGTTCTCTGCTTAATACAGTAACAAAAAGAGCATAAGTAACCTAATTGTTTTTCCAACAAAAGCAAGGCAAACAAATTAATCTTACTATTAAACAAATGGTATTTACATATCTGTAGTATAGAGTATTTGCTTGAATGACAAGTCAAACATTTGAAGAAGGAAAAGACAGTGCAGAACTTGCTGCTCTTGAAAAGAATGTAAGTTCAGTTCTAACAAGCATAGTTTAAAACAAAAAGAATCCAGACCAGTGTTTACACACTGGTCTGGTAATGGGCTCCTGGCAGAGTTTGCCAAACCTGTGCCAAATTTATAACAGGACACCACTCAAGTGGAACAAGATATTGTTGTTAACATTAATTCTACAATGAGATGCAAGATGGACCACCTGTTGCACAGCAGTTGGCATAGCAAAGTAGGAGAATAAACCTATAAAGCATTATAAGTAAAATTTCTATTAAAAACCAAACAAAACCTTCCATACTGTTCATTATTCCTCAAAGCGTATCTGAAGCTAGACCTCAGTGTCTGTATACATATCCATACATAGGTGGTTTCCCTCCCAAGGAATGCTGAAGCCTCATGAGTCCCAGGGAGATGAAGGTGAAACGAATGCTAGCTTTTACTGTGTCCAACTGTCATAGAACATACTGCAAAAGCTTGGTAGTATTAAGCCTGAAAAGATCTTAGAAAGCAACAGCCACTTACCTTGTGATCAATTTTTTGTTGTATCTTCTTTCATATGCTGCACTGATAGCTAGTGATGCCACGAAAGAACAATCTGACACTATTGTCTGTAATGAAAAGAGAACGAGTCAGGACATTTACTAATAACTTAGATACTGAAAGACCGAGAGGGTATATGGAGGGAAGGAAAATCAACAGTTAGTAATTCCCTTCAAAAGGGAAAGATTTAAACCAAGAGAAGCAAAGTTATTACTAAAAAGGCAGGAAATGTATGCTTGCTCAACACGAGGCCCCTACAGAGCAAACCAGAGTTAGAATTATTAATGACAAAGGCAAGTGAAGATACCTCAGCATTCACTCGCGCTTACTCCCTCCTCCTCAAAACACGCTGTGTAATATAAACCATATCCAATGGCATAATCTATTGCTGATTTCAGAATAGCCTGCAACTTAAGACTATGCAGGACATTTCCACTATTCTCAAAGGGCCACCCTGCTTCCTGTCAAATAAAAATTTAAAAATCTTGCTCATCATTTTTTCGATGCAGTAAGTTAAGTGAACAATTTGCTGCAGAGTACACCTTGCCTTTTTTCATACTGATTTTACTGCTATTTCTGGAAAATAGGATTTTCAGCTGGAATTCAAATTCTGATTTTCACTTCCACTGCTAATACACCTGTTTGTTCTCATGGCTAGAAAATGCATGGGATCTGAAGTGATACTCTTTAATCTCATGAGAACCAAGGAAAGCACTTGCACATTTGGGAATCCCTTTTTGAACAAGGTTCCCTGCAATAAGCTGCTAGCGGCATACATTTCTCTTTAGGAACAATTTACCTGCTTTATGCTGAAACTTGATACAGTATAAATCATCGTAGGGTTATTTGTTATGTCATCTGGTCGCACCCACTTGGCAAACATTGCTTTCTGTTTGGGGGATAATGGTAACTTCCCACATTTATCACTAGATGTGAGAGAAAAAAAGTAGAAATAAATCAATAGCAGTTTAGAAAAGCTTTTCATGGTATGTCCAGTGTCATATATGTCTGATAGATGGTGCAAAATATGTGCAGAACAGTTACACCGCTTTGCATATGGAGCTGTAAAACTATTTCAAAGAACAGTACCGCTAAGTTTGTGGGTTTTAGGGGAAAAAAGAAAAAATATTAAAAACATGATATAAAACCCAAGAGCTTCCTTCATACAGGACTGAACAGGAGAAGGGAATTCCAAAAAGCCTTCTACACCAGCAGAAACTCAAATTCCTCACTTTATTTCAATATGATGAACTAATAATAAAAAGTTTCTTTTGTTTTTCAGAACTATGAGGCTTGTCTGGTTGACAAGCCTTTAGCATAAAATTGAAAAACAACCCATCAACCCCAAGCGTCTTTGTCTATTATGGCTATGTAACATATTATTATTGCTCATGAATGAAGGTCTAGCAGTTACGTATCACTCTTCCTCAGAATAGTCCTTTACAGAGGAAACAGCTATCACCTTCATTTTACAGGTAACTGAGGCAGAGGGAGCTAAACTCATTAGCATGAAGCAGAATCAGGAAATGGACCCAAGTTGCCAGCCCAGCACAATACTCCAAATACCTGAAGGCACAACTGCAAAAGTACTGCAGAGCAGGAGCAGCTTACGTTGAAGTTTTAAGATCAGACTGGAAGAAGGAAGTGGTAGTATTTAAATACCTCTGCCTGCATTATGCTTAAAAGCCTACTTCAACCATTTTACACTCTGCAAAAGACAACACAGAAATACCAAATATGGGAAAGCTTTGGAAAGAAAAACATTAAGTAAAGTTCAGTAATTGAATCACACTTACGAAAATGGCATAGGGAAGGCAAAACGTTCCCTCAGATCAACACTCATGAAAGGTACGTATTCAATACCATTAATTTTTGAAGTCTTCCTGCAAGTCATAAAAAAAAACCAGTTACAAACCTATCTACCACCTTTCAAAGACTAAGTTCCAGAAGGTGGTAAGAAAATTAGTTTTTAAAAAACTAACAAGACACAGTGCTTCTGAAAACAAGACAACTCTTGAAAAGGAAACCACCACTGTATTTATTTGGGTTTGAAATGTGCAATACTTGATGGCTCAGTCACTAATCCTGCAAGCACATACCTGTGGTCAAGTCACCATGCCAATACAGAAATGACTATCAGCCACAAACCTCTTCATAGTTCTAGAAGTCACATTTAAAACTAATTTGTCTAAATAGGATTTCTCACATCACTTAAATCTCTCATTAAGGAGCATCTCAGGATAAGTTGACAGCAATTAACAATTAGTAACAGTTAGCTTTCATCTAATTGGGGCAGTATTTTGTAACACTTTGTCAAACAATAACAAAAATACTTCACATGTTTATTAGTACATTTTTGACTAAAGCACACAGAACATTTAAAAAAAAAAAAAGTCATTTAAATGCAAATGTAATGTCAATTTCAAACAAGAATTTAACTGAAAAAGGTATGCAAAAAATTTTTAAAACAAATCATGATTAAAGATGCGAAACAACTAGAAATTCTCTTCCAAGACTGAAACAACAACAAAACAAAACACACCCAAACCATCCACAAAACTAGAAACATTCACTGCAGAGGCACTACAAGAGGGAAAAAAAAAAAAAGTTAAATTTTAAAAAGGCAATACCTAATGCCCTGCAACATTTCCAACACATGTACGTTTCTATCTTCCATGACCATACCCTCAGCCCATTTAAGTCTCCTAAAGTCAACTAGCGGACTAAATGCTTTATGATCAAATCCTGGATAGTGTTGAGCATCACCTCACATCATCATGAACTTTTTTATTGCATGGGGAGGAGTCAGAAGGTTGAAATACCTATCAGACAATGTGTGTTTTGTTTTTTTTTTTAAGATATGTTTGATAGTTTTCAAAACTCACAAGTTAGGCTAAAGGTTTTATGGATTATTTGTAGCTTGTTCCACCTATAATAAAAAAATCGAAGCAAAAGGAAGTCATAGTCCTACAAAATACTATGCTTCCTCAATTTCCAGTGAAGTAGTAGTTGCATAATCTATAAAAACATCTTTGTACCTTGGCTTCTCAGAGACAGATCTTTCATGAACTCAGTCCAGTAGGTTATATATAACATATAAAAATACGGCTATGAAAAAATAATCCTGGCAGTCAATTACAAGCAATTGTCTTCTAAATACTAACTAGAAAGTATACTCTGAATAAAAGCCACTAATTACATTACCGTAGAGGATACAAGAATTTATTAATGTGTAGGCAATACCAGCAATAGGGTTTGTAAGAGGTGGTTTTCCAATCCTCTGTTTATACACCTCATGCTTCAGCTGTTCCGACTGTGCAAGATGTGAGCACAAATTATAACATTTTGGAAAAACTTGTCTTCAACTTACCTGAGTACTTCAATCTCCTCTGCAGTGTATCTCTGACCTTGAGATTCACTAGCTTGTACTGCTCTGATTGTCTGTGGTTTATCATTTAAAGAAAAATCAGGTCCCAATGGGAAGAATGTTCTGACTGGCTGATTTGGCTTAGGTGCAGTTGACTTCTTCTGAGATGACTTTGACACAGATTCCTTCAGTGCCTCTGCTCTAAAGCAAATAAAAATGCATTTTGTCTACAACAATGATAAAAATATAGTTATGGTTCAATTATTGATGTGTTTGGTTCATGTTAAATATGTTAAATGGAATGAACAAATGCCCAAGTTGACCAACACCACTTTTCCCAAGAAAAATTAATTTCTGATGCTGCTACTTCTTTATTTTCCTGTTCTAGAATCAATTAAAACATAGCATTTCCAACGCATAGATAAGCTATTTCTGGCAGAACACATTAGATTTTTTTTGTTGCCTTAAAATTATGCTAATAGGAGAACTTGTGTAAGTGTTCATTATCTGGAACCTCAGAACAAGACTGCTGAAACACAGAAAGAAAATTGATTTGTGTCCTCTTATACCTTCAGGATTTAATTTGTCTAGCACCTACAATAGCAGTAAAAACCCACTAGCATTCTCACAACCCAGCATTTCAACTGCTTGAAGACTGTGTATTCAGGAGCCATATTTTGTTGTTGTTCCATTAAGCTGCCATATAGTCACACATATGCAAAACACAGGGTTTTTTTTTTTTTGAACACAGACTGGGAAGTGCTGAAAACCAGCTTATACTGAAATTTAGCCCAACATAGTCCGTTATTTGCCATCATACAGCTGATTTAAAGAGTTACATTGAACTTACACTTGTATAACTTGTTTCAGATGTAGACTCCATTCCATTAGATTTACCCATACAATCAGATTGCTACCGTCAAGATAAGTATTTCCCAGTTTCCAACCTGTCTTCCTTATGAAAGGATGCTGATACTTTGACTTAGTGCTGGCCTGAATTCAGCATTTTTATAGAAGCCAAAAATTTTAGTACAGTACTCTGATTTATATCTTTGAAGACTGAAGTAGTGCATTGGTACTAACGAATACACAGTCTTTTCCTGATTCTGCATGTCCCAATATTCCCAGAGGGTTGGCACAACAGCTACTATATTTAGTGGTATAGCAGCTGGCAGCCAACTGCCAGGAGAACTCTACAGGAGCTAGGTCAACCCAAAATCCATACTCTGCAGTACAGAATAGACATGCTAGACTGAGAATCCACCTCAGAGAGTACACTTATTCCTGACAGCAAGTACATTTACTAACATTAGCAATACTCACCTATCCAGTGCTTGTCGAGCCAGCTGTTTCAGTTTGGACTGGAGGCCTGCTTCTGAAGTTTCAGTAGCCTTAAGTGCAAAATAAAAGAAAGAGCTACACATCAAAAAAATCTGCATGTCTTCTAGTCTGTTTGTCAAATTCCACACTTACAGATTACAGCAAACAGTAACTAGCTATTTTTTCCAATTCTCTTCTGAAATGAGCAAATATGTTTTTTTAAAATCTCAGCATAAAAAGTATACTAAGTAAGCAAATATCATTTTGCTGTTCTAGTGAATGGTCATGGAACAAAAGTGATATTTAAAATTCTTCAGCATGGGTAACATTGTACACACAAAAAATTTGCCAAAAGAATTAACCATATTAAAACACCATGGGAAGAAGGAAGAAAAAAACAAATGGTAGGTATACTACTGAGCTTAGATGTGTTCCAATTCTCCCCAAATGAGTCAGAAATAATCATGGTGACTTAGGGGGGAAAAAAAAAGTGAATGTTTGATTTCATAAAATACAAACAAACAAGACTGCTTGCAAGTTAAAAATCTTGTTCTTGCACATCTAAGCTGTAAAACAATCTATGACAGGGCACCGAGATTACCAAGAATACTAACTTCTGTTCCCAGTTGGGAGGTCAGCTATGACAGGTTACTCACACTACTAGTTTATGCTTTTTTTTTTTCCTTACAGATGAATCATGACTACTGCAGCTAAACAATCTGCAAGAGGCACAACATGAGGGGTGGCTCCTCCTGCGACACCCAGAAGCAAGTTTCAGGTTCTAGCTTTGTACCTTGACCATTTCTCCCAGGTCAGCTAGGTCAACTGAGGAAACAAAAGGCAAGCTACCTTCACCCCAAGAAACAAAACTAGAAACACCTTCTATAAGCAACTATTTTCATTTGCAAATAAGTTATACTCCAGAGTTCCTGGCTGGAAAAGACTTTGAAAGATGTATGAAAGTAAGCAGTGGAGATGGAACACCAGCAGACCCATCTAGGAGTCAGCCATAGAAAAGGAAGAATGGCTGCTCTCCAAGTACGTCAAGGGTAAGGAAGAAACAAATCTCTCCACCTGAATATATTGAGGAGAAAGACAGAAGCAAAGCTTCAAGATAGCAGAGTTCCTTCAATCTTCTTTCATCCTGGGAAGAAGGTGGTACTTTTTGATCACCCCGAGGGATAAAACCTACAGTCATCTTAACATAATATGGTAGGCAAGATTAAAAGAAACTTCAGCAGTATCTGTACCTAAAGTAATACTTGATAAAAGCAGTGGTTAGTATGAGATAATTTCAAACTTCAATATATGTAAGTAGTATTTGCATGCACCGATACAACAGGAGGAGGAACTTAGCAGAAGAAAAACGGTATGCTGCTCCAATAAGTTTTATGTAATAGACCGAAAATGTTCTGCTACAACAGCTCAAGTGGAAAAACTAGAACAGTTCTACTAACTCTTGATCTGCGTAGAATTTATCACCAGAAGTTTTTCAGCCTACATAAAACCAGTTTATGGGATTCAGAGAAAAGAAGATTTTACTCTAGCATGTAGCAGAAGTAACATTCCCCTCCCAACAACCCACAAATATTTACATTATAAAAAGGGAAAAGAAGGGAAAAAGAAAAACAGACTTGGTGGAGTTACATTATGATGGCGAACTCTTCCTGTAATGAGTTAGTTAAGGCAACTGAACTTGAAGGAAAAAAGCAGTACCTGTAATTATATTCTCCATCATTTACATAATAGCCAATTCATCTTTACCATTAATTTCAGTGTGAATTTGATTCACTTGTAACAGCTTTAATGTTGAGCAGAGTAATCAAGTAGTATTTTTACTGGTTTTGGCATCAGTAGACCGTTATGTTCTCAGAAAGTGTTACACACAAAAATTTCCCTTAAATTACTTCCTTTAATGTAGTCAGAAAGTAATATAGCTGACACATCAGCAAGTCATCTTCAGTTTTAAACATTTTTAATTTCTGTTTTAGTTGCATTTGCTCCAGGGCAAAAATTAACATGAAAAATGTTCTAGAATATTTCCAGGTTTTAGTATAATCTAGTTCAGAAAAAACATATAAATCACAAGTCCCCATAAATTTACAGCATTGAATAGCAACATAACATAAAGACTGGAAGAAACACCAAAAAAACCAGTGGGGAAAAAAAGATTAGAAAATAGTTTTTAGAAATACAGGTACTCCATTTTTAAGCCAGCCTTTAAGGGTCAGTCACTTGTGTAAGTGGAAGAATTTCTTACCATCACATAATTCCACCAAGTTAACCTGTAGCTTAACATACTGTTTTCAAACAGAGTTCCACTGCTTCTGTGTACAACTCTACAGCTTCTTCTGCATTGCCTTTATCATCTTCATCAAAAGCCTGTGTAACTAGGAAGTGAGCACGCTCCAAGTCCAACTGTTGTTTTGACTTCAGAGGGTCTGTTTTCTGTGACTGAACTAAATGAAAAAGAAAGTATTTAGCTTTCTATGGCAGCAGATATGTAAAGACATTTTTAACATGGTACTGAAACACTAGCAGTTCTAATCAGACGGGTAATATCTATTTCTTGGCTGGAAACCAAATCTTTCTAAACTTTGCTAAAAACGTCTTTGCAAGGACAAGAAAACACCACCACCATCCCTCCCCAAAGAACAGATACACTCTTAGGATATTTCACATGTCAAATAACGTGAATAAAATCTCTTTCATACTACACTAAGGACAAGGATGTTTAATTATTTAAATATTGCATCATTTGTGAAAACACACCACCTATGGTAATATACAAGTTCTTTAGATGTCTATCTCATTTAATACCTTTATTAATGACCTGAAGGAGAAGATGGAGCACACTTTCATCAAGGCTGCAGACCCCATCAAACTGATTCACTCAAGGATACAGCTGCTATTCAAAGGGACACAGACAAGCTAAAGTAACAGGCAGACAGGAACCTCAGGAAATTCAACCAGGACAAGTGCTATGCCCTGTGTCTGGGACAGACTAACACCCTGCAGGGTACAGCTCTGTGGAGAAGGGCCTGGGGAACAGCTTACCCAGGTCCTTGGGTAAGCCCAAGCCAGCAGGCCCCTGACAGTGGTGAATGCTAACAGTATCCTGGGCTGTGTCAGCAGGAGCACAGCCAGGTGATGGAGGGAAGCAATTACCACCCTCTATGTGGCACTCGGTAGACTGTACCTGGAATACCACAGCCAATCTTGGGTCCCCAATGATGGCTGGGGCTGGGGGACTTGGCCTTTTCAGAAGAAGCTGAGGGAACATGGCTTGTCCAGCCACGAGGAGAGATGACTTTTGGGGGAAACCTAACAACAACCTGCCAGTAACTGCGAGGTTATCAAGAAAATAGATTCAGGTTCTTCGCTACTGTACAAAGAAAGGGAATGAGAGCCAGTCGCTATGAACTGAAACAGGGGAGAATCCAACGAAATATATTTTAAAAAACAATTTAAAGAAATCACTAGAAAGACAATTGCACCCTGGAACAGAGGCCCAGACGAACCAGGGAACTTCTGTCCTTAGGCGTTTTCAGGACCCCAGCAACCTGGTCTAAAAATCAATGTCTACCCTGCTTTGAGCAGGAGATTGGTCTATAGACCTCCCACAGTGCCTTTCTGGCCAAGTGATTCTATGATTCTGAAAATTGCAGATATGCAAAAATTTGAGGTTTTGGTCTAAGCACAAACACTGAAACTGGATCAAACAACGAAACTCTTATAAGAACAAAGAGCTCTTTTGCCCTTTTAAAGTTAGCAATTCTACATAAATACCAGAACCCACTTGCTTCAAATCCACCATGCAGGTGAGGCTTAGATGCGAGTTTTGATTTGTTCCTGATCAATTTTTGTTGCTATATTTAATTACTTCCTCATGTTTACTCTGAAGATGTGGTTCCTGAGAATATTTAAAAGACAAGAACATCCACACCAAGTTCTTCAGAAGTAAGTCTCCGCTTCGTTTTTGATGTATCAGAATTCAAAGCACTGCTGTGCTCATTGTATTTGTGGTCCTTCACAAAGGACAAGAAAATTAGAATAATGAAAAACAGAGCAAACATCATTGATATATATTTCACAGCACTGAAAGGCTTTCCACTCAATTAATTTAAGCAGAGGTCTAATTAGAAAGCTCCTTACCCACCTGCTGAATGGAGAGCTTGAACTCTCTCCAAATACTCATTTATTTTTTCTTGAATATTTTCCAAGTTGGACCCTGCCATCCCAGCATAAATCAAGGCTTGTGCAGCTTCCTGCAGGGAGAAGAATTTGAAACAAAGTTAATGTTTGCTGCCTAGAAAATGACTTTCCATAAACAGAGGGCCCACAGCAGCCACAAGTTGCACAAAAGCAAGCCTCTACATCTGCAAAGAGACTCGGTGGCTCTACGGCCAGATCTTAGGCCTATCTGTATAGCAATCCATGGAATTAGGAGATTTTGAGTAAAATTTTTCAAGCATGCACTGAAATCAGTTCAGCAAAGCTCATCAGCCACAAACTGCCTTTTATTTTTAAAGCTGCAGATTTAAAGGGGGAAGCTACTCACAAGTTATTTGCATTTAATTTGATAATAATGAAAGTAAACCAATATGAAAGCTTTTCAAAATCGAATATATAGAATTTTGGGTCAGAAAGTCTTTTCTTTTAATATTACTCAAATAAACCTATCAAATCTGGAAAGTCTATAAATTTAAAGTTTCCTAGCTTCTCAAACTTTGTTTTTTAAATGTCTGTATGTACGCAATACACTGGATGTTGGTGAAAGTCTATTTCCAGGAGGGAGCACAGGCCTCCAGCTCAGAAGCACAGTATGTAATATGCATTAAGGCTTTTTCCATACTGCACAAATCTATTAAGAAAAAACACCTTCAATTGCATACGCTGTCTATCCATTCACTATATTCATGTAAAACATGTAAGGTTTGGCAGGGTTGTAATACACAGTCAGCGCTTACAGTCTTAGAAGTATATGGAGAATTGAAATTTATTACTCACAAAAATGAGGATAAAAACCTTATTTTGTCCTCATTATTGGCATGGCAAAAACCCCACACTTTTGTGGCAGTGCTCATCTTTCCAGCAGCAGTAGGAGTGAGCAGGTGGTCATGTAGCAGGCTGAGTATGTAGGAAGCAGAACAGTAGAGAGCTGCTCCACAAAGACGGTGCTCAGAGAGGCTGCCCTGCATAGAGCAAGCACAGAGGCATGGACAGAGGCTCTCTTGTGTGCTTTACGGCCATGATTTTTGTCAAGCTTAGAACAGTTTGCTCCCATATGCATCTGCCTAGTTTGCCCAAGCTTAAAACTGATCCTGATAAAGCCTGTACTTGTTATCAGGATAAATTTTCACTGACAAGCATCACACAATCAAGTACTGCATACATATCTATCACCATATTACATCACATAAAACATCCACCGCAAAAGGCAAAAGGTAAATAGAAGCACTGTTCCATTTATATGCAGCAATTAACTACCATTAAGGTCTAGTACACAACTATTTTTTGCAGCAGTAAAAAGTGTGCTACAGATATCTGCTCAAAGGATGTATGTATTTGTCTGTGACATACCACAAGTACAGACTGACAAAACAGGTGCTGTATATGTAAGATGTCTACATATGACGCAAAGAACAAATGTGGATTTTCAAACCAGTGCTACAAAACCAGTGCATAATTGGTGTTGCTTCTGTGTTTTCAAGCACAGCTGTTCTGCCTGGTTTTAAGATGTAAACATAATGAAAACAGTCTTTTATAAATTAAGCCTCTAAAGGACTGAAGCAGTTGACCAACTGCCTGCAGAGCCAGCACACTGTTTCCAGTGACAAGATGGACGTGCAATTCAGTTAGTATTTATGATCTCTTCAATGCCACTACCATTCTTTGGCATGAGTAGTGTGCCACAATTGCACTAAACTAACTACTGACCATCAGTTTGCAAGTTGCTAACTGCTGGTCAACAGCCAAACTTAGCAACAGTATTCAGCAGTTTTGCCGAAGTCATCGAGTGCCCAAATATGCTTCTGACATTTCTGTAGAACACCATTAGCAAGATACCCTAAGCTGGTTCACGTGCAGATGTCCTCTAGGGATCTATCAAAGTTACACCATAGCAGGAAGTGAACAGCACTTGGTAGCCATAGGAACTCCATTCAGAGAGGTCTGTTTGTTGTCTATTGGCAAACTGTAGCACTTCCCACGCTTCATCCTTAAGTTCTTGCAGAATCCAGTTCAGCACCCAAGCTTTCCCACATAATTGCACCAGTGAGCTCTGAACTGCTCAGAACAGTTGGTAAGAAAGCTGGTGACGGGGCACAGATTATTTGCCCCATCCAAAAAAATGCATAAAGTATCCCAAAATACTAGATGATAGTCTGTAACTACTCTTGTTTAATATAACATTAACAGTGATTCTTCAGGCAACATCCAGAAAGCCAAAACTATCTAGGTTAAATCATACCTAAAAAATTCTACTTCTAACAGTATTTTCTGAGTTTGCTCTCACTTCTCCCAACCACAATAGGTTTGAACACCAACATCTTCACATATCATCTGACGCAAGAGTCAAAACCTAATCTTGGACTGCCAAGAGTCACCTGTCTGAATGCCAACAATCTTAGCTACAGAGTTTTGATTCAAAGCTTTCCTCACACAAAGCAGTGTCAACAATCATGCTGCTCTGGAGCCTAGCTTTTGCATACCAGAAAACATGGTCTAGATTAAACTCTGTCATGTGTAGCTTGGAGTGCGTCAAGACTGACAGGGATACATTTTTGCACTTTGCAAGAATATGACCCGTATGCAACAAGTGAAAAATATTTTCCCATACACTGTATAAAAAGCATGTGAGAGTGATGGTACAAGATGGTTTTCTTCTTAAGACCATTTGATAATTTCTTCCAGATATACTGAGAAAGCACTGTAATAAAGTAGTACTGTGCATAGTTATCAGACCATGCACACACACTGTTGCTGATAAGCACAGAGCTTATCAGCATTATTATGGGTAACTATAACTTTTGCATATATATATTTTACATATATAAACTTAGCCCACCTTACATTAACAACCAGGTTAAAAAAAAAGATACTTCTATTCCTATCCTTTCACACTTACATGCAGAGGCCACCATGATAACAACACTATGCTTTTTATACATTTCATAGCATTCCATAGCACCCATGGAGTAAAAGGCCAACTAACGAGCTCTTCACAAGTTAATGGAGGAAAATTACTTTGTCAGGCTAATGGAATAGGTGGAATGATTACTGTGACAAGGATAAACATAGGCTTCAAAGAAATCCCTTCTCACGGGTGGGAAGTAACGCCAGTGGCGTATGGAACTTTAATGTAACTTTGCAAAACATAAATCCAACAAAATGAGACAACTTACACAGGTGAAAGATGCATAATGGTTGCACAGAAGCCACTAAATACCACTAGCAACTCTACAGATAGTGACCAAAACTGAAGCTGTATTGAAATCATAAAATTGGATCCCTAATAGAAAGGATATTCACATGCGGTTAAAACATGTCACTGGTAGCTTGTGATTTGAAGCTAGCTTCCTGCTGAGTATCTTGTATTTCACCACGTACTTCTCCACTTATTTGATGACTGATTATACAACAGAGTTGTTTCCAGCTGCACACCCAAGAGCTGCAGTATGCCCACTTGCAGCTCTCCAAAGTGCTCAGCACTTCCATCTCCAGCATAAAATTGGTAAGTCTTTCCTGCCTGGCAGGGGTAGGGGAGACGCTAGGAATAAAAGAGAACCAGTGGGGCAGAGACGTTTTTAGCTAGGTTACGACAAAGCTTCCCGAGAAGCACCGAAGGGGCACAGCTGGAAGAAGTGCCCATACCCACTTTTCAGGTACCGCAGCCGCAAGTGCTACCCCTAAGCCCGTTAGTCAGCAGCAGCGTACGGGCAGTACTTGTTCCCGCCTAAAAATAAAACGCAGGGAAAACGCATTTCGCAACCTCCCCTGAAGGACGCCGCTCCTCCGGAGACAGACAAACTTTCGACTCTCACGCCGGGCCTTCCGCTTCTTTCTCGGCAGGAACCGCCACGTCTTCCCCGAGGCCAAGCAGCGCTCCGTCTCCAGAGCACACCCGCGGAGGCGAGGGGGTGGCTGAGGCAACGCTAACCCAGCGCACCTCTCCCCGTCAGCAGGGCAGGGCCGAGCCGCAGGCCCTGGCCCTCTGGGGGCTGCGGGGAAGGGCGCGAACCCACCGGTAGCTGAAGGGCCTCAGGACGGCTCGCGGCGAGAGGGGACACCGGCGCCCTGAGGGAACCGGCTGCCGCCCCCACCCCGTACCTTGTAGTAGAAGACCGCTTCCTGGTAGCGCCCGCTCTGGTCTCGCTGCACCGCCAGCTGCGCGAACTTCACCGCATCCAGCTCCAGCGCTGTGGCATCCATGGCCAGTTCCCTGTGGCTGCCGCAAACGGCGGCAGCGCCCCTCCAAACCCACCCCGGCGCCGACTCCGCACCGGCCCGGCCGCCTCACCCTCCTTCCTGACCCCGGCACTGCCGCCGACCCCGCCCCCATCCCAGCCGCCTTCTGCCCTGGCCACGCCCACCTGTCCTGACAGCGGCTGCCCCGGCACCCGAGGCCGGCCGCGCCCCGCCCGGGGACGCGGGGGCAGAGTGCGCATGCGCCCAGGGCGTGGGTTTAGTTGTGTTGGTATTTTTTTTTACCATGTGAGAGGACGGCCTCACGCCGGGTGGGCGTGAGCGTTGCATTGCGCATGCTCGAGCGCGCGTGGGCGGGCGGGGTTCTCGTGTTTGGCGGGCGCGCGTGCGTGCTCGGGTGGTGCGCGATGGAGGTGTGGGGTGTTGCGCCTGCCTGCCTGCCTGCCTGCCTGCCTGCCTGCCTGCCTGCCTGCCTGCCTGCCTGCCTGCCTGCCTGCCTGCCTGCCTGCCTGCCTGCCTGCCTGCGGCGGTTGTGGGGGGAGGGGGGCGCGCGCAGGGTAGTAGTCCCCTCAGGCCATCTCTCCCGCGTTTCTAAGCCGCTGGAGAGGTGAGCCGGGCAGTTGAGCGGGTAGGGGAAGGCTCAAGGGTGTTACTGCTATATTTTAAAACAGTGCGTTTGGATTGGGTTCCTACTTCCCCCCCCCGCTCCCCCGCCTCCTGCTTTTTAATGGAGGTGCTTGAAATACTTAGCAGCTTCTTCGAAGTCCTAAGCTGTAGAGGTGGGTGTCTTAGTCCTTGTTCATAGTTAATGATAGTTAACGTTCTGCTCTTGAGGCTAGTTTTTATAGCCTTATATAGAGCATTTTCAGTGTATACCTGTATGTCAAGCAAGTGTAAAGTAAAGTAGAAAGCAAATAAGAAAAGGTGGATATCTTAACACACTGTGCTTCAGGTTGGCAGTTTTATAACCCAGGTCTCTTACCTAGGATGTTGAGAATTTTTTTCTTTCTTCCTTAGGAGCAGCTTAGGGGAAGAATGCCCTCATTGGGAGGTAGCTGCCAGGGCTTTATTTCTTGTTTGTATGGCACCTGCTTTCCCCTCCCTGCAGCTTGGTTGTAGGATGAGTTCCTGAGGCTGAGCTGCTCTGAGAGCGCTGGGCTGGGAAGCCTTGGTCTGTATCCCTTGTGGAAGCAGAAGGGTTGTGTCTGTGAATGCATGAATTTAACATTGTTGTGTTAGGAGCAAGAGTCTCATGTGTGGCTGGGGAGGAGCTCCTGTTGAGACACGAGGTTCAGGAAGGACCCCCTTGCTTTCTGAACTCCTCAGAGAGGAGTCTAGGTGCAGCTAGGTCCAGTCTTAGTCCCAGACTTAGACAATAGTTTATGTCTAAAGGATTGTTTGTGTAGCCATTTATCAGAGTCAGCATTTGCCTGTCAGAGCCCTCTCAAGGACTTTCACTGAGACAGGTTCACAAAATTGAAAAAATAGATGATTTATTAAGGCAACAGATATAAGAAGTTCAGAATTGTCATTGATAAATACACTTACTGCAAAAATTGAGCTCAAGTTAATCCTTCAGCACTTTTGTTAACAATACTTCCCCAGGGAATATCTGACATAGTCAGAGGCACAAATCTTACCAAAGAGGCATCCCTGTTTGGGGAAGAGAGCAGTACAAGCCCATCAATCCAGACAGTAGTTACAAGTTCTCATCCTCAAAATGAGGGATTCTAAATGCCAGATTTATACTCTTGGTGAGGCGAGACTAAGTCAATTATCATGTGCTCGTTGGCTCTTTGTAAGTGTCTGGAGGGTTGGTGGGGCCCAACGAGTCAATATGGGGAGGAGGAATTTGGTACAGATGTACGGGGGTCTTTGTGGCTTTGTTGAAGCAACATCGGGCTGCAAGACCTTTGCCTCACCCCAGGCGTCAGTAACAGTAGACCATCAGAGTCCGGTGTTCTGCAAGTGTGAAAACCAGTTCAGCTGTACGCTTTCAGCGTTTCTACTTAATGTTGGGGTGGATTCTCTCCACAAGGAGCCACATGGCAAAGACAAGGGGCAATGGGAACACATTGCACCAAGGGAGGTTTCATCTTGACATAAGAAAGAAATTTTTTGTAGTAAGAACGACCATTCATTGGAACAACCTCCCCAGGGATGTGGTAGAGTCCTCATTGCTGGAGGTTTTCAAGATTTTATTGGACAGGGTGCTAGATAATCTCATCTGTGCTCTTTTTCCCATGCAAGGTTGGACCTGGTGATCCTCCAAGGTCCCTTTTAACCTGGGCAATTCTATGATTCTACAGGCTTTTATTTCTGCCTGAAAATACAGCTCACTGCAAGGCATTGTTTTAGTGAGACGTGAAGATAACCTTTTCTCTGATGATAGATTTAGTGAGAGGTGCAGCTAAATGCAGAAATACTAGTCACTGAAATACTAAAATCTATTACTTTTCCTCTCTGGTTTTCTTATTTACAGAGTTAGCGTTCCCATTCTATCTTATCTTCCTTATCCCTTTTGTGCTTTACAGACTGTGTTGATATAAAATGCAGTAATATTCTGTGTAAAAGATGGCTTGTTTTTTGTAATCTTTTATGTAGGGGGCAGTTCTTGTAATCTTCATAGCTTTGCTTTTGATTGTGCTTCTGATAAGGTTGGTTGATTGTTTTTTTTTCTTTCAAAGTGTGTTTCACGCTACTTATCTGAACACAGGAAAGATCCAGATTACACTAAAGGATTTTCTGAATAAAGATATATTGGTTCAATATTCACTTAATGATGCCATGAAAATGAACCAGGAATTTCAGTCAAGGTCTGCTTCAATTTGATGTTCAGACATAGTGGCATAACCTGTATAGCCTAAAATTAATTTGTGTATTATGGCTTCAGACTAAACCATTTACAGATCAAATGCAACTGAAATATCCAGACTGACATGCATGATGAAAAGGAGACTGAACTGGGCAGAGCAACAGGTAATGTTATTCCTTATTTAAATCTGCATGTCAGCAGCATTTATTCTGTAACATAAACTAAGATCTCTTCTAGCTAATTGGGATTCAGAAATGTCACTTGGGAGAATTAGTTTTTCACTAATCAATGGGCACTGGTGATTGGCCCTCTTCAGACAATAAATGGCTTGTGTGTTTCCATTTCTTATTAATCTGCTGTAAAATTCTACAAGAAGCTTTTAAATGTACAAAATGTAGAAGTAAGTTAGTGAGGTCTTGACTGTGGCTAAGACTTCATACATATCCATTTTTACCTTTTGCTTGTAGTAGCAGTTTAGTTTTGGAGCCAGATATTAGAATTAGCTCCTGTTGTTTGTATCTGAAGAAGCATCAGTTCTTTCCATTGATGTTGATGTATCTCAGACATTTAAATTTTTATACCTCTGGTTAACTCTTGTCTTCCAAGATACCGTGCAGAAAATCACTTCCAGTTACGAAGGTTGTTAAATAACACATGAAGTTGTTAGCTGATGGTGATGGGCAGAAGCTTCATTGCTTCTGTCACTCTAAAGTTGGCTGGAAAAAATGTTAGGTACATGCACCAGTGGTAAGAACTCGGTCACAAGTAAGAGCACCCTCTGGAGAAGCAAATTCTAGTAATTGCCAGTGATACTGATTTCTGTCCTCCATTTCTTACTGCAAGTGTTGGATTCCACCTACCTGGCAAGGGCTTGCTCTGCAGGCACTGGGGAACCCTGTTTTTCTTTGAGCTCGTATGTATTTAAACTTGCCAATCCTTCTTTACACTGCACTTTTGCATTATAGTGTTACACCACTCCCCTCCCCCCTCCCCTTTGTTCCATTTCCCTATTGTTACTATTCCTATTCTAACATCCCTACAGGTGTCCTGGCATCCTTTCCTGTTATACCCCTTTTTCCACTGGCACAAATCCAGATTCCACATCCAGGTCCTCCTCTGCCTCAGTTTTTCTTACCTGTGGTGATATTTGCCCTGAGTATTCCTTGCTTCCCACCATCTGCTTTCCTTTTGTGCCTTCCTTCCTAACCTCATCTAATTCTTGCTTTCTTATTTCTCCTTTCTGCCTGCCTTTAGTAGTCTGTATGCTCTGAGAAGATCGTAGCTCTATACGTTGTCTTTATCTTATTCCCTCCAGCTCTTGCCTTTTAGCAGAGGCAACACCAGATGAAGAAATTCAGGTCTCTGTTTCTCTTTGAGACACCTTTGCTGCTAATTGGACAGAATCAGCTCGTTTTCATTTGTCCTTCCTCTTTGAGATGTTTTCATCCCTTTTTTCCTTTTGTCTCCCATAATGCTATAATTTGCTGTTTCCCAGCTCTTCTTCCTGCCTCCAGGTTTTGATTCTTGATTATCTACCTCTTCCTCTCTTCATTTTTCCAAACATGTGCTGTAGGGGTAGACATTTGCCTGTTGGTAATGGTTCTTACCTATGTTTTGCATATTGCCTTACCTATTTTCATTTGACTATAGCCATAGCTTTTCATGCTCCCACGCATTAAAAAACAAAGCCCCAAAACTTTGATATAATTTGATCTTCCACATGTATTGCTAATCAGGTGGCTGTAGTTGAATTCCTCCATGGTTACTTTCACTCTACCATGGCAATACAGAGTCAGAACATGGGCCACTCTAGTCCTGTATTCCTCTGACTGGAGTGTAGTTGATGCTTGTGGAGAGAGTACAAGAATAGAGCAAATTCAGAGTAGTATTTTGCCTCAGCTTCCTACGGCCTGTGGGTTGAACTCACATCACTGCTTCTGATATCTCTTGCTGGGCTTATTTTCCATGAATTAGTCTAATTGTTGCTTTAGCACACTGTGATTTAGGCATTCAGAACATTTTGTGGAAATGTGCTCTATTGATGAAATTTGTTGTATGGGATAACATGCCTTTAAAAAAAAAAAACACAACCAGAAAACCCCTGTTGCTCAGTTTAATTTTTTGCCCCCTCTCCCCTGCTTATAAGAAATTATGATCACATCTCACGCATCTTTTAGGTTGCCCGTAAGTGTGTTCTTTTTTGCTATCACTTTCTTCATTTATTTCTTTCTTCATATATTTAATCCCTGCTTGAACAGAATCCTCTCAATACCTTTGATTTATCCTTAAGGCTCTTTTCAGTCTCCCCTATGTTTTCTTTGAGATGGGGTGACCAGAATGGTGTGCAGTATTAGAGTTATATCATTAATTTTGTATCCTGGTGTACTGCTTTATTCTGTGTCTCTTATAATGACTCCTAACACTGTATTCGCCTTTTTAACCACTGCAGAGCATTGATGGAAGTTCATAGAACTCTCCAGAATGACTCACCTTTCCTCAGAAAGGATGGATAGTTTAGCATCTGCCGTTATGTTCTTAATAAGGTATTTTCTCTCCCGTGATTTAACAGCATTTAATTCCACAGGCTGTTTTTTACATACACAATGTGATATGAGATCCTTGAGCAACTTTCTGTAGTAGGCTTTCACAAACCAGAGTATTTGTACCGCTGGCATGCCTCTTTGCCTTATTATTTCCTGCCATTTCCAGATACCTTCTGAGTTTTTACAGTAGTTGACCACTCTGTTCAGAAACAAGTTGGATATGCTGTGTTCGGGTTCCCTTGAGGCCTCCTGCCTTGCCATTTTAAGAACTGGCAGCCCATATGTTTTACCAATGATTAAATTTTCCTCCATCTTGTTAAAGAAGGACACTGTGGGGGATGTTTAAGTGCCCCTGTATTGAACTGCTTTCCAAATTCTTACTTACGAGTGACATAAGAGTCTATCCTTTCCCTAGCGCTCTCCTTTCACAAGGGCTTTCAAAACCTTCTGCAAGAGATGCTGTTCATATGCTGACCCTATTGGTTAGCCAGAACAGTGTTATCTCCTTGCTGCCATGGACTGTACTGTTTTATGTCTAATCAGACTATAGGCAATTTCCTTCTCTTTACAGTTCCAAGTACAGCAAGACTATGATAGAAGTTATCACTACTGTAAAATAAGTAATAAAATTAATCAGTGTATTGGACTCCCCCTGGCTTTCATGTCATTTGTATTTTAGCCATGTTAAGTATGTTGAATAATCTCTTTG